>NC_060120.1:1131162132-1132376849 GCF_021461395.2 Schistocerca americana | reverse complement strand
CGGTTTACTGTATCCCTCTGACCTTCTTATTGACGATGAAACACAGAAATAGCATCGAAATTAAATACAAAAGGCACAATGCCGACGTAAGTACAAGATAACTGACTCTTGTTACTGTCTATGAGTTGAACCATTCATGTGACACTAGTTATAGATTCCGATGCTTCACTTCAGGTTCACTGTATCCCTCTGACCTTCTTATTGACGATGAATCACAGAAATTGCATCGGAATTAAACACAAAAGGCACAATGCCGACTTAAGTACAAGGAAAAACTGACTCTTCTTACTGTCTGTGTTTTAACCATTCCTGTGACACTAGTTATAGATTCCGATGCTTCACTTCAGGTTTACTGTATCCCTCTCACCTTCGTATTGACGATGAAACACGGAAATTTCATCGGAATTAAATACAAAGGGCACAATTCCGACTTAAGTACAAGATAATTGACTCTTGTTACTGTCTGTGTTTTGAACCATTCCTGTGACACTAGTTATAGATTCCGATGCTTCACTTCAGGTTTACCGTATCCCTCTGACCTTCGTATTGACGATGAAACACAGAAATTGCATCGGAATTAAATACAATAGGCACAATGCTGACTTAAGTACACGAAGACTGACTCTTCCCACTGTCTATGTTTTTGAACCATTCCTGTGACACTAGTTATAGATTCCGTTGATTCACTTCAGGTTCACTGTATCCCTGTGACCTTCTTATTGACGATGAAACACTGAAATTCCAACGGAATTAAATACAAAAGGCACAATGCCGACTTAAGTACTAGATAACTGACCCTTCTTACTGTCTTTGTGTTGAACCATTCATGTGACACTAGTTATAGATTCCGATGCTTCACTTCATTTTTACTGTATCCCTCTGACCTTCTTATTTATGAAGATACACAGAAATTGCATCGGAATTAAATACAACATGCACAATGCCGACTTATGTACAAGAAAACTGACTCTTCTTTACTGTCTATGTTTTGAACCATTCCTGTGACACTAGTTATATATTCCGATGCTTCACTTCTGGTTTACTGTATCCCTCTGACCTTCATATTGACGATGAAACACAGAAATTGCATCGGAGTTAAATACAAAAGGAACAATGCCGACTTACGTACAACAAAACCGACTCTTCTTACAGTCTATGCTTTGAACCATTCCTGTGACACTAGTTATAGATTCCGATGCTTCACTTCAGGTTTAATGTATCCCTCTGACCTTCTTATTGACGATGAAACACAGATATTGCGTCGGAACTAAATACAAATGGCACAATGACGACATAAGTACAAGAAAACTGTCTCTTCTTACTGTCTATGTTTCGAACCATTCCTGTCACACTAGTTATAGATTCCGTTGCTTCATTTCAAGTTTACTGTATTCCTCTGACCCTCACAGTGACGATGAAAGACAGAAATTGCATCGGAATTAAATACAAAAGGCACAATGCCGACTTAAGTACAAGAATACTGACTCTTCTTACTGTCTATGCTTTGAACCATTCCTGTGACACTAGTTATAGATGCCGATGCTACACTTCAGGTTTACTGTATCCCTCTTACCTTCTTATTGACGAGGAAACACAGAAATTGTATCGGAATTAAATACAAAAGGCACAATGCCGACTTAAGTACAAGAAAACTGACTCTTCTTACTGTCTATGTTTTGAACCATTCCTGTGACACTAGTTATAGATTCCGATGCTTCACTTCAGGTTTACCGTATCCCTCTGACCTTCGTATTGACGATGAAACACAGAAACTGCATCGGAATTAAATACAAAAGGCACAATGTTGACTTAAGTACACGAAGACTGACTCTTCTTACTGTCTATGTTTTGAACCATTCCTGTGACACTAGTTATAGATTCCGATCCTTCACTTCAGGTTTACTGTATCCCTCTCACCTTCGTATTGACGATGAAACACAGAAATTTCATCGGAATTAAATACAAAGGGCACAATTCCGACTTAAGTACAAGATAACTGACTCTTGTTACTGTCTGTGTTTTGAACCATTCCTGTGACACTAGTTATAGATTCCGATGCCTCACTTCAGGTTTACCGTATCCCTCTGACCTTCGTATTGACGATGAAACACAGAAACTGCATCGGAATTTAATACAAAAGGCATAATGCCGACTTAAGTACACGAAGACAGACTCTTCCCACTGTCTATGTTTTGAACCATTCCTGTGACACTAGTTATAGATTCCGATGCTTCTCTTCAGGTTCACTGTATCCCTGTGACCTTCTTATTGACGATGAAACACTGAAATTCCAACGGAATTAAATACAAAAGGCACAATGCCGACTTAAGTACAAGATAACTGACTCTTCTTACTGTCTATGTGTTGAACCATTCATGTGACACTAGTTATAGATTCCGATGCTTCACTTCATTTTTACTTTATCCCTCTGACCTTCTTATTGAAGATGATACACAGAAATTGCATCGGAATTAAATACAAAATGCACAATGCCGACTTATGTACAAGAAAACTGACTCTTCTTTACTGTCTATGTTTTGAACCATTCCTGTGACACTAGTTATATATTCCGATGCTTCACTTCTGGTTTCCTGTATCCCTCAGACCTTCATATTGACGATGAAACACAGAAATTGCATCGGAGTTAAATACAAAAGGAACAATGCCGACTTACGTACAAGAAAACCGACTCTTCTTACAGTCTATGCTCTGAACCATTCCTGTGACACTAGTTATAGATTCCGATGTTTCACCTCAGGTTTACTGTATCCCTCTGACGTTCTTATTGACGATGAAACACAGAAATTGCTTCGGAATTAAATAGAACAGGCACAATGCCGAATTAAGTACAAGAAAACTGACTCTTCTTACTGTCTATGTTTGAACAATTCCTGTGACACTATATAGTGATTCCGATGCTTCACTTCAGGTTTACTGTATCCCTCTGACCTTCTTATTGACGATGAAACACAGAAATAGCATCGGAATTAAATACAAAAGGCACAATGCCGACTTAAGTACAAGATAATTGACTCTTTTTACTGTCTATGAGTTGAACCACTCATGTGACACTAGTTATAGATTCCGATGCTTCACTTCAGGTTTACTGTATCCCTCTCACCTTCTTATTTACGATGAATCACAGAAATATCATCGGAATTAAATACAAAAGGCACAATGCCGACTTAAATACAAGGAAAAACTGACTCTTCTTACTGTCTATGATTTAACCATTCCTGTGACACTAGTTATAGATTCCGATGCTTCACTTCAGGTTTACTGTATCCCACTGTCCTTCGTATTGACGAGGAAACACAGAAATTGAATCGGAATTAAATACAAAAGGCACAATGCCGACTTAAGTAGAAGAAAACTGACTCTTCTTACTGTCTATGTTTTGAACCATTCCAGTGACACTAGTTATAGATTTCGATGCTTCACTTCAGGTTTACTGTATCCCTCTAACCTTCTTATTGACGTTGAAACACAGAAATTTCATCGGAATTAAATACATAAGGCACAATTCCGACTTAAGTACAAGAAAACTGACTCTTGTTACTGTCTATGTTTTGAACCATTCCTGTGACACTAGTTATAGATTCCGATGCTTCACATCCGGTTTACTGTATCCCTCTGACCTTCTTATTGATGATGAAACACAGAAATATCATCGGAATTATAGTCAAAAGGCACAATGCCGACTTACGTACAAGATAACTGACTCTTCTTACTGTCTATGCTTTGAACCATTCATGTGACACTAGTTATAGATTCCGATGCTTCACTTCAGGTTTAATGTATCCCTTGGACCATCTTATTGAAGACGAAACACAGAATTTGCATCGGAATTAAATTCAAAAATCACAATGCCGACTTAAGTACAAGAAAACTTGCTCTTATTACTGTCTATGTTTTGAACCATTCCTGTGACACTAGTTATAGAATCCGATGCTTCATTTCAGGTTTACTGTATCCCTCTGTCCTAATATTGACGATGAAACACAGAAATTGCATCGGAATTAAATACAAAAGGCTCAATGCCGACTTAGGTACAAGAAGACTGTCTCATCTTACTCTCTATGTTTTGAACCACTCCTGTGACACTAGTTATAGATTCCGATGCTTCACTTCCGGTTTACCGTATCCCTCTGACCTTCTTATTGGCGATGATACACAGAAATTGCATCGGAATTAAATACAAAAGGCACAATGCCGACTTAAGTACAAGAAAACTGACTCTTCTTACTGTCTATATTTTGAACCATTCCTGTGACACTAGTTATAGATTCCGATGCTTTACTTCCGGTTTACTGTATCCCTCTGACCTTCTTATTGACGATGAAACACAGAAATAGCATCGGAATTAAATACAAAAGGCACAATGCCGACTTAAGTACAAGATAACTGACTCTTCTTACTGTCAATGAGTTGAACCATTCATGTGACACTAGTTATAGATTCCGATGCTTCACTTCAGGTTTACTGTATCCCTCTGACCTTCTTATTTACGATGAAACACAGAAATATCATCGGAATTAAATACAAAAGGCACAATGCCGACTTAAGTACAAGAAAACTGACTCTTCTTACTGTCTATGTTTTGAACCATTCCAGTGACACTAGTTATAGATTCCGATGCTTCACTTCAGGTTTACTGTATCCCTCTAACCTTTTTATTGACGTTGAAACACAGAAATTTCATCGGAATTAAATACATAAGGCACAATTCCGACTTAAGTACAAGAAAACTGACTCTTGTTACTGTCTATGTTTTGAACCATTCCTGTGACACTAGTTATAGATTCCGATGCTTCACATCCGGTTTACTGTATCCCTCTGACCTTCTTATTGATGATGAAACACAGAAATATCATCGGAATTATATACAAAAGGCACAATGCCGACTTAAGTACAAGATAACTGACTCTTCTTACTGTCTATGTTTTGAACCATTCATGTGACACTAGTTATAGATTCCGATGCTTCACTTCAGGTTTAATGTATCCCTTGGACCATCTTATTGACGACGAAACACAGAATTTGCATCGGAATTAAATTCAAAAAGCACAATGCCGACTTAAGTACAAGAAAACTTACTCTTCTTACTGTCTATGTTTTGAACCATTCCTGTGACACTAGTTATAGAATCCGATGCTTCATTTCAGGTTTACTGTATCCCTCTGTCCCTATATTGACGATGAAACACAGAAATTGCATCGGAATTAAATACAAAAGGCTCAATGCCGACTTAGGTACAAGAAGACTGTCTCATCTTACTCTCTATGTTTTGAACCATTCCTGTGACACTAGTTATAGATTCCGATGCTTCACTTCAGCTTCACTGTATCCCTGTGACCTTCTTATTGACGATGAAACACAGAAATTGCATCGGAATTAAATACAAAAGGCACAATTCCGACTCAAGTACAAGTAGGCTGGCTCTTCTTACTGTCTATGTTTTGAACCATTCCTGTGACACTAGTTATAGATTCCGATGCTTTACTTCAGGTTTACTGTATCCCTTTGACCTCCTTACTGTCGATGAAACACAGAAAATGCATCGGAATTAAATACAAAAGGCACAATGCCGACTGAAGTACAAGAAGACTGGCCCTTCTTTCTGTCTATGTTTTAAACCTTTCCTGTGACACTAGTTATGGATTCGGTTGCTCCACTTCAGGTTCACTGCCTCCCTCCGACCTTCTTATTGGCGATGATACACAGAAATTGCATCGGAATTAAATGCTAAAGGCACAATCCCGACTTAAGTACAAGAAAACTGACTCTTCTTACTGTCTATGTTTTGAACCATTCCTGTGACACTAGTTATACATTCCGATGCTTCACTTCCGGTTTACTGTATCCCTCTGACCTACTTATTGACGATGAAACACATAAATAGCATCGGAATTAAATACAAAAGGCACAATGCCGACTTAAGTACAAGATAACTGACTCTTCTTACTGTCTATGAGTTGAACCATACATGTGACACTAGTTATAGATTCCGATGCTTCACTTCAGGTTTACTGTATCCCTCTGACCTTCTTATTTACGATGAATCACAGAAATATCATCGGAATTAAATACAAAAAGCACAATGCCAACTTAAATACAAGGAAAAACTGACTCTTCTTACTGTCTATGTTTTAACCATTCCTGTGACACTAGTTACAGATTCCGATGCTTCACTTCAGGTTTACTGTATCCCACTGTCCTTCGTATTGACGAGGAAACACAGAAATTGCATCGGAAATAAATAGAAAAGGCACAATGCCGACTTAAGTACACGAAAATTGACTCTTCTTACTGTCTATGCTTTGAACCATTCCTGTGACGCTAGTTATAGATTCCGCCGCTTCACTTCAGGTTTACTGTATCCCTCTGACCTTCTTATTGACGATGAAACACAGATATTACATCGGATATATATACAAAAGGCACGATGCCGACTTAAGTACTAGAAAACTGACTCTTCTTACTGTCTATGTTTGAACTATTCCTGTGACGCTAGTTATAGATTCCGATGCTTGACTTCAGGTTTACTGTATCCCTCTGACCCTCTTATTGACGATGAAACACAGAAATTGCATCTTGATTAAATACATAAGGCACAATGCCGACTTAAGTGCAAGAAACCTGACTCTTCTTACTGTCTATGTTTTGAACCATTCCTGTGACACTAGTTATAGATTCCGATGCTTCACTTTCGGTTTACTGTATCCCTCTGACCTTCTTATTGACGATGAAACACAGAAGTAGCATCGGAATTAAATACAAAAGGCTCAATGCCGACTTAGGTACAAGAAGACTGTCTCATCTTACTCTCTATGCTTTGAACTATTCCTGTGACACTAGTTATAGATTCCGATGCTTCACATCAGCTTTACTGTATCCCTGTGCCCATCTTATTGACGATGAAACACAGAAATTGCATCGGAATTAAATACAAAAGGCACATAGCCGACTCAAGTACAAGAAGACTGGCTCTTCTTACTGTCTATGATTTGAACCTTTCCTGTGACACTAGTTATGGATTCGGTTGCTCCATTTCAGGTTCACTGCCTCCTTCTGACCTTCTTATTGGCGATGATACACAGAAATTGCATCGGAATTAAATACAAAAGGCACAATGCCGACTTAAATACAAGGAAAAACTGACTCTTCTTACTGTCTATGTTTTGAACCATTCCTGTGACGCTAGTTATAGATTCCGATGCTTCACTGCAGGTTTACTGTATCCCTCTGACCTTCTTATTGACGATGAAACACAGATATTACATCGGATATATATACAAAAGGCACGATGCCGACATAAGTACAAGAAAACTGACTCTTCTTACTGTCTATTTTTTGAACCATTCCTGTGACACTAGTTATAGATTATGATGCTTCACTTAAGGTTTACTGTATCCCTCTGACCTTCTTATTGACGATGAAACACAGAAATTGCATCGGGATTAAATACAAAAGGCACAATGCCGACTTAAGTGCAAGAAAACTGACTCTTCTTACTGTCTACGATTTGAACCATTCCTGTGACACTAGTTATAGATTCCGATGCTTCACTTCCGGTTTACTGCATCCCTCTGACCTCTTATTGACGATGAAACACAGAAGTAGCATCGGAATTAAATACAAAAGGCCCAATGCCGACTTAAGTACAAGATAACTGACTCTTCTTACTGTCTATGAGTTGAACCATTCATGTGACACTACTTATAGATCCCGATGTTTCACTTCAGTTTCACTGTATCCCTCTGACCTTCTTATTGACGATGAATCACAGAAATTGCATCCGAATTAAATACAAAAGGCACAGTGCCGACTTAAGTACAAGGAAAAACTGACTCTTCTTACTGTCTAAGCTTTGAACCATTCCTGTGACACTAGTTATAGATTCCGATGCTTCACTTCCGGTGTACTGTATCCCTCTGACCTTCTTATTGATGATGAAACACAGAAATATCATCGGAATTATATACAAAAGGCACAATGCCGACTTAAGTACAAGAAAACTGACTCTTCTTACTCTCTATGTTTTGAACCATTCATGTGACACTAGTTATAGATTCCGATGCTTCACTTCAGGTTTAATGTATCCCTTGGACCTTCTTATTGACGACGAAACACAGAATTTGCATCGGAATTAAATTCAAAAAGCACAATGCCGACTTAAGTACAAGAAAACTGACTCTACTTACTGTCTATGTTTTGAACCATTCCTGTGACACTAGTTATAGATTCCGATGCTTCACTTCCGGTTTACTGTATCACTCTGACCTTCGTATTGACGATTGAACACAGAAATTGCATCGGAATTAAATACAAAAGGCACAATGCCGACTTAAGTACAAGAAAACTGACTCTTCTTACTGGATATGTTTTGAACCATTCCTGAGACACCAGTTATAGATTCCGATGCTTCACTTCAGGTTTACTGTATCCCACTGACCTTCTTATTGATGATGAAACACAGAAATTGCATCGGAATTGATTACAAAATGCACAATGCCGACTTAAGTACAAGAAAACTGACTCTTCTTACTGTCTATGTTTTGAACAAATTCATGTGTCACTAGTTGTAGATTCCGATGCTTCACCTTAGGTTTAATGTATCCCTTGGACCTTCTTATTGACGACGAAACACAGAATTTGCATCGGAATTAAATTCAAAAAGCACAATGCCGACTTAAGTACAAGAAAACTGACTCTACTTACTGTCTATGTTTTGAACCATTCCTGTGACACTAGTTATAGATTCCGATGCTTCACTTAAGGTTTACTGTATCCCTCTGACTTTATATTGACGATGAAACACAGAAATTGCATCGGAATTAAATACAAAAGGCTCAATGCCGACTTAGGTACAAGAAGACTGACTCATCTTACTCTCTATGTTTTGAACCATTCCTGTGACACTAGTTATAGATTCCGATGCTTCACATCAGCTTTACTGAATCTCTGTGCCCATCTTATTCACGATGAAACACAGAAATTGCATCGAAATTAAATACAAAAGGCACAATGCCGACTCAAGTACAAGAAAACTGGCTCTTCTTACTGTCTATGTTTTTAACCTTTCCTGTGACACTAGTTATGGATTCGGATGCTCAACTTCAGATTTACTGCCTCCCTCTGACCTTCTTATTGCCGATGAAACACAGAAATTGCATCGGAATTAAATACAAAAGGCACAATGCCGACTTAAGTACAAGAAAACTGACTATTCTGACTGTCTATGCTTTGAACCATTCCTGTGACACTAGTTATAGATTCCGATGCTTCACTTCCGGTTTAGTGTATCCCTCCGACCTTCTTATTGACGATGAAACACAGAAATAGCATCGGAATTAAATACAAAAGGCACAATGCCGACTTAAGTACAAGATAACTGACTCTTCTTACTGTCTATGTTTTGAACCATTCCTGTGACACTAGTTATAGATTCCGATGCTTTACATCAGGTTTACTGTATCCCTCTGACCTCCTTACTGTCGATGAAACACAGAAATTGCATCGGAATTAAATACAAAAGGCACAATGCCGACTCAAGTACAAGAAGACTGGCTCTTCTTTCTGTCTATGTTTTAAACCTTTCCTGTGACACTATTTATGGATTCGGTTGCTCCACTCCAGGTTCACTGCCTCCCTCTGACCTTCTTATTGGCGATGATACACAGAAATTGCATCGGAATTAAATACAAAAGGCACAATGCCGACTTAAGTACAAGAAAACTGACTCTTCTTACTGTCTTCGTTTTGAACCATTCCTGTGACACTAGATATAGATTCTGATGCTTCACTTCCAGTTTAATGTATCCCTCTGACCTTCTTATTGACGATGATACACAGAAATAGCATCGGAATTAAAAAAAGAGCACAATGCCGACTTAAGTACAAGATAACTGACTCTTCTTACTGTCTATGAGTTGAACCATTCATGTGACACTAGTTATAGATTCCGATGCTTCACTTCAGGTTTACTGTATCCCTCTGACCTTCTTATTTACGATGAATCACAGAAATATCATCGGAATTAAATACAAAAGGCACAATGCCGACTTAAATACAAGGAAAAACTGACTCTTCTTACTGTCTATGTTTTAACCATTCCTGTGACACTAGTTATAGATTCCGATGCTTCACTTCAGGTTTACTGTACCCCACTGTCCTTCGTATTGACGAGGAAACACAGAAATTGAATCGGAATTAAATACAAAAGGCACAATGCCGACTTAAGTACAAGAAAACTGACTCTTCTTACTGTCTATGTTTTGAACCATTCCTGTGACACTAGTTATAGATTCCGATGCTTTACTTCAGGTTTACTGTATCCCTCTGACCTTCTTATTGACGATGAAACACAGAAATTTCATCGGAATTAAATACAAAGGGCACAATTCCGACTTATGTACAAGAAGACTGACTCTACTCACTGTCTACGTTTTGAACCATTCCTGCGACACTAGTTATAGATTCCGATGCTTCACTCCAGGTTTACTATATCCCTTGGACGTTCTTATTGACGATGAAACACAGAAATTGCATAGGAATTAAATACAAAATGCACAATGCCGACTTAAGTACAAGATAACTGACTCTCCTTACTGTCTATGTGTTGAACCATTCACGTGACACTAGTTATAGATTCCGATGCTTCAGTTCATTTTTACTGTATCCCTCTGACCTTCTTATTGACGATGAATCACAGAAATTGCATCGGAATTAAATATAAAAGGTACAATGCCGACTTAAGTACAAGAAAACTGACTCTTCTTACTGTCTATGTTTTAACCATTTCTGTTACACTAGTTATAGATTCCGATTCTTCACCTAAGGTTTACTGTATCCCTCTGTCCTTCTTACTGACGACGAAACAGAGACATTGCATCGCAATTAAATACAAAAGGCACAATGCCGACTTAAGTACAAGAAAACTGACTCTTCTTACTGTCTATGTTTTGAACCTTTCCTGTGACACTAGTTATGGATTCGGATGCTCAACTTCAGGTTCACTGCCTCCCTCTGACCTTCTTATTGGCGATGAAACACAGAAATTGCATCGGAATTAAATACAAAAGGCACAATGCCGACTTAAGTACAAGAAAACTGACTCTTCTTACTGTCTATGCTTTGTGCCATTCCTGTGACACTAGTTATAGATTCCGATGCTTCACTTCCGGTTTAGTGTATCCCTCTGACCTTCTTATTGACGATGAAACACAGAAATAGCATTAGAATTAAATACAAAAGGCACAATGCCGACTTAAGTACAAGATAAATGACTCTTCTTACGGTCTATGAGTTGAACCATTCATGTGACACTAGTTATAGATTCCGATGCTTCACTTCAGGTTCACTTTATCCCTCTGACCTTCTTATTGACGATGAATCACAGAAATTGCATCGGAATTAAATACAAAAGGCACAATGCCGACTTAAGTACAAGGAAAAACTGACTCTTCTTACTGTCTATGTTTTAACCATTCCTGTGACACTAGTTATAGGTTCCGATGCTTCACTTCAGGATTAACGTATCCATCTGTCCTTCTTATTGACGATGATACACAGATATTGCATCGGATATATATACAAAAGGCACGATGCCGACTTAAGTACAAGAAAAGTGACTCTTCTTACTGTCTATGTTTTGAACCGTTCCTGTGACGCTAGTTATAGATTCCGATGCTTCACTTCAGGTTTACTGTTTCCCTCTGACCTTCTTATTGACGATGAAACACAGAAATAGCATCGGAATTAAATACAAAAGGCACAATGCCGACTTAAGTACAAGGAAAAACTGACTCTTCTTACTGTCTATGTTTTAACCATTCCTGTGACACTAGTTATAGATTCCGATGCTTCACTTCAGGTTTACTGTATCCCTCTGTCCTTCTTATTGACGAGGAAACACAGATATTGCATCGGAATTAAAGACAAAAGGCACAATGCCGACTTAAGTACAAGAAAACTGACTCTTCTTACTGTCTATGTTTTGAACCATTCCTGTGACACTAGTTATAGATTCCGATGCTTCACTTCAGGTTTACTGTATCTCTTGGACCTTCTTATTGACGATGAAATACAGAAATTGCATCGGAATTAAATACAAAAGGCACAATGCCGACTTTAGTACAAGATGACTGACTCATCTTACTGACTATGATTTGAACCATTCCTGTGACATTAGTTATAGATTCCGATGCTTCACTTCGGATTTACTGTATCCCTCTGACGTTCTTATTGACGATGAAACACAGAAATTGCGTCGAAATTAAATACAAAATGCACAATACCGAATTAAGTACAAGAAGACTGACTTTTCTTACTGTCTATGTTTTGAACCCTTCCTGTGACACTAGTAATAGATTCCGATCTTCAATCTAGGATTACTGTATCCCTTGGACCTTCTTATTGACGATGAAACACAGAAATTGCATCGGAATTAAATAAAAAAGGCACTATGCCGAGTTAAAAACAAGAAGACTGACTCATCTTACTGTCTATGTTTTGAACCATTCCTGTGACACTAGTTACAGATTCCGATGCTTCACTCCAGGTTTACTGTATCCCTTGGACCTTCCTATTGACAATGAAACACAGAAATTGCATCGGAATTAAATACAAAAGGCACAATGCTGACTTAACTACAAGAACACTGACTCTTCTTACTGACTATGCTTTGAACCATTCCTGTGACACTAGTTATAGATTCCGATGCTTCACTTCAGGTTTACTGTATCCCTTGGACTTTCTTATTGACGATGAAACACAGCAAATGCATCGGAATTAAATAGACAAGGCACAATGCCGACTTAAGTACAAGAAGACTGACTCTTCCTACTTTCTATGTTTATACCATTCCTGTGACACTAGTTACAGATTCCGATGCTTCACTTCAGGTTTACTGTATCCCTCTGACCCTCTTATTGACGATGAAACACAGAAATTGCAACGGAACTAAATACAAAAGGAACAATGCCGACTTAAGTAAAAGAAGACTGAATCTTCTTCTGTCTATGTTTTGAACCATTCCTGTGACACCAGTTATAGATGTCGATGCTTCACTTCAGGTTTACTGTATCCCTTGGACCTTCTTATTGACGATGAAACTCAGAAATTGCATCGGAATTAAATACAAAAGGCACAATGCCGACTTAAGTACAAGAAGACTGACTCTTCTTACTGACTATGTTTTGAACCATTCCTGTGACACTAGTTATAGATTCTGATGATTCACTTCAGGTTTACTGTATCCCTCTGACCTTCTTATTGACGATGAAACACAGAAATTGCTTCGGAATTAAATAGAAAAGGCACAATGCCGACTTATGTACAAGAAGACTGACCCTTCTTACTGACTATGTTTTGAACCATTCCTGTGACACTAGTTATAGCTTCCGATGCTTCACTTCAAATTTACTGTATCCCTTGGACCTTCTTATTGACGATGAAACACAGAAATTGCATCGGAATTAAATAAAAAAGGCACAATGCCGCCTAAGTACAAGAAGACTGACTCTTCTTACTGTCTATGTCTTGAACCATTCCTGTGACACTAGTTATAGATTCCGATGCTTCACTCCAGGTTTACTATATACCTTGGACCTTCTTATTGACGATGAAATACAGAAATTGCACCGGAATTAAATAGAAAAGGCACAATGCCGATTAAAATACAAGAAGACTGACTCTTCCTACTGTCTATGTTTGAACCATTCCTGTGACACTAGTTATAGATTCCGATTCTTCACTTAAGGTTTACTGTATCCCTCTGTCCTTCTTATTGACGACGAAACACAGAAATTGCATCGGAATTAAACGCAAAATGCACAATGCCGGCTTAAGGACAAGAAAACTGTCTCTTCTTACTGTCTATGTTTTGGACCATTCCTGTGACACTAGTTATAGATTCCGATGCTTCACTTCAGGTTTACTGTATCCCTCTGACCTTCGTATTTACGATGAAACACAGAAATTGCATCGGCATTAAATACAAAAGGCACAATGCCGACTTAAGTACAAGAAAAGTGACTCTTCTTACTGGATATGTTTTGAACCATTCCTGTGACACTGGCTATAGATTCCGATGCTTCACTTCAGATTTACTGTATCCTTCTGACCTTCTTACTAATGATTGAACACAGAAATTGCATCGGAATTAAATACAAAAGGCACAATGCCGACTTAAGTACAAGAAAACTGACTCTTCTTACTGGATATGTTTTGAACCATTCCTGTGACACTAGTTATAGATTCCGATGCTTCACTTCAGGTTTACTGTATCCCACTTACCTTCTTATTGTGGATGAAACACAGAAATTGCATCGGAATTGAATACAAAATGCACAATGCCGACTTAAGTACAAGAAAACTGACTCTTCTTACTGTCTATGTTTTGAACCATTCATGTGACACTAGTTATAGATTCCGATGCTTCAGTTCGGGTTTAATGTATGCCTTGGACCTTCTTATTGACGACGAAACACAGAATTTGCATCGGAATTAAATTCAAAAAGCACAATGCCGACTTAATTACAAGAAAACTGACTCTACTTACTGTCTATGATTTGAACCATTCCTGTGACACTAGTTATAGATTCCGATGCTTCAGTTCAGGTTTAATGTATGCCTTGGACCTTCTTATTGACGACGAAACACAGAATTTGCATCGGAATTAAATTCAAAAAGCACAATGCCGACTCAAGTACAAGAAGGCTGGCTCTTCTTACTGTCTATGTTTTGAACCTTTCCTGTGACACTAGTTATGGATTTGGATGCTCAACTTCAGCTTCACTGCCTCCCTCTGACGTTCTTATTGGCGATGAAACGCAGAAATTGCATCGGAATTAAATACAAAAGGCACAATGCCGACTTAAGTACAAGAAAACTGACTCTTCTTACTGTCTATGCTTTGAACCATTTCTGTGACACTAGTTATAGATTCCGATGCATCACTTCCGGTTTAGTGTATCCCTCTGTCCTTCTTATTGACGATGAAACACAGAAATAGCATCTGAATTAAATACAAAAGGCACGATGCCGACTTAAGTACAAGAAAACTGACTCTTCTTACTGGATATGTTTTGAACCATTCCTGTGACACTAGTTATAGATTCCGATGCTTCACATCAGCTTTACTGTATCCCTGTGACCATCTTATTGACGATGAAACACAGAAATTGCATCGGAATTAAATACAAAAGGCACAATGCCGAATCAAGTACAAGAAGGCTGGCTCTTCTAACTGTCTATGTTTTGAACCTTTCCTGTGACACTAGTTATGGATTCGGATCCTCAACTTCAGGTTCCTGCCTCCCTATGACCTTCTTATTGGCGATGAAACACAAAAATTGCATCGGAATTAAATACAAAAGGCACAATGCCGACTTAAGTACAAGAAAACTGACTCTTCTTACTGTCTATGCTTTGAACCATTTCTGTGACACTAGTTATATATTCCGATGCTTCACTTCCGGTTTAGTGTATCCCTCTGACCTTCTTATTGACGATGAAACACAGAAATAGCATCGGAATTAAATACAAAAGGCACAATGCCGACTTAAGTACAAGAAAACTGACTCTTCTTACTGTCTATGATTTGAACCATTCCTGTGACACTAGTTATAGATTCCGATGTTTCACTTCCGGTTTACTGTATCCCTCTGACCTTCTTATTGACGATGAAACACAGAAATAGCATCGGAATTAAATACAAAAGGCACAATGCCGACTTAAGTACAAGAAGACTGACCCTTCTTACTGACTATGTTTTGAACCATTCCTGTGACACTAGTTATAGCTTCCGATGCATCACTTCAAATTTACTGTATCCCTTGGACCTTCTTATTGACGATGAAACACAGAAATTGCATCGGAATTAAATAAAAAAGGCACAATGCCGCCTAAGTACAAGAAGACTGACTCTTCTTACTGTCTATGTCTTGAACCATTCCTGTCACACTAGTTATAGATTCCGATGCTTCACTCCAGGTTTACTATATACCTTGGACCTTCTTATTGACGATGAAATACAGAAATTGCATCGGAATTAAATAGAAAAGGGACAATGCCGATTAAAATACAAGAATACTGACTCTTCCTACTGTCTATGTTTGAACCGTTCCTGTGACACTAGTTATAGATTCCGATTCTTCACTTAAGGTTTACTGTATCCCTCTGTCCTTCTTATTGACGACGAAACACAGAAATTGCATCGGAATTAAACGCAAAATGCACAATGCCGGCTTAAGGACAAGAAAACTGTCTCTTCTTACTGTCTATGTTTTGGACCATTCCTGTGACACTAGTTATAGATTCCGATGCTTCACTTCAGGTTTACTGTATCCCTCTGACCTTCTTATTTACGATGAAACACAGAAATTGCATCGGAATTAAATACAAAAGGCACAATGCCGACTTAAGTACAAGAAAACTGACTCTTCTTACTGGATATGTTTTGAACCATTCCTGTGACACTAGTTCTAGATTCCGATGCTTCAGATCAGGTTTAATGTATGCCTTGGACCTTCTTATTGACGACGAAACACAGAATTTGCATCGGAATTAAATTCAAAAAGCACAATGCCGACTTAAGTACAAGAAAACTGACTCTACTTACTGTCTATGTTTTGAACCATTCCTGTGACACTAGTTATAGATTCCGATGCTTCACTTAAGGTTAACTGTATCCCTCTGACCTTATATTGACGATGAAACACAGAAATTGCATCGGAATTAAATACAAAAGGCTCAATGCCGACTTAGGTACAAGAAGACTGTCTCATCTTACTCTCTATGTTTTGAACCATTCCTGTGACACTAGTTATAGATTCCGATGCTTCACATCAGCTTTACTGTATCCCTGTGACCATCTTATTGACGATGAAACACAGAAATTGCATCGGAATTAAATACAAAAGGCACAATGCCGACTCAAGTACAAGAAGGCTGGCTCTTCTTACTGTCTATGTTTTGAACCTTACCTGTGACACTAGTTATGGATTCGGACTCTCAACATCAGGTTCACTGCCTCCCTCTGACCTTCTTATTGGCGATGAAACACAGAAATTGCATCGGAATTAAATACAAAAGGCACAATGCCGACTTAAGTACAAGGAAAAACTGACTCTTCTTACTGTCTATGTTTTAACCATTCCTGTGACACTAGTTATAGGTTCCGATGCTTCACTTCAGGATTAATGTATCCGTCTGTCCTTCTTATTGACGATGAAACACAGATATTGCATCGGATATATATACAAAAGGCACGTTGCCGACTTAAGTACAAGAAAAGTGACTCTTCTTACTGTCTATGTTTTGAACCATTCCTGTGACGCTAGTTATAGATCCGAAGCTTCACTTCAGGTTTACTGTATCCCTCTGACCTTCTTATTGACGATGAAACACAGAAATTGCATCGGAATTAAATACAAAAGGCACAATGCCGACTTAAGTACAAGAAAACTGACTCTTCTTACTGTCTATGATTTGAACCATTCCTGTGACACTAGTTATAGATTCCGATGCTTCACTCCCGGTTTACTGTATCCCTCTGACCTTCTTATTGACGATGAAACACAGAACTTGCATCGGAATTAAATACAAAAGGCACAATGCCGACTTAAGTACAAGGAAAAACTGACTCTTCTTACTGTCTATGTTTTAACCATTCCTGTGACACTAGTTGTAGATTCCGGTGCTTCACTTCATGTTTACTGTATCCCTCTGTCCTTCTTATTGACGAGGAAACACAGATATTGCATCGGAATTGAATACAAAAGGCACAATGCCGAGTTAAGTACAAGAAAACTGACTCTTCTTACTGTCTATGTTTTGAACCATTCCTGTGACACTAGTTATAGATTCCGATGCTTCACTTCAGGTTTACTGTATCTCTTGGACCTTCTTATTGACGATAAAATACAGAAATTGCATCGGAATTAAATACAAAAGGCACAATGCCGACTTTAGTACAAGATGACTGACTCATCTTACTGACTATGATTTGAACCATTCCTGTGACACTAGTTATAGATTCCGATGCTTCACTTCAGATTTACTGTATCCCTCTGACGTTCTTATTGACGATGAAACACAGAAATTGCGTCGAAATTAAATACAAAATGCACAATGCCGAATTAAGTACAAGAAGACTGACTCTTCTTACTGTCTATGTTTTGAACCCTTCCTGTGACACTAGTAATAGATTCCGATCTTCACTCTAGGATTACTGTATCCCTTGGACCTTCTTATTGACGATGAAACACAGAAATTGCATCGGAATTAAATAAGATAGGCACAATGCCGAGTGAAGTACAAGAAGACTGACTCATCTTACTGTCTATGCTTTGAACCATTCCTGTGACACTAGTTACAGATTCCGATGCTTCACTGCAGGTTTACTGTATCCCTTGGACCTTCTTATTGACGATGAAACACAGAAATCGCATCAGAATTATATACAAAAGGCACAATGCCGACTTAAGTTCAAGAACACTGACTCTTCTTACTGTCTATGATTTGAACCATTCCTGTGACTCTAGTTATAGATTCCGATGCTTCACTTCAGGTTTACTGTATCCCTTGGACAATCTTATTGACGATGAAACACAGCAAATGCATCGGAATTAAATAGAGAAGGCACAATGCCGACTTAAGTACAAGAAGACTGACTCTTCCTACTTTCTATGTTTATACCATTCCTGTGACACTAGTTATAGATTCCGATGCTTCACTTCAAGTTTACTGTATCCCTCTGACCCTCTTATTGACGATGAAACACAGAAATTGCAACGAAACTAAATACAAAAGGGACAATGCCGACTTAAGTAAAAGAAGACTGACTCTTCTTCTGTCTATGTTTTGAACCATTCCTGTGACACCAGTTATAGATGTCGATGCCTCACTTCAGGTTTACTGTATCCCTTGGACCTTCTTATTGACGATGAAACACAGAAATTGCATCGGAATTAAATACAAAAGGCACAATGCCGACTTAAGTACAAGAAGACTGACTCTTCTTACTGACTATGTTTTGACCATTCCTGTGACACTAGTTATAGATTCTGATGATTCACTTCAGGTTTACTGTATCCATCTGACCTTCTTATTGACGATGAAACACAATAATTGCTTCGGAATTAAATAGAAAAGGCACAATGCCGACTTAAGTACAAGAAGACAGACACTTCTTACTGACTATGTTTTGAACCATTCCTGTGACACTAGTTATAGCTTCCGATGCTTCACTTCAAATTTACTGTATCCCTTGGACCTTCTTATTGACGATGAAACACAGAAATTGCATCGGAATTAAATAAAAAAGGCACAATGCCGCCTAAGTACAAGAAGACTGATTCTTCTTACTGTCTATGTCTTGAACCATTCCTGTGACACTAGTTATAGATTCCGATGCTTCACTCCAGGTTTACTATATACCTTGGACCTTCTTATTGACGATGAAATACAGAAATTGCATCGGAATTAAGTAGAAAAGGCACAATGCCGATTAAAATACAAGAAGACTGACTCTTCCTACTGTTTATGTTTGAACCATTCCTGTGACACTAGTTATAGATTCTGTATCTTCACTTAAGGTTTACTGTATCCCTCTGTCCTTCTTATTGACGACGAAACACAGAAATTCCATCGGAATTAAACGCAAAAGGCACAATGCCGAATTAAGTACAAGAAAACTGACTCTTCTTACTGTCTATGTTTTGAACCAGTCCTGTGACACTAGTTATGGATTCCGATCCTTCACTCCCGGTTTACTGTATCCCTCTGACCTTCTTATTGACGATGAAACACAGAAATAGCATCGGAATTAAATACAATAGGCACAATGCCGACTTCAGTACAAGATAACTGACTCTTCTTACTGTCTATGTGTTGAACCATTCATGTGACACTAGTTATGGATTCCGATGCTTCACTTCCGGTTTACTGTATCCCTCTGACCTTCTTATTGACGATGAAACACACATATTCCATCGGAATTAAATACAAAAAGCACAATGCCGACTTAAGTACAAGAAAACTGACTCTTCTTACTGGATATGTTTTGAACCATTCCTGTGACACTAGTTATAGATTCCGATGCTTCACTTCAGGTTTACTGTATCCCTCTGACCTTCTTATTGACGATGAAACACAGAAATTGCATCGGAATTGAATACAAAAGGCACAATGCCGACTTAAGTACAAGAAAACTGACTCTTTATCCTGTCTATGTTTTGAACCATTCATGTGACACTAGTTATAGATTCCGATGCTTCACTTCAGGTTTAATGTATCCATTGGACCATCTTATTGACGACGAAACACAGAATTTGCATCGGAATTAAATTCAAAAAGCACAATGCCGACTTAAGTACAAGATAACTTACTCTTCTTACTGTCTATGTTTTGAACCATTCCTGTGACACTAGTTATAGAATCCGATGCTTCATTTCAGGTTTACTGTATCCCTCTGTCCTTATATTGACGATGAAACATAGAAATTGCGTCGGAATTAAATACAAAAGGCACAATGCCGACTTAAGTACAAGAAGACTGACTCTTCTTACTGACTATGTTTTGAACCATTCCTGTGACACTAGTTATAGATTCCGATGCTTAACTTCAGGTTTACTGAATCCCTCTGACCTTCTTATTGACAATGATACACAGAAATTGCATCGGAATTAAATCCAAAGGGCACATTGCCGAATTAAGTACAAGAAGACTGACTCTTCTTACTGTCTATGATTTGAACCATTCCTGTGACACTAGTTATAGATTCCGATGCTTCACTACAGGTTTACTGTATCCCTCTGACCTTCTTATTGACGATGAATCACAGAACTTGCATCGGAATTAAATAAAAAGGCACAATGCCGACTTATGTACAAGAAGACTGACTCTTCTTACTATCGATGTTTTGAACCATTACTGTGACACCAGTTACAGATTCCGATGCTTCACTGCAGGTTTACTGTATCCCTTGGACCTTCTTATTGACGATGAAACACAAAATTGCATCGGAATTAAATACAAAAGGTACAATGCCGACTTAAGTACACGAAGACTGACTGTTCTTACTGACTATGATTTGAACCATTCCTGTGACACTAGTTATAGATTACGGTGCTTCACTTCAGTTTTACTGTATCCCTTGGAACTTCTTATTGACGATGAAACACAGAAATTGCTTCGGAATTAAATACAAAAGTCACAATTCCGACTTTAGTACAAGATGACTGACTCATCTTACTGACTATGATTTGAACCATTCCTGTGACACTAGTTATAGATTACGATGATTCACTTCATATTTACTGTATCCCTCTGACGTTCTTATTGACGATGAAACACAGAAATTGCGTCGGAATTACATACAAAATGCACAATGCCGAATTAAGTACAAGAAGACTGACTCTTCTTATTGTCTATGATTTGAACCATTCCTGTGACACTAGTAATAGATTTCGATCTTCACTCTAGGTTTACTGTATCCCTTGGACCTTCTTATTGACGATGAAACACAGAAATTGCATCGGCATTAAATAAAAAAAGGCACAATGCCGACTTAATAACAAGAAGACTGACTCATCTTACTGTCTATGTTTTGAACAATTCCTGTGACACTAGTTACAGATTCCGATGCTTCACTGCAGGTTTACTGTATCCATTGGACCTTCTTATTGACGATGAAGCACAGAAATTGCATCGGAATTAAATACAAAGGGCACAATGCTGATTTAAGTACAAGAACACTGACTCATCTTACTGACTATGTTTTGAACCATTCCTGTGACACTAGTTATAGATTCCGATGCTTCACTTCAGGCCTACTGTATCCCTCTGACCTTCTTATTGACAATGAAACACAGAAATTGCATCGGAATTAAATACAAAAGGCACAATGCCGACTTAAGTACAAGAAGACTGACTCTTCCTACTGTCTATGTTTGAACCATTCCTGTGACACTTGTTATAGATTCCGATGCATCACTCGCGGTTTACTGTATCCCTTGGACCGTCTTATTGACGATGAAACACAGAAATTGCATCGGAATTAAATACAATAGGCACAATGCCGACTTCAGTACAAGATAACTGACTCTTCTTACTGTCTATGTGTTGAACCATTCATGTGACACTAGTTATGGATTCCGATGCTTCACTTCCGGTTTACTGTATCCCTCTGACCTTCTTATTGACGATGAAACACACATATTCCATCTTAATTAAATACAAAAAGCACAATGCCGACTTAAGTACAAATAAACTGACTCTTCTTACTGGATATGTTTTTAACCATTCCTGTGACACTAGTTATAGATTCCGATGCTTCACTTCAGGTTTACTGTATCCCTCTGACCTTCTTATTGACGATGAAACACAGAAATTGCATCGGAATTGAATACAAAAGGCACAATGCCGACTTAAGTACAAGAAAACTGACTCTTCTTACTGTCTATGTTTTGAACCATTCATGTGACACTAGTTATAGATTCCGATGCTTCACTTCAGGTTTAATGTATCCCTTGGACCATCTTATTGACGACGAAACACTGAATTTGCATCGGAATTAAATTCAAAAAGCAATATGCCGACTTAAGTACAAGAAAACTTACTCTTCTTACTGTCTATGTTTTGAACCATTCCTGTGACACTAGTTACAGAATCCGATGCTGCATTTCAGGTTTACTGTATCCCTCTGTCCTTATATTGACGATGAAACATAGCAATTTCATCGGAATTAAATACAAAAGGCTCAATGCCGACTTAGGTACTAGAAGACTGTCTCATCTTACTCTCTATGTTTTGAACCATTCCTGTGACACTAGTTATAGATTCCGATGCTTCACTTCAGCTTTACTGTATCCCTTGGACCTTCTTATTGACGATGAAGCACAGAAATTGCATCGGAATTAAATACAAAAGGCACAATGCCGACTTAAGTACAAGAAGACTGACTCTTCTTCCTGACTATGTTTTGAACCATTCCTGTGACACTAGTTATAGATTCCGATGCTTAACTTCATGTTTACTGTATCCCTCTGACCTTCTTATTGACAATGATACACAGAAATTGCATCGGAATTAAATCCAAAGGGCACATTGCCGAATTAAGTACAAGAAGACTGACTCTTCTTACTGTCTATGATTTGAACCATTCCTGTGACACTAGTTATAGATTCCGATGCTTCACTACAGGTTTACTGTATCCCTCTGACCTTCCTATTGACGATGAAACACAGAACTTGCATCGGAATTAAATAAAAAGGCACAATGCCGACTTATGTACAAGAAGACTGACTCTTCTTACTATCGATGTTTTGAACCATTACTGTGACACCAGTTACAGATTCCGATGCTTCACTGAGGGTTTACTGTATCCCTTGGACCTTCTTATTGACGATGAAACACAAAATTGCATCGGAATTAAATACAAAAGGTACAGTGCCGACTTAAGTACAAGAAGACTGACTGTATTTACTGACTATGATTTGAACCATTCCTGTGACACTAGTTATAGATTACAGTGCTTCATTTCAGTTTTACTGTATCCCTTGGAACTTCTTGTTGACGATGAAACACAGAAATTGCATCGGAATTAAATACAAAAGGCACAATGCCGACTTAAGTACAAGAAGACTGACTCTTCCTACTGTCTATGTTTGAACCATTCCTGTGACACTAGTTATAGATTCCGATGCATCACTCCCGGTTTACTGTATCCCTTGGACCGTCTTATTGACGATGAAACACAGAAATTGCATCGGAATTAAATTCAAAAGGCACAATGCCGACTAAAGTACAAGAGGACTGACTCTTCTTACTGACTATGTTTTGAACCATTCCTGTGACACTAGTTATAGATTCCGATGCTTCACTCCCGGATTACTGTATCCCTTGGACCTTCTTATTGACGATGAAACACAGAAATTGCATCGGAATTAGCTAGAAAAAGCACAATGCAGACTTAAGTACAAGAAGACTGACTCTTCCTACTGTCTATGATTTGAACCATTCCTGTGACACTAGTTATTGATTCCGATGCTTCACTCCAGGTTTACTGTATCCCTTGGACCTTCTTGTTTACGATGAAACACAGAAATTGCATCAGAATTTATTACAAAGGGCACAATGGCGACTTAAGTACAAGAAGACTGACTCTTCTTACTGTCTGTGTTTGAACCATTCTTGTGACACTAGTTATAGATTCCGATGCTTCACTTGAGATTTACTGTATCTCTTTAGACCTTCTTATTGCCGATGAAGCACAGAAATTGCATCGGAATAGAATACAAAAGGGACAATGCCGACTTAAGTACAATAAGACTGACTCTTCCTACTGTCTATGTCTTGAACCATTCCTGTGACACTAGTTATAGATTCCGATGCTTCACTTGAGGTTTACTGTATCTCTTTAGACCTTCTTATTGACGATGAAGCACAGAAATTGCATCGGAATAAAATACAAAAGGCACAATGCCGACTTAAGTACAATAAGACTGACTCTTCCTACTGTCTATGTTTTGAACCATTCCTGTGACACTAGTTATAGATTCCGATGCTTCACTTCAGGTCTCCTGTATCCCTCCGACCTTCTTATTGACGATGAAACACAGAAATTACATCGGAATTAAATACAAAAGGCACACTGCCGACTTAAGTAAAAGAAGACTGACTCTTCCTACTGTCTATGTTTGAACCATTCCTGTGACACTAGTTATAGATTCCGATGCTTCACTCCCGGTTTACTGTATCCCTTGGACCTTCTTATATACGATGAAACACAGAAATTGCATCGGAATTAAATAGAAAAAGCACAATGCAAGGCTTAAGTACAAGAAGACTGACTCTTCTACTGTCTATGTTCTGAACCATTCCTGTGACACTAGTTATAGATTCCGATACTTCACTTCAGGTTTACTGTATCCCTTGGACCTTCTTGTTGACGATGAAACACAGAAATTGCATCGGAATAAAATACAAAAGGCACAATGCCGAAATAAGTACAAGAAGACTGACTCGCCTTACTGACTATGTTTTGAACCATTGCTGTGACACTAGTTATAGATTCCGATGCTTCACTCCAGGTTTACTGTATCCCTTGGACCTTCTTATTGACGATGAAACACAGAAGTTGCATCGGAAATAAATACAAAATGCACAATGCCGACTTAAGTACAAGAAGACTGACTTTTCTTACTGACTGTGTTTTGAACCATTCCTGTGACACTAGTTATAGATTCTGATGCTTCACTTCAGGTTTACTGTATCCCTTGGACATTCTTATTGACGATGCAACATAGATATTGCATCGGAATTAATTACAAAAGGCACAATGCCGACTTCAGTACAAGAAGACATGTTTTACTTACTGACTATGTTTTGAACCATTCCTATGACACTAGTTATAGGTTCCGATGCTTCACTTAAGATTTTCTGCATCCCTCTGCCCTTCTTATTGACGATGAAACACAGTAATGTTATCGGAATTAAATACAAAAGACACAATGCCCACTTAAGTACAAGAAAACTGCCTCTTCTTACTGTCTATGCTTTGAACCATTCCTGTGACACTAGTTATGCATTCCGATGCTTCACTCCAGGTTTACAGTATCCCTTGGACCTTCTTATTGCCGATGAAACACAGAAATTGCATCGGAATTAAATAAAAAAGGCACAATGCCGACTTAAGTACAAGAAGACTGACTCTACTCACTGTCTATGTTTGAACCATTCGTGTGACACTAGTTATAGATTCCGATGCTTCACTCCAGATTTACTATATCCCTTGGACCTTCTTATTGACGATGAGACACAGAAATTGCTTAGGAATTAATTAGAAAAGGCACAATGCCAACTTAAGTACAAGAAGACTGACTCTTCCCACTGTCTACGTTTTGAACCATTCCTGTGACACTAGTTGTAGATTACGATGGTTCACTTCAGGTTTACTGTATCTCTCTGACCTTCTTATTGACGATGAAACACAGAAACTGCATCGAAATTAAATACAAAAGGCACAATGCCGACTTACGTACAAGAAGACTGACTCTTCCTACTGTCTATGCTTTGCACCATTCCTGTGACACTAGTTATAGATTCCGATGCTTCACTTCAGGTTTGCTGTATCCCTTGGACCTTCTCATTGACGATGAAACACAGAAATTGCATCGGAATTAAATACAAAAGGCACAATGCCGACATAAGTACAAGAAGACTGATTCTTCTTACTGACTATGTTTTGAACCAATCCTGTGACACTAGTTATAGACTCTGATGCTTCACTTCAGGTTTACTGTATCCCTTGGAACTTCTTAATGAAGATGAAACACAGAAATTGCATCGGAATTTAATAGAAAAGGCACAATGCCGACTTAAGTACAAGAAGACTGACTCTTCTTACTGACTATGTTTTTAACCATTCCTGTAACACTTGTTATAGATTCCGGTGCTTCATTTCAGGTTTACTGTATCCCTCTGACCTTCTTATTGACGATGAAACACAAAAATTGATCGGAATTAAATACAAAAGGCACAATGCAGACTTAAGTACAAGAAGAGTGACTCTTCCCACTGTCTATGATTTGAACCATTCCTGTGACCCTAGTTATTGATTCCGATGCTTCACTCCAGGTTTCCTGTATCCCTTGGACCTTCTTATTTACGATCAAACACAGAAATTGCATCGGAATTTAATACAAAGGGCACAATGGCGACTTAAGTACAAGAAGACTGACTCTTCTTACTGACTATGTTTTGAAACATTCCTGTGACACTAGTTATATATTCCGGTGCTTCACTTCAGGTTTACAGGATCCCTTGCACCTACTTATTGACGATGAATCACAGAAATTGCATCGGAATTAAATACAAAAGCCACAATGCCGACTTAAGTACAAGAAGACTGACTCTTCTTACTTACTATGTTTTGAACCATTCCTGTAACACTTGTTATAGATTCCGGTGCTTCACTTCAGGTTTACTGTATCCCCTGGACCTTCTTATTGACGATGAAGCACAGAAATTGCATCGGAATTAAATACAAAAGGCACAATGCCGACTTAAGTACAAGAATATTGACTCTTCTTACTGTCTATATTTTGAGCCATCCCTGTGTCACTAGTTATAGATTCCGATGCATCACTCCAGGTTAACTGTATCCCTTGGACCTTGTTATTGACGATTAATCACAGAAATTGCATCGGAATTAAATGCAAAAGGCACAATGCCGACTTAAGTACAAGAAGACTGACTCTTCCTATTGTCTATGTTTTGAACCATTCCTGTGACAATAGTTATAGATTTCGATGCTTCACTTCAGGTTTACTGTATCCCTCTGACCTTCTTATTGACGATGAAACACAGAAATTGATCGGAATTAAATACAAAAGGCACAATGCAGACTTAAGTACAAGAAGACTGACTCTTCCTACTGTCTATGTTCTGAACCATTCCTGTGACACTAGTTATAGATTCCGATGCATCACTCCAGGTTTACGGTATCCCTTGGACCTTCTTATTGACGATGAAACACAGAAATTGCATCGGAATTAAATACAAAAGGCACAATGCCGACTTAAGTACAAGAAGACTGACTCTTCCCATTGTCTATGATTTGAACCATTCCTGTGACCCTAGTTATCGATTCCGATGCTTCACTCCAGGTTTACTGTATCCCTTGGACCTTCTTATTTACGATCAAACACAGAAATTGCATCGGAATTTAATACAAAGGGCACAATGGCGACTTAAGTACAAGAAGACTGACTCTTCTTACTGACTATGTTTTGAAACATTCCTGTGACACTAGTTATATATTCCGGTGCTTCACTTCAGGTTTACTGGATCCCTTGCACCTACTTATTGACGATGAAACACAGAAATTGCATCGGAATTAAATACAAAAGGCACAATGCCGACTTACGTACAAGAAGACTGTCTCTTACTACTGCCTATGCTTTGAACCATTGCTGTGACAGTAGTTATAGATTCCGATGCTTCACTTCAGGTTTACTGTATCCCTTGGACCTTCTCATTGACGATGAAGCACAGAAATTGCGTCGGAATTAAATACAAAAGGCACAATGCCGACTTATGTACAAGAAGACTGATTCTTCTTACTGACTATGTTTTGAACCGTTCCTGTGACACTAGTTATAGACTCTGATGCTTCACTTCAGGTTTACTGTATCCCTCTGACCCTCATATTGACGATGAATCACAGAAATTGCATCGGAATTAAATACAAAAGTCACAATGCCGACTTAAGTACAAGGAGACTGACTCTTCCTACTGTCTATGTTTTGAACCATTCCTGTGACAATAGTTATAGATTTCGATGCTTCACTTCAGTTTTACTGTATCCCTCTGACCTTCTTATTGACGATGAAACACAGAAATTGATCGGAATTAAATACAAAAGGCACAATGCCGACTTACGTACAAGAAGACTGACTCTTCCTACTGTCTATGTTTTGAACCATTCCTGTGACACTAGTTATAGATTCCGATACTTCACTTCAGGTTTACTGTATCCCTTGGACCTTCTTATTGACGATGAAACATAGAAATTGCATCGGAATTAAATACAAAAGGCACAATGCCGCCTTAAGTACAAGAAGACTGACTCTTCGTACTGACTATGCTTTTAACCATTCCTGTAACACTTGTTATAGATTCCGGTGCTTCACTTCAGGTTTACTGTATCCCCTGGACCTTCTTATTGACGATGAAGCACAGAAATTTCATCGGAATTAAATACAATAGGCACAATGCCGACTTAAGTACAAGAACACTGACTCTTCTTACTGTCTATGTTTTGAACCATCCCTGTGTCACTAGTTATAGATTCCGATGCTTCACTCCAGGTTAACTGTATCCCTTGGACCTTGTTATTGCCGATGAATCACAGAAATTGCATCGGAATTAAATGCAAAAGGCACAATGCCGACTTAAGTACAAGAAGACTGACTCGCCTTACTGACTATGTTTTGAACCATTGCTGTGACACTAGTTATAGATTCCGATGCTTCACTCCAGGTTTACTGTATCCCTTGGACCTTCTTATTGATGATGAAACACAGAAGTTGCATCGGAAATAAATACAAAATGCACAATGCCGACTTAAGTACAAGAAGACTGACTTTTCTTACTGACTGTGTTTTGAACCATTCCTGTGACACTAGTTATAGATTCTGATGCTTCACTTCAGGTTTACTGTATCCCTTGGACATTCTTATTGACGATGCAACATAGATATTGCATCGGAATTAATTACAAAAGGCACAATGCCGACTTCAGTACAAGAAGACATGTTTTACTTACTGACTATGTTTTGAACCATTCCTATGACACTAGTTATAGGTTCCGATGCTTCACTTAAGATTTTCTGCATCCCTCTGCCCTTCTTATTGACGATGAAACACAGTAATGTTATCGGAATTAAATACAAAAGACACAATGCCCACTTAAGTACAAGAAAACTGCCTCTTCTTACTGTCTATGCTTTGAACCATTCCTGTGACACTAGTTATGCATTCCGATGCTTCACTCCAGGTTTACAGTATCCCTTGGACCTTCTTATTGCCGATGAAACACAGAAATTGCATCGGAATTAAATAAAAAAGGCACAATGCCGACTTAAGTACAAGAAGACTGACTCTACTCACTGTCTATGTTTGAACCATTCGTGTGACATTAGTTATAGATTCCGATGCTTCACTCCAGATTTACTATATCCCTTGGACCTTCTTATTGACGATGAGACACAGAAATTGCTTAGGAATTAATTAGAAAAGGCACAATGCCAACTTAAGTACAAGAAGACTGACTCTTCCCACTGTCTACGTTTTGAACCATTCCTGTGACACTAGTTGTAGATTACGATGGTTCACTTCAGGTTTACTGTATCTCTCTGACCTTCTTATTGACGATGAAACACAGAAACTGCATCGAAATTAAATACAAAAGGCACAATGCCGACTTACGTACAAGAAGACTGACTCTTCCTACTGTCTATGCTTTGCACCATTCCTGTGACACTAGTTATAGATTCCGATGCTTCACTTCAGGTTTGCTGTATCCCTTGGACCTTCTCATTGACGATGAAACACAGAAATTGCATCGGAATTAAATACAAAAGGCACAATGCCGACATAAGTACAAGAAGACTGATTCTTCTTACTGACTATGTTTTGAACCAATCCTGTGACACTAGTTATAGACTCTGATGCTTCACTTCAGGTTTACTGTATCCCTTGGAACTTCTTAATGAAGATGAAACACAGAAATTGCATCGGAATTTAATAGAAAAGGCACAATGCCGACTTAAGTACAAGAAGACTGACTCTTCTTACTGACTATGTTTTTAACCATTCCTGTAACACTTGTTATAGATTCCGGTGCTTCATTTCAGGTTTACTGTATCCCTCTGACCTTCTTATTGACGATGAAACACAAAAATTGATCGGAATTAAATACAAAAGGCACAATGCAGACTTAAGTACAAGAAGAGTGACTCTTCCCACTGTCTATGATTTGAACCATTCCTGTGACCCTAGTTATTGATTCCGATGCTTCACTCCAGGTTTCCTGTATCCCTTGGACCTTCTTATTTACGATCAAACACAGAAATTGCATCGGAATTTAATACAAAGGGCACAATGGCGACTTAAGTACAAGAAGACTGACTCTTCTTACTGACTATGTTTTGAAACATTCCTGTGACACTAGTTATATATTCCGGTGCTTCACTTCAGGTTTACAGGATCCCTTGCACCTACTTATTGACGATGAATCACAGAAATTGCATCGGAATTAAATACAAAAGCCACAATGCCGACTTAAGTACAAGAAGACTGACTCTTCTTACTGACTATGTTTTGAACCATTCCTGTAACACTTGTTATAGATTCCGGTGCTTCACTTCAGGTTTACTGTATCCCCTGGACCTTCTTATTGACGATGAAGCACAGAAATTGCATCGGAATTAAATACAAAAGGCACAATGCCGACTTAAGTACAAGAATATTGACTCTTCTTACTGTCTATATTTTGAGCCATCCCTGTGTCACTAGTTATAGATTCCGATGCATCACTCCAGGTTAACTGTATCCCTTGGACCTTGTTATTGACGATTAATCACAGAAATTGCATCGGAATTAAATGCAAAAGGCACAATGCCGACTTAAGTACAAGAAGACTGACTCTTCCTATTGTCTATGTTTTGAACCATTCCTGTGACAATAGTTATAGATTTCGATGCTTCACTTCAGGTTTACTGTATCCCTCTGACCTTCTTATTGACGATGAAACACAGAAATTGATCGGAATTAAATACAAAAGGCACAATGCAGACTTAAGTACAAGAAGACTGACTCTTCCTACTGTCTATGTTCTGAACCATTCCTGTGACACTAGTTATAGATTCCGATGCATCACTCCAGGTTTACGGTATCCCTTGGACCTTCTTATTGACGATGAAACACAGAAATTGCATCGGAATTAAATACAAAAGGCACAATGCCGACTTAAGTACAAGAAGACTGACTCTTCCCATTGTCTATGATTTGAACCATTCCTGTGACCCTAGTTATTGATTCCGATGCTTCACTCCAGGTTTACTGTATCCCTTGGACCTTCTTATTTACGATCAAACACAGAAATTGCATCGGAATTTAATACAAAGGGCACAATGGCGACTTAAGTACAAGAAGACTGACTCTTCTTACTGACTATGTTTTGAAACATTCCTGTGACACTAGTTATATATTCCGGTGCTTCACTTCAGGTTTACTGGATCCCTTGCACCTACTTATTGACGATGAAACACAGAAATTGCATCGGAATTAAATACAAAAGGCACAATGCCGACTTACGTACAAGAAGACTGTCTCTTACTACTGCCTATGCTTTGAACCATTGCTGTGACAGTAGTTATAGATTCCGATGCTTCACTTCAGGTTTACTGTATCCCTTGGACCTTCTCATTGACGATGAAGCACAGAAATTGCGTCGGAATTAAATACAAAAGGCACAATGCCGACTTATGTACAAGAAGACTGATTCTTCTTACTGACTATGTTTTGAACCGTTCCTGTGACACTAGTTATAGACTCTGATGCTTCACTTCAGGTTTACTGTATCCCTCTGACCCTCATATTGACGATGAATCACAGAAATTGCATCGGAATTAAATACAAAAGTCACAATGCCGACTTAAATACAAGGAGACTGACTCTTCCTACTGTCTATGTTTTGAACCATTCCTGTGACAATAGTTATAGATTTCGATGCTTCACTTCAGTTTTACTGTATCCCTCTGACCTTCTTATTGACGATGAAACACAGAAATTGATCGGAATTAAATACAAAAGGCACAATGCCGACTTACGTACAAGAAGACTGACTCTTCCTACTGTCTATGTTTTGAACCATTCCTGTGACACTAGTTATAGATTCCGATACTTCACTTCAGGTTTACTGTATCCCTTGGACCTTCTTATTGACGATGAAACATAGAAATTGCATCGGAATTAAATACAAAAGGCACAATGCCGCCTTAAGTACAAGAAGACTGACTCTTCGTACTGACTATGCTTTTAACCATTCCTGTAACACTTGTTATAGATTCCGGTGCTTCACTTCAGGTTTACTGTATCCCCTGGACCTTCTTATTGACGATGAAGCACAGAAATTTCATCGGAATTAAATACAATAGGCACAATGCCGACTTAAGTACAAGAACACTGACTCTTCTTACTGTCTATGTTTTGAACCATCCCTGTGTCACTAGTTATAGATTCCGATGCTTCACTCCAGGTTAACTGTATCCCTTGGACCTTGTTATTGCCGATGAATCACAGAAATTGCATCGGAATTAAATGCAAAAGGCACAATGCCGACTTAAGTACAAGAAGACTGACTCTTCCTACTGTCTATGTTTTGAACCATTCCTGTGACAATAGTTATAGATTTCGATGCTTCACTTCAGGTTTACTGTATCCCTCTGACCTTCTTATTGACGATGAAACACAGAAATTGATCGGAATTAAATACAAAAGGCACAATGCAGACTTAAGTACAAGAAGACTGACTCTTCCTACTGTCTATGTTCTGAACCATTCCTGTGACACTAGTTATAGATTCCGATGCATCACTCCAGGTTTACAGTATCCCTTGGACCTTCTTATTGACGATGAAACACAGAAATTGCATCGGAATTAAATTAAAAAGGCACAATGCCGCCTTAAGTACAAGAAGACTGACTCTTCGTACTGACTATGTTTTGTACCATTCCTGTGACACTAGTTATAGATTCCGATGCTTCACTTCTGGTTTACTGTATCCCTCTGACCTTCTTATTGACGATGAAACACAAAAATTGCATCGGAATTAAATACAAAAGGCACAATGCCGACTTAAGTACAAGAAGACTGACTCTTCCCACTGTCTATGATTTGAACCATTCCTGTGACCCTAGTTATTGATTCCGATGCTTCACTCCAGGTTTACTGTATCCCTTGGACCTTCTTATTTACGATCAAACACAGAAATTGCATCGGAATTTAATACAAAGGGCACAATGGCGACTTAAGTACAAGAAGACTGACTCTTCTTACTGACTATGTTTTGAAACATTCCTGTGACACTAGTTATATATTCCGGTGCTTCACTTCAGGTTTACTGGATCCCTTGCACCTACTTATTGACGATGAAACACAGAAATTGCATCGGAATTCAATAAAAAAGGCACAATGCCGACTTACGTACAAGAAGACTGTCTCTTCCTACTGTCTATGCTTTGATCCATTGCTGTGACAGTAGTTATAGATTCCGATGCTTCACTTCAGGTTTACTGTATCCCTTGGACCTTCTCATTGACGATGAAGCACAGAAATTGCATCGGAATTAAATACAAAAGGCACAATGCCGACTTATGTACAAGAAGACTGATTCTTCTTACTGACTATGTTTTGAACCGTTCCTGTGACACTAGTTATAGACTCTGATGCTTCACTTCAGGTTTACTGTATCCCTCTGACCCTCATATTGACGATGAATCACAGAAATTGCATCGGAATTAAATACAAGAGTCACAATGCCGACTTAAGTACAAGGTGACTGACTCTTCCTACTGTCTATGTTTTGAACCATTCCTGTGACAATAGTTATAGATTTCGATGCTTCACTTCAGTTTTACTGTATCCCTCTGACCTTCTTATTGACGATGAAACACAGAAATTGATCGGAATTAAATACAAAAGGCACAATGCCGACTTACGTACAAGAAGACTGACTCTTCCTACTGTCTATGTTTTGAACCATTCCTGTGACACTAGTTATAGATTCCGATGCTTCACTTCAGGTTTACTGTATCCCTTGGACCTTCTTATCGACGATGAAACATAGAAATTGCATCGGAACTAAATACAAAAGGCACAATGCCGCCTTAAGTACAAGAGGACTGACTCTTCGTACTGACTATGTTTTTAACCATTTCTGTGACACTAGTTATAGATTCCGATGCTTCACTTCTGGTTTACTGTATCCCTCTGACCTTCTTATTGACGATGAAACACAGAAATTGCATCGGAATTAAATACAAAAGGCACAATGCCGAATTAAGTACAAGAAGACTGACTCTTCTTAACGTCTATGTTTTGAACCATTCATGTGACGCTAGTTCTAGATTCTGATGCTTCAGTCCAGGTTTTCTGTATCCCTTGGACCTTCTTATTGACGATGAAACACAGAAATTGCATCGGAATTAAATACAAAAGGCACAATGGCGACTTAAGTACAAGAAGACTGACTCTTCTTACTGACAATGCTTCGAACCATTCATGTGACATTAGTTTTAGATTCCGGTGCTTCACTTCAGGTTTACTGTATCCCTTGGACCTTCTTAATGACGATGAAACACAGAAATTGCATCGGAAATAAATACAAAAGGCACAATGCCGACTTAAGTACAAGAAGACTGACTCTTCTTACTGACTATGATTTGAACCATTCCTGTGACACTAGTTATAGATTGTGATGCTTCACTTCAGGTTTACTGTATTCCTTGGACCTTCCTATTGACGGTGAAACATAGAAATTGCATCGGAATCAAATACAAAAGGCACAATGCCGACTTAAGTACAAGAAGACTGACCCATCTTACTGACTATGTTTTGAACCATTCCTGTGACACTAGTTATAGATTCCGATGCTTCATTTCAGATTTACTGTATCCCTCTGACCTTCTTATTGACGATGAAAGACAGAAATTTCATCGGAATTAAATACAAAAGACACAATGCCCACTTAAGTACAAGAAAACTAAATCTTCTTACTGTCTATGCTTTGAACCATTCCTGTGACACTAGTTATAGATTCCGATGCATCACTCCAGGTTTACTGTATCCCTTGGACCTTCTTATTGACGATGAAACACAGAAATTGCATCGGAATTAAATAGAAAAGGCACAATGCAGACTTAAGTACAAGAAGACTGACTTTTCCTACTGTCTATGTTTTGAACCATTCCTGTGGCACTAGTTATAGATTCCGATGCTTCACTTCAGGATTACTGTATCCCTTGGACCTTCTTGTAGACGATGAAACACAGAAATTGCATCGGAATTAAATACAAAAGGCACAATGCCGACTTAAGTACAAGAGGACTGACTCTTCTTACTGACTATGTTTTGAACCATTCCTGTGACACTAGTTATAGATTCCGATGCTTCACTCCCGGTTTACTCTATCCCTTGGACCTTCGTATTGAGGATGAAACACAAAAATTGCATTGGAATTAAATACAAAATGCACAACGCCGACTTAAGTACAAGAAGACGGACTCTTCTTACTGAGTATGTTTTGAACCATTCCTGCGACACTAGTTATAGATTCCGATGCTTCACTCCAGGTTTACTGTATCATTTGGACCTCCTTATTGACAATGAAACACAGATATTGCATCGGAATTAAATACAAAACGCACAATGCCGACCTAAGTACAACAATACTGACTCTTCTTACGGTCTTTGTTTTGAACCATCCCTGTGACACTAGTTATAGATTCCGATGCATCACTCCAGGTTTCCTGAATCCCTTGGACCTTCTTATTGACGATGAAACATAGAAATTGCATCGGAATTAAATACAAAAGGCACAATGCCGCCTTAAGTACAAGAAGACTGACTCTTCGTACTCACTATGTTTTTAACCATTCCTGTAACACTTGTTATAGATTCCGGTGCTTCACTTCAGGTTTACTGTATCCCCTGGACCTTCTTATTGACGATGAAGCACAGAAATTTCATCGGAATTAAATACAAAAGGCACAATGCCGACTCAAGTACAAGAACACTGACTCTTCTTACTGTCTATGTTTTGAACCATCCCTGTGTCACTAGTTATAGATTCCGATGCTTCACTCCAGGTTAACTGTATCCCTTGGACCTTGTTATTGCCTATGAATCACAGAAATTGCATCGGAATTAAATGCAAAAGGCACAATGCCGACTTAAGTACAAGAAGACTGACTCTTCCTACTGTCTATGTTTTGAACCATTCCTGTGACAATAGTTATAGATTTCGATGCTTCACTTCAGGTTTACTGTATCCCTCTGACCTTCTTATTGACGATTAAACACAGAAATTGATCGGAATTAAATACAAAAGGCACAATGCAGACTTAAGTACAAGAAGACTGACTCTTCCTACTGTCTATGTTCTGAACCATTCCTGTGACACTAGTTATAGATTCCGATGCATCACTCCAGGTTTACAGTATCCCTTGGACCTTCTTATTGACGATGAAACACAGAAATTTCATCGGAGTTAAATTAAAAAGGCACAATGCCGCCTTAAGTACAAGAAGACTGACTCTTCGTACTGACTATGTTTTGAACCATTCCTGTGACACTAGTTATAGATTCCGATGCTTCACTTATGGTTTACTGTATCCCTCTGACCTTCTTATTGACGATGAAACACAAAAATTGCATCGGAATTAAATACAAAAGGCACAATGCCGACTTAAGTACAAGAAGACTGACTCTTCCCACTGTCTATGATTTGAAACATTCCTGTGACCCTAGTTATTGATTCCGATGCTTCACTCCAGGTTTACTGTATCCCTTGGACCTTCTTATTTACGATCAAACACAGAAATTGCATCGGAATTTAATACAAAGGGCACAATGGCGACTTAAGTACAAGAAGACTGACTCTTCTTACTGACTATGTTTTGAAACATTCCTGAGACACTAGTTATATAATCCGGTGCTTCACTTCAGGTTTACTGGATCCCTTGCACCTACTTATTGACGATGAAACACAGAAATTGCATCGGAATTAAATACAAAAGGCACAATGCCGACTTACGTACAAGAAGACTGTCTCTTCCTACTGTCTATGCTTTGAACCATTGCTGTGACAGTAGTTATAGATTCCGATGCTTCACTTCAGGTTTACTGTATCCCTTGGACCTTCTCATTGACGATGAAGCACAGAAATTGCATCGGAATTAAATACAAAAGGCACAATGCCGACTTATGTACAAGAAGACTGATTCTTCTTACTGACTATGTTTTGAACCGTTCCTGTGACACTAGTTATAGACTCTGATGCTTCACTTCAGGTTTACTGTATCCCTCTGACCCTCATATTGACGATGAATCACAGAAATTGCATCGGAATTAAATACAAAAGTCACAATGCCGACTTAAGTACAAGGAGACTGACTCTTCCTACTGTCTATGTTTTGAACCATTCCAGTGACAATAGTTATAGATTTCGATGCTTCACTTCAGTTTTACTGTATCCCTCTGACCTTCTTATTGACGATGAAACACAGAAATTGATCGGAATTAAATACAAAAGGCACAATGCCGACTTACGTACAAGAAGACTGACTCTTCCTACTGTCTATGTTTTGAACCATTCCTGTGACACTAGTTATAGATTCCGATGCTTCACTTCAGGTTTACTGTATCCCTTGGACCTTCTTATTGACGATGAAACATAGAAATTGCATCGGAATTAAATACAAAAGGCACAATGCCGCCTTAAGTACAAGAAGACTGACTCTTCGTACTGACTATGTTTTAACCATTTCTGTGACACTAGTTATAGATTCCGATGCTTCACTTCTGGTTTACTGTATCCTTCTGACCTTCTTATTGACGATGAAACACAGAAATTGCATCGGAATTAAATACAAAAGGCACAATGCCGAATTAAGTACAAGAAGACAGACTCTTCTTAATGTCTATGTTTTGAACCATTCATGTGACGCTAGTTTTAGATTCTGATGCTTCAGTCCAGGTTTTCTGTATCCCTTGGACCTTCTTATTGACGATGAAACACAGAAATTGCATCAGAATTAAATACAAAAGGCACAATGGCGACTTAAGTACAAGAAGACTGACTCTTCTTACTGACAATGCTTCGAACCATTCATGTGACATTAGTTTTAGATTCCGGTGCTTCACTTCAGGTTTACTGTATCCCTTGGACCTTCTTAATGACGATGAAACACAGAAATTGCATCGGAAATAAATACAAAAGGCACAATGCCGACTTAAGTACAAGAAGACTGACTCTTCTTACTGACTATGTTTTGAACCATTCCTGTGACACTAGTTATAGATTCTGATGCTTCACTTCAGGTTTACTGTATCCCTTGGACCTTCTTATTGACGATGAAACATAGAAATTGCATCGGAATCAAATACAAAAGGCACAATGCCGACTTAAGTACAAGAAGACCGACCCATCTAACTGACTATGTTTTGAACCATTCCTGTGACACTAGTTATAGATTCCGATGCTTCATTTCAGATTTACTGTATCCCTCTGACCTTCTTATTGACGATGAAAGACAGAAATTTCATCGGAATTAAATACAAAAGACACAGTGCCCACTTAAGTACAAGAAAACTAAATCTTCTTACTGTCTATGCTTTGAACCATTCCTGTGACACTAGTTATAGATTCCGATGCATCACTCCAGGTTTACTGTATCCCTTGGACCTTCTTATTGACGATGAAACACAGAAATTGCATCGGAATTAAATAGAAAAGGCACAATGCAGACTTAAGTACAAGAAGACTGACTCTTCCTACTGTCTATGTTTTGAACCATTCCTGTGGCACTAGTTATAGATTCCGATGCTTCACTTCAGGATTACTGTATCCCTTGGACCTTCTTGTAGACGATGAAACACAGAAATTGCATCGGAATTAAATACAAAAGGCACAATGCCGACTTAAGTACAAGAGGACTGACTCTTCTTACTGACTATGTTTTGAACCATTCCTGTGACACTAGTTATAGATTCCGATGCTTCACTTCAGGTTTACTGTATCCCTTGGACCTTCTTATTGACGATGAAACATAGAAATTGCATCGGAATTAAATACAAAAGGCACAATGCCGCCTTAAGTACAAGAAGACTGACTCTTCGTACTGACTATGTTTTAACCATTTCTGTGACACTAGTTATAGATTCCGATGCTTCACTTCTGGTTTACTGTATCCTTCTGACCTTCTTATTGACGATGAAACACAGAAATTGCATCGGAATTAAATACAAAAGGCACAATGCCAAATTAAGTACAAGAAGACTGACTCTTCTTAATGTCTATGTTTTGAACCATTCATGTGACGCTAGTTTTAGATTCTGATGCTTCAGTCCAGGTTTTCTGTATCCCTTGGACCTTCTTATTGACGATGAAACACAGAAATTGCATCGGAATTAAATACAAAAGGCACAATGGCGACTTAAGTACAAGAAGACTGACTCTTCTTACTGACAATGCTTCGAACCATTCATGTGACATTAGTTTTAGATTCCGGTGCTTCACTTCAGGTTTACTGTATCCCTTGGACCTTCTTAATGACGATGAAACACAGAAATTGCATCGGAAATAAATACAAAAGGCACAATGCCGACTTAAGTACAAGAAGACTGACTCTTCTTACTGACTATGTTTTGAACCATTCCTGTGACACTAGTTATAGATTCTGATGCTTCACTTCAGGTTTACTGTATCCCTTGGACCTTCTTATTGACGATGAAACATAGAAATTGCATCGGAATCAAATACAAAAGGCACAATGCCGACTTAAGTACAAGAAGACTGACCCATCTTACTGACTATGTTTTGAACCATTCCTGTGACACTAGTTATAGATTCCGATGCTTCATTTCAGATTTACTGTATCCCTCTGACCTTCTTATTGACGATGAAAGACAGAAATTTCATCGGAATTAAATACAAAAGACACAGTGCCCACTTAAGTACAAGAAAACTAAATCTTCTTACTGTCTATGCTTTGAACCATTCCTGTGACACTAGTTATAGATTCCGATGCATCACTCCAGGTTTACTGTATCCCTTGGACCTTCTTATTGACGATGAAACACAGAAATTGCATCGGAATTAAATAGAAAAGGCACAATGCAGACTTAAGTACAAGAAGACTGACTCTTCCTACTGTCTATGTTTTGAACCATTCCTGTGGCACTAGTTATAGATTCCGATGCTTCACTTCAGGATTACTGTATCCCTTGGACCTTCTTGTAGACGATGAAACACAGAAATTGCATCGGAATTAAATACAAAAGGCACAATGCCGACTTAAGTACAAGAGGACTGACTCTTCTTACTGACTATGTTTTGAACCATTCCTGTGACACTAGTTATAGATTCCGATGCTTCACTCCCGGTTTACTCTATCCCTTGGACCTTCGTATTGAGGATGAAACACAAAAATTGCATTGGAATTAAATACAAAATGCACAACGCCGTCTTAAGTACAAGAAGACGGACTCTTCTTACAGAGTATGTTTTGAACCATTCCTGCGACACTAGTTATAGATTCCGATGCTTCACTCCAGGTTTACTGTATCATTTGGACCTCCTTATTGACAATGAAACACAGATATTGCATCGGAATTAAATACAAAACGCACAATGCCGACCTAAGTACAACAATACTGACTCTTCTTACGGTCTATGTTTTGAACCACCCCTGTGTCACTAGTTATAGATTCCGATGCATTACTCCAGGTTTCCTGAATCCCTTGGACCTTCTTATTGACGAAGAAACACAGAAATTGCATCGGAATTAAATACAAAAGGCACAATGCCGACTTAAGTAAAAGAAGACAGACTCTTCTTACTGACTATGTTTTGAACCATTCCTGTCACACTAGTTATAGATTCCGATGCTTCACTTAAAGGTTAACTGTATCCCTTGGACCTTCTTATTGACGATGCAACATAGAAATTGCATCGGAATTAATTACAAAAGGCACAATGCCGACTTCAGTACAAGAAGACTGACTACTTACTGACTATGTTTTGAACCATTCCTATGACACTAGTTATAGGTTCCGATGCTTCACTTCAGATTTTCTGCATCGCTCTGCCCTTCTTATTGACGATGAAACAAAGAAATGTCATCGGAATTAAATATAAAAGACACAATGCCCACTTAAGTACAAGAAAACTTACTCCTCTTACTGTCTATGATTTGAACCATTCCTGTGACACTAGTTATAGATTCCGATGCTTCTCTCCAGGTTTACAGTATCCCTTGGACCTTCTTATTGCCGATGAAACACAGAAATTGCATCGGAATTAAATAAAAAAGGCACAATGCCGACCTAAGTACAAGAAGACTGACTCTACTCTCTGTCTATGATTTGAACGATTCCAGTGACACTAGATATAGTTTCCGATGCTTCACTTCAGGTTTACTGTATCTCTCTGACCTTTTTATTGACGATGAAACACAGAAATTGCATCGGAATTAAATACAAAATGCACAATGCCGACTTACGTACAAGAAGACTGACTCTTCCTACTGGCTATGCTTCGAACCGTTGCTGTGACGGTAGTTATAGATTCCGATGCTTCACTTCAGGTTTACTGTATCCCTTGGACCTTCTCATTGACGATGAAGCACAGAAATTGCATCGGAATTAAATACAAAAGGCACAATGCCGACTTATGTACAAGAAGACTGATTCTTCTTACTGACTATGTTTTGAACCGTTCCTGTGACACTAGTTATAGACTCTGATGCTTCACTTCAGGTTTACTGTATCCCTTGGAACTTCTTAATGAAGATGAAACACAGAAATTGCATCGGAATTAAATACAAAAGGCGCAATGCCGACCTAAGTACAAGAAGACTGACTCTTCTTACTGACTATGTTTTGAACCATTCCTGTAACACTTGTTATAGATTCCGGTGCTTCACTTCAGGTTTACTGTATCCCCTGGACCTTCTTATTGACGATGAAGCACAGAAATTGCATCGGAATTAAATGCAAGATGCACAATGCCGACTTAAGTACAAGAAGACTGACTCTTCCTACTGTCTATGTTTTGAACCATTCCTGTGACAATAGTTATAGATTTCGATGCTTCACTTCAGGTTTACTGTATCCCTCTGACCTTCTTATTGACGATGAAACACAGAAATTGATCGGAATTAAATACAAAAGGCACAATGCAGACTTAAGTACAAGATGACTGACTCTTCCTACTGTCTATGTTTTGTACCATTCCTGTGACACTAGTTATAGCTTCCGATGCTTCACTTCAGGTTGACTGTATCCCTTGGACCTTCTTATTGACGATAAAACATAGAAATTGCATCGGAATTAAATACAAAAGACACAATGCCGCCTTAAGTACAAGAAGACTGACTCTTTGTACTGACTATGTTTTGAACCATTCCTGTGACACTAGTTATAGATTCCGATGCTTCACTTCTGGTTTACTGTATCCCTCTGACCTTCTTATAGACGATGAAACACAGAAATTGCATCGGAATTAAATACAAAAGGCACAATGCCGAATTAAGTACAAGAAGACTGACTCTTCTTAATGTTTATGTTTTGAACCATTCATGTGACACTAGTTTTAGATTCCGATGCTTCAGTCCAGGTTTACTGTATCCCTTGGACCTTCTTATTGACGATGAAACACAGAAATTGCATCGGAATTAAATACAAAAGGCACAATGCCGACCTAAGTACAAGAAGACTGACTCTACTCACTGTCTACGTTTTGAACCATTCCTGCGACACTAGTTATAGATTCCGATGCTTCACTCCAGGTTTACTATATCCCTTGGACGTTCTTATTGACGATGAAACACAGAAATTGCATAGGAATTAAATAGAAAGGGCACAATGCCGACTTAAGTACAAGAAGACTGACTCTTCCTACTGTCTACGTTTTGAAACATTCCTGTGATACTAGTTATAGATTCCGATGCTTCACTTCAGGTATACTGTATCTCTGTAGACCTTCTTATTGACGATGAAGCACAGAAATTGCATCGGAATAAAATACAAAAGGCACAATGCCGACTTAAGTACAATAAGACTGACTCTTCCTACTGTCTATGTTTTGAACCATTCCTGTTACACTAGTTATAAATTCCGATGCTTCACTTCAGGTCTACTGTATCCCTCTGACCTTCTTATAGACGATGAAACACAGAAATTGCATCGGAATTAAATACAAAAGGCACAATGCCGACTTAAGTACAAGAAGACTGACTCTTCCTACTGTCTATGTTTGAACCATTCCTGTGACACTGGTTATAGATTCCGATGCTTCACTCCCGGTTTACTGTATCCCTTGGACCTTCTTATTGACGATGAAACACAGAAATCGCATCGGAATTAAATAGAAAAGGCACAATGCAGACTTAAGTGCAAGAAGACTGACACTTCCTACTGTCTATGTTTTGAATAATTCCTGTGACACTAGTTATAGATTCCGATGCTTCACTTCAGGATTACTGTATCCTATGGACCTTCTTGTAGACGATGAAACACAGAAATTGCATCGGAATTAAATACAAAAGGCACAATGCCGACTTAAGTACAAGAGGACTGACTCTTCTTACTGACTATGTTTTGAACCATTCCTGTGACACTAGTTATAGATTCCGATGCTTCACTCCCGGTTTACTCTATCCCTTGGACCTTCGTGTTGAGGATGAAACACAAAAATTGCATTGGAATTAAATACAAAATGCATAATACCGACTTAAGTACAAGAAGACAGACTCTTCTTACTGAGTAAGTTTTGAACCACTCCTGCGACACTAGTTATAGATTCCGATGCTTCACTCCAGGTTTACTGTATCATTTGGACCTCCTTATTGACAATGAAACACAGATATTGCATCGGAATTAAATACAAAACGCACAATGCCGACCTAAGTACAAGAATACTGACTCTTCTTACGGTCTATGTTTTGAACCATCCCTGTGTCACTAGTTATAGATTCCGATGCTTCACTTCAGGTCTACTGTATCCCTCTGACCTTCTTATAGACGATGAAACACAGAAATTGCATCGGAATTAAATACAAAAGGCACAATGCCGACTTAAGTACAAGAAGACTGACTCTTCCTACTGTCTATGTTTGAACCATTCCTGTGACACTAGTTATAGTTTCCGATGCTTCACTCCAGGTTTACTATATCTCTTGGACGTTCTTATTGACGATGAAACACAGAAATTGGATAGGAATTAAATAGAAAAGGCACAATGCCGACTTAAGTACAAGAAGACTGACTCTTCCTACTGTCTACGTTTTGAACCATTCCTGTGACACTAGTTATAGATTCTGATGCTTCACTTCAGGTTTACTGTATCTCTTAGACCTTCTTATTGACGATGAAACACAGAAATTGCATCGGAATTAAATACAAAAGGCACAATGCCGACTTACGTACAAGAAGACTGACTCTTCCTACTGTCTATGCTTTGAACCATTCCTGTGACACTAGTTATAGATTCCGATGCTTCACTTCAGGTTTACTGTATCCCTTGTTCCTTCTCATTGACGATGAAGCACAGAAATTGCATCGGAATTAAATACAAAAGGCACAATGCCGACTTAAGTACAAGAAGACTGACTCTTCCTATTATCTACAATTTGAACCATTCCTGTGACACTAGTTTTAGATTCCGATGCTTCACTTCAGGTTTACTGTATCCCTCTGACCTTCTTATTGACGATGAATCACAGAAATTGCATCGGAATTAAATACAAAAGGCACAATGCCGACTTACGTACAAGAAGACTGACTCTTCCTACTGTCTATGCTTTGAACCATTGCTGTGACAGTAGTTATAGATTCCGATGCTTCACTTCAGGTTTACTGTATCCCTTGGACCTTCTCATTGACGATGAAGCACAGAAATTGCATCGGAATTAAATACAAAAGGCACAATGCCGACTTATGTACAAAAAGACTGATTCTTCTTACTGACTATGTTTTGAACCGTTCCTGTGACACTAGTTATAGACTCTGATGCTTCACTTCAGGTTTACTGTATCCCTTGGAACTTCTTAATGAAGATGAAACACAGAAATTGCATCGGAATTAAATACAAAAGGCGCAATGCCGACCTAAGTACAAGAAGACTGACTCTTCTTACTGACTATGTTTTGAACCATTCCTGTAACACTTGTTATAGATTCCGGTGCTTCACTTCAGGTTTACTGTATCCCCTGGACCTTCTTATTGACGATGAAGCACAGAAATTGCATCGGAATTAAATGCAAGATGCACAATGCCGACTTAAGTACAAGAAGACTGACTCTTCCTACTGTCTATGTTTTGAACCATTCCTGTGACAATAGTTATAGATTTCGATGCTTCACTTCAAGTTTACTGTATCCCTCTGACCTTCTTATTGACGATGAAACACAGAAATTGATCGGAATTAAATACAAAAGGCACAATGCAGACTTAAGTACAAGATGACTGACTCTTCCTACTGTCTATGTTTTGAACCATTCCTGTGACACTAGTTATAGCTTCCGATGCTTCACTTCAGGTTGACTGTATCCCTTGGACCTTCTTATTGACGATAAAACATAGAAATTGCATCGGAATTAAATACAAAAGGCACAATGCCGTCTTAAGTACAAGAAGACTGACTCTTTGTACTGACTATGTTTTGAACCATTCCTGTGACACTAGTTATAGATTCCGATGCTTCACTTCTGGTTTACTGTATCCCTCTGACCTTCTTATTGACGATGAAACACAGAAATTGCATCGGAATTAAATACAAAAGGCACAATGCCGAATTAAGTACAAGAAGACTGACTCTTCTTAATGTCTATGTTTTGAACCATTCATGTGACACTAGTTTTAGATTCCGATGCTTCAGTCCAGGTTTACTGTATCCCTTGGACCTTCTTATTGACGATGAAACACAGAAATTGCATCGGAATTAAATACAAAAGGCACAATGCCGACCTAAGTACAAGAAGACTGACTCTACTCACTGTCTACGTTTTGAACCATTCCTGCGACACTAGTTATAGATTCCGATGCTTCACTCCAGGTTTACTATATCCCTTGGACGTTCTTATTGACGATGAAACACAGAAATTGCATAGGAATTAAATAGAAAAGGCACAATGCCGACTTAAGTACAAGAAGACTGACTCTTCCTACTGTCTACGTTTTGAACCATTCCTGTGATACTAGTTATAGATTCCGATGCTTCACTTCAGGTTTACTGTATCTCTCTGACCTTCTTATTGACGATGAAACACAGAAATTGCATCGGAATTAAATACAAAAGTCACAATGCCGACTTACGTACAAGAAGACTGACTCTTCCTACTGTCTATGCTTTGAACCATTCCTGTGACACTAGTTATAGATTCCGATGCTTCACTTCAGGTTTACTGTATCCCTTGTACCTTCTCATTGACGATGAAGCACAGAAATTGCATCGGAATTAAATACAAAAGGCAAAATGCCGACTTATGTACAAGAAGACTGATTCTTCTTACTGACTATGTTTTGAACCATTCCTATGACACTAGTTATATATTCCGGCGCTTCACTACAGGTTTACTGGATCCCTTGCACCTACTTATTGACGATGAAACACAGAAATTGCATCGGAATTAAATAGAAAAAGCACAATGCCGACTTAAGTACAAGAAGACTGACTCTTCCTACTATCTACAATTTGAACCATTCCTGTGACACTAGTTTTAGATTCCGATGCTTCACTTTAGGTTTACTGTATCCCTCTGACCTTCTTATTGACGATGAATCACAGAAATTGCATCGGAATTAAATACAAAAGGCACAATGCCGACTTAAGTTCAAGAAGACTGACTCTTCTTACTGTCTATGTTTGAACCATTCTTGTGACACTAGTTATAGATTCCGATGCTTCACTTGAGGATTACTGTATCTCTGTAGACCTTCTTATTGACGATGAAGCACAGAAATTGCATCGGAATAAAATACAAAAGGCACAATGCCGACTTAAGTACAATAAGACTGACTCTTCCTACTGTCTATGTTTTGAACCATTCCTGTTACTCTAGTTATAAATTCCGATGCTTCACTTCAGGTCTACTGTATCCCTCTGACCTTCTTATAGACGATGAAACACAGAAATTGCATCGGAATTAAATACAAAAGGCACAATGCCGACTTAAGTACAAGAAGACTGACTCTTCCTACTGTCTATGTTTGAACCATTCCTGTGACACTGGTTATAGATTCCGATGCTTCACTCCCGGTTTACTGTATCCCTTGGACCTTCTTATTGACGATGAAACACAGAAATCGCATCGAAATTAAATAGAAAAGGCACAATGCAGACTTAAGTACAAGAAGACTGACACTTCCTACTGTCTATGTTTTGAATAATTCCTGTGACACTAGTTATAGATTCCGATGCTTCACTTCAGGATTACTGTATCCTATGGACCTTCTTGTAGACGATGAAACACAGAAATTGCATCGGAATTAAATACAAAAGGCACAATGCCGACTTAAGTACAAGAGGACTGACTCTTCTTACTGACTATGTTTTGAACCATTCCTGCGACACTAGTTATAGATTCCGATGCTTCACTCCCGGTTTACTCTATCCCTTGGACCTTCGCGTTGAGGATGAAACACAAAAATTGCATTGGAATTAAATACAAAATGCACAATACCGACTTAAGTGCAAGAAGACAGACTCTTCTTACTGAGTATGTTTTGAACCACTCCTGCGACACTAGTTATAGATTCCGATGCTTCACTCCATGTTTACTGTATCATTTGGACCTCCTTATTGACAATGAAACACAGATATTGCATCGGAATTAAATACAAAACGCACAATGCCGACCTAAGTACAAGAATACTGACTCTTCTAACGGTCTATGTTTTGAACCATCCCTGTGTCACTAGTTATAGATTCCGATGCTTCACTTCAGGTCTACTGTATCCCTCTGACCTTCTTATAGACGATGAAACACAGAAATGGCATCGGAATTAAATACAAAAGGCACAAAGCCGACTTAAGTACAAGAAGACTGACTCTTCCTACTGTCTATGTTTGAACCATTCCTGTGACACTAGTTATAGATTCCGATGCTTCACTCCAGGTTTACTATATCCCTTGGACGTTCTTATTGACGATGAAACACAGAAATTGGATAGGAATTAAATAGAAAAGGCACAATGCCGACTTAAGTACAAGAAGACTGACTCTTCCCACTGTCTACGTTTTGAACCATTCCTGTGACACTAGTTATAGATTCCGATGCTTCACATCAGGTTTACTGTATCTCTTAGACCTTCTTATTGACGATGAAACACAGAATTTGCATCGGAATTAAATACAAAAGGCACAATGCCGACTTAAGTACAAGAAGACTGACTCTTCCTACTGTCTATGTTTGAACCATTCCTGTGACACTAGTTATAGATTCCGATGCTTCACTCCAGGTTTACTATATCCCTTGGACGTTCTTATTGACGATGAAACACAGAAATTGGATAGGAATTTAATAGAAAAGGCACAATGCCGACTTAAGTACAAGAAGACTGACTCTTCCTACTGTCTACGTTTTGAACCATTCCTGTGACACTAGTTATAGATTCTGATGCTTCACTTCAGGTTTACTGTATCTCTTAGACCTTCTTATTGACGATGAAACACAGAAATTGCATCGGAATTAAATACAAAAGGCACAATGCCGACTTACGTACAAGAAGACTGACTCTTCCTACTGTCTATGCTTTGAACCATTCCTGTGACACTAGTTATAGATTCCGATGCTTCACTTCAGGTTTACTGTTTCCCTTGTTCCTTCTCATTGACGATGAAGCACAGAAATTGCATCGGAATTAAATACAAAAGGCACAATGCCGACTTATGTACAAGAAGACTGTTTCTTCTTACTGACTATGTTTTGAACCATTCCTGTGACACTAGTTATATATTCCGGTGCTTCACTACAGGTTTACTGGATCCCTTGCACCTACTTATTGACGATGAAACACAGAAATTGCATCGGAATTAAATAGAAAAGGCACAATGCCGACTTAAGTACAAGAAGACTGACTCTTCCTACTATCTACAATTCGAACCATTCCTGTGACACTAGTTTTAGATTCCGATGCTTCACTTCAGGTTTACTGTATCCCTCTGACCTTCTTATTGACGATGAATCACAGAAATTGCATCGGAATTAAATACAAAAGGCACAATACCGACTTACGTACAAGAAGACATACTCTTCCTACTGTCTATGCTTTGAACCATTGCTGTGACAGTAGTTATAGATTCCGATGCTTCACTTCAGGTTTACTGTATCCCTTGGACCTTCTCATTGGCGATGAAGCACAGAAATTGCATCGGAATTAAATACAAAAGGCACAATGCCGACTTATGTACAAGAAGACTGATTCTTCTTACTGACTATGTTTTGAACCGTTCCTGTGACACTAGTTATAGACTCTGATGCTTCACTTCAGGTTTACTGTATCCCTTGGAACTTCTTAATGAAGATGAAACACAGAAATTGCATCGGAATTAAATACAAAAGGCGCAATGCCGACCTAAGTACAAGAAGACTGACTCTTCTTACTGACTATGTTTTGAACCATTCCTGTAACACTTGTTATAGATTCCGGTGCTTCACTTCAGGTTTACTGTATCCCCTGGACCTTCTTATTGACGATGAAGCACAGAAATTGCATCGGAATTAAATCTAAGATGCACAATGCCGACTTAAGTACAAGAAGACTGACTCCTCCTACTGTCTATGATTTGAACCATTCCTGTGACAATAGTTATAGATTTCGATGCTTCACTTCAGGTTTACTGTATCCCTCTGACCTTCTTATTGACGATGAAACACAGAAATTGATCGGAATTAAATACAAAAGGCACAATGCAGACTTAAGTACAAGATGACTGACTCTTCCTACTGTCTATGTTTTGAACCATTCCTGTGACACTAGTTATAGCTTCCGATGCTTCACTTCAGGTTGACTGTATCCCTTGGACCTTCTTATTGACGATAAAACATAGAAATTGCATCGGAATTAAATACAAAAGGCACAATGCCGCCTTAAGTACAAGAAGACTGACTCTTTGTACTGACTATGTTTTGAACCATTCATGTGACACTAGTTATAGATTCCGATGCTTCACTTCTGGTTTACTGTATCCCTCTGACCTTCTTATTGACGATGAAACACAGAAATTGCATCGGAATTAAATACAAAAGGCACAATGCCGAATTAAGTACAAGAAGACTGACTCTTCTTAATGTCTATGTTTTGAACCATTCATGTGACACTAGTTTTAGATTCCGATGCTTCAGTCCAGGTTTACTGTATCCCTTGGACCTTCTTATTGACGATGAAACACAGAAATTGCATCGGAATTAAATACAAAAGGCACAATGCCGACCTAAGTACAAGAAGACTGACTCTACTCACTGTCTACGTTTTGAACCATTCCTGCGACACTAGTTATAGATTCCGATGCTTCACTCCAGGTTTACTATATCCCTTGGACGTTCTTATTGACGATGAAACACAGAAATTGCATAGGAATTAAATAGAAAAGGCACAATGCAGACTTAAGTACAAGAAGACTGACTCTTCCTACTGTCTACGTTTTGAACCATTCCTGTGATACTAGTTATAGATTCCGATGCTTCACTTCAGGTTTACTGTATCTCTCTGACCTTCTTATTGACGATGAAACACAGAAATTGCATCGGAATTAAATACAAAAGTCACAATGCCGACTTACGTACAAGAAGACTGACTCTTCCTACTGTCTATGCTTTGAACCATTCCTGTGACACTAGTTATAGATTCCGATGCTTCACTTCAGGTTTACTGTATCCCTTGTACCTTCTCATTGACGATGAAGCACAGAAATTGCATCGGAATTAAATACAAAAGGCACAATGCCGACTTATGTACAAGAAGACTGATTCTTCTTACTGACTATGTTTTGAACCATTCCTATGACACTAGTTATATATTCCGGTGCTTCACTACAGGTTTACTGGATCCCTTGCACCTACTTATTGACGATGAAACACAGAAATTGCATCGGAATTAAATAGAAAAAGCACAATGCCGACTTAAGTACAAGAAGACTGACTCTTCCTACTATCTACAATTTGAACCATTTCTGTGACACTAGTTTTAGATTCCGATGCTTCACTTGAGGATTACTGTATCTCTGTAGACCTTCTTATTGACGATGAAGCACAGAAATTGCATCGGAATAAAATACAAAAGGCACAATGCCGACTTAAGTACAATAAGACTGACTCTTCCTACTGTCTATGTTTTGAACCATTCCTGTTACACTAGTTATAAATTCCGATGCTTCACTTCAGGTCTACTGTATCCCTTTGACCTTCTTATAGACGATGAAACACAGAAATTGCATCGGAATTAAATACAAAAGGCACAATGCCAACTTAAGTACAAGAAGACTGACTCTTCCTACTGTCTATGTTTGAACCATTCCTGTGACACTGGTTATAGATTCCGATGCTTCACTCCCGGTTTACTGTATCCCTTGGACCTTCTTATTGACGATGAAACACAGAAATCGCATCGAAATTAAATAGAAAAGGCACAATGCAGACTTAAGTACAAGAAGACTGACACTTCCTACTGTCTATGTTTTGAATAATTCCTGTGACACTAGTTATAGATTCCGATGCTTCACTTCAGGATTACTGTATCCTATGGACCTTCTTGTAGACGATGAAACACAGAAATTGCATCGGAATTAAATACAAAAGGCACAATGCCGACTTAAGTACAAGAGGACTGACTCTTCTTACTGTCTGTGTTTTGAAAGGTTCCTGTGACACTAGTTATAGATTCCGATGCTTCACTTCAGGTTTACCGTATCCCTCTGACCTTCTTATTGACGATGAAACACAGAAATTGCATCGGAATTAAATACAAATGGCACAATGACGACTTAAGTAAAAGAAAACTGACTCTTCTTACTGTCAATGTCTGAACCATTCCTGTGACACTAGTTATTGATTCCGATGCTTCACTTCAGGTTTACTGTATCCCTCTGACCTTCTTATTGACGAAGAAACACAGAAATTGTATCGGAGTTATATACAAAAGCCACAAAGCCCACTTAAGTACAAGAAAACTGACTCTTCTTACAGTCTATGTTTTGAACCATTCCTGTGACATTAGTTATAGATTCCGATGCTTCGCTCCAGGTTTACTGTATCATTTGGACCTCCTTATTGACAATGAAACACAGATATTGCATCGGAATTAAATACAAAACGCACAATGCCGACCTAAGTACAAGAATACTGACTCTTCTTACGGTCTATGTTTTGAACCATCCCTGTGTCACTAGTTATAGATTCCGATGCTTCACTTCAGGTCTACTGTATCCCTCTGACCTTCTTATAGACGATGAAACACAGAAATTGCATCGGAATTAAATACAAAAGGCACAATGCCGACTTACGTACAAGAAGACTGACTCTTCATACTGTCTATGTTTGAACCATTCCTGTGACACTAGTTATAGATTCCGATGCTTCACTCTAGGTTTACTATATCCCTTGGACGTTCTTATTGACGATGAAACACAGAAATTGGATAGGAATTAAATAGAAAAGGCACAATGCCGACTTAAGTACAAGAAGACTGACTCTTCCTACTGTCTACGTTTTGAACCATTCCTGTGACACTAGTTAAAGATTCCGATGCTTCACTTAAGGTTTACTGTATCTCTTAGACCTTCTTATTGACGATGAAACACAGAAATTGCATCGGAATTAAATACAAAAGGCACAATGCCGACTTACGTACAAGAAGACTGACTCTTCCTACTGTCTATGCTTTGAACCATTCCTGTGACACTAGTTATAGATTCCGATGCTTCACTTCAGGTTTACTGTATCCCTTGTTCCTTCTCATTGACGATGAAGCACAGAAATTGCATCGGAATTAAATACAAAAGGCACAATGCCGACTTATGTACAAGAAGACTGAGTCTTCTTACTGACTATGTTTTGAACCATTCCTGTGACACTAGTTATATATTCCGGTGCTTCACTACAGGTTTACTGGATCCCTTGCACCTACTTATTGACGATGAAACACAGAAATTGCATCGGAATTAAATAGAAAAGGCACAATGCCGACTTAAGTACAAGAAGACTGACTCTTCCTACTATCTACAATTTGAACCATTCCTGTGACACTAGTTTTAGATTCCGATTCTTCACTTCAGGTTTACTGTATCCCTCTGACCTTCTTATTGACGATGAATCACAAAAATTGCATCGGAATTAAATACAAAAGGCACAATGCCGACTTAAGTACAAGAAGACTGACTCTTCTTACTGTCTATGTTTGAACCATTCTTGTGACACTAGTTATAGATTCCGATGCTTCACTTGAGGTTTACTGTATCTCTGTAGACCTTCTTATTGACGATGAAGCACAGAAATTGCATCGGAATAAAATACAAAAGGCACAATGCCGACTTAAGTACAATATGACTGACTCTTCCTACTGTCTATGTTTTGAACCATTCCTGTTACACTAGTTATAAATTCCGATGCTTCACTTCAGGTCTACTGTATCCCTCTGACCTTCTTATAGACGATGAAACACAGAAATTGCATCGGAATTAAATACAAAAGGCACAATGCCGACTTAAGTACAAGAAGACTGACTCTTCCTACTGTCTATGTTTGAACCATTCCTGTGACACTAGTTATAGATTCCGATGCTTCACTCCCGGTTTACTGTATCCCTTGGACCTTCTTATTGACGATGAAACACAGAAATTGCATCGGAATAAATAGAAAAGGCACAATGCAGACTTAACTACAAGAAGACTGACTCTTCCTACTGTCTATGTTTTGAATACTTCCTGTGACACTAGTTATAGATTCCGCTGCATCACTCCAGGTTTCCTGAATCCCTTGGACCTTCTTATTGACGATGCAACATAGAAATTGCATCGGAATTAATTACAAAAGGCACAATGCCGACTTCAGTACAAGAAGACTGACTCTACTTACTGACTATGTTTTGAACCATTCCTATGACACAAGTTATAGGTTCCGATGCTTCACTTCAGATTTTCTGTATCCCTCTGCCCTTCTTATTGACGATGAAACAAAGAAATGTCATCGGAATTAAATACAAAAGACACAATGCCCACTTAAGTACAAGAAAACTTACTCTTCTTACTGTCTATGAATTGAACCATTCCTGTGGCACTAGTTATAGATTCCGATGCTTCTCTCCAGGTTTACAGTATCCCTTGGACGTTCTTATTGCCGATGAAACACAGAAAGTGCATCGGAATTAAATAAAAAAGGCACAATGCAGCCGACCTAAGTACAAGAAGACTGACTCTACTCACTGTCTATGATTTGAACCATTCCTGTGACCCTAGTTATAGATTCCGATGCTTCACTTCAGGTTTACTGTATCTCTCTGACCTTCTTATTGACGATGAAACACAGAAATTGCATCCGAATTAAATACAAAAGGCACAATGCCGACTTAAGTACAAGAAGACTGACTCTTCCTACTGTCTATGTTTTGAACCATTCCTGTGACAATAGTTATAGATTTCGATGCTTCACTTCAGGTTTACTGTATCCCTCTGACCTTGTTATTGACGATGAAACACAGAAATTGATCGGAATTAAATACAAAAGGCACAACGCAGACTTAAGTGCAAGATGACTGACTCTTCCTACTGTCTATGTTCTGAACCATTCCTGTGACACTAGTTATAGATTCCGATGCTTCTCTCCAGGTTTACAGTATCCCTTGGACCTTCTTATTGCCGATGAAACACAGAAATTGCATCGGAATTAAATAAAAAAGGCACAATGCCGACCTAAGTACGAGAAGACTGACTCTACTCACTGTCTATGATTTGAACCATTCCTGTGACACTAGTTATAGATTCCGATGCTTCACTTCAGGTTTACTGTATCTCTCTGACCTTCTTATTGACGATGAAACACAGAAATTGCATCGGAATTAAATACAAAAGGCACAATGCCGACTTACGCACAAGTAGACTGACTCTTCCTACTAACTATGCTTTGAACCATTGCTGCGACACTAGTTATAGATTCCGATGCCTCACTTCAGGTTTACTGTATCTCTCTGACCTTCTTATTGACGATGAAACACAGAAATTGCATCGGAATTAAATACAAAAGTCACAATGCCGACTTACGTACAAGAAGACTGACTCTTCCTACTGTCTATGCTTTGAACCATTCCTGTGACACTAGTTATAGATTCCGATGCTTCAGTCCAGGTTTACTGTATCCCTTGGACCTTCTTATTGACGATGAAACACAGAAATTGCATCGGAATTAAATACAAAAGGCACAATGCCGACCTAAGTACAAGAAGACTGACTCTACTCACTGTCTACGTTTTGAACCATTCCTGCGACACTAGTTATAGATTCCGATGCTTCACTCCAGGTTTACTATATCCCTTGGACGTTCTTATTGACGATAAAACACAGAAATTGCATAGGAATTAAATACAAAATGCACAATGCCGACTTAAGTACAAGAAGACGGACTCTTCTTACTGAGTATGTTTTGAACCACTCCTGCGACACTAGTTATAGATTCCGATGCTTCACTCCAGGTTTACTGTATCATTTGGACCTCCTTATTGACAATGAAACACAGATATTGCATCGGAATTAAATACAAAACGCACAATGCCGACCTAAGTACAAGAATACTGACTCTTCTTACGGTCTATGTTTTGAACCATCCCTGTGTCACTAGTTATAGATTCCGATGCTTCACTTCAGGTCTACTGTATCCCTCTGACCTTCTTATAGACGATGAAACACAGAAATTGCATCGGAATTAAATACAAAAGGCACAATGCCGACTTAAGTACAAGAAGACTGACTCTTCCTACTGTCTATGTTTGAACCATTCCTGTGACACTAGTTATAGATTCCGATGCTTCACTCCAGGTTTACTATATCCCTTGGACGTTCTTATTGACGATGAAACACAGAAATTGCATAGGAATTAAATAGAAAAGGCACAATGCCGACTTAAGTACAAGAAGACTGACTCTTCCTACTGTCTACGTTTTGAACCATTCCTGTGACACTAGTTATAGATTCCGATGCTTCACTTCAGGTTTACTGTATCCCTTGTTCCTTCTCATTGACGATGAAGCACAGAAATTGCATCGGAATGAAATACAAAAGGCACAATGCCGACTTATGTACAAGAAGACTGATTCTTCTTACTGACTATGTTTTGAACCATTCCTGTGACACTAGTTATATATTCCGGTGCTTCACTACAGGTTTACTGGATCCCTTGCACCTACTTATTGACGATGAAACACAGAAATTGCATCGGAATTAAATAGAAAAGGCACAATGCCGACATAAGTACAAGAAGACTGACTCTTCCTACTACCTACAATTTGAACCATTCCTGTGACACTAGTTTTAGATTCCGATGCTTCACTTCAGGTTTACTGTATCCCTCTGACCGTCTTATTGACGATGAATCACAGAAATTGCATCGGAATTAAATACAAAAGGCACAATGCCGACATAAGTACAAGAAGACTGACTCTTCTTACTGTCTATGTTTGAACCATTCTTGTGACACTAGTTATAGATTCCGATGCTTCACTTGAGGTTTACTGTATCTCTGTAGACCTTCTTATTGACGATGAAGCACAGAAATTGCATCGGAATAAAATACAAAAGGCACAATGCCGACTTAAGTACAATAAGACTGACTCTTCCTACTGTCTATGTTTTGAACCATTCCTGTTACACTAGTTATAAATTCCGATGCTTCACTTCAGGTCTACTGTATCCCTCTGACCTTCTTATAGACGATGAAACACAGAAATTGCATCGGAATTAAATACAAAAGGCACAATGCCGACTTAAGTACAAGAAGACTGACTCTTCCTACTGTCTATGTTTGAACCATTCCTGTGACACTGGTTATAGATTCCGATGCTTCACTCCCGGTTTACTGTATCCCTTGGACCTTCTTATTGACGATGAAACACAGAAATTGCATCGGAATTAAATAGAAAAGGCACAATGCAGACTTAAGTACAAGAAGACTGACTCTTCCTACTTTCTATGTTTTCAATAATTCCTGTGACACTAGTTATAGATTCCGATGCTTTACTTCAGGATTACTGTATCCCTTGGACCTTCTTGTAGACGATGAAACACAGAAATTGCATCGGAATTAAATACAAAAGGCACAATGCCGACTTAAGTACAAGAGGACTGACTCTTCTTACTGACTATGTTTTGAACCATTCCTGTGACACTAGTTATAGATTCCGATGCTTCACTCCCGGTTTACTCTATCCCTTGGATCTTCGTGTTGAGGATGAAACACAAAAATTGCATTGGAATTAAATACAAAATGCACAATGCCGACTTAAGTACAAGAAGACGGACTCTTCTTACTGAGTATGTTTTGAACCACTCCTGCGACACTAGTTATAGATTCCGATGCTTCACTCCAGGTTTACTGTATCATTTGGACCTCCTTATTGACAATGAAACACAGATATTGCATCGGAATTAAATACAAAACGCACAATGCCGACCTAAGTACAAGAATACTGACTCTTCTTACGGTCTATGTTTTGAACCATCCCTGTGTCACTAGTTATAGATTCCGATGCTTCACTTCAGGTCTACTGTATCCCTCTGACCTTCTTATAGACGATGAAACACAGAAATTGCATCGGAATTAAATACAAAAGGCACAATGCCGACTTAAGTACAAGAAGACTGACTCTTCCTACTGTCTATGTTTGAACCATTCCTGTGACACTAGTTATAGATTCCGATGCTTCACTCCAGGTTTACTATATCCCTTGGACGTTCTTATTGACGATGAAACACAGAAATTGCATAGGAATTAAATAGAAAAGGCACAATGCCGACTTAAGTACAAGAAGACTGACTCTTCCTACTGTCTATGCTTTGAACCATTCCTGTGACACTAGTTATAGATTCCGATGCTTCACTTCAGGTTTACTGTATCCCTTGTTCCTTCTCATTGACGTTGAAGCACAGAAATTGCATCGGAATTAAATACAAAAGGCACAATGCCGACTTATGTACAAGAAGACTGATTCTTCTTACTGACTATGTTTTGAACCATTCCTGTGACACTAGTTATATATTCCGGTGCTTCACTACAGGTTTACTGGATCCCTTGCACCTACTTATTGACGATGAAACACAGAAATTGCATCGGAATTAAATAGAAAAGGCACAATGCCGACATAAGTACAAGAAGACTGACTCTTCCTACTATCTACAATTTGAACCATTCCTGTGACACTAGTTTTAGATTCCGATGCTTCACTTCAGGTTTACTGTATCCCTCTGACCTTCTTATTGACGATGAATCACAGAAATTGCATCGGAATTAAATACAAAAGGCACAATGCCGACTTAAGTACAAGAAGACTGACTCTTATTACTGTCTATGTTTGAACCATTCTTGTGACACTAGTTATAGATTCCGATGCTTCACTTGAGGTTTACTGTATCTCTGTAGACCTTCTTGTTGACGATGAAGCACAGAAATTGCATCGGAATAAAATACAGAAGGCACAATGGCGACTTAAGTACAATAAGACTGACTCTTCCTACTGTCTATGTTTTGAACCATTCCTGTTACACTAGTTATAAATTCCGATGCTTCACTTCAGGTCTACTGTATCCCTCTGACCTTCTTATAGACGATGAAACACAGAAATTGCATCGGAATTAAATACAAAAGGCACAATGCCGACTTAAGTACAAGAAGACTGACTCTTCCTACTGTCTATGTTTGAACCAATCCTGTGACACTAGTTATAGATTCCGATGCTTCACTCCCGGTTTACTGTATCCCTTGGACGTTCTTATTGACGATGAAACACAGAAATTGCATCGGAATAAATAGAAAAGGCACAATGCAGACTTAACTACAAGAAGACTGACTCTTCCTACTGTCTATGTCTTGAATACTTCCTGTGACACTAGTTATAGATTCCGATGCATCACTCCAGGTTTCCTGAATCCCTTGGACCTTCTTATTGACGATGCAACATAGAAATTGCATCGGAATTAATTACAAAAGGCACAATGCCGACTTCAGTACAAGAAGACTGACTCTACTTACTGACTATGTTTTGAACCATTGCTATGACACTAGTTATAGGTTCTGATGCTTCACTTCAGATTTTCTTTATCCCTCTGCCCTTCCTATTGACGATGAAAAAAAGAAATGTCATCGGAATTAAATACAAAAGACACAATGCCCACTTAAGTACAAGAAAACTTACCCTTCTTACTGTCTATGAATTGAACCATTCCTGTGACACTAGTTATAGATTCCGATGCTTCTCTCCAGGTTTACAGTATCCCTTGGACCTTCTTATTGCCGATGAAACACAGAAAGTGCATCGGAATTAAATAAAAAAGGCACAATGCCGACCTAAGTACAAGAAGACTGACTCTACTCACTGTCTATGATTTGAACCATTCCTGTGACCCTAGTTATAGATTCCGATGCTTCACTTCAGGTTTACTGTATCTCTCTGACCTTCTTATTGACGATGAAACACAGAAATTGCATCGGAATTAAATACAAAAGGCACAATGCCGACTTACGTACAAGAAGACTGACTCTTCCTACTGTCTATGCTTTGAACCATTGCTGTGACTGTAGTTATAGATTCCGATGCTTCACTTCAGGTTTACTGTATCCCCTGGACCTTCTCATTGACGATGAAGCACAGAAATTGCATCGGAATTAAATACAAAAGGCACAATGCCGACTTTTGTACAAGAAGACTGATTCTTCTTACTGACTATGTTTTGAACCATTCCTGTGACACTAGTTATAGACTCTGATGCTTCACTTCAGGTTTACTGTATCCCTTGGAACTTCCTAATGAAGATGAAACACAGAAATTGCATCGGAATTAAATACAAAAGGCGCAATGCCGACTTAAGTACAAGAAGACTGACTCTTCTTACTGACTATGTTTTGAACCATTCCTGTAAGACTTGTTATAGATTCCGGTGCTCCACTTCAGGTTTACTGTATCCCCTGGACCTTCTTATTGACGATGAAGCACAGAAATTGCATCGGAATTAAATACAAAAGGCACAATGCCGACTTAAGTACAAGAATACTGACTCTTCTTACTGTCTATGCTTTGAACCATCCCTGTGTCACTAGTTATAGATTCCGATGCTTCACTCCAGGTTAACTGTGTCCCTTGGACCTTGTTATTGACGATGAATCACAGAAATTGCATCGGAATTAAATGCAAAAGGCACAATGCCGACTTAAGTACAAGAAGACTGACTCTTCCTACTGTCTATGTTTTGAACCATTCCTGTGACAATAGTTATAGATTTCGATGCTTCATGTCAGGTTTACTGTATCCCTCTGACCTTCTTATTGACGATGAAACACAGAAATTTATCGGAATTAAATACAAAAGGCACAATGCAGACTTAAGTGCAAGATGACTGACTCTTCCTACTGTCTATGTTCGAAACCATTCCTGTGACACTAGTTATAGATTCCGATGCTTCTCTCCAGGTTTACAGTATCCCTTGGACCTTCTTATTGCCGATGAAACACAGAAACTGCATCGGAATTAAATAAAAAAGGCACAATGCCGACCTAAGTACAAGAAGACTGACTCTACTCACTGTCTATGCTTTGAACCATTCCTGTGACACTAGTTATAGATTCCGATGCTTCACTTCAGGTTTACTGTATCTCTCTGACCTTCTTATTGACGATGAAACACAGAAATTGCATCGGAATTAAATACAAAAGGCACAATGCCGACTTACGTACAAGAAGACTGACTCTTCCTACTGTCTATGCTTTGAACCATTGCTGTGACAGTAGTAATAGATTCCGATGCTTCACTTCAGGTTTACTGTATCCCTTGGACCTTCTCATTGACGATGAAGCACAGAAATTGCATCGGAATTAAATACAAAAGGCACAATGCCGACTTATGTACAAGAAGACTGATTCTTCTTACTAACTATGTTTTGAACCATTCCTGTGACACAAGTTATAGACTCTGATGCTTCACTTCAGGTTTAGTGTATCGCTTGGAACTTCTTAATGAAGATGAAACACAGAAATTGCATCGGAATTAAATACAAAAGGCACAATGCCGACTTAAGTACAAGAAGACTGACTCTTCTTACTGACTATGTTTTGAACCATTCCTGTAAGACTTGTTATAGATTCCGGTGCTTCACTTTAGGTTTACTGTATCCCCTGGACCTTCTTATTGACGATGAAGCACAGAAATTGCATCGGAATTAAATACAAAAGGCACAATGCCGACTTAAGTACGAGAATACTGACTCTTCTTACTGTCTATGCTTTGAACCATCCCTGTGTCACTAGTTATAGATTCCGATGCTTCACTCCAAGTTACCTGTATCCCTTGGACCTTGTTATTGACGATGAATCACAGAAATTGCATCCGAATTAAATACAAAAGGCACAATGGCGACTTAAGTACAAGAAGACTGACTCTTCTTACTGACTATGCTTTGAACCATTCATGTGACATTAGTTTTAGATTCCGGTGCTTCATTTCAGGTTTACTGTATCCCTTGGACCTTCTTATTGACGATGAAACACAGAAATTGCATCGGAAATAAATACAAAAGGCATAATGCCGACTTAAGTACAAGAAGACTGACTCTTCTTACTGACTATGGTTTGAACCATTCCTGTGACACTAGTTATAGATTCTGATGCTTCACTTCAGGTTTACTGTATCCCTTGGACCTTCTTATTGACGATGAAACATAGAAATAGCATCGGAATCAAATACAAAATTCACAATGCCGACTTAAGAACAAGAAGACTGACTCTTCTTAGTGACTATGTTTTGAAATATTCCTGTGACACTAGTTATAGATTCCTATGCTTCACTTCAGATTTACTGTATCCCTCTCACCTTCCTATTGACGATGAAACACAGAAATTTCATAGGAATTAAATACAAAAGACACAATACCCACTTAAGTACAAGAAAACTAAATCTTCTTACTGTCTATGCTTTGAACCATTCCTGTCACACTAGTTATAGATTCCGATGCTTCACTCCAGGTTTACTGTATCCCTTGGACCTTCATATTGACGATGATACACAGAAATTGCATCCGAATTAAATACAAAAGGCACAATGGCGACTTAAGTACAAGAAGACTGACTCTTCTTACTGACTATACTTTGAACCATTCATGTGACATTAGTTTTAGATTCCGGTGCTTCACTTCAGGTTTACTGTATCCCTTGGACCTTCTTATTGACGATGAAACACAGAAATTGCATCGGAAATAAGCACAAAGGCACAATGCCGACTTAAGTACAAGAAGACTGACTCTTCTTACTGACTATGTTTTGAACCATTCCTGTGACACTAGTTATAGATTCTGATGCTTCACTTCAGGTTTACTGTATCCCTTGGAACTTCTTATTGACGATGAAAATAGAAATTGCATCGGAATCCAATACAAAAGGCACAATGCCGACTTAAGTACAAGAAGACTGACGCTTCTTACTGACTATGATTTGAACCATTCCTGTGACACTAGTTATAGATTCCGATGCTTCACTTCAGATTTACTGCATCCCTCTGACCTTCTTATTGCCGATGAAACACAGGAATTGCATCGGAATTAAATAAAAAAGGCACAATGCCGACCTAAGTACAAGAAGACTGACTCTACTCACTGTCTATGTTTTGAACCATTCCTGTGACACTAGTTATAGATTCCGATGCTTCACTCCAGGTTTACTATATCCCTTGGACGTTCTTATTAACGATGAAACAAAGAAATTGCATAGGAATTAAATAGAAAAGGCACAATGCCGACTTAAGTACAAGAAGACTGACTCTTCCTACTGTCTACGTTTTGAACCATTCCTGTGACACTAGTTATAGATTCCGATGCTTCACTTCAGGTTTACTGTATCCCTTGTACCTTCTCATTGACGATGAAGCACAGAAATTGCATCGGAATTAAATACAAAAGGCACAATGCCGACTTATGTGCAAGAAGACTGATTCTTCTTACTGACTATGTTTTGAACGATTCCTGTGACACTAGTTATAGACTCTGATGCTTCCCTTCTGGTTTACTGTATCCCTTGGAACTTCTTAATGAAGATGAAACACAGAAATTGCATCGGAATTAAATACAAAAGGCGCAATGCCGACTTAAGTACAAGAAGACTGACTCTTCTTACCGACTATGCTTTGAACCATTCCTGTAACACTTGTTATAGATTCCGGTGCTTCACGTCAGGTATACTGTATCCCCTGGACCTTCTTATTGACGATGAAGCACAGAAATTGCATCGGAATTAAATACAAAAGGCACAATGCCGACTTAAGTACAAGAATACTGACTCTTCTCACTGTCTATGCTTTGAACCATCCCTGTGTCACTAGTTATAGATTCCGGTGCTTCTCTCCAGGTTAACTGTATCCCTTGGACCTTGTTATTGACGATGAATCACAGAAATTGTATCGGAATTAAATGCAAAAGGCACAATGCCGACTTAAGTACAAGAAGACTGACTCTTCTTACTGACTACGTTTTGAACCAATCCTGTGACACTAGTTATAGATTCCGATGCTTCACTTCAGATTTACTGTATCCCTCTAACCTTCTTATTGACGATGAAACATAGAAATTTCATAGGAATTAAATACAAAAGACACAATGCCCACTTAAGTACAAGAAAACTGACTCTTCTTACTGTCTGTGCTTTGAACCATTCATGTGACACTAGTTATAGATTCCGATGCTTCACTCCAGGTTTACAGTATCCCTTGGACCTTCTTATTGACGATGAAACACAAAAATTGCATCGGAATTAAATAAAAAAAGGCACAATGCCGACTTAAGTACAAGAAGACTGGCTCTACTTACTGTCTATGTTAGAACCATTCCTGTGACACTAGTTACAGATTCCGATGCTTCACTCCAGGTTTACTATATCCCTTCGACCTTCTTATTGACGATGAAACACAGAAATTGCATAGGAATTAAATAGAAAAGGCACAATGCCGACTTAAGTACAAGAAGACTGATTCTTCCTACTGTCTATGTTTTGAACCATTCCTGTGACACTAGTTATAGATTCCGATGCTTCACTTTAGGTTTACTGTATCCCTGTTACCATCTTATTGACGATGAAACACAGAATTTGCATCGGACTTAAATACAAAAGGCACAATGTCGAATTATGTTCAAGAAGACTGACTCTTCTTACTGTCTATGTTTTGAACCATTCCTGTGACCCTAGTAATAGATTCCGATGCTTCACTCTTGGTTTACTGTATCCCTTGGACCCTCGTAAGGACGATGAAACACAGAAATTGCATCGGAATTAAATACAATAGGCACATTGCCGACTTTGGTACAAGAAGACTGACTCTTCTTACTGACTATGTTTTGAACCATATCTGTGACACTAGTTATAGATTCCGATGCTTGACTCCCGGTTTACTGTATCCCTTGGACCTTCTTATTGACGATGAAACACAGAAATTGCATTGGAATTAAATACAAAAGGCACAATGCCGACTTTAGTACAAGAACACTGACTGTTCTTACTGTCTATGTTTTGAACCATTCCTGTGACACTAGTAATAGATTCCCATGCTTCACTCTAGGTTTACTGTATCCCTTGGACCTTCTTGTTGACGATGAAACACAGAAATAGCATCGGAATTAAATAAAAAAGGCACAATGCCGACTCAAGTACAAGAAGACTGACTCATCTTACTGTCTATGTTTTGAACCATTCCTGTGACACTAGTTACAGATTCCGATGCTTCACTGCAGGTTTACTGTATCCCTGTGACCTTCTTATCGACGATGAAACACAGAAATTGCTTCGGAATTAAATACAAAAGGCACAATGCCGACTTAAGTACAAGAAAACTGACTCTTCTTAGTGACTATGCTTTGAACCATTCCTGTGACACTACTTATAGATTCCGATGCCTCACTTCAGGTTTACTGTATCCCTCTGACCTTATTGACGATGAAACACAGAAATTGCAACGGAATTAAATACAAAAGGGACAATGTCGACTTAAGAACAAGAAGAATGACTCTTCTTACTGACTATGTTATGAACCATTCCTGTGACACTAGTTTTAGATTCCGATGCTTCACTTCAGGTTTACTGTATCCCTCTGACCTTCTTATTAACGATGAAACACAAAAATCGCATCGGAATTAAATCCAAAAGGAACAGTGCCGTATTAAGTTCAAGAAGACTGACTCTTCTTACTGTCTATGTTTTGAACCATTCCTGTGACCCTAGTAATAGATTCCGATGCTTCACTCTTGGATTACTGTATCCCTTGGACCCTCTTAATGACGATGAAACACAGAAATTGCATCGGAATTAAATACAAAAGGCACATTGCCGACTTTGGTACAAGAAGACTGACTCTTCTTACTGACTATGTTTTAATTCATTCCTGTGACACTAGTTGTAGATTCCGATGCTTCACACCAGGTTTACTGTATCCCTTGGACCTTCTTAGTGACGATGAAACACAGAAATTGCATCAGATTTAAATACAAAAGGCATAATGACGACTTAAGTACAAGAAGACTGACTCTTCTTACTGACTATTTTTTGAACCATTTCTGTGACACTAGTTATAGATTCCGATGCTTCACTCCCGGTTTACTGTATCACTTGGACCTTCTTATTGACGATGAAACACAGAAATTGCATCGGAATTAAATACAAAAGGCACAATGCCGACTTTAGTACAAGAAGACTGACTGTTCTTACTGAGTGTGTTTTGAACCATTCCTGTGACACTAGTTATAGATTCCGATGCTTCACTTCAGATTTACTGTATCCCTCTGACGTTCTTATTGACGATGAAACACAGTAATTGCATCAGAATTAAATACAAATTGCACAATGCCGAATTAAGTACAAGAAGACTGACTCTTCTTACTGTCTATGTTTTGAACCATTCCTGTGACACTAGTAATAGATTCCGATGCTTCACTCTAGGTTTACTGTATCCCTTGTACCTTCTCATTGACGATGAAGCACAGAAATTGCATCGGAATTAAATACGAAAGGCACAATGCCGACTTACGTACAAGAAGACTGACTCTTTGTACTGACTATGCTTTGAACCATTCCTGTGACACTAGTTATAGATTCCGATGCTTCACTTCTGGTTTACTGTATCCCTCTGACCTTCTTATTGACGATGAAACACAGAAATTGCATCGAAATTAAATACAAAAGGCACAATGCCGAATTAAGTCCAAGAAGACTGACTCTTCTTAATGTCTATTTTTTCAACCATTCCTGTGACACTAGTTTTAGATTCCGATGCTTGAGTCCAGGTTTACTGTATCCCTTGGACCTTCTTATTGACGATGAAACATAGAGATTGCATCGGAATCAAATACAAAAGGCACAATGCCTACTTAAGTACAAGAAGACTGACTCTTCTTACTGACTATGTTTTGAACCATTCCTGTAAGACTTGTTATAGATTCCGGTGCTTCACTTTAGGTTTACTGTCTCCCCTGGACCTTCTTATTGACGATGAAGCACAGAAATTGCATCGGAATAAAATACAAAAGGCACAATGCCGACTTAAGTACAATAAGACTGACTCTTCCTACTGTCTATGTTTTGAACCATTCCTGTTACACTAGTTATAAATTCCGATGCTTCACTTCAGGTCTACTGTATCCCTCTGACCTTCTTATAGACGATGAAACACAGAAATTGCATCGGAATTAAATACAAAAGGCACAATGCCGACTTAAGTACAAGAAAACTGACTCTTCCTACTGTCTATGTTTGAACCATTCCTGTGACACTAGTTATAGATTCCGATGCTTCACTCCCGGTTTACTGTATCCCTTGGACGTTCTTATTGACGATGAAACACAGAAATTGCATCGGAATAAATAGAAAAGGCACAATGCAGACTTAACTACAAGAAGACTGACTCTTCCTACTGTCTATGTTTTGAATACTTCCTGTGACACTAGTTATAGATTCCGATGCATCATTCCAGGTTTCCTGAATCCCTTGGACCTTCTTATTGACGATGCAACATAGAAATTGCATCGGAATTAATTACAAAAGGCACAATGCCGACTTCAGTACAAGAAGACTGACTCTACTTACTGACTATGTTTTGAACCATTGCTATGACACTAGTTATAGGTTCCGATGCTTCACTTCAGATTTTCTTTATCCCTCTGCCCTTCTTATTGACGATGAAACAAAGAAATGTCATCGGAATTAAATACAAAAGACACAATGCCCACTTAAGTACAAGAAAACTTACTCTTCTTACTGTCTATGAATTGAACCATTCCTGTGACACTAGTTATAGATTCCGATGCTTCTCTCCAGGTTTACAGTATCCCTTGGACCTTCTTATTGCCGATGAAACACAGAAAGTGCATCGGAATTAAATAAAAAAGGCACAATGCCGACCTAAGTACAAGAAGACTGACTCTACTCACTGTCTATGATTTGAACCATTCCTGTGACCCTAGTTATAGATTCCGATGCTTCACTTCAGGTTTACTGTATCTCTCTGACCTTCTTATTGACGATGAAACACAGAAATTGCATCGGAAATAAATACAAAAGGCATAATGCCGACTTAAGTACAAGAAGACTGACTCTTCTTACTGACTATGGTTTGAACCATTCCTGTGACACTAGTTATAGATTCTGATGCTTCACTTCAGGTTTACTGTATCCCTTGGACCTTCTTATTGACGATGAAACATAGAAATAGCATCGGAATCAAATACAAAATTCACAATGCCGACTTAAGAACAAGAAGACTGACTCTTCTTAGTGACTATGTTTTGAAATATTCCTGTGACACTAGTTATAGATTCCGATGCTTCACTTCAGATTTACTGTATCCCTCTCACCTTCCTATTGACGATGAAACACAGAAATTTCATAGGAATTAAATACAAAAGACACAATACCCACTTAAGTACAAGAAAACTAAATCTTCTTACTGTCTATGCTTTGAACCATTCCTGTCACACTAGTTATAGATTCCGATGCTTCACTCCAGGTTTACTGTATCCCTTGGACCTTCTTATTGACGATGATACACAGAAATTGCATCCGAATTAAATACAAAAGGCACAATGGCGACTTAAGTACAAGAAGACTGACTCTTCTTACTGACTATACTTTGAACCATTCATGTGACATTAGTTTTAGATTCCGGTGCTTCACTTCAGGTTTACTGTATCCCTTGGACCTTCTTATTGACGATGAAACACAGAAATTGCATCGGAAATAAACACAAAGGCACAATGCCGACTTAAGTACAAGAAGACTGACTCTTCTTACTGACTATGTTTTGAACCATTCCTGTGACACTAGTTATAGATTCTGATGCTTCACTTCAGGTTTACTGTATCCCTTGGAACTTCTTATTGACGATGAAAATAGAAATTGCATCGGAATCCAATACAAAAGGCACAATGCCGACTTAAGTACAAGAAGACTGACGCTTCTTACTGACTATGTTTTGAACCATTCCTGTGACACTAGTTATAGATTCCGATGCTTCACTTCAGATTTACTGTATCCCTCTGACCTTCTTATTGCCGATGAAACACAAGAATTGCATCGGAATTAAATAAAAAAGGCACAATGCCGACCTAAGTACAAGAAGACTGACTCTACTCACTGTCTATGTTTTGAACCATTCCTGTGACACTAGTTATAGATTCCGATGCTTCACTCCAGGTTTACTATATCCCTTGGACGTTCTTATTAACGATGAAACAAAGAAATTGCATAGGAATTAATGAGAAAAGGCACAATGCCGACTTAAGTACAAGAAGACTGACTCTTCCTACTGTCTACGTTTTGAACCATTCCTGTGACACTAGTTATAGATTCCGATGCTTCACTTCAGGTTTACTGTATCCCTTGTACCTTCTCATTGACGATGAAGCACAGAAATTGCATCGGAATTAAATACAAAAGGCACAATGCCGACTTATGTACAAGAAGACTGATTCTTCTTACTGACTATGTTTTGAACCATTCCTGTGACACAAGTTATAGACTCTGATGCTTCACTTCAGGTTTAGTGTATCCCTTGGAACTTCTTAATGAAGATGAAACACAGAAATTGCATAGGAATTAAATACAAAAGGCACAATGCCGACTTAAGTACAAGAAGACTGACTCTTCTTACTGACTATAATTGAACCATTCCTGTAAGACTTGTTATAGATTCCGGTGCTTCACTTTAGGTTTACTGTATCCCCTGGACCTTCTTATTGACGATGAAGCACAGAAATTGCATCGGAATTAAATACAAAAGGCACAATGCCGACTTAAGTACAAGAATACTGACTCTTCTTACTGTCTATGCTTTGAACCATCCCTGTGTCACTAGTTATAGATACCGATGCTTCAATCCAAGTTAACTGTATCCCTTGGACCTTGTTATTGACGATGAATCACAGAAATTGCATCCGAATTAAATACAAAAGGCACAATGGCGACTTAAGTACAAGAGGACTGACTCTTCTTACTGACTATGCTTTGAACCATTCATGTGACATTAGTTTTAGATTCCGGTGCTTCATTTCAGGTTTACTGTATCCCTTGGACCCTCTTATTGACGATGAAACACAGAAATTGCATCGGAAATAAATACAAAAGGCATAATGCCGACTTAAGTACAAGAAGACGGACTCTTCTTACTGACTATGGTTTGAACCATTCCTGTGACACTAGTTATAGATTCTGATGCTTCACTTCAGGTTTACTGTATCCCTTGGACCTTCTTATTGACGATGAAACATAGAAATAGCATCGGAATCAAATACAAAATTCACAATGCCGACTTAAGAACAAGAAGACTGAGTCTTCTTAGTGACTATGTTTTGAAATATTCCTGTGACACTAGTTATAGATTCCGATGCTTCACTTCAGATTTACTGTATCCCTCTCACCTTCCTATTGACGATGAAACACAGAAATTTCATAGGAATTAAATACAAAAGACACAATACCCACTTAAGTACAAGAAAACTAAATCTTCTTACTGTCTATGCTTTGAACCATTCCTGTCACACTAGTTATAGATTCCGATGCTTCACTCCAGGTTTACTGTATCCCTTGGACCTTCTTATTGACGATGATACACAGAAATTGCATCCGAATTAAATACAAAAGGCACAATGGCGACTTAAGTACAAGAAGACTGACTCTTCTTACTGACTATAATTTGAACCATTCATGTGACATTAGTTTTAGATTCCGGTGCTTCACTTCAGGTTTACTGTATCCCTTGGACCTTCTTATTGACGATGAAACACAGAAATTGCATCGGAAATAAACACAAAGGCACAATGCCGACTTAAGTACAAGAAGACTGACTCTTCTTACTGACTATGTTTTGAACCATTCCTGTGACACTAGTTATAGATTCTGATGCTTCACTTCAGGTTTACTGTATCCCTTGGAACTTCTTATTGACGATGAAAATAGAAATTGCATCGGAATCCAATACAAAAGGCACAATGCCGACTTAAGTACAAGAAGACTGACGCTTCTTACTGACTATGTTTTGAACCATTCCTGTGACACTAGTTATAGATTCCGATGCTTCACTTCAGATTTACTGTATCCCTCTGACCTTCTTATTGCCGATGAAACACAGGAATTGCATCGGAATTAAATAAAAAAGGCACAATGCCGACCTAAGTACAAGAAGACTGACTCTACTCACTGTCTATGTTTTGAACCATTCCTGTGACACTAGTTATAGATTCCGATGCTTCACTCCAGGTTTACTATATCCCTTGGACGTTCTTATTAACGATGAAACAAAGAAATTGCATAGGAATTAAATAGAAAAGGCACAATGCCGACTTAAGTACAAGAAGACTGACTCTTCCTACTGTCTACGTTTTGAACCATTCCTGTGACACTAGTTATGGATTCCGATGCTTCACTTCAGGTTTACTGTATCCCTTGTACCTTCTCATTGACGATGAAGCACAGAAAATGCATCAGAATTAAATACAAAAGGCACAATGCCGACTTATGTGCAAGAAGACTGATTCTTCTTACTGACTATGTTTTGAACGATTCCTGTGACACTAGTTATAGACTCTGATGCTTCCCTTCTGGTTTACTGTATCCCTTGGAACTTCTTAATGAAGATGAAACACAGAAATTGCATCGGAATTAAATACAAAAGGCGCAAAGCCGACTTAAGTACAAGAAGACTGAATCTTCTTACCGACTATGCTTTGAACCAGTCCTGTAACACTTGTTATAGATTCCGGTGCTTCACTTCAGGTTTACTGTATCCCCTGGACCTTCTTATTGACGATGAAGCACAGAAATTGCATCGGAATTAAATACAAAAGGCACAATGCCGACTTAAGTACAAGAATACTGACTCTTCTCACTGTCTATGCTTTGAACCATCCCTGTGTCACTAGTTAGAGATTCCGGTGCTTCTCTCCAGGTTAACTGTATCCCTTGGACCTTGTTATTGACGATGAATCACAGAAATTGTATCGGAATTAAATGCATAAGGCACAATGCCGACTTAAGTACAAGAAGACTGACTCTTCTTACTGACTACGTTTTGAACCAATCCTGTGACACTAGTTATAGATTCCGATGCTTCACTTCAGATTTACTGTATCCCTCTAACCTTCTTATTGACGATGAAACACAGAAATTTCATAGGAATTAAATACAAAAGACACAATGCCCACTTAAGTACAAGAAAACTGACTCTTCTTACTGTCTGTGCTTTGAACCATTCATGTGACACTAGTTATAGATTCCGATGCTTTACTCCAGGTTTACAGTATCCCTTGGACCTTCTTATTGACGATGAAACACAAAAATTGCATCGGAATTAAATAAAAAAATGCACAATGCCGACTTAAGTACAAGAAGACTGGCTCTACTTACTGTCTACGTTAGAACCATTCCTGTGACACTAGTTACAGATTCCGATGCTTCACTCCAGGTTTACTATATCCCTTGGACCTTCTTATTGACGATGAAACACAGAAATTGCATAGGAATTAAATAGAAAAGGCACAATTCCGACTTAAGTACAAGAAGACTGACTCTTCCTTCTGTCTATGTTTTGAACCATTCCTGTGACACTAGTTATAGATTCCGATGCTTCACTTTAGGTTTACTGTATCCCTCTTACCATCTTATTGACGATGAAACACAGAATTTGCATCGGACTTAAATACAAAAGGCACAATGTCGAATTATGTTCAAGAAGACTGACTCTTCTTACTGTCTATGTTTTGAACCATTCCTGTGACACTAGTAATAGATTCCGATGCTTCACTCTTGGTTTACTGTATCCCTTGGACCCTCGTAAGGACGATGAAACACAGAAATTGCATCGGAATTAAATACAAAAGGCACATTGCCGACTTTGGTACAAGAAGACTGACTCTTCTTACTGACTATGTTTTGAACCATATCTGTGACACTAGTTATAGATTCCGATGCTTCACTCCCGGTTTACTGCATCCCTTGGACCTTCTTATTGACGATGAAACACAGAAATTGCATCGGAATTAAATACAAAAGGCACAATGCCGACTTTAGTACAAGAAGACTGACTGTTCTTACTGTCTATGTTTTGAACCATTCCTGTGACACTAGTAATAGATTCCCATGCTTCACTCTAGGTTTACTGTATCCCTTGGACCTTCTTGTTGACGATGAAACACAGAAATAGCATCGGAATTAAATAAAAAAGGCACAATGCCGACTTAAGTACAAGAAGACTGACTCATCTTACTGTCTATGTTTTGAACCATTCCTGTGACACTAGTTACAGATTCCGATGCTTCACTGCAGGTTTACTGTATCCCTGTGACCTTCTTATTGACGATGAAACACAGAAATTGCTTCGGAATTAAATACAAAAGGCACAATGCCGACTTAAGTACAAGAAAACTGACTCTTCTTAGTGACTATGCTTTGAACCATTCCTGTGACACTACTTATAGATTCCGATGCCTCACTTCAGGTTTACTGTATCCCTCTGACCTTATTGACGATGAAACACAGAAATTGCAACGGAATTAAATACAAAAGGGACAATGCCGACTTAAGAACAAGAAGAATGACTCTTCTTACTGACTATGTCATGAACCATTCCTGTGACACTAGTTTTAGATTCCGATGCTTCACTTCAGGTTTACTGTATCCCTCTGACCTCCTTATTAACGATGAAACACAAAAATCGCATCGGAATTAAAACCAAAAGGAACAGTGCCGTATTAAGTTCAAGAAGACTGACTCTTCTTACTGTCTATGTTTTGAACCACTCCTGTGACACTAATAAGAGATTCCGATGCTTCACTCTTGGATTACTGTATCCCTTGGACCCTCTTAATGACGATGAAACACAGAAATTGCATCGGAATTAAATACAAAAGGCACATTGCCGACTTTGGTACAAGAAGACTGACTCTTCTTACTGACTATGTTTTAATTCATTCCTGTGACACTAGTTGTAGATTCCGATGCTTCACACCAGGTTTACTGTATCCCTTGGACCTTCTTAGTGACGATGAAACACAGAAATTGCATCAGATTTAAATACAAAAGGCATAATGACGACTTAAGTACAAGAAGACTGACTCTTCTTACTGACTATTTTTTGAACCATTTCTGTGACACTAGTTATAGATTCCGATGCTTCACTCCCGGTTTACTGTATCACTTGGACCTTCTTATTGACGATGAAACACAGAAATTGCATCGGAATTAAATACAAAAGGCACAATGCCGACTTTAGTACAAGAAGACTGACTGTTCTTACTGAGTATGTTTTGAACCATTCCTGTGACACTAGTTATAGATTCCGATGCTTCACTTCAGATTTACTGTATCCCTCTGACGTTCTTATTGACGATGAAACACAGTAATTGCATCAGAATTAAATACAAATTGCACAATGCCGAATTAAGTACAAGAAAACTAAATCTTCTTACTGTCTATGCTTTGAACCATTCCTGTCACACTAGTTATAGATTCCGATGCTTCACTCCAGGTTTACTGTATCCCTTGGACCTTCTTATTGACGATGATACACAGAAATTGCATCCGAATTAAATACAAAAGGCACAATGGCGACTTAAGTACAAGAAGACTGACTCTTCTTACTGACTATACTTTGAACCATTCATGTGACATTAGTTTTAGATTCCGGTGCTTCACTTCAGGTTTACTGTATCCCTTGGACCTTCTTATTGACGATGAAACACAGAAATTGCATCGGAAATAAACACAAAGGCACAATGCCGACTTAAGTACAAGAAGACTGACTCTTCTTACTGACTATGTTTTGAACCATTCCTGTGACACTAGTTATAGATTCTGATGCTTCACTTCAGGTTTACTGTATCCCTTGGAACTTCTTATTGACGATGAAAATAGAAATTGCATCGGAATCCAATACAAAAGGCACAATGCCGACTTAAGTACAAGAAGACTGACGCTTCTTACTGACTATGTTTTGAACCATTCCTGTGACACTAGTTATAGATTCCGATGCTTCACTTCAGATTTACTGTATCCCTCTGACCTTCTTATTGCCGATGAAACACAGGAATTGCATCGGAATTAAATAAAAAAGGCACAATGCCGACCTAAGTACAAGAAGACTGACTCTACTCACTGTCTATGTTTTGAACCATTCCTGTGACACTAGTTATAGATTCCGATGCTTCACTCCAGGTTTACTATATCCCTTGGACGTTCTTATTAACGATGAAACAAAGAAATTGCATAGGAATTAATGAGAAAAGGCACAATGCCGACTTAAGTACAAGAAGACTGACTCTTCCTACTGTCTACGTTTTGAACCATTCCTGTGACACTAGTTATAGATTCCGATGCTTCACTTCAGGTTTACTGTATCCTTTGTACCTTCTCATTGACGATGAAGCACAGAAATTGCATCGGAATTAAATACAAAAGGCACAATGCCGACTTTAGTACAAGAAGACTGACTGTTCTTACTGAGTATGTTTTGAACCATTCCTGTGACACTAGTTATAGATTATGATGCTTCACTTCAGATTTACTGTATCCCTCTGACGTTCTTATTGACGATGAAACACAGTAATTGCATCAGAATTAAATACAAATTGCACAATGCCGAATTAAGTACAAGAAAACTAAATCTTCTTACTGTCTATGCTTTGAACCATTCCTGTCACACTAGTTATAGATTCCGATGCTTCACTCCAGGTTTACTGTATCCCTTGGACCTTCTTATTGACGATGATACACAGAAATTGCATCCGAATTAAATACAAAAGGCACAATGGCGACTTAAGTACAAGAAGACTGACTCTTCTTACTGACTATACTTTGAACCATTCATGTGACATTAGTTTTAGATTCCGGTGCTTCACTTCAGGTTTACTGTATCCCTTGGACCTTCTTATTGACGATGAAACACAGAAATTGCATCGGAAATAAACACAAAGGCACAATGCCGACTTAAGTACAAGAAGACTGACTCTTCTTACTGACTATGTTTTGAACCATTCCTGTGACACTAGTTATAGATTCTGATGCTTCACTTCAGGTTTACTGTATCCCTTGGAACTTCTTATTGACGATGAAAATAGAAATTGCATCGGAATCCAATACAAAAGGCACAATGCCGACTTAAGTACAAGAAGACTGACGCTTCTTACTGACTATGTTTTGAACCATTCCTGTGACACTAGTTATAGATTCCGATGCTTCACTTCAGATTTACTGTATCCCTCTGACCTTCTTATTGCCGATGAAACACAGGAATTGCATCGGAATTAAATAAAAAAGGCACAATGCCGACCTAAGTACAAGAAGACTGACTCTACTCACTGTCTATGTTTTGAACCATTCCTGTGACACTAGTTATAGATTCCGATGCTTCACTCCAGGTTTACTATATCCCTTGGACGTTCTTATTAACGATGAAACAAAGAAATTGCATAGGAATTAATGAGAAAAGGCACAATGCCGACTTAAGTACAAGAAGACTGACTCTTCCTACTGTCTACGTTTTGAACCATTCCTGTGACACTAGTTATAGATTCCGATGCTTCACTTCAGGTTTACTGTATCCCTTGTACCTTCTCATTGACGATGAAGCACAGAAATTGCATCGGAATTAAATACAAAAGGCACAATGCCGACTTATGTACAAGAAGACTGATTCTTCTTACTGACTATGTTTTGAACCATTCCTGTGACACAAGTTATAGACTCTGATGCTTCACTTCAGGTTTAGTGTATCCCTTGGAACTTCTTAATGAAGATGAAACACAGAAATTGCATAGGAATTAAATACAAAAGGCACAATGCCGACTTAAGTACAAGAAGACTGACTCTTCTTACTGACTACAATTGAACCATTCCTGTAAGACTTGTTATAGATTCCGGTGCTTCACTTTAGGTTTACTGTATCCCCTGGACCTTCTTATTGACGATGAAGCACAGAAATTGCATCGGAATTAAATACAAAAGGCACAATGCCGACTTAAGTACAAGAATACTGACTCTTCTTACTGTCTATGCTTTGAACCATCCCTGTGTCACTAGTTATAGATACCGATGCTTCACTCCAAGTTAACTGTATCCCTTGGACCTTGTTATTGACGATGAATCACAGAAATTGCATCCGAATTAAATACAAAAGGCACAATGGCGACTTAAGTACAAGAAGACTGACTCTTCTTACTGACTATGCTTTGAACCATTCATGTGACATTAGTTTTAGATTCCGGTGCTTCATTTCAGGTTTACTGTATCCCTTGGACCTTCTTATTGACGATGAAACACAGAAATTGCATCGGAAATAAATACAAAAGGCATAATGCCGACTTAAGTACAAGAAGACTGACTCTTCTTACTGACTATGGTTTGAACCATTCCTGTGACACTAGTTATAGATTCTGATGCTTCACTTCAGGTTTACTGTATCCCTTGGACCTTCTTATTGACGATGAAACATAGAAATAGCATCGGAATCAAATACAAAATTCACAATGCCGACTTAAGAACAAGAAGACTGACTCTTCTTAGTGACTATGTTTTGAAATATTCCTGTGACACTAGTTATAGATTCCGATGCTTCACTTCAGATTTACTGTATCCCTCTCACCTTCCTATTGACGATGAAACACAGAAATTTCATAGGAATTAAATACAAAAGACACAATACCCACTTAAGTACAAGAAAACTAAATCTTCTTACTGTCTATGCTTTGAACCATTCCTGTCACACTAGTTATAGATTCCGATGCTTCACTCCAGGTTTACTGTATCCCTTGGACCTTCTTATTGACGATGATACACAGAAATTGCATCCGAATTAAATACAAAAGGCACAATGGCGACTTAAGTACAAGAAGACTGACTCTTCTTACTGACTATAATTTGAACCATTCATGTGACATTAGTTTTAGATTCCGGTGCTTCACTTCAGGTTTACTGTATCCCTTGGACCTTCTTATTGACGATGAAACACAGAAATTGCATCGGAAATAAACACAAAGGCACAATGCCGACTTAAGTACAAGAAGACTGACTCTTCTTACTGACTATGTTTTGAACCATTCCTGTGACACTAGTTATAGATTCTGATGCTTCACTTCAGGTTTACTGTATCCCTTGGAACTTCTTATTGACGATGAAAATAGAAATTGCATCGGAATCCAATACAAAAGGCACAATGCCGACTTAAGTACAAGAAGACTGACGCTTCTTACTGACTATGTTTTGAACCATTCCTGTGACACTAGTTATAGATTCCGATGCTTCACTTCAGATTTACTGTATCCCTCTGACCTTCTTATTGCCGATGAAACACAGGAATTGCATCGGAATTAAATAAAAAAGGCACAATGCCGACCTAAGTACAAGAAGACTGACTCTACTCACTGTCTATGTTTTGAACCATTCCTGTGACACTAGTTATAGATTCCGATGCTTCACTCCAGGTTTACTATATCCCTTGGACGTTCCTATTAACGATGAAACAAAGAAATTGCATAGGAATTAAATAGAAAAGGCACAATGCCGACTTAAGTACAAGAAGACTGACTCTTCCTACTGTCTACGTTTTGAACCATTCCTGTGACACTAGTTATGGATTCCGATGCTTCACTTCAGGTTTACTGTATCCCTTGTACCTTCTCATTGACGATGAAGCACAGAAATTGCATCAGAATTAAATACAAAAGGCACAATGCCGACTTATGTGCAAGAAGACTGATTCTTCTTACTGACTATGTTTTGAACGATTCCTGTGACACTAGTTATAGACTCTGATGCTTCCCTTCTGGTTTACTGTATCCCTTGGAACTTCTTAATGAAGATGAAACACAGAAATTGCATCGGAATTAAATACAAAAGGCGCAAAGCCGACTTAAGTACAAGAAGACTGAATCTTCTTACCGACTATGCTTTGAACCAGTCCTGTAACACTTGTTATAGATTCCGGTGCTTCACTTCAGGTTTACTGTATCCCCTGGACCTTCTTATTGACGATGAAGCACAGAAATTGCATCGGAATTAAATACAAAAGGCACAATGCCGACTTAAGTACAAGAATACTGACTCTTCTCACTGTCTATGCTTTGAACCATCCCTGTGTCACTAGTTAGAGATTCCGGTGCTTCTCTCCAGGTTAACTGTATCCCTTGGACCTTGTTATTGACGATGAATCACAAAAATTGTATCCGAATTAAATGCATAAGGCACAATGCCGACTTAAGTACAAGAAGACTGACTCTTCTTACTGACTACGTTTTGAACCAATCCTGTGACACTAGTTATAGATTCCGATGCTTCACTTCAGATTTACTGTATCCCTCTAACCTTCTTATTGACGATGAAACACAGAAATTTCATAGGAATTAAATACAAAAGACACAATGCCCACTTAAGTACAAGAAAACTGACTCTTCTTACTGTCTGTGCTTTGAACCATTCATGTGACACTAGTTATAGATTCCGATGCTTTACTCCAGGTTTACAGTATCCCTTGGACCTTCTTATTGACGATGAAACACAAAAATTGCATCGGAATTAAATAAAAAAATGCACAATGCCGACTTAAGTACAAGAAGACTGGCTCTACTTACTGTCTACGTTAGAACCATTCCTGTGACACTAGTTACAGATTCCGATGCTTCACTCCAGGTTTACTATATCCCTTGGACCTTCTTATTGACGATGAAACACAGAAATTGCATAGGAATTAAATAGAAAAGGCACAATTCCGACTTAAGTACAAGAAGACTGACTCTTCCTACTGTCTATGTTTTGAACCATTCCTGTGACACTAGTTATAGATTCCGATGCTTCACTTTAGGTTTACTGTATCCCTCTTACCATCTTATTGACGATGAAACACAGAATTTGCATCGGACTTAAATACAAAAGGCACAATGTCGAATTATGTTCAAGAAGACTGACTCTTCTTACTGTCTATGTTTTGAACCATTCCTGTGACACTAGTAATAGATTCCGATGCTTCACTCTTGGTTTACTGTATCCCTTGGACCCTCGTAAGGACGATGAAACACAGAAATTGCATCGGAATTAAATACAAAAGGCACATTGCCGACTTTGGTACAAGAAGACTGACTCTTCTTACTGACTATGTTTTGAACCATATCTGTGACACTAGTTATAGATTCCGATGCTTCACTCCCGGTTTACTGTATCCCTTGGACCTTCTTATTGACGATGAAACACAGAAATTGCATCGGAATTAAATACAAAAGGCACAATGCCGACTTTAGTACAAGAAGACTGACTGTTCTTACTGTCTATGTTTTGAACCATTCCTGTGACACTAGTAATAGATTCCCATGCTTCACTCTAGGTTTACTGTATCCCTTGGACCTTCTTGTTGACGATGAAACACAGAAATAGCATCGGAATTAAATAAAAAAGGCACAATGCCGACTTAAGTACAAGAAGACTGACTCTTCTTACTGTCTATGTTTTGAACCATTCCTGTGACACTAGTTACAGATTCCGATGCTTCACTGCAGGTTTACTGTATCCCTGTGACCTTCTTATTGACGATGAAACACAGAAATTGCTTCGGAATTAAATACAAAAGGCACAATGCCGACTTAAGTACAAGAAAACTGACTCTTCTTAGTGACTATGCTTTGAACCATTCCTGTGACACTACTTATAGATTCCGATGCCTCACTTCAGGTTTACTGTATCCCTCTGACCTTATTGACGATGAAACACAGAAATTGCAACGGAATTAAATACAAAAGGGACAATGCCGACTTAAGAACAAGAAGAATGACTCTTCTTACTGACTATGTCATGAACCATTCCTGTGACACTAGTTTTAGATTCCGATGCTTCACTTCAGGTTTACTGTATCCCTCTGACCTTCTTATTAACGATGAAACACAAAAATCGCATCGGAATTAAAACCAAAAGGAACAGTGCCGTATTAAGTTCAAGAAGACTGACTCTTCTTACTGTCTATGTTTTGAACCACTCCTGTGACACTAATAATAGATTCCGATGCTTCACTCTTGGATTACTGTATCCCTTGGACCCTCTTAATGACGATGAAACACAGAAATTGCATCGGAATTAAATACAAAAGGCACATTGCCGACTTTGGTACAAGAAGACTGACTCTTCTTACTGACTATGTTTTAATTCATTCCTGTGACACTAGTTGTAGATTCCGATGCTTCACACCAGGTTTACTGTATCCCTTGGACCTTCTTAGTGACGATGAAACACAGAAATTGCATCAGATTTAAATACAAAAGGCATAATGACGACTTAAGTACAAGAAGACTGACTCTTCTTACTGACTATTTTTTGAACCATTTCTGTGACACTAGTTATAGATTCCGATGCTTCACTCCCGGTTTACTGTATCACTTGGACCTTCTTATTGACGATGAAACACAGAAATTGCATCGGAATTAAATACAAAAGGCACAATGCCGACTTTAGTACAAGAAGACTGACTGTTCTTACTGAGTATGTTTTGAACCATTCCTGTGACACTAGTTATAGATTCCGATGCTTCACTTCAGATTTACTGTATCCCTCTGACGTTCTTATTGACGATGAAACACAGTAATTGCATCAGAATTAAATACAAATTGCACAATGCCGAATTAAGTACAAGAAGACTGACTCTTCTTACTGTCTATGTTTTGAACCATTCCTGTGACACTAGTAATAGATTCCGATGCTTCACTCTAGGTTTACTGTATCCCTTGTACCTTCTCATTGACGATGAAGCACAGAAATTGCATCGGAATTAAATACGAAAGGCACAATGCCGACTTACGTACAAGAAGACTGACTCTTTGTACTGACTATGTTTTGAACCATTCCTGTGACACTAGTTATATTTTCCGATGCTTCACTTCTAGTTTACTGTATCCCTCTGACCTTCTTATTGACGATGAAACACAGAAATTGCATCGAAATTAAATACAAAAGGCACAATGCCGAATTAAGTCCAAGAAGACTGACTCTTCTTAATGTCTATTTTTTCAACCATTCATGTGACACTAGTTTTAGATTCCGATGCTTGAGTCCAGGTTTACTGTATCCCTTGGACCTTCTTATTGACGATGAAACATAGAGATTGCATCGGAATCAAATACAAAAGGCACAGTGCCGACTTAAGTACAAGAAGACTGACTCTTCTTACTGACTATGTTTTGAACCATTCCTGTGACACTAGTTGTAGATTCCGATGCTTCACTTTAGGTTTACTGTATCCCTTGGACCTTCTTGTTGACGATGAAACACAGAAATAGCATCGGAATTAAATAAAAAAGGCACAATGCCGACATAAGTACAAGAAGACTGACTCATCTTACTGTCTATGTTTTGAACCATTCCTGTGGCACTAGTTACAGATTCCGATGCTTCACTGCAGGTTTACTGTATCCCTGTGACCTTCGTATTGACGATGAAACACAGAAATTGCTTCGGAATAAAATACAAAAGGCACAATGCCGACTTAAGTACAAGAAAACTGACTCTTCTTAGTGACTATGCTTTGAACCATTCCTGTGACACTACTTATAGATTCCGATGCCTCACTTCAGGTTTACTGTATCCCTTGGACCGTCTTATTGACGATGAAACACAGCAATTGCATCGGAATTAATTAGAGAAGTCACAATGCCGACTTAAGTACAAGAAGACTGACTCTTCCTACTTTCTATGTTTTTACCATTCCTGTGACACTAGTTATAGATTCCGATGCTTCACTCCAGGTTTACTGTATCCCCCTGACCTTATTGACGATGAAACACAGAAATTGCAACGGAATTAAATACAAAAGGGACAATGCCGACTTAAGAACAAGAAGAATGACTCTTCTTACTGACTATGTTATAAACCATTCCTGTGACACTAGTTTTAGATTCCGATGCTTCACTTCAGGTTTACTGTATCCCTCTGACCTTCTTATTAACGATGAAACACAAAAATCGCATCGGAATTAAATCCAAAAGGCACAGTGCCGAATTAAGTACAAGAAGACTGACTCATCTTACTGTCTATGTTTTGAACCATTCCTGTGACACTAGTAATAGATTCCGATGCTTCCCTGCAGGTTTACTGTATCCCTGTGACCTTCTTATTGACAATGAAACACAGAAATTGCATCGGACTTAAATACAAAAGGCACAATGTCGAATTATGTTCAAGAAGACTGACTCTTCTTACTGTCTATGTTTTGAACCATTCCTGTGACACTAGTAATAGATTCCGATGCTTCACTCTTGGTTTACTGTATCCCTTGGACCCTCGTAATGACGATGAAACACAGAAATTGCATCGGAATTAAATACAAAAGGCACATTACCGACTTTGGTACAAGAAGACTGACTCTTCTTACTGACTATGTTTTGAACCATTTCTGTGACACTAGTTTTAGATTCCGATGCTTCACTCCCCGTTTACTGTATCCCTTGGACCTTCTTATTGACGATGAAACACAGAAATTGCATCGGAATTAAATACAAAAGGCACATTGCCGACTTAAGTACAAGAAGACTGACTCATCTTACTGTCTATGTTTTGAATCATTCCTGTGACACTAGTTACAGATTCCGATGCTTCACTGCAGGTTTACTGTATTCCTGTGACCTTCTTATTGACGATGAAACACAGAAATTGCTTCGGAATTAAATACAAAAGGGACAATGCCGACTTAAGTACAAGAAAACTGACTCTTCTTAGTGACTATGCTTTAAACCATTCCTGTGACACTACTTATAGATTCCGATGCCTCACTTCAGGTTTACTGTATCCCTTGGACCGTCTTATTGACGATGAAACACAGCAATTGCATCGGAATTAATTAGAGAAGTCATAATGCCGAATTAAGTACAAGAAGACTGACTCTTCCTAATTTCTATGTTTTTACCATTCCTGTGACACTAGTTATAGATTCCGATGCTTCACTTCAGGTTTACTGTATCCCTCTGACCTTATTGACGATGAAACACAGAAATTGCAACGGAATTAAATACAAAAGGGACAATGCCGACTTAAGAACAAGAAGAATGACTCTTCTTACTGACTATGTTATGAACCATTCCTGTGACACTAGTTTTAGATTCCGATGCTTCACTTCAGGTTTACTGTATCCCTCTGACCTTCTTATTAACGATGAAACACAAAAATCGCAACGGAATTAAATCCAAAAGGCACAGTGCCGAATTAGGTACAAGAAGACTGACTCGTCTTACTGTCTATGATTTGAACCATTCCTGTGACACTACTTATAGATTCCGATGCTTCACTCCAGGTTTTCAGTATCCCTTGGACCTTCTTATTGACGATGAAACACAGAAATTGCATTGGAATTAAATACAAAAAATCACAATGCCGACTTATGTACAAGAAGACTGACTCTTCTTACTATGTTTTGAACCATACCTGTGTCACTAGTTATGGATTCCGATGCTTCACTTCAATGTACTGTATCCCTCTGACGTTCTTATTGACGATGAAACACAGAAATTGCGTCGGAATTAAATACAAAGTGCACAATGCCGAATTAAGTTCAAGAAGACTGACTCTTCTTACTGTCTATGTTTTGAACCACTCCTTTGACACTAGTAATAGATTCCGATGCTTCACTCTTGGTTTACTGTATCCCTTGGACCCTCTTAATGACGATGAAACACAGAAATTGCATCGGAATTAAATACAAAAGGCACATTGCTGACTTTGGTACAAGAAGACTGACTCTTCTTACTGACTATGTTTGATTCATTCCTGTGACACTAGTAACAGATTCCGATGCTTCACTCTAGGTTTACTGTATCCGTTGGACCTTCTTATTGACGATGAAACACAGAAATTGCATCGGAATTAAACAAAAAAGGCACAATGCCGACTTAAGTACAAGAAGACTGACTCATCTTACTGTCTATGTTTTGAACCATTCCTGCGACACTAGTTACAGATTCCGATGCTTCCCTGCAGGTTTACTGTATCCCTGTGACCTGCTTATTGACGATGAAACACAGAAATTGCATCGGATTTAAATACAAAGGGCACAATGCCGATTTAAGTACAAGAACACTGACTCTTCTTACTGACTATGCTTTGTACCATTCCTGTGACACTAGTTATAGATCCGATGCTTCACTTCAGGTTTACTGTATCCCTCTGACCTTCTTATTGACGATGAAACACAGAAATTGCATCGGACTTAAATACAAAAGTTACAATGCCGACATACGTACAAGAAGACTGACTCTTCTTACTGACTATGTTTTGATTCATTCCTGTGACACTAGTTATAGATTCCGATGCTTCACTCCAGGTTTACTGTATCCCTTGGACCTTCGTATTGACGACGAAACACAGATATTGCGTCGGAATTAAATACAAAATGCACAATGCCGAATTAAGTACAAGAAGACTGACTCTTCTTACTGACTATGTTTTGAACCATTCCTGTGACACTAGTTATGGATTCCGATGCTTCACTTCAGATTTACTGTATCCATCTGACGTTCTTATTGACGATGAAACACAGAAATTGCGTCGGAATTAAATACAAAATGCACAATGCCGAATTATGTACAAGAAGACTGACTCTTCTTACTGTCTATGTTTTGAACCATTCCTGTGACACTAGTAATAGATTCCGATGCTTCAGTCTTGGTTTACTGTATCCCTTGGAACCTCCTAATGACGATGAAACACAGAAATTGCATCGGAGTTAAATACAAAAGGCACATTGCCGACCTTGGTATAAGAAGACTGACTCTTCTTACTGACTATGTTTTGATTCATTCCTGTGACACTATTATAGATTCCAATGCTTCACACCAGGTTTACTGTATCCCTTGGACCTTCTTATTGACGATGAAACACAGAAATTGCATCGGAATTAAATACAAAAGGCATAATGCCGACCTAAGTACACGAAGACTGATTCTTCTTACTGTCTATGTTTTGATCCATTCCTGTGACACTAGTTACAGATTCAGATGCTTCACTGCAGGTTTACTGTATCCCTGTGACCTTCTTATTGCCGATGAAACACAGAAATTGCATCGGAAGTAAATACAAAAGGCACAATGCCGACTTAAGTGCAAGAACACTGACTCTTCTTACTGACTATGCTTTGAACCATTCCTGTGACACTAGTTATAGATTCCGATGCTTCACTTCAGGTTTACTGTATCCTTTGGGCCTTCTTTTGACGATGAAACACAACAATTGCATCGGAATTAATTAGAGAAGGCACAATGCCGACTTAAGTACAAGAAGACTGACCCTTCCTACTTTCTATGTTTTTACCATTCCTGTGACACTAGTTATAGATTCCGATGCTTCACTTCAGGTTTACTGTATCCCTCTGACCTTCTTATTAACGATGAAACACAGAAATTGCAACGGAATTAAATTCAAAAGGGACAATGCCGACTTATGTAGAAGAAGACTTACACTTCTTCTGTCTATGTTTTGAACCATTCCTGTGACACTACTTATAGATTCCGATGCTTCACTCCAGGTTTTCAGTATCCCTTGGACCTTCTAATTGACGATGAAACACAGAAATTGCATTGGAATTAAATACAAAAAATCACAATGCCGACTTATGTACAAGAAGACTGACTCTTCTTACTATGTTTTGAACCATACCTGTGACACTAGTTATGGATTCCGATGCTTCACTCCAATGTACTGTATCCCTCTGACGTTCTTATTGACGATGAAACACAGAAATTGCGTCGGAATTAAATACAAAGTGCACAATGCCGAATTAAGTTCAAGAAGACTGACTCTTCTTACTGTCTATGTTTTGAACCACTCCTGTGACACTAGTAATAGATTCCGATGCTTCACTCTTGGTTTACTGTATCCCTTGGACCCTCTTAATGACGATGAAACACAGAAATTGCATCGGAATTAAATACAAAAGGCACATTGCTGACTTTGGTACAAGAAGACTGACTCTTCTTACTGACTATGTTTTAATTCATTCCTGTGACACTAGTTGTAGATTCAGATGCTTCACACCAGGTTTACTGTATCCCTTGGACCTTCTTGTTGACGATGAAACACAGAAATTGCATCGGATTTAAATACAAAAGGCATAATGACGATTTAAGTACAAGAAGACTGACTCTTCTTACTGACTATTTTTTTAACCATTTCTGTGACACTAGTTATAGATTCCGATGCTTCACTCCCGGGTTACTGTATCCCTTGGACCTTCTTATTGACGATGAAACACAGAAATTGCATCGGAATTAAATACAAAAGGCACAATGCCGACTTTAGTACAAGAAGACTGACTCTTCTTACTGACTATTTTTTTAACCATTTCTGTGACACTAGTTATAGATTCCGATGCTTCACTCCCGGGTTACTGTATCCCTTGGACCTTCTTATTGACGATGAAACACAGAAATTGCGTCGGAATTAAATACAAAGTGCACAATGCCGAATTAAGTTCAAGAAGACTGACTCTTCTTACTGTCTATGTTTTGAACCACTCCTGTGACACTAGTAATAGATTCCGATGCTTCACTCTTGGTTTACTGTATCCCTTGGACCCTCTTAATGACGATGAAACACAGAAATTGCATCGGAATTAAATAAAAAAGGCACAATGCCGACTTAAGTACAAGAAGACTGATTCTTCTTACTGTCTATGTTTTGAACCATTCCTGCGACACTAGTTACAGATTCCGATGCTTCCCTGCAGGTTTACTGTATCCCTGTGACCTGCTTATTGACGATGAAACACAGAAATTGCATCGGATTTAAATACAAAGGGCACAATGCCGATTTAAGTACAAGAACACTGACTCTTCTTACTGACTATGCTTTGTACCATTCCTGTGACACTAGTTATAGATCCGATGCTTCACTTCAGGTTTACTGTATCCCTCTGACCTTCTTATTGACGATGAAACACAGAAATTGCATCGGACTTAAATACAAAAGTTACAATGCCGACATACGTACAAGATGACTGACTCTTCTTACCGACTATGTTTTGATTCATTCCTGTGACACTAGTTATAGGTTCCGATGCTTCACTCCAGGTTTACTGTATCCCTTGGACCTTCTTATTGACGATGAAACACAGATATTGCGTCGGAATTAAATACAAAATGCACAATGCCGAATTAAGTACAAGAAGACTGACTCTTCTTACTGACTATGTTTTGAACCATTCCTGTGACACTAGTTATGGATTCCGATGCTTCACTTCAGATTTACTGTATCCCTCTGACGTTCTTATTGACGATGAAACACAGAAACTGCGTCGGAATTAAATACAAAATGCACAATGCCGAATTATGTACAAGAAGACTGACTCTTCTTACTGTCTATGTTTTGAACCATTCCTGTGACACTAGTAATAGATTCCGATGCTTCAGTCTTGGTTTACTGTATCCCTTGGACCCTCTTAATGACGATGAAACACAGAAATTGCATCGGAGTTAAATACAAAAGGCACATTGCCGACTTTGGTATAAGAAGACTGACTCTTTTTACTGACTATGTTTTGATTCATTCCTGTGACACTATTATAGATTCCAATGCTTCACACCAGGTTTACTGTATCCCTTGGACCTTCTTATTGACGATGAAACACAGAAATTGCATCGGAATTAAATACAAAAGGCATAATGCCGACCTAAGTACACGAAGACTGATTCTTCTTACTGTCTATGTTTTGATCCATTCCTGTGACACTAGTTACAGATTCCGATGCTTCACTGCAGGTTTACTGTATCCCTGTGACCTTCTTATTGACGATGAAACACAGAAATTGCATCGGAAGTAAATACAAAAGGCAGAATGCCGACTTAAGTACAAGAACACTGACTCTTCTTACTGACTATGCTTTGAACCATTCCTGTGACACTAGTTATAGATTCCGATGCTTCACTTCAGGTTTACTGTATCCTTTGGACCTTCTTATTGACGATGAAACACAACAATTGCATCGGAATTAATTAGAGAAGGCACAATGCAGACTTAAGTACAAGAAGACTGACTCTTCCTACTTTCTATGTTTTTACCATTCCTGTGACACTAGTTATAGATTCCGAGGCTTCACTTCAGGTTTACTGTATCCCTCTGACCTTCTTATTAACGATGAAACACAGAAATTGCAACGGAATTAAATTCAAAAGGGACAATGCCGACTTATGTAGAAGAAGACTTACACTTCTTCTGTCTATGTTTTGAACCATTCCTGTGACACTAGTTATAGATTTCGATGCTTCACATTAGGTTTACTGTATCCGTTGGACCTTCTTATTGACGATGAACCACAGAAATGGCATCGGAATTAAATACAAAAGGCACAATGCCGACTTAAGTACAAGAAGACTGACTCTTCTTACTGACTATGTTACGAAAATTTCCTGTGACACTAGTTACAGATTCCGATGCTTCACTTCAGGTTTACTGTATCCCTCAGACCTTCTTATTAACGATGAAACACAGAAATTGCATCGTAATTAAATACAAAAGGCACAATGCCGACTTTAGTACAAGAAGACTGACTGTTCTCACTGACTATGTTTTGAACCATTCCTGTGCCACTAGTTATAGATTCCGATGCTTCACACCAGGTTTACTGTATCCCTTGGACCTTCTTATTGACGATGAAACACAGAAATTGCATCGGAATTAAATACAAAAGGCACAATGCCGACTTAAGTACAAGTAGACTGACTCTTCTTACTGACTATGTTTTGAACCATTTCTGTGTCACTAGTTATAGATTCCGATGCTTCACTCCAGGTTTACTGTATCCCTTGGACCTTCTTATTGACGATGAAACACAGAAATTGCATCGGAATTTGATACAAAAGCCACAATGCCGACTTAAGTACAAGAAGACTGACTCTTCTTACTGACTATGTTTTGAACCATTTCTGTGTCACTAGTTACAGATTCCGATGCTTCACTCCCGGTTTACTGTATCCCTTGGACCTTCTTATTGACGATGAAACACAGAAATTGCATCGGAATTAAATACAAAAAGCACAACGCCGACTTTAGTACAAGAAGACTGACTGTTCTTACTGACTATGTTTTGAACCATTCCTGTGACACTAGTTATAGATTCCGATGCTTCACTTCAGATTTACTGTATCCCTCTGACGTTCTTATTGACGATGAAACACAGAAATTGCGTCGGAATTAAAGACAAAATGCACAATGCCGAATTAAGTACAAGAAGACTGACTCTTCTTACTGTCTATGTTTTGAACCATTCCTGTGACTCTAGTAATAGTTTCCGATGCTTCACTCTAGGTTTACTGTATCCCTTGGACCTTCTTATTGACGATGAAACACAGAAATTGCATCGGAATTAAATAAAAAATGCACAATGCCGACTTAAGTACGAAATGACTGACTCATCTTACTGTCTATGTTTTGAACCATTCCTGTGACACTAGTTACAGATTCCGATGCTTCACTTCAGGTTTACTGTATCCCTCAGACCTTCTTATTAACGATGAAACACAGAAATTGCGTCGTAATTAAATACAAAAGGCACAATGCCGACTTTAGTACAAGAAGACTGACTGTTCTCACTGACTATGTTTTGAACCATTCCTGTGCCACTAGTTATAGATTCCGATGCTTCACACCAGGTTTACTGTATCCCTTGGACCTTCTTATTGACGATGAAACACAGAAATTGCATCGGAATTAAATACAAAAGGCACAATGCCGACTTAAGTACAAGTAGACTGACTCTTCTTACTGACTATGTTTTGAACCATTTCTGTGTCACTAGTTATAGATTCCGATGCTTCACTCCAGGTTTACTGTATCCCTTGGACCTTCTTATTGACGATGAAACACAGAAATTGCATCGGAATTTGATACAAAAGCCACAATGCCGACTTAAGTACAAGAAGACTGACTCTTCTTACTGACTATGTTTTGAACCATTTCTGTGTCACTAGTTACAGATTCCGATGCTTCACTCCCGGTTTACTGTTTCCCTTGGACCTTCTTATTGACGATGAAACACAGAAATTGCATCGGAATTAAATACAAAAAGCACAATGCCGACTTTAGTACAAGAAGACTGACTGTTCTTACTGACTATGTTTTGAACCATTCCTGTGACACTAGTTATAGATTCCGATGCTTCACTTCAGATTTACTGTATCCCTCTGACGTTCTTATTGACGATCAAACACAGAAATTGCGTCGGAATTAAAGACAAAATGCACAATGCCGAATTAAGTACAAGAAGACTGACTCTTCTTACTGTCTATGTTTTGAACCATTCCTGTGACTCTAGTAATAGTTTCCGATGCTTCACTCTAGGTTTACTGTATCCCTTGGACCTTCTTATTGACGATGAAACACAGAAATTGCATCGGAATTAAATAAAAAATGCACAATGCCGACTTAAGTACGAAATGACTGACTCATCTTACTGTCTATGTTTTGAACCATTCCTGTGACACTAGTTACAGATTCCGATGCTTCACTGCAGGTTTACTGTATCCCTGTGACCTTCTTATTGACAATGAAACACAGAAATTGCATCGGAATTAAATACAAAAGGCACTATGCCGACTTAAGTACAAGAAGACTGACTCTTTTTACTGACTATGTTTTAAACCATTTCTGTGACACTAGTTATAGATTCCGATGCTTCACTCCCGGTTTACTGTATCGCTTGGATCTTCTTATTGACGATGAAACACAGAAATTGCATCGTAATTAAATACAAAAGCCACAATGCCGACTTAAGTACAAGAAGACTGACTCTTCTTACTGTCTATGCTTTGAACCATCCCTGTGTCACTAGTTAGAGATTCCGGTGCTTCTCTCCAGGTTAACTGTATCCCTTGGACCTTGTTATTGACGATGAATCACAGAAATTGTATCGGAATTAAATGCATAAGGCACAATGCCGACTTAAGTACAAGAAGACTGACTCTTCTTACTGTCTACGTTTTGAACCAATCCTGTGACACTAGTTATAGATTCCGATGCTTCACTTCAGATTTACTGTATCCCTCTAACCTTCTTATTGACGATGAAACACAGAAATTTCATAGGAATTAAATACAAAAGACACAATGCCCACTTAAGTACAAGAAAACTGACTCTTCTTACTGTCTGTGCTTTGAACCATTCATGTGACACTAGTTATAGATTCCGATGCTTTACTCCAGGTTTACAGTATCCCTTGGACCTTCTTATTGACGATGAAACACAAAAATTGCATCGGAATTAAATAAAAAAAGGCACAATGCCGACTTAAGTACAAGAAGACTGGCTCTACTTACTGTCTACGTTAGAACCATTCCTGTGACACTAGTTACAGATTCCGATGCTTCACTCCAGGTTTACTATATCCCTTGGACCTTCTTATTGACGATGAAACACAGAAATTGCATAGGAATTAAAAAGAAAAGGCACAATTCCGACATAAGTACAAGAAGACTGACTCTTCCTACTGTCTATGTTTTGAACCATTCCTGTGACACTAGTTATAGATTCCGATGCTTCACTTTAGGTTTACTGTATCCCTCTTACCATCTTATTGACGATGAAACACAGAATTTGCATCGGACATAAATACAAAAGGCACAATGTCGAATTATGTTCAAGAAGACTGACTCTTCTTACTGTCTATGTTTTGAACCATTCCTGTGACACTAGTAATAGATTCCGATGCTTCACTCTTGGTTTACTGTATCCCTTGGACCCTCGTAAGGACGATGAAACACAGAAATTGCATCGGAATTAAATACAAAAGGCACATTGCCGACTTTGGTACAAGAAGACTGACTCTTCTTACTGACTATGTTTTGAACCATATCTGTGACACTAGTTATAGATTCCCATGCTTCACTCTAGGTTTACTGTATCCCTTGGACCTTCTTGTTGACGATGAAACACAGAAATAGCATCGGAATTAAATAAAAAAGGCACAATGCCGACTTAAGTACAAGAAGACTGACTCATCTTACTGTCTATGTTTTGAACCATTCCTGTGACACTAGTTACAGATTCCGATGCTTCACTGCAGGTTTACTGTATCCCTGTGACCTTCTTATTGACGATGAAACACAGAAATTGCTTCGGAATTAAATACAAAAGGCACAATGCCGACTTAAGTACAAGAAAACTGACTCTTCTTAGTGACTATGCTTTGAACCATTCCTGTGACACTACTTATAGATTCCGATGCCTCACTTCAGGTTTACTGTATCCCTCTGACCTTATTGACGATGAAACACAGAAATTGCAACGGAATTAAATACAAAAGGGACAATGCCGACTTAAGAACAAGAAGAATGACTCTTCTTACTGACTATGTTATGAACCATTCCTGTGACACTAGTTTTAGATTCCGATGCTTCACTTCAGGTTTACTGTATCCCTCTGACCTTCTTATTAACGATGAAACACAAAAATCGCATCGGAATTAAAACCAAAAGGAACAGTGCCGTATTAAGTTCAAGAAGACTGACTCTTCTTACTGTCTATGTTTTGAACCACTCCTGTGACACTAATAATAGATTCCGATGCTTCACTCTTCGATTACTGTATCCCTTGGACCCTCTTAATGACGATGAAACACAGAAATTGCATCGGAATTAAATACAAAAGGCACATTGCCGACTTTGGTACAAGAAGACTGACTCTTCTTACTGACTATGTTTTAATTCATTCCTGTGACACTAGTTGTAGATTCCGATGCTTCACACCAGGTTTACTGTATCCCTTGGACCTTCTTAGTGACGATGAAACACAGAAATTGCATCAGATTTAAATACAAAAGGCATAATGACGACTTAAGTACAAGAAGACTGACTCTTCTTACTGACTATTTTTTGAACCATTTCTGTGACACTAGTTATAGATTCCGATGCTTCACTCCCGGTTTACTGTATCACTTGGACCTTCTTATTGACGATGAAACACAGAAATTGCATCGGAATTAAATACAAAAGGCACAATGCCGACTTTAGTACAAGAAGACTGACTGTTCTTACTGAGTATGTTTTGAACCATTCCTGTGACACTAGTTATAGATTCCGATGCTTCACTTCAGATTTACTGTATCCCTCTGACGTTCTTATTGACGATGAAACACAGTAATTGCATCAGAATTAAATACAAATTGCACAATGCCGAATTAAGTACAAGAAGACTGACTCTTCTTACTGTCTATGTTTTGAACCATTCCTGTGACACTAGTAATAGATTCCGATGCTTCACTCTAGGTTTACTGTATCCCTTGTACCTTCTCATTGACGATGAAGCACAGAAATTGCATCGGAATTAAATACGAAAGGCACAATGCCGACTTACGTACAAGAAGACTGACTCTTTGTACTGACTATGTTTTGAACCATTCCTGTGACACTAGTTATATTTTCCGATGCTTCACTTCTGGTTTACTGTATCCCTCTGACCTTCTTATTTACGATGAAACACAGAAATTGCATCGAAATTAAATACAAAAGGCACAATGCCGAATTAAGTCCAAGAAGACTGACTCTTCTTAATGTCTATTTTTTCAACCATTCATGTGACACTAGTTTTAGATTCCGATGCTTGAGTCCAGGTTTACTGTATCCCTTGGACCTTCTTATTGACGATGAAACGTAGAGATTGCATGGGAATCAAATACAAAAGGCACAATGCCGACTTAAGTACAAGAAGACTGACTCTTCTTACTGACTATGTTTTGAACCATTCCTGTGACACTAGTTACAGATTCCGATGCTTCACTGCAGGTTTACTGTATCCCTGTGACCTTCGTATTGACGATGAAACACAGAAATTGCTTCGGAATAAAATACAAAAGGCACAATGCCGACTTAAGTACAAGAAAACTGACTCTTCTTAGTGACTATGCTTTGAACCATTCCTGTGACACTACTTATAGATTCCGATGCCTCACTTCAGGTTTACTGTATCCCTTGGACCGTCTTATTGACGATGAAACACAGCAATTGCATCGGAATTAATTAGAGAAGTCACAATGCCGACTTAAGTACAAGAAGACTGACTCTTCCTACTTTCTATGTTTTTACCATTCCTGTGACACTAGTTATAGATTCCGATGCTTCACTCCAGGTTTACTGTATCCCCCTGACCTTATTGACGATGAAACACAGAAATTGCAACGGAATTAAATACAAAAGGGACAATGCCGACTTAAGAACAAGAAGAATGACTCTTCTTACTGACTATGTTATAAACCATTCCTGTGACACTAGTTTTAGATTCCGATGCTTCACTTCAGGTTTACTGTATCCCTCTGACCTTCTTATTAACGATGAAACACAAAAATCGCATCGGAATTAAATCCAAAAGGCACAGTGCCCAATTAAGTACAAGAAGACTGACTCATCTTACTGTCTATGTTTTGAACCATTCCTGTGACACTAGTAATAGATTCCGATGCTTCCCTGCAGGTTTACTGTATCCCTGTGACCTTCTTATTGACAATGAAACACAGAAATTGCATCGGACTTAAATACAAAAGGCACAATGTCGAATTATGTTCAAGAAGACTGACTCTTCTTACTGTCTATGTTTTGAACCATTCCTGTGACACTAGTAATAGATTCCGATGCTTCACTCTTGGTTTACTGTATCCCTTGGACCCTCGTAATGACGATGAAACACAGAAATTGCATCGGAATTAAATACAAAAGGCACATTACCGACTTTGGTACAAGAAGACTGACTCTTCTTACTGACTATGTTTTGAACCATTTCTGTGACACTAGTTTTAGATTCCGATGCTTCACTCCCCGTTTACTGTATCCCTTGGACCTTCTTATTGACGATGAAACACAGAAATTGCATCGGAATTAAATACAAAAGGCACATTGCCGACTTAAGTACAAGAAGACTGACTCATCTTACTGTCTATGTTTTGAATCATTCCTGTGACACTAGTTACAGATTCCGATGCTTCACTGCAGGTTTACTGTATTCCTGTGACCTTCTTATTGACGATGAAACACAGAAATTGCTTCGGAATTAAATACAAAAGGGACAATGCCGACTTAAGTACAAGAAAACTGACTCTTCTTAGTGACTATGCTTTAAACCATTCCTGTGACACTACTTATAGATTCCGATGCCTCACTTCAGGTTTACTGTATCCCTTGGACCGTCTTATTGACGATGAAACACAGCAATTGCATCGGAATTAATTAGAGAAGTCATATTGCCGAATTAAGTACAAGAAGACTGACTCTTCCTAATTTCTATGTTTTTACCATTCCTGTGACACTAGTTATAGATTCCGATGCTTCACTTCAGGTTTACTGTATCCCTCTGACCTTATTGACGATGAAACACAGAAATTGCAACGGAATTAAATACAAAAGGGACAATGCCGACTTAAGAACAAGAAGAATGACTCTTCTTACTGACTATGTTATGAACCATTCCTGTGACACTAGTTTTAGATTCCGATGCTTCACTTCAGGTTTACTGTATCCCTCTGACCTTCTTATTAACGATGAAACACAAAAATCGCAACGGAATTAAATCCAAAAGGCACAGTGCCGAATTAAGTACAAGAAGACTGACTCGTCTTACTGTCTATGATTTGAACCATTCCTGTGACACTACTTATAGATTCCGATGCTTCACTCCAGGTTTTCAGTATCCCTTGGACCTTCTTATTGACGATGAAACACAGAAATTGCATTGGAAATAAACACAAAAAATCACAATGCCGACTTATGTACAAGAAGACTGACTCTTCTTACTATGTTTTGAACCATACCTGTGTCACTAGTTATGGAATCCGATGCTTCACTTCAATGTACTGTATCCCTCTGACGTTCTTATTGACGATGAAACACAGAAATTGCGTCGGAATTAAATACAAAGTGCACAATGCCGAATTAAGTTCAAGAAGACTGACTCTTCTTACTGTCTATGTTTTGAACCACTCCTTTGACACTAGTAATAGATTCCGATGCTTCACTCTTGGTTTACTGTATCCCTTGGACCCTCTTAATGACGATGAAACACAGAAATTGCATCGGAATTAAATACAAAAGGCACATTGCTGACTTTGGTACAAGAAGACTGACTCTTCTTACTGACTATGTTTTAATTCATTCCTGTGACACTAGTTGTAGATTCCGATGCTTCACACCAGGTTTACTGTATCCCTTGGACCTTCTTGTTGACGATGAAACACAGAAATTGCATCGGATTTAAATACAAAAGGCATAATGACGATTTAAGTACAAGAAGACTGACTCTTCTTACTGACTATTTTTTTAACCATTTCTGTGACACTAGTTATAGATTCCGATGCTTCACTCCCGGGTTACTGTATCCCTTGGACCTTCTTATTGACGATGAAACACAGAAATTGCATCGGAATTAAATACAAAAGGCACAATGCCGACTTTAGTACTAGAAGACTGACTGTCCTTACTGACTATGTTTTGAACCATTCCTGTGACACTAGTTATAGATTCCGATGCTTCACTTCAGATTTACTGTATCCCTCTGACGTTCGTATTGACGATGAAACACAGAAATTGCATCGGAATTAAATACAAAATGCACAATGCCGAATTAAGTACTAGAAGACTGACTCTTCTTACTGTCTATGCTTTGAACCATTCCTGTGACACTAGTAACAGATTCCGATGCTTCACTCTAGGTTTACTGTATCCGTTGGACCTTCTTATTGACGATGAAACACAGAAATTGCATCGGAATTAAACAAAAAAGGCACAATGCCGACTTAAGTACAAGAAGACTGACTCCTCTTACTGTCTATGTTTTGAACCATTCCTGCGACACTAGTTACAGATTCCGATGCTTCCCTGCAGGTTTACTGTATCCCTGTGACCTGCTTATTGACGATGAAACACAGAAATTGCATCGGATTTAAATACAAAGGGCACAATGCCGATTTAAGTACAAGAACACTGACTCTTCTTACTGACTATGCTTTGTACCATTCCTGTGACACTAGTTATAGATCCGATGCTTCACTTCAGGTTTACTGTATCCCTCTGACCTTCTTATTGACGATGAAACACAGAAATTGCATCGGACTTAAATACAAAAGTTACAATGCCGACATACGTACAAGAAGACTGACTCTTCTTACTGACTATGTTTTGATTCATTCCTGTGACACTAGTTATAGATTCCGATGCTTCACTCCAGGTTTACTGTATCCCTTGGACCTTCTTATTGACGACGAAACACAGATATTGCGTCGGAATTAAATACAAAATGCACAATGCCGAATTAAGTACAAGAAGACTGACTCTTCTTACTGACTATGTTTTGAACCATTCCTGTGACACTAGTTATGGATTCCGATGCTTCACTTCAGATTTACTGTATCCATCTGACGTTCTTATTGACGATGAAACACAGAAATTGCGTCGGAATTAAATACAAAATGCACAATGCCGAATTATGTACAAGAAGACTGACTCTTCTTACTGTCTATGTTTTGAACCATTCCTGTGACACTAGTAATAGATTCCGATGCTTCAGTCTTGGTTTACTGTATCCCTTGGACAATCCTAATGACGATGAAACACAGAAATTGCATCGGAGTTAAATACAAAAGGCACATTGCCGACCTTGGTATAAGAAGACTGACTCTTCTTACTGACTATGTTTTGATTCATTCCTGTGACACTATTATAGATTCCAATGCTTCACACCAGGTTTACTGTATCTTTTGGACCTTCTTATTGACGATGAAACACAGAAATTGCATCGGAATTAAATTCAAAAGGCATAATGCCGACCTAAGTACACGAAGACTGATTCTTCTTACTGTCTATGTTTTGATCCATTCCTGTGACACTAGTTACAGATTCAGATGCTTCACTGCAGGTTTACTGTATCCCTGTGACCTTCTTATTGACGATGAAACACAGAAATTGCATCGGAAGTAAATACAAAAGGCACAATGCCGACTTAAGTACAAGAACACTGACTCTTCTTACTGACTATGCTTTGAACCATTCCTGTGACACTAGTTATAGATTCCGATGCTTCACTTCAGGTTTACTGTATCCTTTGGGCCTTCTTATTGACGATGAAACACAACAATTGCATCGGAATTAATTAGAGAAGGCACAATGCCGACTTAAGTACAAGAAGACTGACTCTTCCTACTTTCTATGTTTTTACCATTCCTGTGACACTAGTTATAGATTCCGATGCTTCACTTCAGGTTTACTGTATCCCTCTGACCTTCTTATTAACGATGAAACACAGAAATTGCAACGGAATTAAATTCAAAAGGGACAATGCCGACTTATGTAGAAGAAGACTTACACTTCTTCTGTCTATGTTTTGAACCATTCCTGTGACACTACTTATAGATTCCGATGCTTCACTCCAGGTTTTCAGTATCCCTTGGACCTTCTAATTGACGATGAAACACAGAAATTGCATTGGAATTAAATGCAAAAAATCACAATGCCGACTTATGTACAAGAAGACTGACTCTTCTTACTATGTTTTGAACCATACCTGTGACACTAGTTATGGATTCCGATGCTTCACTCCAATGTACTGTATCCCTCTGACGTTCTTATTGACGATGAAACACAGAAATTGCGTCGGAATTAAATACAAAGTGCACAATGCCGAATTAAGTTCAAGAAGACTGACTCTTCTTACTGTCTATGTTTTGAACCACTCCTGTGACACTAGTAATAGATTCCGATGCTTCACTCTTGGTTTACTGTATCCCTTGGACCCTCTTAATGACGATGAAACACAGAAATTGCATCGGAATTAAATACAAAAGGCACATTGCTGACTTTGGTACGAGAAGACTGACTCTTCTTACTGACTATGTTTTAATTCATTCCTGTGACACTAGTTGTAGATTCAGATGCTTCACACCAGGTTTACTGTATCCCTTGGACCTACTTGTTGACGATGAAACACAGAAATTGCATCGGATTTAAATACAAAAGGCATAATGACGATTTAAGTACAAGAAGACTGACTCTTCTTACTGACTATTTTTTTAACCATTTCTGTGACACTAGTTATAGATTCCGATGCTTCACTCCCGGGTTACTGTATCCCTTGGACCTTCTTATTGACGATGAAACACAGAAATTGCATCGGAATTAAATACAAAAGGCACAATGCCGACTTTAGTACTAGAAGACTGACTGTCCTTACTGACTATGTTTTGAACCATTCCTGTGACACTAGTTATAGATTCCGATGCTTCACTTCAGATTTACTGTATCCCTCTGACGTTCTTATTGACGATGAAACACAGAAATTGCATCGGAATTAAATACAAAATGCACAATGCCGAATTAAGTACAAGAAGACTGACTCTTCTTACTGTCTATGTTTTGAACCATTCCTGTGACACTAGTAACAGATTCCGATGCTTCACTCTAGGTTTACTGTATCCGTTGGACCTTCTTATTGACGATGAAACACAGAAATTGCATCGGAATTAAATAAAAAAGGCACAATGCCGACTTAAGTACAAGAAGACCGACTCATCTTACTGTCTATGTTTTGAACCATTCCTGCGACACTAGTTACAGATTCCGATGCTTCCCTGCAGGTTTACTGTATCCCTGTGACCTGCTTATTGACGATGAAACACAGAAATTGCATCGGATTTAAATACAAAGGGCACAATGCCGATTTAAGTACAAGAACACTGACTCTTCTTACTGACTATGCTTTGTACCATTCCTGTGACACTATTTATAGATCCGATGCTTCACTTTAGGTTTACTGTATCCCTCTGACCTTCTTATTGACGATGAAACACAGAAATTGCATCGGACTTAAATACAAAAGTTACAATGCCGACATACGTACAAGATGACTGACTCTTCTTACTGACTATGTTTTGATTCATTCCTGTGACACTAGTTATAGATTCCGATGCTTGACTCCAGGTTTACTGTATCCCTTGGACCTTCTTATTGACGATGAAACACAGATATTGCGTCGGAATTAAATACAAAATGCACAATGCCGAATTAAGTACAAGAAGACTGACTCTTCTTACTGACTATGTTTTGAACCATTCCTGTGACACTAGTTATGGATTCCGTTGCTTCACTTCAGATTTACTGTATCCCTCTGACGGTCGTATTGACGATGAAACACAGAAATTGCGTCGGAATTAAATACAAAATGCACAATGCCGAATTATGTACAAGAAGACTGACTCTTCTTACTGTCTATGTTTTGAACCATTCCTGTGACACTAGTAATAGATTCCGATGCTTCAGTCTTGGTTTACTGTATCCCTTGGACCCTCTTAATGACGATGAAACACAGAAATTGCATCGGAGTTAAATACAAAAGGCACATTGCCGACTTTGGTATAAGAAGACTGACTCTTTTTACTGACTATGTTTTGATTCATTCCTGTGACACTATTATAGATTCCAATGCTTCACACCAGGTTTACTGTATCCCTTGGACCTTCTTATTGACGATGAAACACAGAAATTGCATCGGAATTAAATACAAAAGGCATAATGCCGACCTAAGTACACGAAGACTGATTCTTCTTACTGTCTATGTTTTGATCCATTCCTGTGACACTAGTTACAGATTCCGATGCTTCACTGCAGGTTTACTGTATCCCTGTGACCTTCTTATTGACGATGAAACACAGAAATTGCATCGGAAGTAAATACAAAAGGCAGAATGCCGACTTAAGTACAAGAACACTGACTCTTCTTACTGACTATGCTTTGAACCATTCCTGTGACACTAGTTATAGATTCCGATGCTTCACTTCAGGTTTACTGTATCCTTTGGACCTTCTTATTGACGATGAAACACAACAATTGCATCGGAATTAATTAGAGAAGGCACAATGCAGACTTAAGTACAAGAAGACTGACTCTTCCTACTTTCTATGTTTTTACCATTCCTGTGACACTAGTTATAGATTCCGAGGCTTCACTTCAGGTTTACTCTATCCCTCTGACCTTCTTATTAACGATGAAACACAGAAATTGCAACGGAATTAAATTCAAAAGGGACAATGCCGACTTATGTAGAAGAAGACTTACACTTCTTCTGTCTATGCTTTGAACCATTCCTGTGACACTAGTTATAGATTTCGATGCTTCACATTAGGTTTACTGTATCCGTTGGACCTTCTTATTGACGATGAACCACAGAAATGGCATCGGAATTAAATACAAAAGGCACAATGCCGACTTAAGTACAAGAAGACTGACTCTTCTTACTGACTATGTTATGAAAATTTCCTGTGACACTAGTTACAGATTCCGATGCTTCACTTCAGGTTTACTGTATCCCTCAGACCTTCTTATTAACGATGAAACACAGAAATTGCATCGTAATTAAATACAAAAGGCACAATGCCGACTTTAGTACAAGAAGACTGACTGTTCTCACTGACAATGTTTTGAACCATTCCTGTGCCACTAGTTATAGATTCCGATGCTTCACACCAGGTTTACTGTATCCCTTGGACCTTCTTATTGACGATGAAACACAGAAATTGCATCGGAATTAAATACAAAAGGCACAATGCCGACTTAAGTACAAGTAGACTGACTCTTCTTACTGACTATGTTTTGAACCATTTCTATGTCACTAGTTATAGATTCCGATGCTTCACTCCAGGTTTACTGTATCCCTTGGACCTTCTTATTGACGATGAAACACAGAAATTGCATCGGAATTTGATACAAAAGCCACAATGCCGACTTAAGTACAAGAAGACTGACTCTTCTTACTGACTATGTTTTGAACCATTTCTGTGTCACTAGTTACAGATTCCGATGCTTCACTCCCGGTTTACTGTATCCCTTGGACCTTCTTATTGACGATGAAACACAGAAATTGCATCGTAATTAAATACAAAGGGCACAATGCCGACTTTAGTACAAGAAGACTGACTGTTCTTACTGACTATGTTTTGAACCACTCCTGTGACACTAGTTATAGATTCCGATGCTTCATACCAGGTTTACTGTATCCCTTGGACCTTCTTATTGACGATCAAACACAACAATTGCATCGGAATTAATTAGAGAAGGTACAATGCCGACTTAAGTACAAGAAGACTGACTCTTCCTACTTTCTATGTTTTTACCATTCCTGTGACACTAGTTATAGATTCCGATGCTTCACTTCAGGTTTACTGTACCCCTCTGACCTTCTTATTAACGATGAAACACAGAAATTGCAACGGAATTAAATTCAAAAGGGGCAATGCCGACATAAGTACAAGAAGACTGACACTTCTTCTGTCTATCTTTTGAACCATTCCTGTGACACTAGTTATAGATTTCGATGCTTCACTTCAGGTTTACTGTATCCATTGGACCTTCTTATAGACGATGAAGCACAGAAATTGCATCGGAATTTAATACAAAAGGCACAATGGCGACTTAAGTACAAGAAGACTGACTCTTCTTACTCACTATGTTTTGAACCATTCCTGTGACACTAGTAATAGATTCCGATGCTTCACTCTAGGTTTACTGTATCCCTTGGACCTTCTTATTGACGATGAAACACAGAAATTGCATCGGAATTACACAAGAAAGGCACAATGCCGACTTAAGTACAAGAAGACTGACTCATGTTACTGTCTACGTTTTGAACCATTCCTGTGACACTAGTTACAGATTCCGATGCTTAACTGCAGGTTTACTGTATCCCTTGGACCTTCTTATTGACGATGAAACACAGAAATTGCATCGGAATTAAATACAAGAGGCACAATGCCGACTTAGGTACAAGAACACTAACTCTTCTCACTGACCATGCTTTCAACCATTCCTGTGGCACTAGTTATAGATTCCGATGCTTCACTTCAGGTATCCCTTGGACCTTCTTATTGACGATGAAACACAGCAATTGCATTGGAATTAAATAGAGAAGGCACAATGCCGACTTAAGTACAAGAAGATTGACTCTTCCTACTTTCCATGTTTTTACCATTCCTGTGACACTAGTTATAGATTCCGATGCTTCACTTCAGGTTTACTGTATCCCTCTGACCTTCTTATTGACGATGAAACACAGAAATTGCAACGGAACTAAATACAAAAGGGACAATGACGACTTAAGTACAAGAGGACTGACTCCTCTTACTGTCTATGATTTAAACCATTCCTGTGACACTAGTTATAGATTCCGATGATTCACTCCAGGTTTACTGTATCCCTTGGACCTTCTTAATTACGATGAAACACAGAAATTACATCGGAACTTAATACAAAAGGCACAATGGCGACTTAAGGACAAGAAGACTGACTCTTCTTACTGACTATGTTTTGAACCATTCCTGTGACACTAGTTATATATTCCGGTGATTCACTTCAGGTTTCCTGGATCCTTTGGACCTACTTATTGACGATGAAACACAGAAATTGCATTGGAATTAAATACAAAATTCACAATGCCAACTTGAGTACAAGAAGACTGACTCTTCCTACTGTGTATGATTTGAATTATTCCTGTGACACTAGTTTTAGATTCCGATGCTTCACTTCAGGTTTACTGTATCCCTCTGACCTTCTTATTGCGATGAAACCCAGAAATTGCACCGGAATTAAATACAAAAGGCACAATGCCGACTTAAGTACAAGTAGACTGACTCTTCTCACTGTCTATGTTTGATCCATTCCTGTGACACTAGTTATAGATTCCGATGCTTCACTTCAGGTTTACTGTATCCCTCAGACCTTCTCATGTACGATGAAACACAGAGAAGGCATCGGAATAAAATACAAAAGGCACAATGCCGACTTAAGTACAATTAGACTGACTCTTCTTACTGTCTATGCTTTGTACCATTCCTGTGACACTAGTTATAGATTCCGATGCTTCACTTCAGGTTTACTGTATCCCTTGGACCATCTTATTGACGATGAAACACAGCAATTGCATCGGAATTAAATTGAGAAGGCCAATGCCCAGTTAAGTACAAGAAGACTGACTCTTCCTACTTCCTATGTTTTTACCATTCCTGTGACACTAGTTACAGATTCCGATGCTTCACTTCAGGTTTACTGTATCCCTCTGACCTTCTTATTGACGATGAAACACAGAAATTGCAACGGAATTAAATACAAAAGGGACAATGCCGACTTAAGAACAAGAAGACTGACTCTTCTTACTGTCTACGATTTGAACCATTCCTGTGACACTAGTTATAGATTCCGATGATTCACTCCAGGTATACTGTATCCCTTGGACCTTCTTATTTACGATGAAACACAGAAATTGCATCGGACTTTAATACAAAAGGCACAATAGCGACTTAAGTACAAGAAGACTGACTCTTCTTACTGACTATGTTTTGAACCATTCCTGTGACACTAGTTATATATTCCGGTGCTTCACTTCAGGTTTCCTGGATCCCTTGAACCTACTTATTGACGATGAAACACAGAAATTGCATCGGAATTAAATAGAGAAAGCACAACGCCGACCTAAGTACAAGAAGACTGACTGTTCCTACTGTGTATGATTTGAATTATTCCTGTGACACTAGTTTCAGATTCCTATGCTTCAATTCAGGCTTACTGTATCCCTTGGACCTTCTTATTGACGATGAAACACAGCAATTGCATCGGAATTAAATAGAGAAAGCACAACGCCGACCTAAGTACAAGAAGACTGACTGTTCCTACTTTCTATGTTTTTACTATTCCTGTGTCACTAGTTATAGATTCCGATGCTTCACTCCAGGTTTACTGTCTCCCTCTGACCTTCTTATTGACGATAAAACACAGAAATTGCAATGGACTTAAATACAAAAGGGACAATGCCGACTTAAGTACAAGAAGACTGACTCTTCTTACTGACTATGTTTTGAACCATTCCTGTGACACTAGTTATATATTCCGGTGCTTCACTCCAGGTTTACTGTATCCCTTGGACCTTCGTATTTACGATCAAACACAGAAATTGCATCGGAACTTAATACAAAAGGCACAATGGCGACTTAAGTACAAGAAGACTGACTCTTCCTACTGTCTATGATTTGAACCATTCCTGTGACACTAGTTACAGATTCCGATGCTTCACTGCAGGTTTACTGTATCCCTCAGACCTTCTTATAGACGATGAAACACAGAAATTTCTTCGGAATAAAATACAAAAGGCACAATGCCGACTTAAGTACAATAAGACTGACTCTTCCTACTGTCTACGCTTTGACCATTCCTGTGACACTAGTTATAGATTCCGATGCTTCACTTCAGGTCTACTGTATCCCTCTGAGCTTCTTATTGACGATGAAACACAGAAATTGCATCGGAATTAAATACAAAAGGCACAATGCCGACTTAAGTACAAGAAGACTGACTCTTCCTACTGTCTATGATTTGAACCATTCCTGTGTCACTAGTTATAGATTCCGATGCTTCACTCCCGGTTTACTGTATCCCTTGGACCTTCCTATTGACAATGAAACACAGAAATTGCATCGGAATAAAATAGAAAAGGCACAATGCAGACTTAAGTACAAGAAGACTGACTCTTCCTACTGTCTATGTTTTGAACCACTCCTGTGACACTAGTTATAGATTCTGATACTTCACTTCAGGTTTACTGTATCCCTTGGACCTTCTTGTTGACGTTGAAACACAGAAATTGCATCGGAATTAAATACAAAAGGTACAATGTCGACTGACGTACAAGAAGACTGACTCTTCTTACAGACTATGTTTTGAACCATTCCTGTAACTCTACTTATAGATTCCGGTGCTTCACTTCAGGTTTACTGTATCCCTTGGACATTCTTATTGACGATGAAACACAGAAATTGCATCGGAATTAAATACAAAAGGCACAATGCCGACTTAAGTACAAGAATACTGAGTCTTCTTACTGTGTATGTTTTGAACCATCCCTGTGTCACTAGTTATAGATTCCGATGCTTCACTCCAGGTTTACTGTATCCCTTGGACCTTCTTATTGACGATGAAACACAGAAATTGCATTGGATTAAATACAAAAGGCACAATGCCAACTTCAGTACAAGAAGACTGACTCTTCTTACTGACTATGTTTTGAACCATTCCTGTGACACTAGTAATAGATTCCGATGCTTGACTTCAGGTTTACTGTATCCCTCTGACCTTCTTATTATCGATGAAACACAGAAATTGCATCGGAAATAAATACAGAAGGCACAATTCCGAAATAAGTACAAGAAGACTGACTCTTCTTACTGTCTATGTTTTGAACAATTCATGTGACACTATTTAAAGATTCATATGCTTTACTCCAGGTTTACTGTATCCCTTGGGCCTTCTTATTGACGAAGAACACAGAAATTGCATAGGAATTAAATACAAAAGGCACAATGGCGACTTAAGTACAGGAAGACTGACTCTTCTTACTGACTATGATTTGAACCCTTAATGTGACACTAGTTATAGATTCCGTTGTTTCACTTCAGGTTTACTGTATCCCTCTGACCTTCTTATTGACCATGAAACACTGAAATTGCATCGAAAATAAATACAAAAGGCACAATGCCGACTTAAGTCCAAGAAGACTGACTCTTCTTAATGACTATGTTTTGAAACATTCCTGTGACACTAGTTATAGATTCCGATGCTTCACTTCAGGTTTACTGTATCCCTCTGACCTCCTTATTGACGATGAAGCACAGAATTTGCATCGGAATTAAATGCAAAAGGCACAATGCCGACTTAAGTACAAGAAGACTGACTCTTCTTACTGACTATGTTATGAACCATTCCTGTGACACTAGTTATAGATTCCGATGCTTCACTTCAGGTTTACTGTATCCCTTGGACCATCTTATTGACGATGAAACACAGCAATTGCATCGGAATTAAATTGAGAAGGCCAATGCCGAGTTAAGTACAAGAAGACTGACTCTTCCTACTTCCTATGTTTTTACCATTCCTGTGACACTAGTTACAGATTCCGATGCTTCACTTCAGGTTTACTGTATCCCTCTGACCTTCTTATTGACGATGAAACACAGCAATTGCAACGGAATTAAATACAAAAGGGACAATGCCGACTTAAGAACAAGAAGACTGACTCTTCTTACTGTCTACGATTTGAACCATTCCTGTGACACTAGTTATAGATTCCGATGCTTCACTCCAGGTTTACTGTATCCCTTGGACCTTCTTATTGACGATGAAACACAGAAATTGCATCGGAATTATATACAAAAGGCACAACGCCGACTTAAGTACAGGAAGACTGATTCTTCTTACTGACTATGTTTTGAACCATTCCTGTGACACTAGTTATAGATTCCGATGCTTCACTTCAGGTTTACTGTATCCCTCTGACCTTCTTATTAACGATGAAACACAGAAATTGCATCAGAATTAAATCCAAATGGCACAGTGCCGAAATAAGTACAAGAAGACTGACTCTTCTTACTGTCTATGTTTTGAACAATTCATGTGACACTATTTAAAGATTCATATGCTTTACTCCAGGTTTACTGTATCCCTTGGGCCTTCTTATTGACGAAGAACACAGAAATTGCATAGGAATTAAATACAAAAGGCACAATGGCGACTTAAGTACAGGAAGACTGACTCTTCTTACTGACTATGATTTGAACCCTTAATGTGAAACTAGTTATAGATTCCGTTGTTTCACTTCAGGTTTACTGTATCCCTCTGACCTTCTTATTGACCATGAAACACTGAAATTGCATCGAAATTAAATACAAAAGGCACAATGCCGACTTAAGTCCAAGAAGACTGACTCTTCTTAATGACTATGTTTTGAACCATTCCTGTGACACTAGTTATAGATTCCGATGCTTCACTTCAGGTTTACTGTATCCCTCTGACCTCCTTATTGACGATGAAGCACAGAATTTGCATCGGAATTAAATGCAAAAGGCACAATGCCGACTTAAGTACAAGAAGACTGACTCTTCTTACTGACTATGTTATGAACCATTCCTGTGACACTAGTTATAGATTCCGATGCTTCACTTCAGGTTTACTGTATCCCTTGGACCATCTTATTGACGATGAAACACAGCAATTGCATCGGAATTAAATTGAGAAGGCCAATGCCGAGTTAAGTACAAGAAGACTGACTCTTCCTACTTCCTGTGTTTTTACCATTCCTGTGACACTAGTTACAGATTCCGATGCTTCACTTCAGGTTTACTGTATCCCTCTGACCTTCTTATTGACGATGAAACACAGCAATTGCAACGGAATTAAATACAAAAGGGACAATGCCGACTTAAGAACAAGAAGACTGACTCTTCTTACTGTCTACGATTTGAACCATTCCTGTGACACTAGTTATAGATTCCGATGCTTCACTCCAGGTTTACTGTATCCCTTGGACCTTCTTATTGACGATGAAACACAGAAATTGCATCGGAATTATATACAAAAGGCACAACGCCGACTTAAGTACAAGAAGACTGACTCTTCTTACTGACTATATTTTGAACCATTCCTGTGACACTATGTATATAATCCGGTGCTTCACTTCAGGTTTCCTAGATCCCTTGGACCTACTTATTGACGATGAAACACAGGAATTGCATCGGAATTAAATACAAAAATCACAATGCCGACTCAAGTACAAGAAGACTGACTCTTCCTACTGTCTATGATTTGAACCATTCCTGTGACACTAGTTTTAGGTTCCGATGCTTCCCTTCATGTTTACTGTATCCCTCTGACCTTCTTATTGACGACGAAACACAGAAATTGCATCGGAATTAAATACAAAAGGCACAATGCCGTCATAAGTACAAGAAGACTGACTCTTCTCACTGTCTATGTTTGATCCATTCCTGTGACACTAGTTATAGATTCCGATGCTTCACTCTAGGTTTACTGTATCCCTTGGACCGTCTTATTGACGATGAAACACAGAAATTGCATCGGAATTAAATGAAAAAGGCACAATGCCGACTTAAGTACAAGAAGACTGACTCTTCCTACTTTCTATGTTTTTACCATTCCTGTGACACTAGTTATGGATTCCGATGCTTCACTTCAGGTTTACTGTATCCCTCTGACCTTCTTATAGACGATGAGACACAGAAATTGCAACGGAATTAAATACAAAAGGGACAATGCCGAATTAAGTACAAGAAGACTGACTCTTCTTACTGTCTATGATTTGAACCATTCCTGTGACACTAGTTATAGATTCCGATGCTTCACTCCAGGTTTACTGTATCCATTTGACCTTCCTATTTACGATGAAACACAGGAATTGCATCGGAATTTAATACAAAAGGCACAATGGCGACTTAAGTGCAAGAAAACTGACTCTTCTTACTGACTATGTTTTGAACCATTCCTGTGACACTAGTTATATATTCCGGTGCTTCACTCCTGGTTTCCTGGATCCCTTGGACCTACTTATTGACGATGAAACACAGAAATTGCATCGGAATTAAATACAAAAGGCGCAATGCCGACTTAAGTACAAGTAGACTGACTCTTCCTACTGTCTATGATTTGAACCATTCCTGTGATTCTAGTTTTAGATTCTGATGCTTCACTTCGGTTTTACTGTATCCCTCTGACCTTCTTGTTGACGATGAAACACAGAAATTGCATCGGAATTAAATACAAAAGGCACAATGCCGACTTTAGTACAAGAAGACTGACTCTTCTCGCTGTCTATGTTCGAACCATTCCTGTGACACTAGTTATAGATTCCGATGCTTCACTTCAGGTTTACTGTATCCCTTGGACCTTCTTATTTACGATGAAACACAGAAATTGCATCGGAATTTAATACAAAAGGCACAATGGCGACTTAAGTACAAGAAGACTGACTCTTCTTACTGACTATGTTTGACCCATTCCTGTGCCACTTGTTATATATTCCGGTGCTTCACTCCAAGTTTCCTGGATCCCTTGGACCTACTTATTGACGATGAAACACTGAAATTGCATCGAAATTAAATACAAAAGGCACAATGCCGACTTAAGTACAATAAGACTGACTCTTCAAACTGTCTATGCTTTGAACCATTCCTGTGACACTAGTTATAGATTCCGATGATTCACTTCAGGTCTACTGTATCCCTCTGACCTTCTTATTGACGATGAAACACAGAAATTGCATCGGAATTAAATACAAAAGTCACGATGCCGACTTATGTACAAGAAGACTGACTCTTTCTACTGTCTATGATTTGAACCATTCCTGTGTCACTAGTTATAGATTCCGATGCTTCACTCCCGGTTTACTGTATCCCTTGGACCTTCCTATTGACGATGAAACACAGAAATTGCATCGGAATTAAATAGAAAAGGCACAATGCAGACTTAAGTACAAGAAGACTGACTCTTCCAACTGTCTATGTTTTGAACCACTCCTGCGACACTAGTTACAGATTCCGATACTTCACTTCAGGTTTACTGTATCTCTTGGACCTTCTTGTTGACGATGAAACACAGAAATTGCATCGGAAATAAATACAAAAAGCACAATAGCGACATAAGTAAAAGAAGACTGACTCTTCTTACTGACTATGCTTTGAACCATTCATGTGACACTAGTTATAGATTCCGGTGTTTCACTTCATGTATACTGTATCCCTCTGACCTTCTTATTGACGATGAAACACAGAAATTGCATCGGAAATGAATACAAAAGCACAATGCCGACTTAAGTACAAGAACACTTACTCTTCTCACTGACTATGTTTTGAACCATTCCTGTGACACTAGTAATAGATTCCGATGCTTCACTTCAGGTTTACTGTATCCCTCTGACCTTCTTATTGACGATGAAACACAGAAATTGCATCGGAATTAGATACAAAAGGCACAATGCCGAATTACGTACAAGAAGACTGACTCTTCTTACTGTCTATGCTTTGAACAATTCATGTGAGACTAGTTACAGATTCCTATGCTACACTCCAGGTTTACTGTATCCCTTGGACCTTCCTATTGACGATGAAACACAGAAATTGCATCGAAATTAAATACAAAAGGCACAATGGCGACTTAAGTACAAGAAAACTGACTCTTCCTACTGTCTATGTTTGAACCCTTAATGTGACACTAGTTATAGATTCCGGTGTTTCACTTCAGGTTTACTGTATCCCTCTGACCTTCTTATTGACGATGAAACACAGAAATTGCATCGGAAATAAATACAAAAGGCACAATGCCGACTTAAGTACAAGAAGACTGATTCTTCTTACTGACTATGCTTTGAACCAATGCTGTGACACTAGTTATAGATTCCGATGCTTCACTTCAGGTTTACTGTATCCCTCTGACCTTCTTATTGACGATGAAACATAGAAATTGCATCGGAATTAAATACAAAAGGCACAATGCCGAATTAAGTACAACAAGACTGACTCTTCTTACTGTCGATGTTTTGAACCATTCATGTGACACTAGTTATAGATTCCGATGCTTCACTCCACGTTTATTGTATCCCTTGGACCTTCTTATTGACGATGCAACACAGAAATTGCATCGGAATTAAATACAAAAGGCACCATAACGACATAAGTACAAGAAGACCGACTCCTCTTACTGTCTACGCTTTGAACCATTCCTGTGACACTAGTTATAGATTCCGATGCTTCACTCCAGGTTTACTGTATCCCTTGGACCTTCTTATTGACGATGAAACACAGAAATTGCATCGGAATTATATACAAAAGGCACAACGCCGACTTAAGTACAGTAAGACTGATTCTTCTTACTGACTATGTTTTGAACCATTCCTGTGACACTAGTTATAGATTCCGATGCTTCACTTCAGGTTTACTGTATCCCTCTGACCTTCTTATTAACGATGAAACACAGAAATTGCATCAGAATTAAATCCAAATGGCACAGTGCCGAAATAAGTACAAGAAGACTGACTCTTCTTACTGTCTATGATTTGAACCATTCCTGTGGCACTAGTTATAGATTCCGATGCTTCACTCCAGGTTTACTGTATCCCTTGGACCTTCTTATTTACGATGAAACACAGAAATTGCATCGGATTTAAATAGAGAAGGCACAATGCCGACTTAAGTACAAGAAGACTGACTCTTCCTACTTTCTATGATTTTACCATTCCTGTGACACTAGTTATAGATTCCGATGCTTCACTTCAGGTTTACTGTATCCCTCTGACCTTCTTATTGACGATGAAACACAGAAATTGCAAAGGAATTAAATACAAAAGGGACAATGCCGACATAAGTACAAGAAGACTGACTCTTCTTCTGTCTATGTTTTGAACCATTCCTGTGACACTAGTTATAGATTTCGATGCTTCACTTCAGGTTTACTGTATCTCTTGGACCTTCTTATTGACGATGAAACACAGAAATTGCATCGGAATTAAATACAAAAGGCACATTGCCGACTTAAGTACAAGAAGACTGACTCCTCTTACTGACTATGTTTTGAACCATTCCTGTGACACTAGTTATTGATTCCGATGCTTCACTTTAGGTTTACTGTGCCCCTCTGACCTTCTTATTAACGATGAAAAACAGTAATTGCATCGGAATTAAATCCTAAAGGCACAGTGCCGAATTAAGTACAAGAAGACTGACTCTTCTTACTGTCTATGATTTGAACCATTCCTGTGACCCTAGTTTTAGAATCCGATACTTCACTCCAGGTTTACTGTATCCCTTGGACCTTCTTATTTGCGATGAAACACAGAAATTGCATCGGAATTTAATACAAAAGGCACAATGGCGACTTAAGTACAAGAAGACTGACTCTTCTTACTGACTATGTTTTGAACCATTCCTGTGACACTCGTAATATATTCCGGTGCTTCACTTCAGGTTTACTGGATCCCTTGGACCTACTTTTTGACGATGAAACACAGAAATTGCATCGGAATTAAAAACAAAAGCCACAATGCCGACTTTAGTATAAGAAGACTGACTCTTCTTATTGACTATGTTTTGAACCATTCCTGTGACACTAGTTATAGATTCCGATGCTTCACTTCAGATTTAATGTATCCCTCTGACGTTCTTATTGACGATGAAACACAGAAATTGCCTCGGAATTAAATACAAAATGCACAATGCCGAATTAAGTACAAGAAGACTGCTTCTTCTTACTGTCTACGTTTTGAACCACTCCTGTGACACTAGTAATAGATTCCGATGCTTCACTCTAGGTTTACTGTATCCCTTGAACAATATTATTGACGATGAAACACAGAAATTGCTTCGGAATTAAATACAAAAGGCACAATGCCGACTTTAGTACAAGAAGACTGACTCTTCTTACTGACGTTGTTTTAATTCATTCCTGTGACATTAGTTATTGATTCCGATGCTTCACACCAGGTTTACTGTATCCCTTGGTCCTTCTTATTGACGACGAAACACAGAAATTGCATCGGAATTAAATACAAAAGGCATAACGCCGACTTCAGTACAAGAAGACTGACTCTTCTTACTGACTATGTTTTGAACCATTCCTGTGACACTAGTTATAGATTCCGATGCTTCACTTCAGATTTACTGTATCCCTCTGACGTTCTTATTGACGATGAAACACAGAAATTGCGTCGGAATTAAATACAAAATGCACAATGCCGGATTAAGTACAAGAGGACTGACTCTTCTTACTGTCTATGTTTTGAACCATTCCTGTGACACTAGTAATAGATTCCGATGCTTCACTCTAGGTTTACTGTGTCCCTTGGACCTTCTTATTGACGATGAAACACAGAAATTGCATCGGAGTTAAATAAAAAAGGCACAATGCCGACTTAAGTACAAGCAGACTGACTCATCTTACTGTCTATGTTCTGAACCATTCCTGTGACACTAGTAACAGATTCCGATGCTTCACTGCAGGTTTACTGTATCCCTTGGACCTTCTTATTGACGATGCAACACAGAAATTGCATCGGAATTAAATACAAAAGGCACCATAACGACATAAGTACAAGGAGACTGACTCTTCTTACTGTCTATGCTTTGAACCATTCCTGTGACACTAGTTATAGATTCCCATGCTTCACTCCAGTTTTACTGTATCCCTTGGACCTTCTTATTGACGATGAAACACAGAAATTGCATCGGAATTATATACAAAAGGCACAATGCCGACTTAAGTACAAGAAGACTGATTCTTCTTACTGACTATGTTTTGAACCATTCCTGTGACACTAGTTATAGATTCCGATGCTTCACTTCAGGTTTACTGTATCCCTCTGACCTACTTATTAACGATGAAACACAGAAATTACATCAGAATTAAATCCAAAAGGCACAGTGCCGAAATAAGTACAAGGAGACTGACTCTTCTTACTGTCTATGATTTGAACCATTCCTGTGACACTAGTTATAGATTCCGATGCTTCACTCCAGGTTTACTGTATCCCTTGGACCTTCTTATTTACGATGAAACACAGAAATTGTATCGGATTTAAATAGAGAAAGCACAATGCCGACTTAAGTACAAGAAGACTGACTCTTCCTACTTTCTATGTTTTTACCATTCCTGTGACACTAGTTATAGATTCCGATGCTTCACTTCAGGTTTACTGTATCCCTCTGACCTTCTTATTGACGATGAAACATAGAAATTGCAACGGAATTAAATACAAAATGGACAATGGCGACATAAGTACAAGAAGACTGACTCTTCTTCTGTCTATGTTTTGAACCATTCCTGTGACACTAGTTATAGATTTCGATGCTTCACTTCAGGTTTACTGTATCTCTTGGACCTTCTTATTGACGATGAAACACAGAAATTGCATCGGAATTAAATACAAAAGCCACATTGCCGACTTAAGTACAAGAAGACTGACTCCTCTTACTGACTATGTTTTGAACCATTCCTGTGACACTAGTTATAGATTCCGATGCTTCACTTTAGGTTTACTGTGCCCCCCTGACCTTCTTATTAACGATGAAACACAGAAATTGCATCGGAATTAAATCCTAAAGGCACAGTGCCGAATTAAGTACAAGAAGACTGACTCTTCTTACTGTCTATGATTTGAACCATTCCTGTGACCCTAGTTTTAGAATCCGATGGTTCACTCCAGGTTTACTGTATCCCTTGGACCTTCTTATTTGCGATGAAACACAGAAATTGCATCGGAATTTAATACAAAAGGCACAATGGCGACGTAAGTACAAGAAGACTGACTCTTCTTACTGACTATGTTTTGAACCATTCCTGTGACACTCGAAATATATTCCGGTGCTTTACTTCAGGTTTACTGGATCCCTTTGGACCTACTTATTGACGATGAAACACAGAAATTGCATCGGAATTAAATACAAAAGGCACAATGCCGACTTTAGTACAAGAAACTGACTCTTCTTACTGACTATGTTTTGAACCATTCCTGTGACACTAGTTATAGATTCCGATGCTTCACTTCAGATTTACTGTATCCCTCTGACGTTCTTATTGACGATGAAACACAGAAATTGCGTCGGAATTAAATACAAAATGCACAATGCCGAATTAAGTACAAGAAGACTGCCTCTTCTTACTGTCTATGTTTTGAACCACTCCTGTGACACTAGTAATAGATTCCGATGCTTCACTCTAGTTTTACTGTATCCCTTGAACAACCTTATTGACGATGAAACACAGAAATTGCTTCGGAATTAAATACAAAAGGCACAATGCCGACTTTAGTACGAGAAGACTGACTCTTGTTACCGACGTTGTTTTAATTCATTCTTGTGACATTAGTTATAGATTCCGATGCTTCACTTGAGATTTACTGTATCCCTCTGACCTTCTTATTGACGATGAAACACAGAAATTGCGTCGGAATTAAATACAAAATGCACAATGCCGGATTAAGTACAAGAGGACTGACTCTTATTACTGTCTATGTTTTGAACCATTCCTGTGACACTAGTAATAGATTCCGATTGTTCACTCTAGGTTTACTGTATCCCTTGGACCTTCTTATTGACGATGAAACACAGAAATTGCATCGGAATTAAATAAAAAAGGCACAATGCCGACTTAAGTACAAGAAGACTGACTCATCTTACTGTCTATGTTTTGAACCATTCCTGTGACACTAGTAACAGATTCCGATGCTTCACTGCAGGTTTACTGTATCCCTTGGACCTTCTTATTGACGATGAAACACAGAAATTGCATCGGAATTAATTACAAAATGCACAATGCCGACTTAAGTACAAGTACACTGACTGTTCCTACCGTCTATGATTTGAACGATTCCTGTGACACTAGTTTTAGATTCCGATGCTTCACTTCAGGTTTACTGTATCCCTCAGACCTTCGTATTGACGATGAAACACAGAAATTGCATCGGAATTAAATACAAAAGGCACAATGCCGACTTAAGTACAAGAAGACGGACTCTTCTCACTGTCTATGTTTGAACCATTCCTGTGACACTAGTTATAGATTCCGATGCTTCACTTCAGGTTTACTGTTTCCCTCAGACCTTCTTATTGACGATGAAACACAGAAATTGCATCGGAATAAAATACAAAAGGCTCAATGCCAACTTAAGTACAATAAGACTGACTCTTCCTGCTGTCTATGTTTTGAACCATTCCTGTGACACTAGTTATAGATTCCGATGCTTCACTCCAGGTCTACTGTATCCCTCTGACCTTCTTACTGACGATGAAACACAGAAATTGCATTGGAATTGAATACAAAAGGCACAATGCCGACTTAAGTACAAGATGACTGACTCTTCTTACTGTCTATGTTTTGAACCATCCCTGTGTCACTAGTTATAGATTCCGATGCTTCACTCCAGGTTTACTGTATCCCTTTAACCTTCCTATTGACGATGAAACACAGAAATTGCATCGGAATTAAATACAAAAGGCACAATGCGGACTTAAGTACAAGAAGACTGACTCTTCTTACTGACTGTGTTTTGAACCATTCCTGTGACACTAGTTATAGATTCCGATGCTCACTACAGGTTTACTGTATCCCTCTGTCCTTCTTATTAACGAAGAAACACAGAAATTGCATCGGAATTAAATCCAAAAGGCACAGTGCCGAATTAAGTTCAAGAAGACTGACTCTTCTTACTGTCTGTGATTTGAACCATTCCTGTGACACTAGTTTTAGGTTCCGATGATTCACTTCATGTTTACTGTATTCCTCTGACCTTCTTATTGACGATGAAACACAGAAATTGCATCGGAATTAAATACAAAAGGCACAATGCCGTCTTAAGTACAAGAAGACTGACTCTTCTTACTGTCTATGATTTGAACCATTCCCGTGACACTAGTTATTGATTCCGATGCTTCACTTCAGGTTTACTGTATCCTTTGGACTTTCTTATTGACGATGAAACACAGCAATTGCATTGGAATTAAATAGAGAAGGCACAATGCCGACTTAAGTACAAGAAGACTGACTCTTCCTACTTTCTATGTTTTTACCATTCCTGTGACACTAGTTATAGATTCCGATGCTTCACTTCAGGTTTACTGTATCCCTCTGACCTTCTTATTGACGATGAAACACTGAAATTGCAACGGAATTAAATACAAAAGGGACAATGCCGACTTATGTACAAGAAGACTGACTCTTCTTACTGTCTATGATTTGAACCATTCCTGTGACACTATGTATATATTCCGGTGCTTCACTTCAGGTTTCCTGGATCCCTTGGACCTACTTATTGACGATGAAACACAGAAATTGCATCGGAATTAAATACAAAAATCACAATGCCGACTCAAGTACAAGAAGACTGACTCTTCCTACTGTCTATGATTTGAACCATTCCTGTGACACTAGTTATAGATTCTGATGCATCACTTCAGGTTTACTGTATCCCTTGGATCTTCTTATTGACGATGAAACACAGAAATTCCTGTGACACTAGTTTTAGGTTCCGATGCTTCACTTCATGTTTACTGTATCCCTCTGACCTTCTTATTGACGATGAAACACAGAAATTTCATCGGAATTAAATACAAAAGGCACAATGCCGTCTTAAGTACAAGAAGACTGACTCTTCTTACTGTCTATGATTTGAACCATTCCCGTGACACTAGTTATAGATTCCGATGCTTCACTTCAGGTTTACTGTATCCTTTGGACCTTCGTATTGACGATGAAACACAGCAATTGCATTGGAATTAAATAGAGAAGGCACAATGCCGACTTAAGTACAAGAAGACTGACTCTTCCTACTTTCTATGTTTTTACCCTTCCTGTGACACTACTTATAGATTCCGATGCTTCACTTCAGGTTTACTGTATCCCTCTGACCTTCTTATTGACGATGAAACACTGAAATTGCAACGGAATTAAATACAAAAGGGACAATGCCGACTTATGTACAAAAAGACTGACTCTTCTTACTGTCTACGATTTGAACCATTCCTGTGACACTATGTATATATTCCGGTGCTTCACTTCAGGTTTCCTGGATCCCTTGGACCTACTTATTGACGATGAAACACAGAAGTTGCATCGGAACTAAATACAAAAATCACAATGCCGACTCAAGTACAAGAAGACTGACTCTTCCTACTGTCTATGATTTGAACCATTCCTGTGACACTAGTTTTAGGTTCCGATGCTTCACTTCATGTTTACTGTATCCCTCGGACGTTCTTATTGACGATGAAACACAGAAATTGCGTCGGAATTAAATACAAAAGGCACAATGCCGACTTAAGTACAATAAGACTGACTCTTCCTACTGTCTATGATTTGAACCATTCCTGTGACACTAGTTATAGATTCCGATGCTTCACTTCAGATTTACTGTATCCCTCGGACGTTCTTATTGACGATGAAACACAGAAATTGCGTCGGAATTAAATACAAAATGCACAAAGCCGAATTAAGTACAAGAAGACTGCCTCTTCTTACTGTCTATGTTTTGAACCACTCCTGTGACACTAGTAATAGATTCCGATGCTTCACTCTAGGTTTACTGTATCCCTTGAACAACCTTATTGACGATGAAACACAGAAATTGCTTCGGAATTAAATACAAAAGGCACAATGCCGACTTTAGTACAAGAAGACTGACTCTTCTTACTGACATTGTTTTAATTCATTCCTGTGACATTAGTTATTGATTCCGATGCTTCACACCAGGTTTACTGTATCCCTTGGTCCTTCTTATTGACGACGAAACACAGAAATTGCATCGGAATTAAATACAAAAGGCACAATGCCGACTTAAGTACAAGAAGACTGACTCTTCTTACTGACTATGTTTTGAACCATTCCTGTGACACTAGTTATAGATTCCGATGCTTCACTTGAGATTTACTGTATCCCTCTGACCTTCTTATTGACGATGAAACATAGAAATTGCGTCGGAATTAAATTCAAAATGCACAATGCCGGATTAAGTACAAGAGGACTGACTCTTCTTACTGTCTATGTTTTGAACCATTCCTGTGACACTAGTAATAGATTCCGATGCTTCACTTCAGGTTTACTGTATCCTTTGGACTTTCTTATTGACGATGAAACACAGCAATTGCATTGGAATTAAATAGAGAAGGCACAATGCCGACTTAAGTACAAGAAGACTGACTCTTCCTACTTTCTATGTTTTTACCATTCCTGTGACACTAGTTATAGATTCCGATGCTTCACTTCAGGTTTACTGTATCCCTCTGACCTTCTTATTGACGATGAAACACTGAAATTGCAACGGAATTAAATACAAAAGGGACAATGCCGACTTATGTACAAGAAGACTGACTCTTCTTACTGTCTATGATTTGAACCATTCCTGTGGCACTATGTATATATTCCGGTGCTTCACTTCAGGTTTCCTGGATCCCTTGGACCTACTTATTGACGATGAAACACAGAAATTGCATCGGAATTAAATACAAAAATCACAATGCCGACTCAAGTACAAGAAGACTGACTCTTCCTACTGTCTATGATTTGAAACATTCCTGTGACACTAGTTATAGATTCTGATGCAACACTTCAGGTTTACTGTATCCCTTGGATCTTCTTATTGACGATGAAACACAGAAATTCCTGTGACACTAGTTTTAGGTTCCGATGCTTCACTTCATGTTTACTGTATCCCTCTGACCTTCTTATTCACGATGAAACACAGAAATTTCATCGGAATTAATTACAAAAGCCACAATGCCGTCTTAAGTACAAGAAGACTGACTCTTCTTACTGTCTATGATTTGAACCATTCCCGTGACACTAGTTATAGATTCCGATGCTTCACTTCAGGTTTACTGTATCCTTTGGACCTTCTTATTGACGATGAAACACAGCAATTGCATTGGAATTAAATAGAGAAGGCACAATGCCGACTTAAGTACAAGAAGACTGACTCTTCCTACTTTCTATGTTTTTACCCTTCCTGTGACACTACTTATAGATTCCGATGCTTCACTTCAGGTTTACTGTATCCCTCTGACCTTCTTATTGACGATGAAACACTGAAATTGCAACGGAAATAAATACAAAAGGGACAATGCCGACTTATGTACAAGAAGACTGACTCTTCTTACTGTCTACGATTTGAACCATTCCTGTGACACTATGTATATATTCCGGTGCTTCACTTCAGGTTTCCTGGATCCCTTGGACCTACTTATTGACGATGAAACACAGAAGTTGCATCGGAACTAAATACAAAAATCACAATGCCGACTCAAGTACAAGAAGACTGACTCTTCCTACTGTCTATGATTTGAACCATTCCTGTGACACTAGTTTTAGGTTCCGATGCTTCACTTCATGTTTACTGTATCCCGCAGACGTTCTTATTGACGATGAAACACAGAAATTGCGTCGGAATTAAATACAAAAGGCACAATGCCGACTTAAGTACAATAAGACTGACTCTTCCTACTGTCTATGATTTGAACCATTCCTGTGACACTAGTTATAGATTCCGATGCTTCACTTCAGATTTACTGTATCCCTCGGACGTTCTTATTGACGATGAAACACAGAAATTTCGTCGGAATTAAATACAAAATGCACAATGCCGAATTAAGTACAAGAAGACTGCCTCTTCTTACTGTCTATGTTTTGAACCACTCCTGTGACACTAGTAATAGATTCCGATGCTTCACTCTAGGTTTGCTGTATCCCTTGAACAACCTTATTGACGATGAAACACAGAAATTGCTTCGGAATTAAATACAAAAGGCACAATGCCGACTTTAGTACAAGAAGACTGACTCTTCTTACTGACATTGTTTTAATTCATTCCTGTGACATTAGTTATTGATTCCGATGCTTCACACCAGGTTTACTGTATCCCTTGGTCCTTCTTATTGACGACGAAACACAGAAATTGCATCGGAATTAAATACAAATGGCACAATGCCGACTTAAGTACAAGAAGACTGACTCTTCTTACTGACTATGTTTTGAACCATTCCTGTGACACTAGTTATAGATTCCGATGCTTCACTTGAGATTTACTGTATCCCTCTGACCTTCTTATTGACGATGAAACATAGAAATTGCGTCGGAATTAAATACAAAATGCACAATGCCGGATTAAGTACAAGAGGACTGACTCTTCTTACTGTCTATGTTTTGAACCATTCCTGTGACACTAGTAATAGATTCCGATGCTTCACTCTAGGTTTACTGTATCCCTTGGACCTTCTTAATGACGATGAAACACAGAAATTGCATCGGAATTAAATAAAAAAGGCACAATGCCGACTTAAGTACAAGAAGACTGACTCATCATAATGTCTATGTTTTGAACCATTCCTGTGACACTAGTAACAGATTCCGATGCTTCACTGCAGGTTTACTGTATCCCTTGGACCTTCTTATTGACGATGAAACACAGAAATTGCATCGGAATTAATTACAAAAGGCACAATGCCGACTTAAGTACAAGTACACTGACTCTTCTTACTGACTATGCTTTGAACCATTCCTGTGACACTAGTTATAGATTCCGATGCTTCACTTCAGGTTTACTGTATCCCTCTGACCTTCTTATTGACGATGAAACACAGAAATTGCAACGGAATTAAATGCGAAAGGCACAATGCCGACTTAAGTACAAGAAGACTGACTCTTCCTACTGTCTATGAATTGAACGATTCCTGTGACACTAGTTTTAGATTCCGATGCTTCACTTCAGGTTTACTGTATCCCTCTGACCTTCGTATTGACGATGAAACACAGAAATTGCATCAGAATGAAATACAAATGGCACAATGCCGACTTAAGTACAAGAAGACGGACTCTTCTCACTGTCTATGTATGAACCATTCCTGTGACACTAGTTATAGATTCCGATGCTTCACTTCAGGTTTACTGTTTCCCTCAGACCTTCTTATTGACGATGAAACACAGAAATTGCATCGGAATAAAATACAAAAGGCACAATGCAAACTTAAGTACAATAAGACTGACTCTTCCTGCTGTCTATGTTTTGAACCATTCCTGTGACACTAGTTATAGATTCCGATGCTTCACTCCAGGTCTACTGTATCCCTCTGACCTTCTTATTGACGATGAAACACAGAAATTGCATCGGAATTGAATACAAAAGGCACAATGCCGACTTAAGTACAAGATGACTGACTCTTCTTACTGTCTATGTTTTGAACCATCCCTGTGTCACTAGTTATAGATTCCGATGCTTCACTCCAGGTTTACTGTATCCCTTTAACCTTCTTATTGACGATGAAACACAGAAATTGCATCGGAATTAAATACAAAAGGCACAATGCGGACTTAAGTACAAGAAGACTGACTCTTCTTACTGACTATGTTTTGAACCATTCCTGTGACACTAGTTATAGATTCCGATGCCTCACTACAGGTTTACTGTATCCCTCTGACCTTCTTATTAACGAAGAAACACAGAAATTGCATCGGAATTAAATCCAAAAGGCACAGTGCCGAATTAAGTTCAAGAAGACTGACTCTTCTTACTGTCTATGATTTGAACCATTCCTGTGACACTAGTTTTAGGTTCCGATGCTTCACTTCATGTTTACTGTATCCCTCTGACCTTCTTATTGACGATGAAACACAGAAATTGCATCGGAATTAAATACAAAAGGCACAATGCCGTCTTAAGTACAAGAAGACTGACTCTTCTTACTGTCTATGATTTGAACCATTCCCGTGACACTAGTTATAGATTCCGATGCTTCACTTCAGGTTTACTGTATCCTCTGGACCTTCTTATTGACGATGAAACACAGCAATTGCATTGGAATTAAATACAGAAGGCACAATGCCGACTTAAGTACAAGAAGACTGACTCTTCCTACTTTCTATGTTTTTACCATTCCTGTGACACTACTTATAGATTCCGATGCTTCACTTCAGGTTTACTGTATCCCTCTGACCTTCTTATTGACGATGAAACACTGAAATTGCAACGGAATTAAATACAAAAGGGACAATGCCGACTTATGTACAAGAAGACTGACTCTTCTTACTGTCTATGATTTGAACCATTCCTGTGACACTATGTATATATTCCGGTGCTTCACTTCAGGTTTCCTGGATCCCTTGGACCTACTTATTGACGATGAAACACAGAAATTGCATCGGAATTAAATACAAAAATCACAATGCCGACTCAAGTACAAGAAGACTGACTCTTCCTACTGTCTATGATTTGAACCATTCCTGTGACACTAGTTTTAGGTTTCGATGTTTCACTTCATGTTTACTGTATCCCTCTGACCTTCTTATTGACGATGAAACACAGAAATTGCATCGGAATTAAATACAAAAGGCACAATGCCGTCTTAAGTACAAGAAGACTGACTCTTCTCACTGTCTACGTTTGATCCATTCCTGTGACACTAGTTATAGATTCCGATGCTACACTTCAGGTTTACTGTATCCCTCAGACCTTCTTATTTACGATGAAACACAGAAATTGCATCGGAATAAAATACAAAAGGCACAATGCCGACTTAAGTACAATAAGACTGACTCTTCCTACTGTCTATGATTTGAACAATGCCTGTGACACTAGTTATAGATTCCGATGCTTCACTTCAGATTTACTGTATCCCTCGGACGTTCTTAATGACGATGAAACACAGAAATTGCGTCGGAATTAAATACAAAATGCACAATGCCGAATTAAGTACAAGAAGACTGACTCTTCTTACTGTCTATGCTTTGAACCATTCTTGTGACACTAGTACTTGATTCCGATGCTTCACTCTAGGTTTACTGTATTCCTTGGACCGTCTTATTGACGATGAAACACAGAAATTGCATCGGAATTAAATGAAAAAGGCACAATGCCGACTTAAGTACAAGAAGACTGACTCATCTTACTGTCTGTGTTTTGAACCATTCCTGTGACACTAGTTACAGATTCCGATGCTTCACTGCAGGTTTACTGTATCCCTTGGGCCTTCGTATTGACGATGAAACACAGCAATTGCATCGGAATTAAATGAAAAAGGCACAATGCCGACTTAAGTACAAGAAGACTGACTCTTCCTACTTTCTATGTTTTTACCATTCCTGTGACACTAGTTATGGATTCCGATGCTTCACTTCAGGTTTACTGTATCCCTCTGACCTTCTTATTGACGATGTAACACAGAAATTGCAACGGAATTAAATACAAAAGGGACAATGCCGACTTAAGTACAAGAAGACTGACTCTTCTTACTGTCTATGATTTGAACCATTCCTGTGACACTAGTTATAGATTCCGATGATTCACTCCAGGTTTACTGTATCCCTTGGACCTTCTTATTTACGATGAAACACAGGAATTGCATCGGAATTAAATACAAAAGGCACAATGGCGACTTAAGTACAAGAGGACTGACTCTTCTTACTGACTATGTTTTGAACCATTCCTGTGACACTAGTTATATATTCCGGTGCTTCACTCCTGGTTTCCTGGATCCCTTGGACCTACTTATTGACGATGAAACACAGAAATTGCATCGGAATTAAATACAAAAGGCACAATGCCGACTTAAGTACAAGAAGACTGACTCTTCTCACTGTCTATGTTCGAACCATTCCTGTGACACTAGTTACAGATTCCGATGCTTCACTTCAGGTTTACTGTATCCCATGGACCTTCTTATTTACGATGAAACACAGAAATTACATCGGAATTTAATACAAAAGGCACAATGGCGACTTAAGTACAAGAAGACTGACTCTTCTTACTGACTATGTTTTGAACCATTCCTGTGACACTTGTTATATATTCCGGTGCTTCACTCCAAGTTTCCTGGATCCCTTGGACCTACTTATTGACGATGAAACACAGAAATTGCATTGGAATTAAATACAAAAGGCACAATGCCGACTTAAGTACAATAAGACTGACTCTTCCTACTGTCTATATTTTGAACCTTTCCTGTGACACTAGTTATAGATTCCGATACTTCACTTCAGGTTTACTGTATCTCTTGGACCTTCTTGTTGACGATGAAACACAGAAATTGCATCGGAAATAAATACAAAAAGCACAATAGCGACAGACAAGAAGACTGACTCTTCTTACTGACTATGCTTTGAACCCTTAATGTGACACTAGTTATAGATTCCGGTGTTTCACTTCAGGTTTACTGTATCCCTCTGACCTTCTTATTGACGATGAAACACAGAAATTGCATCGGAAGTAAATACAAAAGGCACAATGCCGACTTAAGTACAAGAAGACTGACTCTTCTTACTGACTATGTTTTGAGCCAATGCTGTGACACTAGTTATAGATTCCGATGCTTCACTTCAGGTTTACTGTATCCCTCTGACCTTCTTATTGACGATGAAACACAGAAATTGCATCGGAATTAGATACAAAAGGCACAATGCCGAATTAAGTACAAGAAGACTGACTCTTCTTACTGCCTATGCTTTGAACAATTCATGTGAGACTAGTTATAGATTCCTATGCTACACTCCAGGTTTACTGTGTCCCTTGGACCTTCCTATTGACGATGAAACACAGAAATTGCATCGGAATTAAATACAAAAGGCACAATGGCGGCTTAAGTACAAGAAGACTGACTCTTCTTACTGACTATGCTTTGAACCCTTAATGTGACACTAGTTATAGATTCCGGTGTTTCACTTCAGGTTTACTGTATCCCTCTGACCTCCTTATTGACGATGAAACACAGAAATTGCATCGGAAGTAAATACAAAAGGCACAATGCCGATTTAAGTACAAGAAGACTGACTCTTCTTACTGACTATGTTTTGAACCAATGCTGTGACACTAGTTATAGATTCCGATGCTTCACTTCAGGTTTACTGTATCCCTCTGATCTTCTTATTGACGATGAAACACAGAAATTGCATCGGAATTAAATACAAAAGGCACAATGCCGAATTAAGTACAATAAGACTGACTCTTCTTACTGTCCATGTTTTGAACCATTCATGTGACACTAGTTATAGATTCCGATGCTTCACTCCACGTTTATTGTTTCCCTTGGACCTTCTTATTGACGATGCAACACAGAAATTGCATCGGAATGAAATACAAAAGGCACCATAACGACATAAGTGCAAGAAGACTGACTCTTCTTACTGACTATGCTTTGAACCATTCATGTGACACTAGTTATAGATTCCGGTGTTTCACTTCAGGTTAACTGTATCCCTCTGACCTTCTTATTGACGATGAAACACAGAAATTGCATCGGAATTAAATACAAAAGGCACAATGCCGACCTTAGTACCAGAAGACTGACTCTTCTTACTGACTATGTTTTGAACCATTCCTGTGACACTAGTTATAGATTCCGAGGCTTCACTTGAGATTTACTGTATCCCTCTGACGTTCTTATTGACGATGAAACACAGAAATTGCGTCGGAATTAAATACAAAATGCACAATGCCGGATTAAGTACAAGAGGACTGACTCTTCTTACTGTCTATGATTTGAACCATTCCTGTGACACTAGTAATAGATTCCGATGCTTCACTCTAGGTTTACTGTATCCCTTGCACCTTCTTATTGACGATGAAACACAGAAATTGCATCGGAATTAAATAAAAAAGGCACAATGCCGACTTAAGTACAAGAAGACTGATTCATCTTACTGTCTATGTGTTGAACCATTCCTGTGACACTAGTAACAGATTCCGATGCTTCACTGCAGGTTTACTGTATCCCTTGGACCTCCTTATTGACGATGAAACACAGAAATTGCATCGGTATTAATTACAAAAATCACAATGCTGACTTAAGTACAAGTACACTGACTCTTCTTACTGACTATGCTTTGAACCATTCCTGTGACACTAGTTATAGATTCCGATGCTTCACTTCAGGTTTACTGTATCCCTCTGACCTTCTTATTGACGATGAAACACAGAAATTGCAACGGAATTAAATACAAAAGGCAGAATGCCGACTTAAGTACAAGAAGACTGACTCTTCCTACTGTCTATGATTTGAACGATTCCTGTGACACTAGTTTTAGATTCCGATGCTTCACTTCAGGTTTCCTGTATCCCTCTGACCTTCGTATTGACGATGAAACACAGAAATTGCATCGGAATTAAATACAAAAGGCACAATGCCGACTTAAGTACAAGAAGATAAACTCTTCTCTATGTCTATGTTCGAACCATTCCTGTGACACTAGTTATAGATTCCGATGCTTCACTTCAGGTTTACTGTTTCCCTCAGACCTTCTTATTGACGATGAAACACAGAAATTGCATCGGAATAAAATACACAAGGCACAATGCCAACTTAAGTACAATAAGACTGACTCTTCCTGGTGTCTACGTTTTGAAACATTCCTGTGACACTAGTTATAGATTCCGATGCTTCACTCCTGGTTTACTGTATCCCTTGGACCTCCTTATTGACAATGAAACACAGAATTTGCATCGGAATTCAATACAAAAGGCACAATGCCGACTTAAGTACAGGAAGACTGACTCTTCTTACTGACTATGTTTTGAACCATTCGTGTAACACTAGTTATAGATTCCGGTGCTTCACTTTAGGTTTACTGTATCCCTTGGACCTTCTTATTGACGATGAAACACAGAAATTGCATCGGAATGAAATACAAAAGGCACAATGCGGACTTAAGTACAAGAAGACTGACTCTTCTTACTGACTATGTTTTGAACTATTCCTGTGACACTAGTTATAGATTCCGATGCCTCACTTCAGGTTTACTGTATCCCTCTGACATTCTTATTGACGATGAAACACAGAAATTGCATCGGAATTAAATACAAAAGGGACAATGCCGAATTAAGTACAAGAAGACTGACTCTTCTTACTGTCTATGTTTTGAACCATTTATGTGACACTAGTTATAGATTTCGATGCTTCACTCCAGGTTTACTGTCTCCCTTGGACCATCTTATTGACAATGAAACACAAACATTGCATCGGAATTAAATACAAAAGGCACAATGGCGACTTAAGTACAAGAAGACTGACTCTTCTTACTGACTATGCTTTAAACCATTCATGTGACACTAGTTATAGATTCCGGTGCTTCACTTCAGGTTTACTGTATCCTTTGGACCTTCTTTTTGACAATGAAACACCGAAATTGCATCGGAAAAAAATACAAAAGGCACAATGCCGACGTAAGTACAAGAAGACTGACTCTTCTTACTCACTACGTTTTGAACCATTCCTGTGACACCAGTCACAGATTCTGATGCTTCACTTCAGGTTTACTGTATCCCTTGGACCTTCTTATTGACGATGAAACATAGAAATTGCATCGGAATTAAATACAAAAGGCACAATGCCGACTTAAGTACAAGAAGACTGACTCTTCTTACTGACTATGTTTTGAACCATTCCTGTGACACTAGGTATAGATTCCGATGCTTCACTTCAGATTTACTGTATCCCTCTGACCTTCTTATTGGCGATGATACGCAGAAATTTCATCGGAATTAAATACAAAAGACACAATGCCTACTTAAGTACAAGAAAACTGACTCTTCTTACTGTCTATGCTTTGAACCGTTCCTGTGACACTGGTTATAGATTCCGATGCTTCACTCCAGGTTCACTGTATCCCTTGGACCTTCTTATTGACGATGAAACACAGAAATTGCATCGGAATTACATATAAAAGCGCAATGTCGAATTAAGTACATGAAGACTGACTCTACTTACTGTCTATTTTTTGAACCATTCCTGTGACACTAGTTATCGATTCATATGCTTCACTCCAGGTTCACTATATCCCTTGGACCTTCTTATTGACGATGAAACACAGAAATGGCATAGGTATTAATAAGAAAAGGCACAATGCCGACTTAAGTACAAGAAGACTGACTCTTCTTACTGACTATGTTTTGATTCGTTCCTGTGACACTAGTTATAGATTCCGATGCTTCACTCTAGGTTTACTGTAACCCTTGGACATTCATATTGACGATGAAACACAGAAATTGCATCGGAATTAAATACAAAAGGCACAATACCGACTTAAGTACAAGAAGACTGACTCTTCTTACTATGTCTTGAACCATTCCTGTGACACTAGTTATAGATTCCGATGCTTCACTTCAGGTTTACTGTATCAGTCTGACCTTCTTATTGACGATAAAACAGAGAAATTACATAGGAATTTAATACAAAAGGCACAATGCCGACTTTAGTACAAGAAGACTGACTCTTCTTACTGTCTATGTTTTGAACCATTCCTGTGACTCTAGTTATAGATTCCGATGCTTCACTTCAGGTTTACTGTATCCCTCTGACCTTCTTGTTGACGATAAAACACAGAAATTGCATCGGAATTAAATAAAGAAGGCACAATGCCGACTTAAGTACAAGAAGACTGACTCTTCTTACTGTCTATGTTTTGAACCACTCCTGTGACACTAGTTACAGATTCCGATGCTTCACTCCAGGTTTACTGTATCCCTTTAACCTTTTTATTGACGATGAAACACAGAAATTGCATCGGAATTAAATACAAAAGGCACAATGCCGACTTAAGTACAAGAAGACTGGCTCTTCTTACTGACTATGCTTTGAACCATTCCTGTGACACTAGTTATAGATTCCGATGCCTCACTTCAAGTTTACTGTATCCCTCGGTCATTCTTATTGACGATGAAACACAGAAATTGCATCGGAATTAAATACAAAAGGGACAATGCCGAATTAAGTACAAAAAGACTGACTCTTCTTACTGTCTATATTTTGAACCATTTATGTGACACTAGTTATAGATTTCGATGCTTCACTCCAGGTTTACTGTCTCCCTTGGACCATCTTATTGACAATGAAACACAAACATTGCATCGGAATTAAATACAAAAGGCACAATGGCGACTTAAGTACAAGAAGACTGACGCTTCTTACTGACTATGCTTTAAACCATTCATGTGACACTAGTTATAGATTCCGGTGCTTCACTTCAGGTTTACTGTATCCCTTGGACCTTCTTTTTGACAATGAAACACCGAAATTGCATCGGAAATAAATACAAAAGGCACAATGCCGACTTAAGTACAAGAAGACTGACTCTTCTTACTGACTACGTTTTGAACCATTCCCGTGACACCAGTTACAGATTCTGATGCTTAACTTCAGTTTTACTGTATCCCTTGGACCTTCTTATTGACGATGAAACATAGGAATTGCATCGGAATTAAATACAAAAGGCACAATGCCGACTTAAGTACAAGAAGACTGACTCTTCTTACTGACTATGTTTTGAACCATTCCTGTGACACTAGTTATAGATTCCGATGCTTCACTTCAGATTTACTGTATCCCTGTGACCTTCTTATTGGCGATGATACACAGAAATTTCATCGGAATTAGATACAAAAGACACAATGCCTACTTAAGTACAAGAAAACTGACTCTTCTTACTGTCTATGCTTTGAACCGTTCCTGTGACACTAGTTATAGATTCCGATGCTTCACTCCAGGTTTACTATATCCCTTGGACCTTCTTATTGACGATGAAACACAGAAATGGCATAGGTATTAATAAGAAAAGGCACAATGCCGACTTAAGTACAAGAAGTCTGACTCTTCTTACTGACTATGTTTTGATTCGTTCCTGTGACACTAGTTATAGATTCCGAGGCTTCACTTCAGGTATACTGTAGCCCTTGGACCTTCTTATTGACGATGAAACACAGAAATTGCATCAGAATTAAATACAAATGGCACAATGCTGACTTAAGTACAAGATGACTGACTCTTCCTACTGTCAATGTTTTGATCCATTCCTGTGACACTAGTTATAGATTCCGATGCTTCACTCCAGGATTACTGTATCCCTTGGACCTTCTTATTGACGATGATACACTGAAATTGCATCGGAATTAAATAGAAAAGGCACAATGCAGACTTAAGTACAAGAAGACTGACTCTTGCTACTGTCTATGTTTTGAACCATTCCTGTGACACTAGTTATAGATTCCGATACTTCACTTCAGGTTTACTGTATCCCTTGGACCTTCTTATTGACGATGAAACACAGAAATTGCATCGGAATTAAATACAAAAGGGACAATGCCGAATTAAGTACAAGAAGACTGACTCTTCTTACTGTCTATGTTTTGTACCATTTATGTGACACTAGTTATAGATTTCGATGCTTCACTCCAGGTTTACTGTCTCCCTTGGACCTTCTTATTGACGATGAAACACAGAAATTGCATCGGAATTAAATAAAAAAGGCACAATGCCGACTTAAGTACAAGAAGACTGTCTCTTCTTACTGTCTATGATTTGAACCACTCCTGTGACACTAGTTACAGATTCCGATGCCTCTCTCCAGGTTTACTGTATCCCTTGGACCTTTTTATTGACGATGAAACACAGAAATTGCATCGGAATTAAATAAAAAAGGCACAATGCCGACTTAAGTACAAGAAGACTGACTCATCTTACTGTCTATGTTTTGAACCATTCCTGTGACACTAGTAACAGATTCCGATGCTTCACTGCAGGTTTACTGTATCCCTTGGACCTTCTTATTGACGATGAAACACAGAAATTGCATCGGAATTAATTACAAAAGGCACAATGCCGACTTAAGTACAAGTACACTGACTCTTCTTACTGACTATGCTTTGAACCATTCCTGTGACACTAGTTATAGATTCCGATGCTTCACTTCAGGTTTACTGTATCCCTCTGACCGTCTTATTGACGATGAAACACAGAAATTGCAACGGAATTAAATACAAAAGGCACAATGCCGACTTAAGTAGAAGAGGACTGACTCTTCCTACTGTCTATGATTTGAACGATTCCTGTGACACTAGTTTTAGATTCCGATGCTTCACTTCAGGTTTCCTGTATCCCTCTGACCTTCGTATTGACGATGAAACACAGAAATTGCATCGGAATGAAATACAAAAGGCACAATGCCGACTTCAGTACAAGAAGACGGACTCTTCTCACTGTCTATGTTCGAACCATTCCTGTGACACTAGTTATAGTTTCCGATGCTTCACTTCAGGTTTACTGTTTCCCTCAGACCTTCTTATTGACGATGAAACACAGAAATTGCATCGGAATTAAATACAAAAGGCACAATGCGGACTTAAGTACAAGAAGACTGACTCTTCTTACTGACTATGCTTTAAACCATTCATGTGACACTAGTTATAGATTCCGGTGCTTCACTTCAGGTTTACTGTATCCCTTGGACCTTCTGTTTGACAATGAAACACCGCAATTGCATCGGAAATAAATACAATAGGCACAATGCCGACTTAAGTACAAGAAGACTGACTCTTCTTACTGACTACGTTTTGAACCATTCCTGTGACACCAGTTATAGATTCTGATGCTTCACTTCAGGTTTACTGTATCCCTTGGACAATCGTATTGACGATGAAACATAGAAAGTGCATCGGAATTAAATACAAAATGCACAGTGCCGACTTAAGTACAAGAAGACTGACTCTTCTTACTGACTAAGTTTTGAACCATTCCTGTGACACTAGTTATAGATTCCGATGCATCACTCCCGGTTTACTGTATCCCTTGGACCTTCGTATTGAGGATGAAACACAAAAATTGCATCGGAATTAAATACAAAAGGCACAATGCCGACTTACGTACAAGAAGACTGACTATTCTTACTGACTGTGTTTGAACCATTCCTGTGACACTAGTTATAGATTCCGATGCTTCACTTCAGGTTTACTGTATCAGTCTGACCTTCTTATTGACGATAAAACAGAGAAATTACATAGGAATTTAATATAAAAGGCACAATGCCGACTTTAGTACAAGAAGACTGACTCTTCTTACTGTCTATGTTTTGAACCATTCCTGTGACTCTAGTTATAGATTCCGATGCTTCACTTCAGATTTACTGTATCCCTCCGACCTTCTTATTGACGATAAAACATAGAAATTGCATCGGAATTAAATAAAGAAGGCACAATGCCGACTTAAGTACAAGAAGACTGACTCTTCTTACTGTCTATGTTTTGAACCACTCCTGTGACACTAGTTACAGATTCCGATGCTTCACTCCAGGTTTACTGTATCCCTTTAACCTTTTTATTGACGATGAAACACAGAAATTGCATCGGAATTAAATACAAAAGGCACAATGCCGACTAAAGTACAAGAAGACAAGCTCTTCTTACTGACTATGCTTTGAACCATTCCTGTGACACTAGTTATAGATTCCGATGCCTCACTTCAAGTTTACTGTATCCCTCTGACATTCTTATTGACGATGAAACACAGAAATTGCATCGGAATTAAATACAAAAGGGAATATGCCGAATTAAGTACAAGAAGACTGACTCTTCTTACTGTCTATATTTTGAACCATTTATGTGACACTAGTTATAGATTTCGATGCTTCACTCCAGGTTTACTGTCTCCCTTGGACCATCTTATTGACAATGAAACACAAACATTGCATAGGAATTAAATACAAAAGGCACAATGGCGACTTAAGTACAAGAAGACTGACTATTCTTACTGACTATGCTTTAAACCATTCATGTGACACTAGTTATAGATTCCGGTGCTTCACTTCAGGTTTACTGTATCCCTTGGACCTTCTTTTTGACAATGAAACACCGAAATTGCATCGGAAATAAATACAAAAGGCACAATGCCGACTTAAGTACAAGAAGACTGACTCTTCTTACTGACTACGTTTTGAACCATGCCCGTGACACCAGTTACAGATCCTGATGCTTCACTTCAGGTTTACTGTATCCCTTGGACCTTCTTATTGACGATGAAACATAGAAATTGCATCGGAATTAAATACAAAAGGCACAATGCCGACTTAAGTACAAGAAGACTGACTCTTCTTACTGACTATGTTTTGAACCATTCCTGTGACACTAGTTATAGATTCCGATGCTTCACTTCAGATTTACTGTATCCCTGTGACCTTCTTATTGGCGATGATACACAGAAATTTCATCGGAATTAGATACAAAAGACACAATGCCTACTTAAGTACAAGAAAACTGACTCTTCTTACTGTCTATGCTTTAAACCGTTCCTGTGACACTAGTTATAGATTCCGATGCTTCACTCCAGGTTTACTATATCCCTTGGACCTTCTTATTGACGATGAAACACAGAAATGGCATACGTATTAATAAGAAAAGGCACAATGCCGACTTAAGTACAAGAAGTCTGACTCTTCTTACTGACTATGTCTTGATTCGTTCCTGTGACACTAGTTATAGATTCCGATGCTTCACTCCAGGTTTACTGTAACCCTTGGACATTCATATTGACGATGAAACACAGAAATTGCATCGGAATTAAATACAAAAGGCACAATGCCGACTTAAGTACAAGAAGACTGACTCTTCTTACTATGTCTTGAACCATTCCTGTGACACTAGTTATAGACTCCGATGCTTCACTTCAGGTTTACTGTATCAGTCTGACCTTCTTATTGACGATAAAACAGAGAAATTACATAGGAATTTAATATAAAAGGCACAATGCCGACTTTAGTACAAGAAGACTGACTCTTCTTACTGTCTATGTTTTGAACCATTCCTGTGACTCTAGTTATAGATTCCGATGCTTCACTTCAGATTTACTGTATCCCTCCGACCTTCTTATTGACGATAAAACATAGAAATTGCATCGGAATTAAATAAAGAAGGCACAATGCCGACTTAAGTACAAGAAGACTGACTCTTCTTACTGTCTATGTTTTGAACCACTCCTGTGACACTAGTTACAGATTCCGATGCTTCACTCCAGGTTTACTGTATCCCTTTAACCTTTTTATTGACGATGAAACACAGAAATTGCATCGGAATTAAATACAAAAGGCACAATGCCGACTAAAGTACAAGAAGACAAGCTCTTCTTACTGACTATGCTTTGAACCATTCCTGTGACACTAGTTATAGATTCCGAGGCTTCACTTCAGGTATACTGTATCCCTTGGACCTTCTTATTGACGATGTAACACAGAAATTGCATCGGAATTAAATACAAAAGGCACAATGCTGACTTAAGTACAAGATGACTGACTCTTCCTTCTGTCAATGTTTTGATCCATTCCTGTGACACTAGTTATAGATTCCGATGCTTCACTCCAGGATTACTATATCCCTTGGACCTTCTTATTGACGATGATACACTGAAATTGCATCGGAATTAAATAGAAAAGGCACAATGCAGACTTAAGTACAAGAAGACTGACTCTTGCTACTGTCTATGTTTTGAACCATTCCTGTGACACTAGTTATAGATTCCGATACTTCACTTCAGGTTTACTGTATCCCTTGGACCTTCTTATTGACGATGAAACACAGAAATTGCATCGGAATTAAATACAAAAGGGACAATGCCGAATTAAGTACAAGAAGACTGACTCTTCTTACTGTCTATGTTTTGAACCATTTATGTGACACTAGTTATAGATTTCGATGCTTCACTCCAGGTTTACTGTCTCCCTTGGACCTTCCTATTGACGATGAAAAACAGAAATTGCATCGGAATTAAATAAAAAAGGCACAATGCCGACTTAAGTACAAGAAGACTGACTCTTCTTACTGTCTATGTTTTGAACCACTCCTGTGACACTAGTTACAGATTCCGATGCTTCTCTCCAGGTGTACTGTATCCCTTTTACCTTTTTATTGACGATGAAACACAGAAATTGCATCGGAATTAAATAAAAAAGGCACAATGCCGACTTAAGTACAAGAAGACTGACTCATCTTACTGTCTATGTTTTGAACCATTCCTGTGACACTAGTAACAGATTCCGATGCTTCACTGCAGGTTTACTGTATCCCTTGGACCTTCTTATTGACGATGAAACACAGAAATTGCATCGGAATTAATTACAAAAGGCACAATGCCGACTTAAGTACAAGTACACTGACTCTTCTTACTGACTATGCTTTGAACCATTCCTGTGACACTAGTTATAGATTCCGATGCTTCACTTCAGGTTTACTGTATCCCTCTGACCTTCTTATTGACGATGAAACACAGAAATTGCAACGGAATTAAATACAAAAGGCACAATGCCGACTTAAGTACAAGAGGACTGACTCTTCCTACTGTCTATGATTTGAACGATTCCTGTGACACTAGTTTTAGATTCCGATGCTTCACTTCAGGTTTCCTGTATCCCTCTGACCTTCATATTGACGATGAAACACAGAAATTGCATCGGAATGAAATACAAAAGGCACAATGCCGACTTCAGTACAAGAAGACGGACTCTTCTCACTGTCTATGTTCGAACCATTCCTGTGACACTAGTTATAGATTCCGATGCTTCACTTCAGGTTTACTGTTTCCCTCAGACCTTCTTATTGACGATGAAACACAGAAATTGCATCGGAATAAAATACACAAGGCACAATGCCAACTTAAGTACAATAAGACTGACTCATCCTGCTGTCTACGTTTTGAACCATTCCTGTGACACTAGTTATAGATTCCGATGCTTCACTCCAGGTCTACTGCATCCCTCTGACCTTCTTATTGACGATGAAACACAGAAATTGCATCGGAATTGAATACAAAAGGCACAATGATGACTTAAGTACAAGATGACTGACTCTTCTTACTGTCTATGTTTTGAACCATCCCTGTGTCACTAGTTATAGATTCCGATGCTTCACTCCAGGTTTACTCTATCCCTTTAACCTTCTTATTGACGATGAAACACAGAAATTGCATCGGAATTAAATACAAAAGGCACAATGCGGACTTAAGTACAAGAAGAATGACTCTTCTTACTGACTATGCTTTAAACCATTCATGTGACACTAGTTATAGATTCCGGTGCTTCACTTCAGGTTTACTGTATCCCTTGGACCTTCTGTTTGACAATGAAACACCGCAATTGCATCGGAAATAAATACAATAGGCACAATGCCGACTTAAGTACAAGAAGACTGACTCTTCTTACTGACTAAGTTTTGAACCATTCCTGTGACACTAGTTATAGATTCCGATGCATCACTCCCGGTTTACTGTATCCCTTGGACCTTCGTATTGAGGATGAAACACAAAAATTGCATCGGAGTTAAATACAAAAGGCACAATGCCGACTTAAGTACAAGAAGACTGACTCTTCTTACTGACTATGTTTGAACCATTCCTGTGACACTAGTTATAGATTCCGATGCTTCACTTCTGGTTTACTGTATCCCTTGGACCTCCTTATTGAGAATGAAACACAGAAATTGCATCGGAATTAAATACAAAAGGCACAATGCCGACTTAAGTACAAGAAGACTGACTCTTCTTACTGACTATGTTTTGAACCATTCCTGTAATACTAGTTATAGATTCCGGTGCTTCACTTTAGGTTTACTGTATCCCTTGGACCTTCTTATTGACGATGAAACACAGAAATTGCATCGGAATTAAATACAAAAGGCACAATGCGGACTTAAGTACAAGAAGACTGACTCTTCTTACTGACTATGTTTTGAACTATTCCTGTGACACTAGTTATAGATTCCGATGCCTCACTTCAGGTTTACTGTATCCCTCTGACATTCTTATTGACGATGAAACACAGAAATTGCATCGGAATTAAATACAAAAGGGACAATGCCGACTTAAGTTCAAGAAGACTGACTCTTCTTACTGTCTATGTTTTGAACCGTCCCTCTGACACTAGTTGAAGATTCCGATGCTTCACTCCAGGTTTACTGTAACTCTTGGACATTCATATTGACAATGAAACACAGAAATTGCATCGGAATTAAATACAAAAGGCACAATGCCGACTTAAGTACAAGAAGACTGACTCTTCTTACTATGTCTTGAACCATTCCTGTGACACTAGTTATAGATTCCGATGCTTCACTTCAGGTTTACTGTATCAGTCTGACCTTCTTATTGACGATAAAACAGAGAAGTTACATAGGAATTTAATATAAAAGGCACAATGCCGACTTTAGTACAAGAAGACTGACTCTTCTTACTGTCTATGTTTTGAACTATTCCTGTGACTCTAGTAATAGATTCCGATGCTTCCCTTCAGATTTACTGTATCCCTTGGACCTTTTTATTGACGATGAAACACAGAAATTGCAACGGAATTAGATACAAAACGCACAATGCCGACTTAAGTACAAGAACACTGGCTCTTCTTACTGACTATGCTTTGAACCATTCCTGTGACACTAGTTATAGATTCCGAGGCTTCACTTCAGGTATACTGTATCCCTTGGACATTCTTGTTGGCGATGAAACACAGAAATTGCATCGGAATTAAATACAAAAGGCACAATGCTGACTTAAGTACAAGATGACTGACTCTTCCTACTGTCAATGTTTTGAACCATTCCTGTGACACTAGTTATAGATTCCGATGCTTCACTCCAGGATTACTGTATCCCTTGGACCTTCTTATTGACGATGATACACTGAAATTGCATCGGAATTAAATAGAAAAGGCACAATGCAGACTTAAGTACAAGAAGACTGACTCTTGCTACTGTCTATGTTTTGAACCTTTCCTGTGACACTAGTTATAGATTCCGATACATCACTTCAGGTTTACTGTATCCCATGGACCTTCTTATTGACGATGAAACACAGAAATTGCATCGGAATTAAATACAAAAGGGACAATGCAGAATTAAGTACAAGAAGACTGACTCTTCTTACTGTCTATGTTTTGAACCATTTATGTGACACTAGTTATAGATTTCGATGCTTCACTCCAGGTTTACTGTATCCCTTGGACCTTCTTATTGACGATGAAACACAGAAATTGCATCGGAATTAAATACAAAAGGCACAATGCTGACTTAAGTACAAGAAAACTGACTCTTCTTACTGACTATGTTTTGATTCATTCCTGTGACACTAGTTATAGATTCTGATACTTCACTCCAGGTTTACTGTATCCCTTGGACCTTCTTATTGACGAAGAAACACAGAAATTGCATCGGAATTAAATACAAAAGGCACTATGCCGACTTAAGTACAAGAAGACTGACTCTTCTTACTGACTAAGTTTTGAACCATTCCTGTGACACTAGTTATAGATTCCGATCCTTTACTCCCGGTTTACTGTATCCCTTAGACCTTCGTATTGAGGATGAAACACAAAAATTGCATCGGAATTAAATATAAAAGGCACAATGCCGACTTAAGTACAAGAAGACTGACTCTTCTTACTGACTATGTTTTGAACCATTCCTGTGACACTAGTTATAGATTCCGATGTTTCACTCCTGGTTTACTGTATCCCTTGGACCTCCTTATTGACAATGAAACACAGAAATTGCATCGGAATTAAATACAAAAGGAACAATGCCGACTTAAGTACAAGAAGACTGACTCTTCTTACTGACTATGATTTGAACCATTCCTGTAACACTAGTTATAGATTCCGGTGCTTCACTTCAGGTTTATTGTATACCTTGGACCTTCTTATTGACGATGAAACACAAAAATTGCATCGGAATTAAATACAAAAGGCACAATGCCGACTTAAGTACAAGAATACTGACTCTTCTTACTGTCTATGTTTTGAACCATCCCTGTGTCACTAGTTAGAGATTCCGATGCTTCACTCCAGGTATACTGTATCCCTTTGACCTTCTTATTGACGATGAAACACAGAAATTGCATCGGAATTAAATACTCGTACAAAAGGCACAATGCGGACTTAAGTACAAGAAGACTCACTCTTCTTACTGACTATGTTTTGAACCATTCCTGTGACACTAGTTATACATTCCGATGCCTCACTTCAGGTTTACTGTATCCCTCTGACATTCTTATTGACGTTGAACACAGAAATTGTATCGGAATTAAATACAAAAGGGACAATGCCGAATTATGTACAAGAAGACTGACTCCTCTTACTGTCTATGTTTTGAACCATTCCTGTGACACTAGTTATAAATTTCGATGCTTCACTCCAGGTTTACTGTCTCCCTTGGACCTTCTTATTGACGATGAAACACAGAAATTGCATCGGAATTAAATACAAAAGGCACAATGGCGACTTAAGTACAAGAAGACTGACTTTTCTTACTGACTATGCTTTAAACCATTAATGTGACACTAGTTATGGATTCCGGTGCTTCTCTTCGGGTTTGCTGTATCCCTTGGACCTTCTTTTTGACAATGAGACACCGAAATTGCATCGGAAGTAAATACAAAAGGCACAATGCCGACTTAAGTACAAGAAGACTGACTCTTCTTACTGACTATGTTTTGAACCATTCCTGTGACACTAGTTATAGTTTCTGATGCTTCATTTCATGTTTACTGTATCCCTTGGACCTTTTTATTGACGATGAAACATAGAAATTGCATCGGAATTAAATACAAAAAGCACAATGCCGACTTAATTACAAGAACACTGGCTCTTCTTACTGACTATGCTTTGAACCATTCCTGTGACACTAGTTATAGATTCCGAGGCTTCACTTCACGTATACTGTATCCCTTGGACATTCTTATTGACGATGAAACACAGAAATTGCATCGGAATTAAATACAAAAGGCACAATGCTGACTTAAGTACAAGATGACTGACTATTCCTACTGTCAATGTTTTGAACCATTCCTGTGACACTAGTTATAGATTCCGATGCTTCACTCCAGGATTACTGTATCCCTTGGACCTTCTTATTGACGATGATACACTGAAATTGCATCGGAATTAAATAGAAAAGGCACAATGCAGACTTAAGTACAAGAAGACTGACTCTTGCTACTGTCTATGTTTTGAACCATTCCTGTGACACTAGTTATAGATTCCGATACATCACTTCAGGTTTACTGTATCCCTTGGACCTTCTTATTGACGATGAAACACAGAAATTGCATCGGAATTAAATACAAAAGGGACAATGCAGAATTAAGTACAAGAAGACTGACTCTTCTTACTGTCTATGTTTTGAACCATTTATGTGACACTAGTTATAGATTTCGATGCTTGACTCCAGGTTTACTGTCTCCCTTGGACCTTCTTATTGACGATAAAACACAGAAATTGCATCGGAATTAAATAAAAAAGGCACAATGCCGACTTAAGTACAAGAAGACTGACTCTTCTTAGTGTCTATGTTTTGAACCACTCCTGTGACACTAGTTACAGATTCCGATGCATCACTCCAGGTTTACTGTATCCCTTGGACCTTTTTATTGACGATGAAACACAGAAATTGCATCGGAATTAAATACAAAAGGCACAATGCCGAATTAAGTACAAGAAGACCGGCTCTTCTTACTGACTATACCTTGAACCATTCCTGTGACACAAGTTATAGATTCCGAGGCTTCACTTCAGGTATACTGTATCCCTTGGACCTTCTTATTGACGATGAAACACAGAAATTGCATCGGAATTAAATACAAAAGGCACAATGCTGACTTAAGTACAAGAAAACTGACTCTTCTTACTGACTATGTTTTGATTCATTCCTGTGACACTAGTTATAGATTCTGATACTTCACTCCAGGTTTACTGTATCCCTTGGACCTTCTTATTGACGATGAAACACAGAAATTGCATTGGAATTAAATACAAAAGGCACTATGCCGACTTAAGTACAAGAAGACTGACTCTTCTTACTGACTAAGTTTTGAACCATTCCTGTGACACTAGTTATAGATTCCGATCCTTTACTCCCGGTTTACTGTATCCCTTGGACCTTCGTATTGAGGATGAAACACAAAAATTGCATCGGAATTAAATATAAAAGGCACAATGCCGACTTAAGTACAAGAAGACTGACTCTTCTTACTGACTATGTTTTGAACCATTCCTGTGACACTAGTTATAGATTCCGATGTTTCACTCCTGGTTTACTGTATCCCTTGGACCTCCTTATTGACAATGAAACACAGAAACTGCATCGGAATTAAATACAAAAGGCACAATGCCGACTTAAGTACAAGAAGACTGACTCTTCTTACTGACTATGATTTGAACCATTCCTGTAACACTAGTTATAGATTCCGGTGCTTCACTTCAGGTTTATTGTATCCCTTGGACCTTCTTATTGACGATGAAACACAAAAATTGCATCGGAATTAAATACTCGTACAAAAGGCACAATGCGGACTTAAATACAAGAAGACTCACTCTTCTTACTGACTATGTTTTGAACCATTCCTGTGACACTAGTTACAGATTCCGATGCCTCACTTCAGGTTTACTGTATCCCTCTGACATTCTTATTGACGATGAACACAGAAATTGCATCGGAATTAAATACAAAAGGGACAATGCCGAATTATGTACAAGAAGACTGACTCTTCTTACTGTCTATGTTTTGTCCCATTCCTGTGACACTAGTTATAGATTTCGATGCTTCACTCCAGGTTTACTGTCTCCCTTGGACCTTCTTATTGACGATGAAACACAGAAATTGCATCGGAATTAAATACAAAAGGCACAATGGCGACTTAAGTACAAGTGGACTGACTTTTCTTACTGACTATGCTTTAAACCCTTAATGTGACACTAGTTATAGATTCCGGTGCTTCACTTCAGGTTTGCTGTATCCCTTGGACCTTCTTTTTGACAATGAAACACCGAAATTGCATCGGAAATAAATACAAAAGGCACAATGCCGACTTAAGTACAAGAAGACTGACTCTTCTTACTGACTATGTTTTGAACCATTCCTGTGACACTAGTTATAGATTCTGATGCTTCACTTCAGGTTTACTGTATCCCTTGGACCTTTTTATTGACGATGAAACATAGAAATTGCATCGGAATTAAATACAAAAAGCACAATGCCGACTTAAGTACAAGAAGACTGACTCTTCTTACTGTCTATGTTTTGTACCACTCCTGTGGCACTAGTTACAGATTCCGATGCTTCACTCCGGATTTACTGTATCCCTTGGACCTTCTAATTGACGATGAAATACAGAAATTGCGACAGAATTAAATACAAAATGCACAATGCCGACTTAAGTACAAGAAAACTGACTCTTCTTACTGTCTATGTTTTGAACCACTCCTGTGACACTAGTTACAGATTCCGATGCTTCACTGCAGGTTTACTGTATCCCTTGGACCTTTTTATTAACGATGAAACACAGAAATTGCATCGGAATTAAATACAAAAGGCACAATGCCGACTTAAGTACAAGAAGACTGACTCTTCCTACTGTCAATGTTTTGAACCATTCCTGAGACACTAGTTATAGATTCCAATACTTCACTTCAGGTTTACTGTATCCCTTGGACCTTCTTGTTGACGATGAAACACAGAAATTGCATCGTAATGAAATACAAAAGGCACAATGCCGACTGAAGTACAAGAAAACTGACTCTTCTTACTGACTATGATTTGATTCATTCCTGTGACACTAGTTATAGTTTCTGATGCTTCACTCCAGGTTTACTGTATCCCTTGAACCTTCTTATTGACGATGAAACACAGAAACTGCATCGGAATTAAATACAAAAGGCACAATGCCGAATTAAGTACAAGAAGACTGACTCTTCTTACTGACTATGTTTTGAACCACTCCTGTGACACTACTTATAGATTCCGATGCTTCACTCCTGGTTTCCTGTATCCCTTGGACCTCCTTATTGACAATGAAGCACAGAAATTGCATCGTAAATAAATATAAAAGGCACAATGCCGACTTAAGTACAAGAGGACTGACTCTTCTTACTGACTATGTTTTGAACCATTCCTGTAACACTAGTTATAGATTCCGGTGCTTCACTTCAGGTTTACTGTATCCCTTGGACGTTCTTATTGACGATGAAACACAAAAATTGTATCGGAATTAAATACAAAAGGCACAATGCCGACTTAAGTACAAGAATACTGACTCTTCTTACTGTCTATGTTTTGAACCATCCTTGTGTCACTAGTTATAGATTCCGATGCCTCACTTCAGGTTTACTGTATCCCTCTGACATTCTTATTGACGATGAAACACAGAAATTGAATCGGAATTAAATACAAGAGGGACAATGCCGAATTAAGTACAAGAAGACTGACTCTTCTTACTGTCTATGTTTTGAACCATTTATGTGACACTAGTTATAGATTTCGATGCTTCACTCCAGGTTTACTGACTCCCTTGGACCTTCTTATGGACGATGAAACACAGAAACTGCATCGGAATTAAATACAAAAGGCACAATAGCGACTTAAGTACAAGAAGACTGACTCTTCTTACTGACTATGCTTTAAACCATTCATGTGACACTAGTTATGGATACCGGTGCTTCACTTCAGGTTTACTGTATCCCTCTGACCTTCTTATTGACGATGAAACACAGATATTTCATTGGAATTAAATACAAAAGACACAATGCCTACTTAAGTACAAGAAAACTGTCTCTTCTTACTGTCTATGTTTTGAACCATTCCAGTGACACTTGTTATAGATTCCGATGCTTCAGGTTTACTATATCCCTCTGCCCTTCTTATTGGCGATGGATCACAGAAATTGCATCGGAATAAAATACAAATGGCACAATGCCGACTTAAGTACAAGAAGACTGACTCTGCTTACTGTCTATGATTTGAACCATTTCTGTGATACCAGTTATAAATTTCGATGCTTCACTTCAGGTTTTCTGTATCCCTTGGACCTTCTTATTGACGATGAAACCACAGAAATTGCATCGGAATTAAATACAAAAGGCACAATGCCGACTTAAGTACAAGAACCCTGCCTGTTGCCACTGTCTATGATTTGAACCATTCATGTGACACTAGTTATAGATTCCGATGCTTCACTTCAGGTTTACTTTATCTCTTGGACCTTCTTGTTGACGATGAAACACAGAAATTGCACCGGAATTAAATACAAAAGGCACAATGCCGACTTAAGTCCAAGAAGACTGACTTTTCATACTGACTATGTTTTGAACCATTCCTGTGACACTAGTTATAGACTCTGATGCTTCACTTCTGGTTTACTGTATCCATAGGACCTTCTTATTGAAGATGAAACACAGAAATTGCATCGGAATTAAATACAAAAGGCACAATGGCGACTTATGTACAAGAATACTGACTCTTCTTACTGTCTATGATATGAACCATCCCTGTGACACTAGTTATAGATTCCGATGCTTCACTCCAGGTTTACTGTATCTCTTGGACCTTGTTATTGTCGATGAAACACAGAAATTGCATCGGAATTAAATACAAAAGGCACAATGCCGACTTAAGTACAAGAACCCTGCCTGTTGCCACTGTCTATGATTTGAACCATTCCTGTGACACCAGTTATAGATTCCATTGCTTCACTTCAGGTTTACTGTATCCCTTGGACCTTCTTTTGACGATGAAACACAGAAATTGCATCGGAATTAAATACAAAAGGCACAATGCCGACTTAAGTACAAGAAAACTGACTCTTCTTACTGACTATGTTTTGAACCATTCCTGTGACACTAGTTATAGACTCTGATGCTTCACTTCAGGTTTACTGTTTCCCTATGGCCTTCTTATTGAAGACGAAACACAGAAATTGAATTGGAATTAAATACAAAAGGCACAATGCCGACTTAAGTACAAGAACACTGCCTCTGGCCACTGTCTATGATTTGAAACATTCCTGTGACACTAGTTATAGATTCCGATGCTTCACTTCTGGTTTACTGTATCCCTTGGACCTTCTTATTGACGATGAAACACAAAAATTGCATCGGAATTAAATACAAAAGGCACAATGCGGACTTAAGTACAAGAAGACTGACTCTTCTTACTGACTATGTTTTGAACCATTCATGTGACACTAGTTATAGACTCGGATGCTTCATTTCAGGTTTACTGTATCCCTAGGACCTTCTTATTGAAGATGAAACACAGAAATTACATCGGAATTAAATACAAAAGGCACAATGCCGACTTAAGTACAAGAAGACTGACTCTTCCTACTGCCTATGGTTGAACCATTCCTGTGACACTAGTTATAGATTCCGATGCTTCACCTCAAGTTTACTGTATCCCTCTGCCCTTCTTATTGACGATGAAACACAGAAATTGCAACGGAATTAAATACAAATGGCACAATGCCGACATAAGTACAAGAAGACCGACAATTCTTCTGTCTATGTTTTGAACCATTCCTGTGACACTAGTTATAGATTTCGATGCTTCACTTCAGGTTTACTGTATCCCACAGACCTTCTTCTTGACGATGAAACACAGAAATTGCATCGGAATTAAATACAAAAGGCACAATGCCGACTTATGTACAAGAAGACTGACTTTTCTTACTGACTATGTTTTGAACCATTCCTGTGACACTAGTTATAGATTCCGATGCTTCACTTCAAGTTTACTGTATCCCTCTGACATTCTTATTGACGATGAAACACAGAAATTGCATCGGAATTAAATACAAAAGGCACAATGCCGGATTAAGTACAAGAAGACTGACTCTTCTTACTGACTATATTTTGAACCATTCCTGTGACACTAGTTATAGACTCTGATGCTTCACTTCAGGTTTACTGTATACCTAGGACCTTCTCATTGAAGATGAAACACAGAAATTACATCGGAATTAAATACAAAAGGCACAATGCCGATTTAAGTATTAGAATACTGACTCTTCTTACTGTCTATGCTTTGAACCATCCCTGTGACACTACTTATAGATTCCGATGCTTCACTCAAGGTTTACTGTATCCCTTAGTCCTTCTTATTGACGATGAAACACAGAAATTGCATCGGAATTAAATACAAAAGGCACAATGGCGACTTAAGTACAAGATGACTGACTCTTCTTACTGATTATGTTTTGAACCACTCCTGTGACACTAGTTACAGATTCCGATGCTTCACTCCAGGTTTACTGTATCCCTTGGATCTTCCTATTGACGATGAAACACAGATATTGCATCGGAATTAAATACAAAAGGCACAATGCCAACTTAATTACAAGAAGACTGGCCTTTGTTACTGACTATGCTTTGAACCATTCCTGTGACACTAGTTATAGATTCCGAGGCTTCACTTCAGGTTCACTGTATCCCTTTGACTTTCTTATTGACGATGAAACACAGAAATTGATGCGGAACTAAATAGAAAACGCACAATGCCGACTTAAGTACAAGAAGACTGACTCTTCCTACTGTCTATGCTTTGAACCATTCCTGTGACACTAGTTATAAATTTCGATGCTTCACTTCAGGTTTACTGTATCCCTCTGCCCATCTTATTGACGATGAAACACAGAAATTGCATCGGAATTAAATACAAAAGGCACAATGCCGACTTAACTACAAGAAGACTGACTCTGCTTACTGTCTATGTTTTGAACCATTTCTGTGATACTAGTTGTAGGTATCGATGCTTCACTTCAGGTATTCTGTATCCCTTAAACCTTCTTATTGACGATGAAACACAGAAATTGCATCGGAATTAAATACAAAAGGCACAATGCCGACTTAAGTACAAGAAGACTGCCTCTTCGTACAGGCTATGTTTTGAACCATCTCTGTGACACTAGTTATAGATTCCGATCCTTCACTCACCGTTTACTGTATCCCTTGGACCTTCTTATTGACGATGAAATACAGAAATTGCATCGGAATTAAATACAAAAGACACAATGCCGACTTAAGTACAAGAAGACTGACTCTTCTTACTGACTATGTTTTGATCCATTCCTGTGACACTAGTTATAGATTTCGATGCTTCACTTGAGATTTACTGTATCCCTTGGATCTTCCTATTGACGATGAAACACAGATATTGCATCGGAATTAAATACAAAAGGCACAATGCCGACTTAAGTACAAGAAGACTGGCCTTTGTTGCTGTCAATGTTTTGAACTATTCATGTGACACTAGTTATAGATTCCGATGCTTCACTTCAGGTTTACTGTATCCCTTGGACGTTCCTATTGACGATGAGACACAGATATCGCATCGGAATTAAATAGAAAAAGCACAATGCCGACTTAAGTACAAGTAGACTGACTCTTCCTACTCTCTATGTTTTGAACCATTCCTGTGACACTAGTTTTTTATTCCGATGCTTCACTTGAGGTTTACTGTATCCCTCGGACCTTCTTATGGACGATGAAACACAGAAATTGCATCGGAATGAAATACAAAAGGCACAATGCCGACTTAAGTACAAGAAGACTTACTCTTCCATCTCTCTATGTTTTCAACCATTCCTATAACACTAGTTATAGATTCCGATGCTTCACTTCATTTTTACTGTATCCATCGGACCTTCTTATTGACGATGAAACACAGACATTGCATCGGAATTAAATACAAAAGGCGCAATGCCGACTTAAGTACAAGAAGACTGACTCTTCTTACTGACTATGCTTTGAACCATTCCTGTGACACTAGTAATAGATTCCGAGGCTTCACTTCAGGTTCACTGTATCCCTTGGACCTTCTTATTGACGATGAAACACAGAAATTGCATCGGAATTAAATAGAAAATGCACAATGCCGACTTAAGTACAAGAAGACTGACTCTTCCTACTGTCTATGTTTTGAACCATTCCTGTGACACTAGTTATAGATTCCGATGCTTCAGTTCAAGTTTACTGTATCACTCTGACCTTCTTATTGACGATGAAACACAGGAATTGCATCGGAATTAAATACAAAATGCACAATGCCGGATTAAGTACAAGAAGACTGACTCATCTTACTGTCTATGATTTGAACCATTCATGTGACACGAGTTATAGATTCCGATGATTCACTCCAGGTTTACTGTATCCCGTGGACCTTCTTATTGACGATGAAACACAGAAATTGCATCGGAATTTAATACATTAGGCACAATGGCGACTTAAGTACAAGAAGACTGACTCTTCTTACTGACTATGTTTTGAACCATTCATGTGACACTAGTTATAAATTCCGGTGCTTCACTTCAGGTTTACTGTATCCCTTGGACCTTCGTATTGACGATGAAACACAAAAATTTCATCGGAATTAAATACAAAAGGCACAATGCATCTTAAGTACAAGAAGACTGGCTCTTCTTACAGACTATGTTTTGAACCATTCCTGTGACACTAGTTATAGATTCTGATGCTTCACTTCAGGTTTACTGTATCCCTTAGACCTTCTTATTGACGATGAAACACGGAAATTGCGTCGGAGAATTAAATACAAAAGGCACAATTGTGACTTAAGTACAAGAAGATTGACTCTTCTTACTGACTATGTTTTGAACCATTCCTGTGACACTAGTTATAAATTCCGATGCTTCATTTCAGGTTTACTGTATCCCTTAGCCCTTCTTATTGACGATGAAACACAGATATTGCATCGGAATTAAATACAAAAGGGACAATGCATACTTAAGTACAAGCAGACTGACTCTGCTTACTGTGTATGTTTTGAACAATTTCTGTGATACTAGTTATAGATTTCGATGCTTCACTTCAGGTTTTCTGTATCCCTTGGACCTTCTTTTTGACCATGAAACACAGAAATTGCATCGGAATTAAATACAAAAGGCACAATTCCGACATAAGTACAAGAAGACTGACTCTTCTTACTGACTATGTTTTGAACCACTCCTGTGACACTAGTTACAGATTCCGGTGCTTCACTCCAGGTTTAATGAATCCCTTGGACGTTCTTATTGACGATGAAACACAAAATTGCATCGGAATTAAATACAAAAGGCACAATGCCGACTTAAGTACAAGAAGACTGACTGTTCTTACTGACTATGTTTTGAACCATTCCTGTGACACTAGTTATAGATTCCGATGCCTCAGTTCATGTTTACTGTATCCCGCTGACCTTCTTATTGACTATGAAACACAGAAATTGCATCGGAATTAAATACAAAAGGCACAATGCCGGGATAAGTACAAGAAGACTGACTCTGCTTACTGTCTATCTTTTGAACCATTTCTGTGATACTAGTTATAGATCTCGATGCATCACTTCAGGTTTTCTGTATCCCTTGGACCTTCTTATTGACCATGAAACACAGAAATTGCATCGGAATTAAATACAAAAGGCACAATGCCGACTTAAGTACAAGAAGACTGACTCTTCTTACAGTCTATGTTTTGAACCATCCCTGTGACACTAGTTATAGATTCCGAAACTTCACTCCAGGATTACTGTATCCCTTGGACCTTCTTATCGACGATGAAACACAGAAATTGCATCGGAATTAAGTACAAAGGCACAACGCCGACTTATGTACAAGAAGACTGACTCTTCTTACTGACTATGTTTTGAACGATTCCTGTGACACTAGTTATAGATTCCGATGCTTCACTTGAGATTTACATTATCCCTCTGACCTTCTTATTGACGATGAAACACAGAAATTGCATCGGAATTAAATACAAAAGGCACAATGCCGAATTAAGTACAAGAAGACTGACTCTTCTTACTGTCTATGATTTGAACTATTCATATGACACTAGTTATAGATTCCGATGCTTCATTTCAGGTTTACTGTATCCCTTGGACCTTCCTATTGATGTTGAGACACAGAAATCGCATCGGAATTAAATAGAAAAAGCACATTGCCGACTTAAGTACAAGAAGACTGACTCTTCCTACTCTCTATGTTTTGAACCATTCCATTGGCACTAGTTTTTTATTCCGATGCTTCACTTGAGGTTTACTGTATCCCTCGGACCTTCTTATGGACGACGAAACACAGAAATTGCATCGGAATGAAATACAAAAGGCACAATGCCGACTTAAGTACAAGAAGACATACCCTTCCATCTCTCTATGTTTTGAACCATTCCTGTGACACTAGTTATAGATTCCGATGCTTCACTTCAGTTTTACTGTATCCATCTGACCTTCTTATTGACGATGAAACACAGAAATTGCATCGGAATTAAATAGAAAAGGCACAATACCGACTTAAGTACAAGAAGACTGACTCTTCCTACTGTTTATGTTTTAAACCATTCCTGTGACACTAGTTATAGATTCCGATGCTTCACTTCAGGTTTACTGTATCCCTTGGACCTTCGTATTGGCGATGAAACATAAAATTGCATCGGAATTAAATACAAAAGGCACAATGTCGGCTTAAGTACAAGAAGACTGACTCATCTTACTGTCTATGTTTTGAACCATTCCTGTGACACTAGTTATAGATTCCGATGTTTCACTCCAGGTTTACTGTATCCCTTGGACCTTCATATTGACGATGAAACACAGAAATTGCATCGGAATTAAATACAATAGGCACAATGCCGACTTAAGTACAAGAAGACTGACTCTTCTTACTATGTTTTCAACCATTCCTGTGACACTAGTTATATATTCCGATACTTCACTTCAGGTTTATTGTGTCAGTCTGACCTTCTTATTGACGATGAAACACAGAAATTACATCGGAATTTAATACAAAAGGCACCATGAAGACTTAAGTACAAGAAGACTGACTCTTCTTACAGATTATGTTTTTAACCATTCCTGTAACACTAGTTATACATTCCCATGCTTCACTTCAGCTTTACTGTATCCCTCTGACCTTCTTATTGACGATAAAACAGAGAAATTGCATCGGAATTAAATAAAAAAGGCACAATGCTGACTTAAGTACCATAAGACTGACTCTTCTTACTGTCTATGTTTTGAACCAATCCTGTGACACTAGTTACAGATTCCGATGCTTCACTCCAGGTTTACTCTATCCCTTGGACCTTCTTATTGATGATGAAACACAGAAATTGCATCGGAATCAAATACAAAAGGCACAATGCCGACTTAAGTACAAGAGGACTGGCTCTTCTTACTGACAATGCTTTGAACCATTCCTGTGATACTAGTTATAAATTCCGATGCTTCACTTCAGGTTTACTGTATCCCTTGGACCTTCTTATTGGAGATGAAACATAGAAATTGCATCGGAATTAAATACAAAAGGCACAATGTCGGCTTAAGAACAAGAAGACTGACTCATCTTACTGTCTATGTTTTGAACCATTCCTGTGACACTAGTTATAGATTCCGATGCTTCACTCCAGGTTTACTGTATCCCTCGGTCCTTCGTATTGACGATGAAACACAGAAATTGCATCGGAATTAAATGCAAAAGGCACAATGCCGACTTAAGTACAAGAAGACTGACTCTTCTTACTATGTTTTGAACGATTCCTGTGACACTAGTTATAGATTCCGATGCTTCACTTCAGGTTTACTGTGTCAGTCTGACTTTCTTATTGACGATGAAACACAGAAATTACATCGGAATTTAATACAAAAGGCACAATGCCGACTTAAGTACAAGAAGACTAACTCTTCTTACAGTCTATGCTTTTAACCATTCCTGTAACACTAGTTATAGATTCCGATGCTTCACTTCAGCTTTACTGTATCCCTCTGACCTTCTTATTGACGATAAAACAAAGAAATTGCATCGGAATTAAATAAAAAATGCACAATGCCGACTTTAGTACAAGAAGACTGACTCTTCTTACTGTCTGTGTTTTGAACCACTCCTGTGACACTAGTTACAGATTCTGATGCTTCACTCCAGGTTTACTGTACCCCTTGGACCTTCTTATTGACGATGAAACACAAAAATTGCATCGGAATTAAATACAAATGGCACAATGCCGACTTAAGTACAAGAAGACTGGCTCTTCTTACTGACTATGCTTTGAACCATTCCTGTGACACTAGTTATAGATTCCGAGGCTTCACTGCAGGTGTACTGTATCCCTTGGACCTTCTTTTTGACGATGAAACACAGAAATTGCATCGGAATTAAATAGAAAAAGCACAATGCCGACTTAAGTACAAGAAGACTGACTCTGCCTACTGTCTATGTTTTGAACCATTCCTGTGGCACTAGTTATAGATTCCGATGCTTCACTTCAGATTTACTGTATCCCTCTGACGTTTCTATTGACGATGAAACACAGAAATTGCGTCGGAATTAAATACAAATGGCCCATGCCGAATTAAGTACAAGAAGACTGACTCTTCCTACTCTCTATGTTTTGAACCATTCCATTGGCACTAGTTTTTTATTCCGATGCTTCACTTGAAGTTTACTGTATCCCTCGGACCTTCTTATGGACGACGAAACACAGAAATTGCATCGGAATGAAATACAAAAGGCACAATGCCGACTTAAGTACAAGAAGACTTACTCTTCCATCTCTCTATGATTTGAACCATTCCTGTGACACTAGTTATAGATTCCGATGCTTCACTTCAGTTTTACTGTATCCATCTGACCTTCTTATTGACGATGAAACACAGAAATTGCATCGGAATTAAATAGAAAAGGCACAATACCGACTTAAGTACAAGAAGACTGACTCTTCCTACTGTTTATGTTTTAATCCATTCCTGTGACACTAGTTATAGATTCCGATGCTTCACTTCAGGTTTACTGTATCCCTTGGACCTTCGTATTGGCGATGAAACATAAAATTGCATCGGAATTAAATACAAAAGGCACAATGTCGGCTTTAGTACAAGAAGACTGACTCATCTTACTGTCTATGTTTTGAACCATTCCTGTGACACTAGTTATAGATTCCGATGCTTCACTCCAGGTTTACTGTATCCCTTGGACCTTCATATTGACGATGAAACACAGAAATTGCATCGGAATTAAATACAAAAGGGACAATGCCGACTCAAGTACAAGAAGACTGACTCTTCTTACTATGTTTTCAACCATTCCTGTGACACTAGTTATAGATTCCCATACTTCACTTTAGGTTTATTGTGTCAGTCTGACCTTCTTATTGACGATGAAACACAGAAATTACATCGGAATTTAATACAAAAGGCAGCATGAAGACTTAAGTACAAGAAGACTGACTCTTCTTACAGATTATGTTTTTAGCCATTCCTGTAACACTAGTTATACATTCCGATGCTTCACTTCAGCTTTACTGTATCCCTCTGACCTTCTTATTGACGATAAAACAGAGAAATTGCATCGGAATTAAATAAAAAAGGCACAATGCTGACTTAAGTACCATAAGACTGACTCTTCTTACTGTCTATGTTTTGAACCAATCCTGTGACACTAGTTACAGATTCCGATGCTTCACTCCAGGTTTACTCTATCCCTTGGACCTTCTTATTGATGATGAAACACAGATTTTGCATCGGAATCAAATACAAAAGGCACAATGCCGACTTAAGTACAAGAAGACTGACTCTTCTTGCAGTCTATGTTTTTAACCATTCCTGTAACACTAGTTATAGATTCCGATGCTTCACTTCAGCTTTACTGTATCCCTCTGACCTTCTTATTGACGATAAAACAAAGAAATTGCATCGGAATTAAATAAAAAATGCACAATGCCGACTTAAGTACAAGAAGACTGACTCTTCTTACTGTCTGTGTTTTGAACCACTCCTGTGACACTAGTTACAGATTCCGATGCTTCACTCCAGGTTTACTGTACCCCTTGGACCTTCTTATTGACGATGAAACACAGAAATTGTATCGGAATTAAATACAAAAGGCACAATGCCGACTTAAGTAAAAGAACACTGACTCTTGCCACTGTCTATGATTTGAACCATTCATGTGACACTAGTTAAGGATTCCGATGCTTCACTTCAGGTTTACTTTATCTCTTGGACCTTCTTATTGACGATGAAACACAGAAATTGCACCGGAGTTAAATACAAAAGGCACAATGGCGACTTAAGTACAAGAAGACTGACTCTTCTTACTGACTATGTTTTGAACCACTCCTGTGACACTAGTTATAGACTCTGATGCTTCACTTCAGGTTTACTGTATCCCTAGGACCTTCTAATTGAAGGTGAAACACAGAAATTGCATCGGAATTAAATACAAAAGGCACAATTACGACTTATGTACAAGAATACTGACTCTTCTTACTGTCTATGTTATGAACCATCCCTGTGACACTAGTTATAGATTCCGATTCTTCACTCCAGGTTTACTGTATCTCTTGGACCTTCTTATTGACGTTGTAACACAGAAATTGCATGGGAATTAAATAAAAAAGTCACAATGCCGACTTAAGTACAAGAACCCTGCCTGTTGCCACTGTCTATGATTTGAACCATTCCTGTGACACTAGTTATAGATTCCGATGCTTCACTTCAGGTTTACTGTATCCCTTGGACCTTCTTATTGACGATGAAACACAGAAATTGCATCGGAATTAAATACAAAAGGCACAATGCCGACTTAAGTACAAGAAGACTGACTCTTCTTACTGACTATGCTTTGAACCATTCCTGTGACACTAGTAATAGACTCTGATGCTTCACTTCACGTTTACTGTTTCCCTAGGACCTTCTTATTGAAGATGAAACACAGAAATTGCATCGGAATTAAATACAAAAGGCACAATGCCGACTTAAGTACAAGAACACTGCCTCTGGCCACTGTCTATGATTTGACCATTCCTGTGACACTAGTTATAGATTCCGATGCTTCACTTCAGGTTTACTGTATCCCTTGGACCTTCTTATTGACGATGAAACACAGAAATTGCATCGGAATTAAATACAAAAGGCACAATGCAGACCTTAGTACAAGAAGACTGACTCTTCTTACTGACTATGTTTTGAACCATTCCTGTGACACTAGTTATAGTCTCTGATGCTTCACTTCAGATTTACTGTATCCCTCTGACGTTCTTATTGACGATGAAACACAGAAATTGCGTCGGAATTAAATACAAATGGCCCATGCCGAATTAAGTACAAGAAGACTGACTCGTCTTATGTCTATGTTTTGAACCATTCCTTTGACACTAGTTATACATTCCGATGCTTCTCTCTAGGTTTACTGTATCCCTTGGTCCTTCTTATTGACGATGAAACACAGATATTGCATCGGATATAAATAAAAAAGGAACAATGTCGACTTAAGTACAAGAAGACTGACTCATCTTACTGTCTATGATTTGAACCATTCCTGTGACACTAGTTACAGATTCCGATGCTTCACTCCATGTTTACTGTATCCCTCGGACCTTCTTATTGACGATGAAACACAGAAATTGCATCGGAATTAAATAGAAAAGGCACAATGCCGACTTAAGTACAAGAAGAGTGACTCTTCCTACTATCTATGGTTTGAACCATTCCTGTGACACTAGTTATAGATTCCGATGCTTCACTTCAGGTTTACTGTATCCCTTTGCCCTTCTTATTGACGATGAAACACAGAAATTGCAACGGAATTAAATACAAATGTCACGATGCCGACTTAAGTACAAGAAGACTGACTCTTCTTCTTTCTATGTTTTGAACCATTCCTGTGACACTAGTTATAGATTTCGATGCTTCACTTCAGGTTTACTGTATCCCACAGCCCTTCTTATTGACGATGAGACAAAGAAATTGCATCGGAATTAAATACAAAAGGCACAATGCCGACTTATGTACAAGGAGACTGACCCTTCTTACTGACTATGTTTCGAACCATTCCTGTGACACTAGTTATAGATTCCGATGCTTCACTTCAAGTTTACTGTATCCCTCTGACCTTCCTAATGACCATGAAACACAGAAATTGCATCGGAAATTAATACAAAAGGCACAATGGCGGCTTAAATACAAGAAGACTGACTCTTCTTACTGACTATGTTTTGAACCACTCCTGTGCCACTAGTTACAGATTCCGATGCTTCACTCCAGGTTTACTGTATCCCTTGGATCTTCCTATTGACGATGAAACACAGAAATTGCATCGGAATTAAATACAAAAGGCACAATGCCGACTTAAGTACAAGAAGACTGGCTCTTGTTACTGACTATGCTTTGAACCATTCCTGTGACACTAGTTATAGATTCCGAGGCTTCACTTCAGGTTCACTGTATCCCTTTGACCTTCTTATTGAGGATGAAACACAGAAATTGCCTCGGAATTAAATGGAAAATGCACAATGCCGACTTAAGTACAAGAAGACTGACTCTTCCTACTGTCTATGTTTTGAACCATTCCTGTGACACCAGTTATAAATTCCGATGCTTCACTTCAGGTTTACTGTATCCCTCTGCCCATCTTATTGACGATGAAACACAGAAATTGCATCGGAATTAAATACAAAAGGCACAATGCCGACTTAAGCACAAGAAGACTGACTCTGCTTACTGTCTATGTTTTGAACCATTCATGTGACACGAGTTATAGATCTGATGCCTCACTCCAGGTTTACTGTATCCCTTGGACCTTCTTATTGACGATGAAACACAGAAATTGCATCGGAATTAAATGAAAAAGGCACAATGGCGACTTTAGTACAAGAAGACTGACTCTTCTTACTGACTATGTTTGAACCATTCATGTGACACTAGTTATAGATTCCGGTGCTTCACTTCAGGTTTACTGTATCCCTTGGACCTTCTTATTGACGATGAAACACAGAAATTGCATCCGAATTAAATTCAAAAGGCACAATGCCGTCTTAAGTACAAGAAGACTGGCTTTTCTTACTGACTATGTTTTGAACCATTCCTGTGACACTAGTTATAGATTCTGATGCTTCACTTCAGGTTTACTGTATCCCTTAGACCTTCTTATTGACGATGAAACACAGAAATTGCATCGGAAATTAATACAAAAGGCAGAATGGCGACTTAAGTACAAGAAGACTGACTCTTCTTACTGACTATGTTTTGAACCACTCCTGTGCTACTAGTTACAGATTCCGATGCTTCACTCCAGGTTTACTGCATCCCTTGGATCTTCCTATTGACGATGAAAGACAGAAATTGCATCGGAATTAAATACAAAAGGCACAATGCCGACTTAAGTACAAGAAGACTGGCTCTTGTTACTGACTATGCTTTGAACCATTCCTGTGACACTAGTTATAGATTCCGAGGCTTCACTTCAGGTTCACTGTATCCCTTTGACCTTCTTATTGACGATGAAACACAGAAATTGCTTCGGAATTAAATGGAAAATGCACAATGCCGACTTAAGTACAAGAAGACTGACTTTTCCTACTGTCTATGTTTTGAACCATTCCTGTGACACCAGTTATAAATTCCGATGCTTCACTTCAGGTTTACTGTATCCCTCTGCCCATCTTATTGACGATGAAACACAGAAATTGCATCGGAATTGAATACAAAAGGCACAATGCCGACTTAAGCACAAGAAGACTGACTCTGCTTACTGTCTATGTTTTGAACCATTTCTGTGATACTAGTTATAGGTATCGATGCTTCACTTCAGGTTTTCTGTATCCCTTGCACCTTCTTATTGACGATGAAACACAGAAATTGCATCGGAATTAAATACAAAAGGCACAATGCCGACTTAAGTACAAGAAGACTGACTCTTCGTACAGTCTATGTTTTGAACCATCTCTGTGACACTAGTTACAGATTCCGATGCTTCACTCCAGGTTTACTGTATCCCTTGGACCTTCTTATTGACGATGAAATACAGAAATTGCATCGGAATTAAATACAAAAGGCACAATGCCGACTTAAGTACAAGAAGACTGACTCTTCTTACTGACTATGTTTTGAACCATTCCTGTGACACTAGCTATAGATTCCGATGCTTCACTTGAGATTTACTGTATCCCTCTGACTTTCTTATTGACGATGAAACACAGAAATTGCATCGGAATTAAATACAAAAGGAACAATGCCGAATTAAGTACAAGAAGACTGACTCTTCTTACTGTCTATTTTTTGAACTATTCATGTGACACTAAATATAGATTCCCATGCTTCACTTCAGGTTTACTGTATCCCTTGGACCTTCCTATTGACCATAAAACACAGAAATTGCATCGGAATTAAATAAAAAAGGCACAATGCCGACTTCAGAACAAGAAGACTGACGCTTCCTACTGTCTATGTTTTGAACCACTCCTGTGACGCTAGTTACAGATTCTGATGCTTCACTCCAGGTTTACTGTATCCCTCGGACCTTCTTATTGACTATGAAACACAGAAATTGCATCGGAATTAAATACAAAAGGCACAATGCCGACTTAAGTACAAGAAGACTGGCTCTTCTTACTGACTATGCTTTGAACCATTCCTGTGACACTAGTTATAGATTCTGAGGCTTCACTTCAGGTTCACTGTATCCCTTGGACCTTCGTATTGACGATGAAACACAGAAATTTCATCGGAATTAAATACAAAAGACACAATACCGTCTTAAGTACAAGAAAACTGGCTCTTCTTACTGACTATGTTTTGAACCGTTCCTGTGACAGTAGTTATAGATTCTGATGCTTCACTTCAGGTTTACTGTATCCCTTAGACCTTCTTATTGACGATGAAACATAGAAATTGCATCGGAATTAAATACAAAAGGCACAATGGCGACTTAAGTACAAGAAGACTGACTCTTCTTACTGACAATGTTTTGAACCACTCCTGTGACACTAGTTACAGATTCCGATGCTTCACTCCAGGTTTACTTAATCCCTTGGACCTTCTTATTGACGATGAAACACAGAAATTGCCTCGCAATTAAACAGAAAATGCACAATGCCGACTTAAGTACAAGAAGACTGACTCTTCCTACTGTCTATGGTTTGAACCATTCCTGTGACACTAGTTATAGATTCCGATGCTTCATTTCAGGTTTACTGTATCCCTTTGCCCTTCTTATTGACGATGAAACACAGAAATTGCAACGGAATTAAATACAAATGACACAATGCCGACATAAGTACAAGAAGACTGACTCTTCTTCTGTCTATGTTTTGAACCATTCCTGTGACGCTAGTTATAGATTTCGATGCTTCACTTCAGGTTTACTGTATCCCACAGACCTTCATATTGACGATGAAACACAGAAATTGCATCGGAATTAAATACAAAAGGCACAATGCCGACTTATGTACAAGGAGACTGACTCTTCTTACTGACTATGTTTTGAACCATTCCTGTGACACTAGTTATAGATTCCGATGCTTCACTTCAGGTTTACTGTATCCCTCTGACCTTCTTATTGACCATGAATCACAGAAATTGGATCGGAATTAAATACAAAAGGCACAAAGCCGGATTAAGTACAAGAAGACTGACGCTTCTTACTGTCTATGTTTTGAACCATTCATGTGACACGAGTTATAGATCTGATGCTTCACTCCAGGTTTACTGTATCCCTTGGACCTTCTTATTGACGATGAAACACAGAAATTGCATCGGAATTAAATGAAAAAGGCACAATGGCGACTTTAGTACAAGAAGACTGACTCTTCTTACTGACTATGTTTGAAAAATTCATGTGACACTAGTTATAGATTCCGGTGCTTCACTTCAGGTTTACTGTATCTCTTGGACCTTCTTAATGACGATGAAACACAGAAATTGCATCCGAATTAAATACAAAAGGCACAATGCCGTCTTAAGTACAAGAAGACTGGCTTTTCTTACGGACTATGTTTTAAAAAATTCCTGTGACACTAGTTATAGATTCTGATGCTTCACTTCAGGTTTACTGTATCCCTTAGACCTTCTTATTGACGATGAAACACAGAAATTGCATCGGAAATTAATACAAAAGGCACAATGGCGACTTAAGTACAAGAAGACTGATTCTTCTTACTGACTATGTTTTGAACCACTCCTGTGACACTAGTTACAGATTCCGATGCTACACTCCAGGTTTACTGTATCCCTTGGATCTTCCTATTGACGATGAAACACAGAAATTGCATCGGAATTAAATACAAAAGGCACAATGCCGACTTAAGTACAAGAAGACTGGCTCTTGTTACTGACTATGCTTTGAACCATTCCTGTGACACTAGTTATAGATTCCGAGGCTTCACTTCAGGTTCAATGTATCACTTTGACCTTCTTATTGACGATGAAACACAGAAATTGCTTCGGAATTAAATGGAAAATGCACAATGCCGGCTTAAGTACAAGAAGACTGACTCTTGCTACTGTCTATGTTTTGAACCATTCCTGTGACACTAGTTATAAATTCCGATGCTTCACTTCAGGTTTACTGTATCTCTCTGCCCATCGTATTGACGATGAAACACAGAAATTGCATCGGAATTAAATACAAAAAGCACAATGCCGACTTAAGCACAAGGAGACTGACACTGCTTACTGTCTATGTTTTGAACCATTTCTATGATACTAGTTATAGGTATCGATGCTTCACTTCAGGTTTTCTGTATTCCTTGGACCTTCTTATTGACGATGAAACACAGAAATTGCATCGGAATTAAATACAAAAGGCACAATGCCGACTTAAGTACAAGAAGACTGACTCTTCGCACAGTCTATGTTTTGAACCATCTCTGTGACACTAGTTATAGATTCCGATGCTTCACTCCAGGTTTACTGTATCCCTTGGACCTTCTTATTGACGATGAAATACAGAAATTGCATCGGAATTAATTACAAAAGGCACAATGCCGGATTAAGTACAAGAAGACCGACGCTTCTTATTGTCTATGTTTTGAACCATTCACGTGACACGAGTTATAGATCTGATGCCTCACTCCAGGTTTACTGTATCCCTTGGACCTACTTATTGACGATGAAACACAGAAATTGCATCGGAATTAAATACAAAAGGAACAATGCCGAATTAAGTACAAGAAGACTGACTCGAACTATTCATTTGACACTAGTTATAGATTCCGATGCTTAACTTCAGGTTTACTGTATCCCTTGGACCTTCCTATTGATGATGAGACACAGAAATCGCATCGGAATTAAATAGAAAAAGCACAATGCCAAGTACAAGAAGACTGACTCTTCCTACTCTCTATGTCTTGAACCATTCCTGTACCACTAGTTATAGATTCCGATGCCTCACTTCAGGTTTATTGTATCAGTCTGACCCTCTTATTGACGATAAAACACAGAAATTACATTTTAATTTAATACAATAGGCACAATGCTGACTTAAGTACAAGAAGACTTACTCTTCTTACTGTCTATGTTTTGAACCATTCCTGTGACACTAGTTACAGATTCCGATGCTTCACTTCAGATTTACTGTATCCCTCTGACCTTCATATTGACGATAAAACACAGAAATTGCATCGGAATTAAATAAAAAAGGCACAATGCTGACTTCAGTACAAGAAGACTGACTCTTCCTACTGTCTCTGTTTTGAACCACTCCTCTGACGCTAGTTACAGATTCCGATGCTTCACTCCATGTTTACTGTATCCCTCGGGCCTTCTTATTGACCATGAAAGACAGAAATTGCATCGGAATTAAATACAAAAGGCACAATGCCGACTTAAGTACAAGAAGACTGGCTCTTCTTACTGACTATGCTTTGAACCTTTCCTGTGACACTAGTTATAGATTCTGAGGCTTCACTTCAGGTTCACTGTATCCCTTGGACCTTCTTATTGACGATGAAACACAGAAATTGCATCGGAATTAAATAGAAAATGCACAATGCCAAATTAAGTACAAGAAGACTGACTCTTCCTACTGTCTATGTTTTGAACCGTTCCTGTGACATTAGTTATAGATTCCGATGCTTCACTTCAGGTTTACTGTATCCCTCTGCCCTTCTTATTGACGATGAAACACAGAAATTGCGTCGGAATTAAATACAAATGGCACAATGCCGACTTAAGTACAAGAAGACTGACTCTGCTTACTGTCTATGATAGGAACCATTTCTGTGATACTAGTTATAGATTTCGATGCTTCACTTCAGGTTTTCTGTATTCCTTGAACCTTCTTATTGACGATGAAACACAGAAATTGCATCGGAGATAAATACAAAAGGCACAATGCCGACTTAAGAACAAGAAGACTGACTCTTCTTACTGACTATGATTTGAACCATTCCTGTGACACTAGTTATAGATTCCGATGCTTCACGTCAGGTTTACTGTATCCCACTGACCTTCTTATTGACGATGAAACACAGCAATTGCATCGGAATTTAATACAAAAGGCACAATGGCGACTTTAGTACAAGAAGACTGACTCTTCTTACTGACTATGTTTTGAACCATTCACGTGACACCAGTTATAAATTCCGGTGCTTCAATTCAGGTTCATTGTATCCCTTGGACCTTCGTATTGACGATGAAACACAGAAATGTCATCGGTATTAAATACAAAAGGCACAATACCGTCTTAAGTACAAGAAGACTGGCTCTTCTTACTGACTATGTTTTGAACCATTCCTGTGACACTAGTTATAGATTCTGATGCTTCACTTCAGGTTTACTGTATCCCTTAGGCCTTCTTATTGACGATGAAACACAGAAATTGCATCGGAATTAAATACAAAAGGCACAATGGCGACTTAAGTACAAGAAGACTGACTCTTCTTACTGACTATGTTTTGAACCACTCCTGTGACACTAGTTACAGTTTCCGATGCTTCACTCCTGGTTTACTTAATCCCTTGGACGTTCTTATTGACGATGAAAGACAGAAATTGCATCGGAATTAAATACAAAAGGCACAATGCCGACTTAAATACAAGAAGACTGGCTCTTATTACTGACTATGCTTTGAACCATTCCTGTGACACTAGTTATAGATTCCGAGGCTTCACTTCAGGTTCACTGTATCCCTTGGACCTTCTTATTGACGATGGAACACAGAAATTGCTTCGGAATTAAATAGAAAATTCACAATGCCGACTTAAGTACAAGATGACTGTCACTTCCTACTGTCTATGTTTTGAACCATTCCTGTGACACTAGTTATAAATTCCGATGCTTCACTTCAGGTTTACTGTATCCCTCTGCCCTTCTTATTGACGATGAAACACAGAAATTGCATCGGAATTAAATACAAAAGGCACAATGCATACTTAAGTACAAGAAGACTGACTCTTCTTACTGACTATGCTTTGAACCATTCCTGTGACACTAGTTATAGATTCCGATGCTTCAGTTGTAGTTTACTGTATCCCTCTGACCTTCTTATTGACGATGAAACACAGAAATTGCATCGGAATTAAATACAAAAGGCACATTGCCGGATTAAGTACAAGAAGACTGGCTCTTCTTACTGACTATGCTTTGAACCATTCCTGTGACACTAGTTATAGATTCCGAGGCTTCACTTCAGGTTCACTGTATCCCTTGGACATTCTTATTGACGATGAAACACAGAAATTGCATCGGAATTAAATACAAAACGCACAATGCCGACATAAGTACAAGAAGACTGACCCTTCTTACAGTCTATGTTTTGAACCATCCCTGTGACACTAGTTATAGATTCCGAAACTTCATTCTAGGTTTACTGTATCCCTTGGACCTTCTTATTGACGATGAATCACATAAATTGCATCGGAATTAAATACAAAAGGCACAATGCCGACTTATGTACAAGAAGACTGACTCTTCTTACTGACTATGTTTTGAACCATTCCTGTGACACTAGTTATAGATTCCGAGACTTCACTTGAGATTTACTTTATCCCTCTGACCTTCTTATTGACGATGAAACACAGAAATTGCACCGGAATTAAACACAAAAGGCACAATGCCGAATTAAGTACAAGAAGACTGACTCTTCTTACTGTCTATGATTTGAACTATTCATATGAAACTAGTTATAGATTCCGATGCTTCACTTCAGATTTACTGTATCCCTTGGACCTTCCTATTGACGATGAGACACAGAAATCGCATCGGAATTAAATAGAAAAAGCACAATGCCGACTTAAGTACAAGAAGACTGACTCTTCCTACTCTCTATGTTTTGATCCATTCCTGTGACACTAGTTTTATATTCCGATGCTTCACTTGAGCTTTACTGTATCCCTCGGACCTTCTTATGGACGATGAAACACAGAAATTGCATCGGAATGAAATACAAAAGGCACTATGCCGACTTAAGTACAAGAACGCTTACTCTTCCGACTCTCTATGTTTTGAACCATTCCTGTGACACTAGTTTTATATTCCGATGCTTCACTTGAGCTTTACTGTATCCCTCGGACCTTCTTATTGACGATGAAACACAGATATTGCAACGGAATTAAATAGAAAAGGCACAATACCGACTTAAGTACAAGAAGACTGACTCTTCCTACTGTTTATGTTTTGAACCATTCCTGTGACACTAGTTATAGATTCCGATGTTTCACTTCATGTTTACTGTATCCCTTGGACCTTCTTATTGGCGATGAAACATAGAAATTGCATCGGAATTAAATACAAAACGCACAATGTCGGCTTAAGTACAAGAAGACTGACTCATCTTACTGTCTATGATTTGAACCATTCCTGTGACACTAGTTATAGATTCCGATGCTTCACTCCAGGTTTACTGTATCCCTTGGACCTTCATATTGACGATGAAACACAGAAATTGCGTCGGAATTAAATACAAATGGCACAATGCCGACTTAAGTACAAGAAGACTGACTCTGCTTACTGTCTATGATAGGAACCATTTCTGTGATACTAGTTATAGATTTCGATGCTTCACTTCAGGTTTTCTGTATTCCTTGAACCTTCTTATTGACGATGAAACACAGAAATTGCATCGGAGATAAATACAAAAGGCACAATGCCGACTTGAGTACAAGGAGACTGACTCTTCTTACAGTCTATGTTTTTAACCATTCCTGTAACACTAGTTATAGATTCCGATGCTTCATTTCAGCTTTACTGTATCCCTCTGACCTTGTTATTGACGATAAAACAGAGAAATTGCAACGGAATTAAATACAAAAGGCACAATGCCGACTTAAGTACAAGAAGACTTACTCTTCTTACTGTCTATGTTTTGAACCATCCCTGTGACACTAGTTACAGATTCCGATGCTTCACTCCAGGTTTACTGAATCCCTTGGACCTTCGTTTTGACGATGAAACACAGAAATTGCATCGGAATTAAATACAAGAGGCACAATGCCGACTTACGTACAAGAAGACTGACTCTTCTTACTGACTAAGTTTTGAAACATTCCTGTGACACTAGTTATAGATTCCGATGCTTCACTTGAAGTTTACTGTATCCCTCTGACCTTCTTATTGACGATGAAACACAGAAATTGCATCGGAATTAAATACAAAAGGGACAATGCCGAATTAAGTACAAGAAGACTGACTCTTCTTACTGTCTATGTTTTGACCCATTCATGTGACACTAGTTACAAATTCCGGTGCTTCACTTCGTGTTTACTGTATCCATTGGACCTTCGTATTGACGATGAAACACAGAAATTGCAACGGAATTAAATACAAAAGGGACAATGCCGTCTTAAGTACAAGAAGACTGGCTCTTCTTACTGACTATGCTTTGAACCATTCCTGTGACACTAGTTATAGATTCTGATGCTTCACTTCAGGTTTACTGTATCCCTTAGACCTTCTTATTGACGATGAAACACAGAAATTGCATCCGAATTAAATACAAAGGGCACAATGGCGACTTAAGTACAAGAAGACTGACTCTTCTTACAAACTAAGTTTTGAACCACTCCTGTGACACTAGTTACGGATTCCGATGCTTCACTCCAGGTTTACTGAATCCCTTGGACGTTCTTATTGACAATGAAACACAGAAATTGCACCGGAATTAAATACAAAAGGCACAATGCCGACTTAAGTACAAGAAGACTGGCTCTTCTTACTGACTATGCTTTGAACCATTCCCGTGACACTAGTTATAGATTCCGAGGCTTCACTTCAGGTTCACTGTATCCCTTGGACCTTCTTATTGACGATGAAACACAGAAATTGCATCGGAATTAAATACAAAAGGCACAATGCCGACATAAGTACAAGAAGACTGACTCTTCTTACAGTCTATGTTTTGAACCATCCCTGTGACACTAGTTATAGATTCCGAAACTTCATTCCAGGTTTACTGTATCCCTTGGACCTTCTTATTGACGATGAAACACAGAAATTGCATCGGAATTAAATACAAAAGGCACAATGCCCACTTATGTACAAGAAGACTGACTCTTCTTACTGACTATGGTTTGAACCATTCCTGTGACACTAGTTATAGATTCCGATGCTTCACTTGAGATTTACTTTATCCCTTGGACCTTCCTATTGACGATGAGACACAGAAATAGCATCGGAATTAAATAGAAAAAGCACAATGCCGACTCAAGTACAAGAAGACTGACTCTTCCTACTCTCTATGTTTTGAACCATTCCTGTGACACTAGTTATAGATTCCGATGCTTCAATTCAGGTTTACTGTATCCCTTGGACCTTCTTATGGACGATGAAACACAGAAATTGCATCGGAATGAAATACAAAAGGCACAATGCCGACTTAAGTACAAGAAGATGGACTCTTCTTACTGACTATGTTTTGAACCATTCCTGTGACACTAGCTATAGATTCGGATGCTTCACTTCAGGTTAACTGTATCCCTCTGACCTTCATATTGACGATAAAACACAGAAATTTCATCGGAATTAAATACAAAAGGCACAATGCCAACATAAGAACAAGAAGACTGACTCTTCTTACTGTCTATGTTTTGAACTATTCGTGTGACACTAGTTATAGATTCCAATGCTTCACTCCAGGTTTACTGTATCCCTTGGACCTTCTAATTGACGATGAAACACAGAAATTGCATCGGAATTAAATAGAAAAGGCACAATGCCGACTTAAGTACAAGAAGACTGACTCTTCTAACTGACTATGTTTCGAACCATTCCTGTGACATTAGTTATAGATTCCAATGCTTCACTCCAGGTTTACTGTATCCCTTGGACCTTCTAATTGACGATGAAACACAGAAATTGCATCGGAATTAAATAGAAAAGGCACAATGCCGACTTAAGTACAAGAAGACTGACTCTTCTAACTGACTATGTTTCGAACCATTCCTGTGACACTAGTTATAGATTCCGATGCTTCACTTCAGGTTTACTGTATCCCTTGGACCTTCCTATTGACGATGAAACACAGAAGTCGCATCGTTATTAAATAGAAAAAGCACAATGCCGACTTAAGTACAAGAAGACTGACTCTTCCTACTCTCTATGTTTTTAACCATTCCTGTGACACTAGTTTTTTATTCCGATGCTTCACTTGAGGTTTACTGTAGCCCTCGGACCTTCTTATGGACGATGAAACACAGAAATTGCATCGAAATGAAATACAAACGGCACAATGCCGACTTAACTACAAGAAGACTGAATCTTCCAACTCTCTTTGATTTGAACCATTCCTGTGACACTAGTTATAGATTCCGATGCGTCACTTCAGGTTTACTGTATCCCTCTAACCTTCTTATTGACGATGAAACACAGAAATTGCATCGGAATTAAATATAAAAGGCACAATACCGACTTAAGTACAAGAAGACTGACTCTTCCTACTGTCTATGTTTTGAACCATTCCTGTGACACTAGTTATAGATTCCGATGCTTCACTTCTGGTTTACCGTATCCCTTGGACCTACTTATTGACGATGAAACACACTAATTGCATCGGAGCTAAATACAAAAGGCACAATGCCGCCTTAAGTACAAGAAGACTGACTCTTCTTACTGACTATGTTTTGAACCATTCCTGTGACACTAGTTTTAGATTCCGATGCTTCACTTCAGGTTTACTGTATCCCTCTGACCTTCTTGTTGCGATGAAACACAGAAATTGCATCGGAATTAAATACAAAAGACACAATGCCGACTTAAGTACATGTAGACTGACTTTTCCTACTGTCTCTGTACTGAACCATTCCTGTGACACTACTTATAGATTCCGTTGGTTGATTTCAGGTTTAGTGTATCCCTTGGACATTCTTATTGACGATGAAGCACAGAAATTGTATCGGAATTAAATACAAAAAACACAATGCCGACTTAAGTACAAGAAGACTGACTCTTCTTACTGACTATGTTTTGAACCATTCCTGTGACACTAGTTATAGATTCCGATGTTTACTGTATCCCTCTGACCTCCTTATTGACGATAAAACACAGAAATTACATCGGAATTAAATACAAAAGGCACAATGCCGACTTAAGTACAAGAAGACTGACTGTTCTTAATGTCTATGTTTTGAACCATTCCTGTGACACTAGTTTTAGATTCCGATGCTTCACTTCAGATTTACTGTATCCATCTGTCGTTCTTATTTACGATGAAACACAGAAATTGCATCGGAATTAAATACAAAAGGCACAATGCCGAATTAACTACAACAAGTTTGACTCTTCTTACTGTCTATGTTTTGAACCATTCCTGTGACACTAGTTATAGAGTCCGATGCTTCACTCCAGGTTTACTGTATTACTTGGACCTTCTTACTGACGATGAAACACAGAAATTGCATCGTAATTAAATAGAAAAGGCACAATGCCGACCTAAGTAGAAAAAGACTGACTCTTCTTACTGACATTGTATTGAACCATTCCTGTGACACTAGTTATAGATTCCGATGCTTCACTTCAGGTTTACCGCATCCCTTGGACCTTCCTATTGACGATGAGACACAGGAATCGCATCGGAATTAAATAGAAAAAGCACAATGCCGACTTAAGTACAAGAAGACTGACTCTTCTTACTGTCTATGTTTTGAACCATTCCTGTGACACTAGTTATAGAGTCCGATGCTTCACTCCAGGTTTACTGTATTACTTGGACCTTCTTACTGACGATGAAACACACAAATTGCATCGGAATTAAATACAAAAGGCACAAAGCCGACTTAAGTACAAGAAGACTAACTCTTCTTACTGACTACGATTTGAACCATTCCTGTGACACTAGTAATTGATTTCGATGCTTCACTTCGGGTTTACTGTATCTTTTGGACCTTCTTATTGACGATGAAACACAGAAATTGCATTGGAATTAATTACTAAAGGCACAATGCCGAATTAAGTACAGGAAGACTAACTCTTCTTACTGTCTATGATTTGAACCATTCCTGTGACACTAGTTATAGATTCCGATGCTTCACTTCAGGTTTACTGTATCCCTTATACCGTCTTATTGACGATGAAACACACAAATTGCATCGGAATTAAATACAAAAGGCACAAAGCCTACTTAAGTACAAGAAGACTGACTCTTCTTACTGACTATGTTTTGAACCATTCCTGTGACACTAGTTATAGATTCCGATGCTTCACTCTAGGTTTACTGTACCCCTTGGACATTCTTATTGACGATTAAACACAGAAATTGCATCGGAAATAAGCAAAAAAGCACAATGCCGACTTAAGTACAAGAAGACTGACTCTGCTTACTGTCTATGTTTTGAACCATTCCTGTGATACTAGTTTTAGATTTCGATGCTTTACTTCAGGTTTACTGTATCCCTTCTACCTTCTTATTGACGATGAAACACAGAAATTGCATCGGAATTTAATACAAAAGGCACAACGCCGACTTAAGTACAAGAAGACAGACTCATCTCACTGTGTATGATTTGAACCATTCCTGTGACACTAGTTACAGATTCCGATGTTTCACTCCAGGTTTACTGTATACCTTGGACCTTCTTTATGACGATGAAACACAGAAATTGCATCGGAATTAAATACAAAAGCACAATGCCGACTTAGGTACAAGAAGATGGACTCTTCTTACTGACTATGTTTTGAACCATTCCTGTGACACTAGCTATAGATTCGGATGCTTCACTTCAGGTTAACTGTATCCCTCTGACCTTCTTATTGACGATAAAACACAGAAATTGCATCGGAATTAAATAGAAAAGGCACAATTCCGGCTTAAGTACAAAAAGACTGACTCTTCTTACTGTCTATGTTTTGAACCATTCCTGTGACACTAGTTATAGAGTCCGATGCTTCACTCCAGGTTTACTGTATTACTTGGACCTTCTTACTGACGATGAAACACAGAAATTGCATCATAACTAAATAGAAAAGGCACAATGCCGACTTAAGTAGAGAAAGACTGACTCTTCTTACTGACATTGTTTTGAACCATTCCTGTGACCCTAGTTATAGATTCCGATGGTTCATTTCAGGTTTACTGTATCCCTTGGACCTTCCTATTGACAATGAAACACAGAAATTGCATCGGAATTAAATACAAAAGGCACAATGCCGACTTAAGTACAAGAAGACTGACTCTTCCAACTGTCTGTGTTTTGAACCATTCGTGTGACACTAGTTATAGATTCCGATGCTTCACTTCAGGTTTACTGTATCCCTCTGACCTTCTTATTGACGATGAAACACAGAAATTGCATCGGAAATAAATAGAAAAGGCACAATGCCGACTTAACTACAAGAAGACTGACTCTTCTTACTGACTGTGATTTGAACCATTCCTGTGACACTACTTATAGATTCCGATGCTTAACTTTAGGATTACTGTATCCCACTGACCTTCGTAGTGACGATGAAACACAGAAATTGCATCGGAATTAAATACAAAATGCACAATGCCGACTAAAGTACAAGAAGACTGACTCATCTTACTGTCTATGTTTTGAACCGTCCCTCTGACACTAGTTATCGATTCCGATGTTTCACTCCAGGTTTACTGTATCCCTTGACCTTCTTATTGACGATGAAACACAGAAATTGCATCGGAATTTAATAGAAAAGGCACAATGCCGACTTAACTACAAGAAGACTGACTCTTCTTACTGACTGTTTTGAACCATTCCTGTGACACTAGTTATAGATTGCGATGCTTTATATCAGGTTTACTGTATCCCTCTGACCTTCTTATTGACGATGAAACACAGAAATTGCATTGGAATTAATTACTAAAGGCACAATGCCGAATTAAGTACAAGAAGACTGACTCTTCTTACTGTCTATGTTTTGAACTATTCCTGTGACACTAGTTTTAGACTCTGATGCTTCACTCCAGGTTTACTGTATTACTAGGACCTTCTTATTGACGATGAAACTCAGAAATTGCATCGGAATGAAATACAAAAGGCACAATGCCGACTAAAGTAAAAGAAGTCTGACTCTTCTTTCTGTCTGTGTTTTGAACCATTCCTGTGACACTAGTTATAGATTCCGATGCATCACTCCAGGTTTACTGTATCCCTTGGACCTTCTTACTGACGATGAAACACACAAATTGCATCGGAATTAAATACAAAAGGCACAAAGCCGACTTAAGTACAAGAAGACTAACTCTTCTTACTGACTATGATTTGAACCATTCCTGTGACACTAGTACTTGATTTCGATGCTTCACTTCGGGTTTACTGTATCTTTTGGACCATCTTATTGACGATGAAACACAGAAATTGCATTGGAATTAATTACTAAAGGCACAATGCAGAATTAAGTACAGGAAGACTGACTCTTCTTACTGTCTATGATTTGAACCATTCCTGTGACACTAGTTATAGATTCCGATGCATCACTTCAGGTTTACTGTATCCCTTATACCTTCTTATTGACGATGAAACACACAAATTGCATCGGAATTAAATACAAAAGGCACAAAGCCGACTTAAGTACAAGAAGACTGACTCTTCTTACTGACTATGATTTGAACCATTCCTGTGACACTAGTTATAGATTCCGATGCTTCACTCTAGGTTTACTGTACCCCTTGGACATTCTTATTGACGATTAAACACAGAAATTGCATCGGAAATAAGCAAGAAAGCACAATGCCGACTTAAGTACAAGAAGACTGACTCTGCTTACTGTCTATGTTTTGAACCATTACTGTGATACTAGTTTTAGATTTCGATGCTTTACTTCAGGTTTACTGTATCCCTTCTACCTTCTTATTGACGATGAAACACAGAAATTGCATCGGAATTTAATACAAAAGGCACAACGCCGACTTGAGTACAAGAAGACAGACTCATCGTACTGTCTATTATTTGAACCATTCCTGTGACACTAGTTACAGATTCCGATGTTTCACTCCAGGTTTACTGTATACCTTGGACCTTCTTACTGACGATAAAACACAGAAATTGCATCGGAATTAAATACAAAAGGCACAATGCCGACTTAAGTACAAGAAGACTGACTCTTCTTACTGACTATGTTTTGAACCATTCCTGTGACACTAGTTTTAGATTCCGATGCTTCACTTCAGGTTTACTGTATCCCTCTGACCTTCTTGTTGCGATGAAACACAGAAATTGCATCGGAATTAAATACAAAAGACACAATGGCGACTTAAGTACATGTAGACTGACTTTTCCTACTGTCTCTGTACTGAACCATTCCTGTGACACTATTTATAGATTCCGTTGGTTCATTTCAGGTTTAGTGTATCCCTTGGACATTCTTATTGACGATGAAACACAGAAATTGCTTCGGAAATAAATACAAAAGGCACAATGCCGACTCAAGTACAAGGAGACTGACTCTTCCAACTGTCTATGTTTTGAACCATTCGTGTGACACTAGTTATAGATTCTGATGCTTCACTTCTGGTTTACTGTATCCCTCTGACCTTCTTATTGACGATGAAACACAGAAATTGCATCGGAATTAAATAGAAAAAAACAATGAAGACTTAACTACAAGAAGACTGACTCTTCTTACTGACTATGTTTGAACCATTCCTGTGACACTAGTTTTACATTCCGTTGCTTAACTCCAGGATTACTGTGTCCCACTGACCTTCTTAGTGACGATGAAACACAGAAATTGTATTGGAATTAAATACAAAAAACACAATGCCGACTTAAGTACAAGAAGACTGACTCTTCTTACTGACTATGTTTTGAACCATTCCTGTGACACTAGTTATAGATTCCGATGCTTCACTTCATGTTTACTGTATCCCTCTGACCTCCTTATTGACGATAAAACACAGAAATTGCATCGGAATTAAATACAAAAGGCACAATGCCGACTTAAGTACAAGAAGACTGACTCTTCTTAATGTCTATGCTTTGAACCATTCCTGTGACACTAGTTATAGATTCCGATGCTTCACTTCATATTTACTGTATCCCTCTGACGTTCTTATTTACGATGAAACACAAAAATTGCATCGGAATTAAATACAAAAGGCACAATGCCGAATTAAGTACAAAAAGATTGACTCTTCTTACTGTCTACGTTTTGAACCATTCCTGTGACACTAGTTATAGATTCCGATGCTTCACTCCAGGTTTACTGTATTACTTGGACCTTCTTACTGACGATGAAACACAGAAATTGCATCGTAATTAAATAGAAAAAGCACAGTGCCGACTTAAGTAGAAAAAGACTGACTCTTCTTACTGACAATGTTTTGAACCATTCCTGTGACAATAGTTATGGATTCCGATGCTTCACTTCAGGTTTACCGCATCCCTTGGACCTTCCTATTGACGATGATACACAGAAATCGCATCGGAATTAAATAGAAAAAGCACAATTCCGACTTAAGTACAAGAAGACTGACTCTTCTTACTGACTATGTTTTGAACCATTCCTGTGACACTAGTTATAGATTCCGATGCTTCACTTCAGGTTTTCCGCATCCCTCTGACCTCCTTATTGACGATGAAACACAGAAATTGCATCGGAATTAATTACAAAAGGCACAATGCCGCCTTAAGTACATGTAGACTGACTTTTCCTACTGACTATGATTTGAACCATTCCTGTGACACTACTTATAGATTCCGATGGTTCATTTCAGGTTTACTGTATCCCTTGGACCTTCTTATTGACAATGAAACACAGAAATTGCATCGGAATTAAATAGAAAATGCACAATGCCGACTTAAGAACAAGATTACTGACTCATCTTACTGTCTATGGGTTGAACCGTCCCTGTGACACTAGTTATGAATTCCGATGCTTCACTCCAGGTTTACTGTATCCCTTGGACCTTCTTATTGACGATGAAACACAGAATTTGCATCGGAATTAAATACAAAAAGGACAATGCCGACTTAAGTACAAGAAGACTGACTCTTCTTACTGACTATGTTTTAAACCATTCCTGTGACAATAGTTATAGATTCCGATGCTTCACTTCAGGTTTACTGTATCCCTCTGACCTTCTTATTGACGATAAAACACAGAAATTGCAACGGAATTAAATACAAAAGGCACAATGCCGACATAAGTACAAGAAGACTGACTCTTCTTTCTGACTATGTTTTGAACCATTCCTGTGACACTAGTTATAGATTCCGATGCTTTACTTAGGGGTTACTGTATCCCTTGGACCTTCCTATTGACGATGAGACACAGAAGTCGCTTCAGTATTAAATAGAAAAAGCACAATGCCGACTTAAGCGCAAGAAGACTGACTCTTCCTACTGTCTACGTTTTGAACCATTCCTGTGACACTAGTTATAGATTCCGATGCTTCACTTCAGGTTTACTGTATCCCTCTTCCCTTCTTGTTGCGATGAAACACAGAAATTGCATCGGAATTGAATACAAAAGGCACAATACCGACTTAAGTACATGTAGACTGACTTTTCCTACTGTCTCTGTATTGAACCATTCCTGTGACGCTAGTTATAGATTCCGTTGGTTCATTTCAGGTTTAGTGTATCCCTTGGACCTTCTTATTGACGATGAAACACAGAAATTGCTTCGGAATTTAATGCAAAAGGCACAATGCCGACTTAAGTACATGAAGACTGACTCTTCCAACTGTCTATGCTTTGAACCATTCGTGTGACACTAGTTATAGATTCTGATGCTTCACTTCTGGTTTACTGTATCCCTCTGACCTTCTTATTGACGATGAAACACAGAAATTGCATCATAATTAAATAGAAAAGGAACAATGCCGACTTAACTACAAGAAGACTGACTCTTCTTACTGACTATGTTTGAACCATTCCTGTGACACTAGTTATAGATTCCGATGCTTAACTCCAGGATTACTGTATCCCACTGACCTTCTTAGTGACGATGAAACACAGAAATTGCATCGGAATTAAATACAAAAAACACAATGCCGACTTAAGTACAAGAAGACTGACTCTTCTTACTGACTATGTTTTGAACCATTTCTGTGACACTAGTTATAGATTCCGATGCTTCACTCCAGGTTTACTGTATCCCTTGGACTTTCTTATTGACGATGAAGCACAGAAATTGCATCGGAATTAAAAACATTAGGCACAATGCCGACTTAAGAACAAGAAGACTGACTCTTCCTACTCTCTATGTTTTGAACCATTCCTGTGACACTAGTCATAGATTCCGATGCTTCACTTCAGGTTTACTGTATCCCTTGCACCATCTCATTGACGATGAAACACAGCAATTGCATCGGAATTAAATGCAAAAGGCACAATACCGACTTAAGTACAAGAAGACTGACTCTTCTTACTGACTATGTTTTGAACCATTCATGTGACACTAGTCATAGATTCCGATGCTTTACTTCAGGATTACTGTATCCCTCTGACCTTCTTATTGACGATGAAACACAGAAATTGCGTCGGAATTAAATACAAAAGGCACAATGCCGACATAAGTACAAGAAAACTGACTCTTCTTACTGTCTATGTTTTGAACCATCCCTGTGACACTAATTATAGATTCCGATGCTTCACGCCACGTTTACTGTATCCCTCGGACCTTCTTATTGACGATGAAACACAGAAATTGTATCGGAATTAAATACAAAATTCACAATGCCTACTTACCTACAAGAAGACTGACTCTTCTTATTGACTTTGTTTTGAACCATTGCTGTGACACTAGTTATAAATTCCGATGCTACACTTCAGGTTTACTGTATCCCTAGGACCTTCTTATTGACGATGAAACACAGAAATTGCATCGGAATTAAATAGAAAAGGCACAATACCGACTTAACTACAAGAAGACTGACTCTTCTTACTGACTATGATTTGAACCATTCCTGTGACACTAGTTATAGATTCCGATGCTTACCTTCAGGATTACTATATCCCACTGACCTTCTTAGTGACGATGTAACACAGAAATTGCATCGGAATTAAATACAAAAGGCATAATGCCGACTTAAGTACAAGTAGACTGACTCTTCTTACTGACTATGTTTTGAACCATTCCTGTGACACTAGTTATTGATTCTGATGCTTCACTTCGGGTTTACTGTATCCCTTGGACCTTCTTATTGGCGATGAAACACAGAAATTGCATAGGAATTAAAAACAAAAGGCACAATGCCGACTTAAGTACAAGAAGACTGACTCATCTTACTGTCTATGTTGTGAACCTTTCCTGTGACACTAGTTATAGATTCCTATGCTTCACTCCAGGTTTACTGCATCCCTTAGACCTTCATATTGACGATGTAACACAGAAATTGCATCGGAATTAAATACAATAGGTACAATGCCGACTTATTTTCAAGAAGACTGACTCTTCTTACTGACTATGTTTTGAACCATTCGTGTGACACTAGTTATAGATTCCGATGCTTCACTTCATGGTTACTGTATCCATCTGACCTTCTTATTGACGATAAAACACAGAAATTACATTGGAATTAAATACAAAAGGCACAATGCCGACATAAGTACAAGAAGACTGACTCTTCTTAATGTCTATGTTTTGAACCATTCCTGCGACACTCGTTATAGATTCCGATGCTTCGCTTCAGATTAACTGTATCCCTCTGACGTTCTTATTGACGATGAAACACAGAAATTGCATCGGAATTAAATTCAAAAGGCACAATGCCGAATTAAGTACAAAAAGATTGACCATTTTTACTGTCTATGATTTGAACCATTCCTGTGACACTAGTTATAGATTCCGATGCTTCACTCTAGGTTTACTGTATCCTTTGGACCTTCTTATTGACGATGAAACACAGAAATTGCATCTGAATTAAATAAAAAAAGCACAATGCCGACTTAAGTACAAGAAGACTGACTCTGCTTACTGTCTATGATATGAACAATTCCTGTGATACTAGTTATAGATTTCGATGCTTCACTTCAGGTTTACTGTATTACTTGGACCTTCTTACTGACGATGAAACACAGAAATTGCATCGTAATTAAATAGAAAGGGCACAATGCCGACTTAACTACAAGAAGACTGACACTTCTTACTGACAATGTTTTGAACCATTCCTGTGGCACTAGTCATAGATTCCGATGCTTCACTTCAGGTTTTCTGTATCCCTTGGACCATCTTATGGACGATGAAACACACATATTGCATCGGAATTAAATACAAAAGGCACAATACCGACTTAAGTACAAGATGACTGACTCTTCTTACTGACTATGTTTTGAACCATTCCTGTGACACTATTCATAGATTCCGATGCTTTACTTCAGGTTTACTGTATCCCTCTGACCTTCTTATTGACGAGGAAACACAGAAATTGCATCGGAATTGAATACAAAAGGCACAATGCCGACATAAGTACAAGAAAACTGATTTTTCTTACTCTCTATGTTTTGAACCATCCCTGTGACACTAGTTGTAGATTCCAATGCTTCACTCCAGGTTTACTGTATCCCTTGGACCTTCGTATTGACGATCAAGCACAGAAATTGCATCGGAATTAAATACATTAGGCACAATGCCGACATAAGTACAAGAAGACTGACACTTCCTACTGTCTATGTTTTGAACCATTCCTGTGACACTAGTCATAGATTCCGATGCATCACTTCAGGTTTACTGTATTCCTTGGACCATCTGATTGACGATGAAACACAGAAATTGCATCGGAATTAATTACAAAAGGCACAATACCGACTAAAGTACAAGAAGACTGACTCTTCTTACTCACTATGTTTTGAACCATTCCTGTGGCACTAGTCATAGATTCCGATGCTTTACTTCTGGTTTATTGTATCCCTTTGACCTTCTTATTGACGATGAAACGCAGAAATTGTATCGGAATTAAATACAAAAGGCATAATGCCGACTTAAGTACAAGTAGACTGACTCTTCTTACTGACTATGTTTTGAACCATTCCTGTGACACTAGTTATTGATTCTGATGCTTCACTTCGGGTTTACTGTATCCCTTGGACCTTCTTATTGGCGATGAAACACAGAAATTGCATAGGAATTAAATACAAAAGGCACAATGCCGACTTAAGTACAAGAAGACTGACTCATCTTACTGTCTATGTTGTGAACCATTCCTGTGACACTAGTTATAGATTCCGATGCTTACCTTCAGGATTACTATTGCCCACTGACCTGCGTAGTGACGATGTAACACAGAAATTGCATCGGAATTAAATACAAAAGACACAATGCCGACTTAAGTACATGTAGACTGACTCTTCTTACTGACTATGTTTTGAACCATTCCTGTGACACTAGTTATTGATTCTGATGCTTCACTTCGGGTTTACTGTATCCCTTGGACCTTCTTATTGGCGATGAAACACAGAAATTGCATAGGAATTAAATACAAAAAGCACAATGCCGACTTAAGTACAAGAACACTGACTCATCTTACTGTCTATGTTGTGAACCATTCCTGTGACACTAGTTATAGATTCCGATGCTTCACTCCAGGTTTACTGTATCCCTCAGACCTTGATATTGACGATGTAACACAGAAATTGCATCGGAATTAATTACAAAAGGTACAATGCAGACTTAATTACAAGAAGACTGACTCTTCTTACTGACTATGTTTTCAACCATTCCTGTGACACTAGTTATAGATTCCGATGCTTCACTTCATGGTTACTGTATCCATCTGACCTTCTTATTGATGATAAAACACAGAAATTACATTGGAATTAAATACAAAAGGCACAATGCCGACTTAAGTACAAGAAGACTGACTCTTCTTAATGTCTATGTTTTGAACCATTTCTGTGACACTAGTTATAGATTCCGATGCTTCAGTCCAGGTTTACTGTATCCCTTGGACATTCTTATTGACGATGAAGCACAGAAATTGCATCAGAATTAAAAACATTAGGCACAATGCCGACTTAAGAACAAGAAGACTGCTTCTTCCTACTCTCTATGTTTTGAACCATTCCTGTGACACTAATAGATTCCGATGCTTCACTTCAGGTTTACTGTATCCCTTGGACCATCTCATTGACGATGACACACAGCAATTGCATCGGAATTAAATGCAAAAGGCACAATACCGACTTAAGTACAAGAAGACTGACTCTTCTTACTGACTATGTTTTGAACCATTCATGTGACACTAGTCATAGATTCCGATGCTTTACTTCAGGATTACTTATCCCTCTGACCTTCTTATTGACGATGAAACACAGAAATTGCGTCGGAATTAAATACAAAAGGCACAATGCTCTTCTTACTGACTATGTTTTCAACCATTCCTGTGACACTAGTTATAGATTCCGATGCTTCACTTCAGGTTTACTGTATCCCTTGGACCATCTCATTGACGATGACACACAGCAATTGCATCGGAATTAAATGCAAAAGGCACAATACCGACTTAAGTACAAGAAGACTGACTCTTCTTACTGACTATGTTTTGAACCATTCATGTGACACTAGTCATAGATTTCGATGCTTCACTTCAGGTTTACTGTATTCCTCTGACCTTGTTATTGACGATAAAACACAGAAATTTATCGGAATTAAATACAAAAGGCACAATGCCGACTTAAGTACAAGAAGACTGACTCTTCTTACTGTCTATGTTTTGAACCATTCCTGTGACACTAGTTATAGATTCCGATGCTTCACTTCAGGTTTACCGTATCCCTTGGACCTTCCTATTGACGATGAGACACAGGAATCGCATCGGAATTAAATAGAAAAAGCACAATGCCGACTTAAGTACAAGAAGACTGATTCTTCTTACTGACTATGTTTTGAACCATTCCTGTGACACTAGTTATAGATTCCGATGCTTCACTTCAGGTTTTCCGTATCCCTCTGACCTTCTTATTGGCGATGACACAAAGAAATTGCATCTGAATTAATTACAAAAGGCACAATGCCGACTTAAGTACATGTAGACTGACTTTTCCTACTGTCTATGTTTTGAACCATTCCTGTGACACTAATTATAGATTCCGATGGTTCATTTCAGGTTTACTGTATCCCTTGGACCTTCCTATTGACAATGAAACACAGAAATTGCATCGGAATTAAATACAAAAGGCACAATGCCGACTTAAGTACAAGAAGACTGACTCTTCCAACTGTCTATGTTTTGAACCATTCGTGTGACACTAGTTATTGATTCCGATGCTTCACTTCAGGTTTACTGTATCCCTCTGACCTTCTTATTGACGATGAAACACAGAAATTGCATCGGAAATAAATAGAAAAGGCACAATGCCGACTTAACTACAAGGAGACTGACTCTTCTTACTGACTATGTTTGAACCATTCCTGTCACACTAGTTATAGATTCCGATGCTTTACTTCAGATTTTCTGTATCCCTCTGACGTTCTTACTGACCATGAAACACAGAAATTGCATCGGAATTTAAAAAAAAGGCACAATGCCGAATTATGTACAAAAAGACTAACTCCTCTTACTGTCTATGTTTTGAACCATTCCTGTGACACTAGATATAGATTCCGATGCTTCACTCTAGGTTTACTGTATCCCTTGGACCATCTTATTGACGATGAAACACAGAAATTGCATCCGAATTAAATAAAAAAAGCACAATGCCGTCTTAAGTACAAGAAGACTGTATCTTCCAACTCTCTATGTTCTGAACCATTCCTGTGACACTAGTTATGGATTCCGATGCTTCACTTCAGGTTTACTGTATCCCTTTGACCTTCATATTGACGATGAAACACAGAAATTGCATCGGAATTAAATAGAAAAGGCACAATACCGACATAAGTACAAGAAGACTGACACTTCCTACTGTCTATGTTTTGAACCATTCCTGTGACTCTAGTTATAGATTCCGATGCTTCACTTCAGGATTACTGTATCCCACTCACCTTCTTTGTGACGATAAAACACAGAAGTTGCATCGGAATTATATACAAAAGGCACAATACCGACTTAAGTACAAGAAGACTGACTCTTCTTACTGACTATGTTTGAACCATTCCTGTGACACTAGTTATAGATTACGATGCTTCATATCAGGTTTACTGTATCCCTCTGACCTTCTTATTGACGATGAAACACAGAAATTGCATCGGAATTATATACTAAAGCCACAATGCCGAATTAAGTACAAGAAGACTGACTCTTCTTACTGTCTATGTTTGAACCAATCCCGTGACACTAGTTATAGACTCTGATGCTTCACTTAAAGTTTACTGTATCCCGTGGACCTTCTTATTGACGATGAAACACAGAAATTGCATCGGAATTAAATACAAAAGGCACAATGCCAACTTAAGTAAAAGAAGTCTGACTCTTCTTACTGTCTGAGTTTTGAACCATTCCTGTGACACTAGTTATAGATTCCGATGCTTCACTCCAGGTTTACAGTATCCCTTGGACCTTCTTATTGACGATGAAACACAGAAAAAGCATCTGAATTAAATAGAAAATGCACAATGATGACTTAAGTACAAGAAGACTGACTCTTCATACTGACTATGTTTTGAACCATTTCTGTGACACTAGTTATAGATTCCGATGCTTCACTTCTAGTTTTTTGTATCCCTTTGACCTTCTTATTGACGATGAAACACAGAAATTGCATCGGAATTAAATAGAAAACGCACAATGCCGAATTAAGTACAAGAATACTGACTCATCTTACTGTCCATGTTTTGAACCATCCCACTGACACTAGTTATAGATTCCGATGCTTCACTCCAGGTTTACTGTATCCCTTGGACCTTCTTATTGACGATGAAACACAGAAATTGCATCAGAATTTAATAGAAAAGGCACAATGCCGACTTAACTACAAGAAGACTGACCCTTCTTACTGACTATGCTTTGAACCATTCCTGGGTCACTAGTTATAGATTGCGATGCATTATATCAGGTTTACTGTATCCCTCTGACCTTCTTATTGACGATGAAACACAGAAATTGCATTGGAATTAATTACTAAAGGCACAATGCCGAATTAAGTACAAGAAGACTGACTCTTCTTACTGTCTATGGTTTGAACCGTCCCTGTGACACTAGTTATGGATTCCGATGCTTCACTCGAAGTTTACTGTATCCCTTGGACCTTCTTGTTGACGATGACACACAGAAATTACATCAGAATTAAATAGCAAAGGCACAATACCGACTTAACTACAAGAAGACTGACTCTTCTTACTGACTATGTTTAGAACCATTCCTGTGAAACTAGTTATAGATTCCGATGCTTTACCTCAGATTTTCTGTATCCCTCTGACGTTCTTATTGACCATGAAACACAGAAATTGCATCGGAATTTAAAAAAAAGGCACAATGCCGAATTATGTACAAAAAGACTAACTCTTCTTACAGTCTATGTTTTGAACCATTCCTGTGACACTAGATATAGATTCCGATGCTTCACTCTAGGTTTACTGTATCCCTTGGACCATCTTATTGACGATGAAACACAGAAATTGCATCCGAATTAAATAAAAAAAGCACAATGCCGTCTTAAGTACAAGAAGACTGAATCTTCCAACTCTCTATGTTCTGAACCATTCCTGTGACACTAGTTATGGATTCCGATGCTTCACTTCAGGTTTACTGTATCCCTTTGACCTTCATATTGACGATGAAACACAGAAATTGCATCGGAATTAAATAGAAAAGGCACAATACCGACATAAGTACAAGAAGACTGACACTTCCTACTGTCTATGTTTTGAACCATTCCTGTGGCTCTAGTTATAGATTCCGATGCTTCACTTCAGGATTACTGTATCCCACTCACCTTCTTTGTGACGATGAAACACAGAAGTTGCATCGGAATTAAATACAAAAAGCAGAATGCAGACTAAAGTACAAGAATACTGACTCATCTTACTGTCTATGTTTTGAACCGTCCCTCTGACACTAGTTATAGATTCCGATGCTTCACTCCAGGTTTACTGTATCCCTTGGACCTTCTTATTGACGATGAAACACAGAAATTGCATCGGAATTATATCCAAAAAGCACAATGCCGACTTATGTACAAGAAGACTGACTCTTCTAACTGTCTATATTTTGAACCATTCCTGTGGCACTAGTCATAGATTCCGATGCTTCACTTCAGGTTTACTGTATCCCTTGGACCTTCCTATTGACGATGAGACACAGAAATCGCATCGGAATTAAATAGAAAAAGCACAATTCCGACTTAAGTACAAGAAGACTGACTCTTCCTACTCTCTATGTTTTGAACCATTCCTGTGACACTAGTTTTTTTATTACGATGCTTCACTGGAGGTTTACTGTATCCCTCGGACCTTCTTATGGACGATGAAACACAGAAATTGCATCGGAATGAAATACAAAAGGCACAACGCCGACTTAAGTACAAGAAGACTGAATCTTCCAACTCTCTATGTTCTGAACCATTCCTGTGACACTAGTTATGGATTCCGATGCTTCACTTCAGGTTTACTGTATCCCTTTGACCTTCATATTGACGATGAAACACAGAAATTGCATCGGAATTAAATAGAAAAGGCACAATACCGACATAAGTACAAGAAGACTGACACTTCCTACTGTCTATCTTTTGAACCATTCCTGTGACTCTAGTTATAGATTCCGATGCTTCACTTCAGGATTACTGTATCCCACTCACCTTCTTTGTAACGATGAAACACAGAAGTTGCATCGGAATTAATGACAAAAAGCACAATGCCGACTAAAGTACAAGAATACTGACTCATCTTACTGTCTATGTTTTGAACCGTCCCTCTGACACTAGTTCTAGATTCCGATGCTTCACTCCAGGTTTACTGTGTCCCCTGGACGTTCTTATTGACGATGAAACACAGAAATTGCATCGGAATTATATACAAAAGGAACAACACCGACTTAAGTACAAGAAGACTGACTCTTCTTACTGACTATGTTTTGAACCATTCCTGTGACACTAGTTATAGACTCTGATGCTTCACTTAAGGTTTACTGTATCCCGTGGACCTTCTTATTGACGATGAAACACAGAAATTGCATCGGAATTAAATACAAAAGGCACAATGCCAACTTAAGTAAAAGAAGTCTGACTCTTCTTACTGTCTGTGTTTTGAACCATTCCTGTGACACTAGTTATAGATTCCGATGCTTCACTCCAGGTTTACAGTATCCCTTGGACCTTCTTATTGACGATGAAACACAGAAATTGCATCAGAATTTAATAGAAAAGGCACAATGCCGACTTAACTACAAGAAGACTGACCCTTCTTACTGACTATGTTTTGAACCCTTCCTGTGACACTAGTTATAGATTACGATGCTTCATATCAGGTTTACTGTATCCCTCTGACCTTCTTATTGGCGATGAAACACAGAAATTGCATCGGAATTAAATACAAAAGGCACAATGCCGAATTAAGTACAAGAAGACTGACTCTTCTTACTGTCTATGTTTGAACCAATCACGTGACACTAGTTATAGACTCTGATGCTTCACTTAAGGTTTACTGTATCCCGTGGACCTTCTTATTGACGATGAAACACAGAAATTGCATCGGAATTAAATACAAAAGGCACAATACAGACTTAAGTACAAGATGACTGACTCTTCTTACTGACTGTGTTTTGAACCATTCCTGTGACACTAGTCATAGATTCCGATGCTTCACTTCAGGTTTACTGTATCCCTTGGACCTTCTTATTGACGATGAAACACAGAAATTGCATCGGAATTAAATACAAAAGGCACAATACAGACTTAAGTACAAGATGACTGACTCTTCTTACTGACTATGTTTTGAACCATTCCTGTGACACTAGTCATAGATTCCGATGCTTCACTTCGGGTTTACTGTATCCCTTGGACCTTCTTATTGACGATGAAACTCAGAAATTGCATCGGAATTAAATAGAAAATGCACAATGCCGAATTAAGTACAAGAATACTGACTCATCTTACTGTCTATGGTTTGACCTGTCCCTGTGACACTAGTTATACATTCCGATGCTTCATTCCAGGTTTACTGTATTCCTTGGACCTTCTCATTGACGATGAAACACAGAAATTGCATCGGAATTAAATACAAAATGCACAATACCGACTTAGGTACAAGAAGACTAACTCTTCTTACTGACTATGTTTTGAACCATTCCTGTGACACTAGTTATAGATTCCGATGATTTACTTCAGGATTACTGTATCCCTCTGACCTTCTTATTGACGATGAAACACAGAAATTGTATCGGAATGAAATACAAAATTCGAAATGCCGACTTACGTACAAGAAGACTTACTCTTCTTGCTGACTATGATTTGAACCTTTCCTGTGACACTAGTTATAAATTCCGATGCTTCACTTCAGGTTTACTGTATCCCTTGGACCTTCTTATTGACTATGAAACACAGAAATTGCATCGGAATTAAATAGAAAAGGCACCTTACCGACTTAACTACAAGAAGACTGACTCTTCTTACTGACTATGTTTTGAAACATTCCTGTGACACTAGTTATAGATTCCGATGCTTAACTTCAGGAATACTATATCCCACTGACCTTCTTAGTGACGATGAAACACAGAAATTGCATCGGAATTAAATTCAAAAGGCACAATGCCGACTTAAGTACAAGAAGACTGACTCTTCTTACTGTCTATTTTTTGAACCATTCCTGTGACACTAGTTATAGATTCCGATGCTTCACTTCACATTTTCTGTATCCCTCTGACGTTCTTATTGACGATGAAGCACAGAAATTGCATCGGAATTAAATACAAAAGGCACAATGCCGAATTAAGTACAAAAAGACTGTCTCTGCTTACTGTCTATGTTTTGAACAATTCCTGTGATACTAGTTTTAGATTTCGATGCTTCACTTCAGGTTTACTGAATCCCTTTGACATTCTTATTGACGATGAAACACAGAAATTGCATCGGAATTAAATTCAAAAGGCACAATGCCGACTTAAGTACAAGAAGACCGACTCTTCTTACTGACTATGTTTTATACCATTCCTGTGACACTAGTTATAGACTCCGATGCTTCACTCCTGGTTTACTGTTTCCCATGGACCTTCTTATTGACGATGAAACACAGAAATTGCATCAGAATTAAATACAAAAGGCACAATGCCGACTTAAGTAAAAGAAGTCTGACTTCTCTTACTGACTATGTTTTGAAGCATTTATGTGACACTAGTTATAGATTCCGATGCTTCACTCCAGGTTTATTGTATCCCTTGGACCTTCGTATTGATGATGAAACACAGATATTGCATCAGAATTAAATAGAAAAGGCACAATGATGACTTATGTACAAGAAAACTGACTCTTCTTACTGACTATGTTTTGAACCATTCCTGTGACACTAGTTATAGATTGCGATGCTTCACTTCAGGTTTACTGTATTCCTTGGTCCTTCTTATTGACGATGAAACACAGATATTGCATCGGAATTAAATACAATAGGCACAATGCTGACTTAAGTACAAAAAGACTGACTCTTCCTACTGTCTATGGTTTGAACCATTCCTGTGACACTAGTCATAGATTCCGATGCTTCACTTCAGGTTTACTGTATCCCTCTGACCTTCTTATTGACGATGAAACACAGAAATAGCATCGGAATTAAATACAAAGGGCACATGCCGACTTAAGTACAAGAAGACTGACTCTTCTTACTGTCTATGCTTTGAACCATCCCTGTGACACTAGTTATAGATTCCAAGGCTTCAATCAAGGTTTACTGTATCCCTTCGACCTTCTTATTGACGATGAAACACAGAAATTGCATCGGAATTAAATACAAAAGGCACAATGTAGCCTTACGTACAAGAAGACTGACTCTTCTTACTGTCTATGTTTTGAACCATTCCTGTGACAATAGTTATAGATTCCGATGCTTCACTTCAGGTTTACTGTATCCCTCTGACCTTCTCATTGACGGTGAAACACAGAAATTGCATCGGAATCAAATACAAAAGGCACAATGCCGACTTAAGCACATGTAGTTTGACTTTTACTACTGTCTATGTTTTGAAGCATTCCTGTGACACTAGTTATAGATTCCGATGGTTCATTTCAGGTTTACTGTATCCCTTGGACCTTCTTATTGACGATGAAACACAGAAATTGCATCGGAATTAAATACAAAAGGCACAATGCCGACTTAAGTATAAGAAGACTGACTCTTCTTACTGACTACGTTTTGAACCATTCCTGTGACACTAGTTATAGATTCCGATGCTTAACTTCAGGATTACTGTATCCCACTGACCTTCTTAGTGACGATGAAACACAAAAATTGCATCGGAATTAAGTACAAAAAGCACAATGCCGACTAAAGTACAAGAATACTGATTCATCTTAGCGTTTATGTTTTGAACCGTCCCTGTGACACTAGTTATAGATTCCAGTGCTTCACTTCTGGTTTACTGCATCCCTTGGCCCTTCTTATTGACGATGAAACACAGAAATTGCATCGGAATTAAATACAAAAGGCACGATACCGACTTAAGTACAAGAAGACTTACTCTTCTTACTGACTATGTTTTAAACCATTTCTGTGACACTAGTTATAGATTCCGATGCTTCACATCAGGTTTACTGTAGCACTCTGACCTTCATATTGAAGTTGAAACACAGATACTGCATCGGAATTAAATACAAAAGGCACAATGCCGAACAAAGTACAAGAAGACTGACTCTTCTTACTGTCAATGTTTTCAACCATTCCTGTGACACTAGTTACAGACTCCGATGCTTCACTCCAGGTTTACTGTATCCCTTGGACATTCTTATTAACGATGAAACACAGAGATTGCATCGGAATTAAATACAAAAGGCACAATGCCGACTTAAGAAAAAGAAGTCTGACTCTTCTTACAGTCTGTGTTTTGAACCATTCCTGTGACACTAGTTATAGATTCCGATTCCTCACTGTAGGTTTACTGTATCCCTTGGACCTTCTTGTTGACGATGAAACACAGAAATTACATCAGAATTAAATAGAAAATGCACAATGATGACTTAAGTACAAGAAGACTGACTCTTCTTACTGACTATGTTTTTAACCATTCCTGTGACACTAGTTATAGATTCCGATGCTTCACTTCAGGTTTACTGTATCCCTTGGACCTTCTTATTGACGATGAAACACTGAAATTGCATCGGAATTAAATAGAAAAGGCACAATGCCGACTTAAGTACAAGAATACTGACTCATCTTACTGTCTATGTTTTGAACCGCCCCTGTGAGACTAGTTATAGATTCCGATGCTTCACTCCAGGTTTACTGTATCCCTTGGACCTTCTTACTGACGATGAAACACAGAAATTGCATCGGAATTAAATACAAAAAGCACAATGCCGACCTAAGTACAAGAAGACTGACTCTTCTTACTGACTATGTTTTGAACCATTCCTGTGACACTAGTTATAGATTCCGATGCTTCACTTCAGGTTTACTGTATCCTTTCTGACCTTCTTATTGACGATGAAACACAGAAATTGCATCAGAATTAAATACAAAAGGCACAATGCCGAATTAAGTACAAGAAGACTCACTCTTCTTACTGTCTATGTTTTGAACCATTCCTGTGACACTAGTTATAGACTCCGATGATCACTCCAGGTTTACTGTATCCCTTGAACCTTGTTATTGACGATGAAACACAGAAATTGCATCGGAACTAATACAAAAGGCTCAATGCCGACTTAAGTAAAAGAAGTCTGACTCTTCTTACTGTCTATGTTTGAACCATTCCTGTGACACTAGTTATAGATTCCGATGCTTCACTCCAGGTTTACTGTATCCCTTGGACCTTTTTATTGACGATGTAACACAGAAATTGCATCAGAATTAAATCGAAAAGGCACAATGTTGACTTAAGTACAAGAAGACTGACTCATCTTACTGACTATGTTTTGAACCATTCCTGGGACGCTAGTTATATTTTCCGATGCTTCATTTCAGGTTTACTGTATCCCCTGGACCTTCATATTGACGATGAAGCACAGAAATTGCATCGGAATTAAACACAAAAGGCACAATACCGACTTAAGTACAAGGAGACTGACTCTTCTTACTGACTATGTTTCGAACCATTGCTGTTACACTGGTTATAGATTCCGATGCTTCACTTCAGAATTACTGTATCCCTCTATCCTTCTTATTGACGATGAAACACAAAAATTGCATCGGAATTAAATACAAAAGGCACATTGCCGACTTAGGTACAAGAAGACTGACTTTTCTTACAGTCTATGATTTGAACCATCCATGTGACACTAGTTATAGATTCCGATGCTTCACTTCAGGTTTACTGTATCCTTTGGACCTTCTTATTGACGATGAAACACAGAAATTGCATCGGAATTAAATACTAAAGCTAAATACCGACTTAAGTACAAGAAGACTGACTCTTCTTACTGACTATGTTTTAAACCATTCCTGTGACACTAGTCATAGATTCCGATGCTTAATTTCAGGATTACTGTATCCCTCTAACCTTCTTATTGACGATGAAACACAGAAATTGCTTCGGAATTAAATACAAAAGGCACAAAGCCGACTAAAGTACATGAAGACTGACTCTTCTGACAGTCTATGTTTTGAACCATTTCTGTGACACTAGTTATAGATTCCGATGCTTCAATTCAGGTCTACTGCATCCCTTGGAACTTCTTATTGACGCTGGAACACAGAAATTGCATCGGAATTAAATACAAAAGGCACAATGCCGACTTAAGTACAAGAAGACTGACTCTTCTTACTGACTATGTTTTGAACCATTCCTGTGACACTAGTTATAGACTCCGATGCTTCACATCAGGTTTACTGCATCCCTCTGACCTTCTTATTGATGATGAAACACAAATATTGCATCGGAATTAAATACAAAAGGCACAATGCCGATTTAAGTACATGCAGACTGATATTTTCTACTCTCTATGTTTTGAACCAATCCTGTGACACTAGTTATAGATTCCGATGGTTCATTTCAGGTTTACTGTATCCTTTGGTTCTTCTTATTGACGGTGAAACACAGAAATTGCATCGGAATTAAATAGAAAAGGCACAATGCCGACTTAAGTACTAGAAGACTGACTCTTCCTAATGTCTATGTTTTGAACCATTCCTGTGACACTAGTTATAGATTCCGATGCATCACTTCATGTGTACTGTACCTCTTGGACCTTCTTATTGACGATGATATACAGAAATTGCATCGGAATTAAATACAAAAGGCACAATGCCGACTTAACTACAGGAAGACTGACTCTTCTTACTGACCTTCTTTGAACCATTCCTGTGACACTAGTTGTAGATTCCGATGCTTAACTTCAGGATTACTGTATCCCTCTGACCTTGGTAGTGACGATGAAACACAAAATTGCATCGTAATTAAATACAAAAAGCACAATGCCGACTTATGTACAAGAAGACTGACTCTTCTTACTGACTATGTTTTAAACCATTCCTGTGACACTAGTTACAGATTCCGATGCTTCACTTCAGGTTTACTGTATCCCTCTGACCTTCTTATTGACGATGAAACACAGAAATTTAATCGGAATTAAATACAAAAGGCACAATGCTGACTTAAGTAAAAGAAGTCTGACTCTTCTTACTGTCTATGATTTGAACCATTCCTGTGACACTAGTTATAGATTCCGATGCTTCACTCCAGGTTTACTGTATCCCTTGGACCTTCTTATTGACGATGAAACACAGAAATTGCATCAGAATTAAATAGATAATACACAATGATGACTTAAGTACAAGAAGACTGACTCTTCTTACTGACTATGTTTTGAACCATTCCTGTGAGACTAGTTATAGATTCCGATGCTTCACTTCAGGTTTACTGTATCCCTTGGAATTTCTTATTGACGATGAAACACAGATATTGCATCGGAATTAAATAGAAGTGGCACAATGCCGACTTAAGTACAAGAATACTGACTCATCTTACTGTCTATGTTTTGAACCATTCCTGTGACTCTAGTTATAGATTCCGATGCTTAACTTCAGGTTTACTGTATCCTCTGACCTTCTTATTGACGATGAAACACAGAAATTGCATCGGAGTTAAATACAATAGGCACAATGCCGACTTAAGTACAAGAAGAGTGACTCTTGCTCCAGTCTATGTTTTGAACCATTTCTGTGACACTAGTTATAGATTCCGATGCTTCACTTTAGGTTTACTGTATCCCTTGGACCTTCTTATTGACGATGAAACACAGAAATTGCATCGGAATTAAATACAAAAGGCACAATACCGACATAAGTACAAGTAGACTGACTCTTCTTACTGACTATGTTTTGAACCATTCCTGTGACACTAGTCATAGATTCCGATGATTAACTTCAGGATTACCGTATCCCTTGGACCTTCTTATTGACGATTAAACACAGAAATTGCATCGGAATTAAATACAAAATGCGCAATGCCGACTTAAGTACAAGAAGACTGACTCTTCTTACTGACAATGTTTTGAACCATTCTTGTGACACTAGCTATAGATTCCGATGCTTCACTTCAGGTTTACTGTATCCCTTAACCTTCTTATTGACGATGAAACACAGAAATAGCATCGGAAATTAAAACAAGAGGCACAATGCCGACTTAAGCACAAGAAGATTGACTCTTCTTACTGTCTATGTTTTGAACCATTCCTGTGACTCTAGTTATAGATTCCGATGCTTAACTTCAGGTTTGCTGTATCCTCTGACCTTTTTATTGACGATGAAACACAGAAATTGCATCGGAATTAAATACAAAAGGCACAATGCCGACTTAAGTACAAGAAGACTGACTCTTCTTACTGTCTATGTTTTGAAACATTCCTGTGACACTAGTTATAGATTCGGATGCTTCAATTCAGGTCAACTGTATCCTTTGGACCTTCGTATTGACGATGAAACACAGAAATTGCATCGGAATTAAATAGAAAAGGCACAATGCCGACTTAAGTACAAGAAGACTGACTCTTCTTACTGACTATGTTTTGAACCATTCCTGTGACACTAGTTACAGATTCCGATGCTTCACTTCAGGTTTACTGTATCCCTCTGACCTTCTTATTGACGATGAAACACAGAAATTGCATCGGAATTAAATACAAAAGGCACAATGCCGAATTAAGTACAAGAGGACTGACTCTTTTTACTGTCTATGTTTTGAACCATTCCTGTGACACTAGTTATAGACTCCGATGCTTCACTGCAGGTTTACTGTATCCCTTGGACCTTCTTATTGACGATGAAACACAGAAATTGCATCGGAATTAAATACAAAAGGCACAATGCTGACTTAAGTAAAAGAAGTCTGACTCTTCTTACTGTCTATGTTTTGAACCATTCCTGTGACACTAGTTATAGATTCCGATGCTTCACACCAGGTTTACTGTATCCCTTGGACCTTCTTATTGACGATGAAACACAGAAATTGCATCAGAATTAAATAGATAATGCACAATGATGACTTAAGTACAAGAAGACTGACTCTTCTTACTGACTATGTTTTGAACCATTCCTGTGAGACTAGTTATAGACTCCGATGCTTCACATCAGGTTTACTGCATCCCTCTGACCTTCTTATTGATGATGAAACACAAATATTGCATCGGAATTAAATACAAAAGGCACAATGCCGATTTAAGTACATGCAGACTGATATTTTCTACTCTCTATGTTTTGAACCAATCCTGTGACACTAGTTATAGATTCCGATGGTTCATTTCAGGTTTACTGTATCCCTTGGTCCTTCTTATTGACGGTGAAACACAGAAATTGCATCGGAATTAAATAGAAAAGGCACAATGCCGACTTAAGTACTAGAAGACTGACTCTTCCTAATGTCTATGTTTTGAACCATTCCTGTGACACTAGTTATAGATTCCGATGCATCACTTCATGTGTACTGTACCCCTTGGACCTTCTTATTGACGATGATATACAGAAATTGCATCGGAATTAAATACAAAAGGCACAATGCCGACTTAACTACAGGAAGACTGACTCTTCTTACTGACCTTCTTTGAACCATTCCTGTGACACTAGTTGTAGATTCCGATGCTTAACTTCAGGATTACTGTATCCCTCTGACCTTGGTAGTGACGATGAAACACAGAAATTGCATCGGAATTAAATACAAAAAGCACAATGCCGACTTATGTACAAGAAGACTGATTCTTCTTACTGACTATGTTTTAAACCATTCCTGTGAGACTAGTTATAGATTCCGATGCTTCACTTCAGGTTTACTGTATCCCTTGGAATTTCTTATTGACGATGAAACACAGATATTGCATCAGAATTAAATAGATAATACACAATGATGACTTAAGTACAAGAAGACTGACTCTTCTTACTGACTATGTTTTGAACCATTCCTGTGAGACTAGTTATAGATTCCGATGCTTCACTTCAGGTTTACTGTATCCCTTGGAATTTCTTATTGACGATGAAACACAGATATTGCATCGGAATTAAATAGAAGTGGCACAATGCCGACTTAAGTACAAGAATACTGACTCATCTTACTGTCTATGTTTTACCCCGTCCCTGTGCCACTAGTTATAGATTCCGATGCTTCATTCCAGGTTCACCGTATCCCTAGGACCTTCTTATTGACGATGACACACAGAAATTGCATGGGAATTAAATACAAAAGGCACAATGCCGAATTAAGTACAAGAAGACTGACTCTTCTTACTGTCTATGTTTTGAACCATTCCTGTGACACTAGTTATAGATTCCGATGCTTCACTCCAGGTTTACTGTTTCCCTCTGACCTTCTTATTGACGATGAAACACAGAAATTGCATCGGAGTTAAATACAATAGGCACAATGCCGACTTAAGTACACGAAGAGTGACTCTTGCTCCAGTCTATGTTTTGAACCATTCCTGTGACACTAGTTATAGATTCCGATGCTTCACTTCAGGTTTACTGTATCCCTTGGACCTTCTTATTGACGATGAAACACAGAAATTGCATCGGAATTAAATACAAAAGGCACAATACCGACATAAGTACAAGTAGACTGACTCTTCTTACTGACTATGTTTTGAACCATTCCTGTGACACTAGTCATAGATTCCGATGATTAACTTCAGGATTACTGTATCCCTTGGACCTTCTTATTGACGATTAAACACAGAAATTGCATCGGAATTAAATACAAAATGCACAATGCCGACTTAAGTACAAGAAGACTGACTCCTCTTACTGACAATGTTTTGAACCATTCTTGTGACACTAGCTATAGATTCCGATGCTTCACTTCAGGTTTACTGTATCCCTTAACCTTCTTATTGACGATGAAACACAGAAATAGCATCGGAAATTAAAACAAGAGGCACAATGCCGACTTAAGCACAAGAAGATTGACTCTTCTTACTTTCTATGTTTTGAACCATTCCTGTGACTCTAGTTATAGATTCCGATGCTTAACTTCAGGTTTACTGTATCCTCTGACCTTCTTATTGACGATGAAACACAGAAATTGCATCGGAATTAAATACAAAAGGCACAATGCCGACTTAAGTACAAGAAGACTGACTCTTCTTACTGTCTATGTTTTGAAACATTCCTGTGACACTAGTTATAGATTCGGATGCTTCAATTCAGGTCAACTGTATCCTTTGGACCTTCGTATTGACGATGAAACACAGAAATTGCATCGGAATTAAATAGAAAAGGCACAATGCCGACTTAAGTACAAGAAGACTGACTCTTCTTACTGACTATGTTTTGAACCATTCCTGTGACACTAGTTACAGATTCCGATGCTTCACTTCAGGTTTACTGTATCCCTCTGACCTTCTTATTGACGATGAAACACAGAAATTGCATCGGAATTAAATACAAAAGGCACAATGCCGAATTAAGTACAAGAGGACTGACTCTTTTTACTGTCCATGTTTTGAACCATTCCTGTGACACTAGTTATAGACTGCGATGCTTCACTGCAGGTTTACTGTATCCCTTGGACCTTCTTATTGACGATGAAACACAGAAATTGCATCGGAATTAAATACAAAAGGCACAATGCTGACTTAAGTAAAAGAAGTCTGACTCTTCTTACTGTCTATGTTTTGAACCATTCCTGTGACACTAGTTATAGATTCCGATGCTTCACACCAGGTTTACTGTATCCCTTGGACCTTCTTATTGACGATGAAACACAGAAATTGCATCAGAATTAAATAGATAATGCACAATGATGACTTAAGTACAAGAAGACTGACTCTTCTTACTGACTATGTTTTGAACCATTCCTGTGAGACTAGTTATAGATTCCGATGCTGCACTTCAGGTTAATGTATCCCCTGGAATTTCTTATTGACGATGAAACACAGATATTGCATCGGAATTAAATAGAAATGGCACAATGCCGACTTAAGTACAAGAATACTGACTCATCTTACTGTCTATGTTTTGAACCGTCCCTATGACACTAGTTATAGATTCCGATGCTTCATTCCAGGTTCACCGTATCGCTAGGACCTTCTTATTGACGATGGCACACAGAAATTGCATGGGAATTAAATACAAAAGGCACAATGCCGAATTAAGTACAAGATGACTGACTCTTCTTACTGTCTATGTTTTGAACCATTCCTGTGACACTAGTTATAGACTCCGATGCTTCACTCCAGGTTTACTGTATCCCTCTGACCTTCTTATTGACGATGAAACACAGAAATTGCATCGGAATTAAATACAAAAGGCACAATGCCGACTTAAGTACAAGAAGACTGACTCTTCCTACTGTCTATGTTTCGAACCATTCCTGTGACACTAGTTATGGATTCCGAAGCTTCACTCCAGGTTTACTGTGTCCCTTGGACCTTGTTATTGACGATGAAACACAGAAATTGCATCGGAATTAAATACAATAGGCACAATACCGATTTCAGTACAAGAAGACTGACTCTTGCTACTGTCTATGTTTTGAACCATTCCTGTGAGACTAGTTATAGTTTACGATTCTTCACTTCAGGATTACTGTATCCCTTGGACCTTCTTATTGACGATGAAACACATAAATTGCATCGGAATTAAATACAAAATTCACAATGCCGACTTAAGTACAAGAAGATCGACTCTTCCTTCTGTCTTTGTTTTGAACCATTCCTGTGACACTAGTTATAGATTCCGATGCTTCACTTCAGGTTTACAGTATCCCTTGGACCTTCATATTGACGATGAAACACAGAAATTGCATCAGAATTAAGTAGAAAAGGCACAATGCCGACTTAAGGACAAGTAGATTGACGCTTCTTACTGACTATGTTCTGAACCATTCCTGTGACACTAGTTATAGATTCCGATGCTTCACTTCAGGTTTACTGTATCCCTTGGGCCTCCTTTTTGAAGATGAAAAACAGATATTGCATCGGAATTAAATAGAAAAGACACAATGCCGACATATGTACAAGAAGACTGACTCTTCTTACTGTTTTTTGCTTTTAACCATTCCTGTGACACTAGTTATAGATTCCGATGCTTCACTCCAGGTTTACTGTATCCCTTGGACCTTCTTTTTGACGATGAAACAAGAATTTGCATCGGAATTAAATACAAAAGGCACAATGCCGACTAAAGTACAAGAAGACTGTCTCTTCTTACTGCCTATGTGTTGAACCATTCCTGTGACACTAGTTATAGACTCCGATGCTTCACTACAGGTTTACTGTATCCCTCTGACCTTCTTATTGACGATGAAATACAGAAATTGCATCGGAATTAAATACAAAAGGCACAATGCCGACTTAAGTACAAGAATACTGACTCTTCCTACTGTCAATGTTTTGAACTATTCCTGTGACACTAGTTATAGATTCCGATGCTTCACTCCAGGTTTACTGTGTCCCTTGGACCTTCGTATCGACGATGAAACACAGAAATTGCATGGAATTAAATACAAAAGGCACAATGCCGAATTAAGTACAAGAAGACTGACCCTTCTTACAGCCTATGTTTGGAACCATTCCTGTGACACTGGTTATAGACTCCGATGCTTCACTCCAGGTTTACTGTATCCCTCTGACCTTCTTATTGACGATGAAACACAGAAATTGCATCGCAATTAAATACAAAAGGCATAATGCCGACTTAAGTACAAGAAGACTGACTCTTCCTACTGTCTGTGTTTCGAAAAATTCCTGTGACACTAGTTATAGACTCTGATGCTTCACTCCAGGTTTACTGTATCCCTCTGACCTTCATATTGACGGTGAAACACTGTAATTGCATCGGAATTAAATACAATAGGAACAATGCCGACATAAGTACAAGAAGACTGACTCTTCCTACTGTCTATGTTTTAACCATTCCTGTGACACTAGTTATAGATTCCGATGCTTCACACCAAGTTTACTGTGTCCCTTGGACCCTCTTATTGACGATGAAACACAGAAATTGCAACGGAATTAAATACAATAGGCACAATGCCGACTTAAGTACAAGAAGAGTGACTCTTGCTACTGTCTATGTTTTGAACCATTCCTGTGACACTAGTTATAGATTCCGATGCTTCACTTCAGGTTTACTGTATCCCTTGGACCTTCGTATTGACGATGAAACACAGAAATTTCATCGGAATTAAATACAAAAGGCACAATACCGACATAAGTACAAGAAGACTGCCTCTTCTTACTGACTATGTTTCGAACCATTCCTGTGACACTAGTCATAGATTCCGATGCTTAACTTCTGGATTACTGTATCTCTTGGACCTTCTTATTGACGATTAAACACAGAAACTGCATCGGAATTAAGTACAAAAGGCACAATGCCGACTTAAGTACAAGAAGACTGACTCTTCTTACTGACTATGTTTTGAACCATTCGTGTGACTCTAGTTATAGATTCCGATGCTTAACTCCAGATTTACTGTATCCCTCTGACCTTCGTATTGACGATGAAACACAGAAATTGCATCGGAATTAAATACAAAAGGCACCATACCGACTTAAGTACAAGAGGACTGACTCATCTTACTTTCTATGTTTTGAACCATTCGTGTGATTCTAGTTATAGATTCCGATGCTTCACTTCAGGTTTACTGTATCCCTCTGACCTTCTTATTGACGATGAAATACAGAAATTGCATCGGAATTAAATACAAAAGGCACCATACCGACTTAAGTACAAGAAGACTGACTCTTCTTACCGTCTATGTTTTAAAACCATTCCTGTGACACTAGTTATGGATTCCGATGCTTCAATTCAGGTCTACTGTATCCCTTGGACCTTCTTATTGACGAAGAAACACAGAAATTGCATCGGAATTAAATTCATGAGGCACAATGCCGACTTAAGTACAAGAAGACTAACTCTTCTTACTGTCTATGTTTTGAACCATTCCTGTGACTCTAGTTATAGATTCCGATGCTTCACTTCAGGTTTACTGTATCCTCTGAATTTATTGACGATGAAACACAGAAATTGCAACAGAATTAAATACAAAAGGCACTATGCCGACTTAAGTACAAGAAGACTGACTCTTCTTACTGACTATGTCTTGAACCATTCCTGTGACACTAGTTATAGAGTCCGATGGTTCGCTTCAGGTTTACTGTATCCCTTGGACCTTCTTATTGACGATGAAACACAGAAATTGCATCGGAATTAAATACAGAAGGCACAAAGCCGCCTTAACTACAAGAAGACTGACTCTTCTTACTGACTATGCTTCGAACCGTCCTGTGACACTAGTTATAGATTCCGATGCTTAACTTCAGGATTACTGTATCCCTCTGACCTTCATAGTGACGATGAAACACAGAAATTGCATCGGAATTAAATACAAAAAGCACAATGCCGACTTAAGTACAAGATTACTGACTCATCTTACTGTCTATGTTTTGAACCGTCCCTGTGATTGCAGTTATAGATTCCGATGCTTCACTCCAGGTTTAATGTATCCCTTGGACCTTCTTATTGACGATGACACACAGAAATTGCATCGGAATTAAATACAAATGGCACAATGCCGACTTAAGTACAACAAGACTGACTCTTCTTACTGACATTGTTATAAACCATTCCTGTGACACTAATTGATTCCGATGCTTCACTTCACTCTTACAGTATCCCTCTGACCTTCTTATTGACGATGAAACACAGAAATTGCATCGGAATTAAATACAAAAGGCGCAATGCCGAATTAAGTACAAGACGACGGACTCTTCTTACTGCCTGTGTTTTGAACCATTCCTGTGACACTAGTTATAGACTCCGATGCTTCACTCCACGTTTACTGTATCCCTTAGACCTTCTTATTGACGATGAAACACAGAAGTTGCATCGGAATTAAATACAAAATTCACAATGCCGACTTAAGTACAAGAATACTGACTCATCTTACTGTCTATATTATGAACCGTCCCTGTGACACTAGTTATAGATTCCGATGCTTTACTCCACGTTTACTGTATCCCTTGGACCTTCTTATTGACGATGAAACACAGAAATAGCATCGGAATTAAATACAAAAGGAACAATGCCGACTTAAATACAAGAAGACTGACTCTTCTTACTGTCTATGTTTTGAACCATTCGTGTGACTCTAGTTGTAGATTCCGATGCCTCACTTCAGGTTTACTGTATCCCTCTGACCTTCTTATTGACGATGAAACACAGAAATTGCATCGGAAATAAATACAGAAGGCACAAAACCGACTTAACTACAAGAAAACTGACTCCTCTTACTGACTATGCTTTGAACCATTCCTGTGACACTAGTCATAGATTCCGATGCTTAACTTCAGGTTTACTGTATCCCTCTGACCTTCTTATTGACGATGAAACACAGAAATTGCATCGGAATTAAATACAAAAGGCACAATGCCGACTTAAGTACATGTGGACTGACTTTTCCTACTGTCTACGTTTTGAACCATTCCTGTGACAGTAGTTATAGATTCCGATGGTTCACTTCTGGTTTACTGTATCCCTTGGACCTACTTATTGACGATGAAACACAGAAATTGCATCGGACTTAAATACAAAAGGCACAATGCAGACTTAACCACAAGAAGACTGACTCTTCTTACTCACTATGCTTTGAACCATTCCTGTGACACTAGTTATAGATTCCGATGTTTAACTTCAGGATTACTGTATCCCTCTGACCTTCTTAGTGACGATGAAACACAGAAATTGCATCGGAATTAAATACACAAAGCACATGGCCGACTTAAGTACAAGAATACTGACTCATCTTACTGTCTATGTTTTGAACCGTCCCTGTGACACTAGTTATAGATTCCTATGCTTCACTTCAGGTTTACTGTATCCCTTGGACCTACTTATTGACGATGAAACACAGAAATTGCATCGGACTTAAATACAAAAGGCACAATGCAGACTCAACTACAAGAAGACTGACTCTTCTTACTGACTATGCTTTGAACCATTCCTGTGACACTAGTTATAGATTCCGATGTTTAACTTCAGGATTACTGTATCCCTCTGACCATCTTAGTGACGATGAAACACAGAAATTGCATCGGAATTAAATACAAAAAGCACATTGCCGACTTAAGTACAAGAATACTGACTCATCTTACTGTCTATGTTTTGAACCGTCCCTGTGACACTAGTTATAGATTCCGGCGCTTCACTTCAGGTTTACTGTATCCCTTGGACCTACTTATTGACGATGAAACACAGAAATTGCATCGGACTTAAATACAAAAGGCCCAATGCAGACTTAACTACAAGAAGACTGACTCTTCTTACTGTCTATGCTTTGAACCATTCCTGTGACACTAGTTATAGGTTCCGATGCTTCACTTCAGGTTTACTGTATCCCTTGGACCTACTTATTGACGATGAAACACAGAAATTGCATCGGACTTAAATACAAAAGGCACAATGCAGACTTAACTACAAGAAGACTGACTCTTCTTACTGTCTATGCTCTGAACCCTTCCTGTGACACTAGTTATAGATTCCGTTGCTTAACTTCAGGATTACTGTATCCCTCTGACCTTCTTAGTGACGATGAAACACAGAAATTGCATCGGAATTAAATACAAAAATCACATTGCCGACTTAAGTACAAGAATACTGACTCATCTTACTGTCTTTGTTTTGAACCGTCCCTGTGACACTAGTTATATATTCCGATGCTTCAATCCAGGTTTACTGTATCCCTTGGACCTTCTTATTGACGATGAAACACAGAAATTGCATCGGAATTAAATACAAAAGGCACAAAGCCGACTTAAGTAAAAGAAGTCTGACTTTTCTTACTGTCTATGTTTTGAACCGTCCCTGTGACACTAGTTATAGACTCCGATGCTTCATTCCAGGTTAAATGTATCCCTTGGACCTTTTTATTGACGATGAAACACATAAATTGCAACGGAACTAAATACAAAAGGCACAATGCCGACTTAAGTACAAGAAGACTGACTCTTCTTTCTGACTATGTTTTGAACCATTCCTGTGACACTAGATATAAATACCGATGCTTCACTTCAGGTTTACTGTATCCCTCTACCCGTCTTATTGACGATGAAACACTGAAATTGCATCGGAATTAAATGGAATATGCACAATGCCGACTTAAGTACTAGAAGGCTGACTCTTCCTACTGTGTATGTTTTGAACCATTCCTGTGACACTAGTTACAGATTCCGATGCTTAACTTCAGGATTACTGTATCCCTTGGACCTTCTTATTGACGATTAAACACAGAAATTGCATCGGAATTAAGTACAAAAGGCACAATGCCGTCTTAAGTACAAGAAGACTGACTCTTCTTACTGACTATGTTTTGAACCATTCTTGTAACATTCGCTATAGATTCCGATGCTTCACCTCAGGTTTACTGTATCCTTTACACCTTCTTATTGACGATGAAACACGGAAATAGCATCGGAATTAAATACAAAAGGAACAATGCCGACTTAAGTACAAGAAGACTGACTCTTCTTACTGTCTATGTTTTGAACCATTCATGTGACTCTAGTTATAGATTCCGATGCTTCACTTCAGGTATACTGTATCCCTCTGACCTTCTTATTGACAATGAAACACAGAAATTGCATCGGAATTAAATACAAAAGGCACCATACCGACTTAAGTACAAGAAGACTGACTCTTCTTACTGTCTATGGTTTAGAACCATTCCTGTGACACTAGTTATAGATTCCGATGCTTCAATTCAGGTCTACTGTATCCCTCTGGCCTTCTTATTGACGATGAAACACAGAAATTGCATCGGAATGAAATACAAAAGGCACAATGCCGACTTAAGTACATGTAGACTGACTTTTCCTACTGTCTATGTTTTGAACCATTCCTGTGACTCTAGTTATAGATTCCGATGCTTCACTTCAGGTTTACTGTATCCTCTGACCTTATTGACGATGAAACACAGAAATTGCAACAGAATTAAATACAAAAGGCACTATGCCGACTTAAGTACGAGAAGACTGACTCTTCTTACTGACTATGTCTTGAACCATTCCTGTGGCACTAGTTATAGAATCCGATGGTTCACTTCAGGTTTACTGTATCCCTTGGACCTTCTTATTGACGATGAAACACAGAAATTGCATCGGAATTAAATACAGAACGCACAAAGCCGACTTAACTACAAGAAGACTGACTCTTCTTACTGACTATGCTTCGAACCGTTCCTGTGACACTAGTTATAGATTCCGATGCTTAACTTCAGGATTACTGTAATCCTCTGACCTTCATAGTGACGATGAAACACAGAAATTGCATCGGAATTAAATACAAAAAGCACAATGCCGACTTAAGTACAAGATTACTGACTCATCTTACTGTCTATGTTTTGAACCGTCCCTGTGATTGTAGTTATAGATTCCGATGCTTCACTCCAGGTTTAATGTATCCCTTGGACCTTCTTATTGACGATGAAACACAGAAATTGCATCGGAATTAAATACAAATGGCACAATGCCGACTTATGTACAACAAGACTGACTCTTCTTACTGACATTGTTATAAACCATTCCTGTGACACTAATTGATTCCGATGCTTCACTTCACTCTTACAGTATCCCTCTGACCTTCTTATTGACGATGAAACACAGAAATTGCATCGGAATTAAATACAAAAGGCGCAATGCCGAATTAAGTACAAGACGACTGACTCTTCTTACTGCCTATGTTTTGAACCATTCCTGTGACACTAGTTATAGACTCCGATGCTTCACTCCAGGTTTACTGTATCCCTTAGACCTTCTTATTGACGATGAAACACAGAAGTTGCATCGGAATTAAATACAAAATTCACAATGCCGACTTAAGTACAAGAATACTGACTCATCTTACTGTCTATGTTATGAACCGTCCCTGTGACACTAGTTATAGATTCCGATGCTTTACTCCAGGTTTACTGTATCCCTTGGACCTTCTTATTGACGATGAAACACAGAAATAGCATCGGAATTAAATACAAAAGGAACAATGCCGACTTAAATACAAGAAGACTGACTCTTCTTACTGTCTATGTTTTGAGCCATTCGTGTGACTCTAGTTATAGATTCCGATGCCTCACTTCAGGTTTACTGTATCCCTCTGACCTTCTTATTGACGATGAAACACAGAAATTGCATCGGAAATAAATACAAAAGGCACCATATCGACTTAAGTACAAGCTGACAGTCTCTTCTTACTGTCTATGTTTTAGAACCATTCCTGTGATACTAGTTATAGATTCCGATGCTTCACTTCAGTTTTACTGTATCCATCTGACCTTCTTATTGACGATGAAACACAGAAATTGCATCGGAATTAAATACAAGAGGCACAATGCCGACTTAAGTACAAGAAGACTGACTCTTCTTACTGTCTATGTTTTGAACCATTCCAGTGACTCTAGTTATAGATACCGATGCTTCACTTCAGGTGTACTGTATCCTCTGACCTTCTTATTGATGATGAAACAAAGAAATTGCATCGGAATTAAATACAAAAGGCACTATGCCGACTTAAGTACAAGAAGACTGACTCTTCTTACTGACTATGTTTTGAACCATTCCTGTGACACTAGTTATAGGGTCCGATGGTTCACTTCAGGTTTACTGTATCCCTTGGACCTTCTTATTGACGATAAACACAGAAACTGCATCGGAATTAGATACAGAAGGCACAAAGCCGACTTAACTACAAGAAAACTGTCTCCTCTTACTGACTATGCTTTGAACCATTCCTGTGACACTAGTCATAGATTCCGATGCTTAACTTCAGGTTTACTGTATCCCTCTGACCTTGTTATTGACGATGAAACACAGAAATTACATCGGAATTAAATACAAAAGGCACAATGCCGACTTAGGTACATGTAGACTGACTTTTCCTACTGTCTACGTTTTGAACCATTCCTGTGACAGTAGTTATAGATTCCGATGGTTCACTTCTGGTTTACTGTATCCCTTGGACCTACTTATTGACGATGAAACACAGAAATTTCATCGGACTTAAATACAAAAGGCACAATGCAGTCTTAACCACAAAAAGACTGACTCTTCTTACTCACTATGCTTTGAACCATTCCTGTGACACTAGTTATAGATTCCGATGTTTAACTTCAGGATTACTGTATCCCTCTGACCTTCTTAGTGACGATGAAACACAGAAATTGCATCGGAATTAAATACACAAAGCACATGGCCGACTTAAGTACAAGAATACTGACTCATCTTACTGTCTATGTTTTGAACCGTCCCTGTGACACTAGTTATAGATTCCGATGCTTCACTTCAGGTTTACTGTATCCCTTGGACCTACTTATTGACGATGAAACACAGAAATTGCATCGGACTTAAATACAAAAGGCACAATGCAGACTTAACTACAAGAAGACTGACTCTTCTTACTGACTATGCTTTGAACCATTCCTGTGACACTAGTTATAGATTCCGATGTTTAACTTCAGGATTACTGTATCCCTCTGACCTTCTTAGTGACGATGAAACACAGAAATTGCATCGGAATTAAATACAAAAAGCACATTGCCGACTTAAGTACAAGAATACTGACTCATCTTATTGTCTATGTTTTGAACCGTCCCTGTGACACTAGTTATAGATTCCGATGCTTCACTTCAGGTTTACTGTATCCCTTGGACCTACTTATTGACGATGAAACACAGAAATTGCATCGGACTTAAATACAAAAGGCACAATGCAGACTTAACTACAAGAAGACTGACTCTTCTTACTGTCTATGCTTTGAACCATTCCTGTGACACTAGTTATAGGTTCCGATGCTTCACTTCAGGTTTACTGTATCCCTTGGACCTACTTATTGACGATGAAACACAGAAATTGCATCGGAATTAAATACAAAAGGCACAAAGCCAACTTAAGTAAAAGAAGTCTGACTTTTGTTACTGTCTATGTTTTGAACCGTCCCTGTGACACTAGTTATAGACTCCGACGCTTCACTCCAGGTTAAATGTATCCCTTGGACCTTTTTATTGACGATGAAACACAGAAATTGCAACGGAACTAAATACAAAAGGCACAATGCCGACTTAAGTACAAGAAGACTGACTCTTCTTACTGTCTATGTTTTGAACCATCCCTGTGTACTAGTTATAGATTCCGATGCTTCACTCCAGGTTTACTGTATCCCTTGGTCCTTCTTATTGACGATGAAATACACAAATTGCATCGGAATTAAATACAAAGGGCACAATGCCGACTTAAGTACAAGAAGACTGACTCTTCTTTCTGACTATGTTTTGAACCATTCCTGTGACACTAGATATAAATACCGATGCTTCACTTCAGGTTTACTGTATCCCTCTGACCGTCTTATTGACGATGAAACACTGAAATTGCATCGGAATTAAATAGAATATGCACAATGCCGACTTAAGTACTAGAAGGCTGACTCTTCCTACTGTGTATGTTTTGAACCATTCCTGTGACACTAGTTACAGATTCCGATGCTTACCTTCAGGATTACTGTATCCCTTGGACCTTCTTATTGACGATTAAACACAGAAATTGCATCGGAATTAAGTACAAAAGGCACAATGCCGTCTTAAGTACAAGAAGACTGTCTCTTCTTACTGACTATGTTTTGAACCATTCTTGTAACATTCGCTATAGATTCCGATGCTTCACCTCAGGTTTACTGTATCCTTTACACCTTCTTATTGACGATGAAACACGGAAATAGCATCGGAATTAAATACAAAAGGAACAATGCCTACTTAAGTACAAGAAGACTGACTCTTCTTACTGTCTATGTTTGAACCATTCGTGTGACTCTAGTTATAGATTCCGATGCTTCACTTCAGGTATACAGTATCCCTCTGACCTTCTTATTGACAATGAAACACAGAAATTGCATCGGAATTAAATACAAAAGGCACCATACCGACTTAAGTACAAGAAGACTGACTCTTCTTACTGTCTATGGTTTAGAACCATTCCTGTGACACTAGTTATAGATTCCGATGCTTCAATTCAGGTCTACTGTATCCCTCTGGCCTTCTTATTGACGATGAAACACAGAAATTGCATCGGAATTAAATACAAAAGGCACAATGCCGACTTAAGTACATGTAGACTTACTTTTCCTACTGTCTATGTTTTGAACCATTCCTGTGACACTAGTTATAGATTCCGATGGTTCACTTCAGGTTTACTGTATCCCTTGGACCTACTTATTGACGATGAAACACAGAAATTGCATCGGACGTAAATACAAAAGGCACAATGCAGACTTAACTACAAGAAGACTGACTCTTTTACTTTCTATGCTTTGAACCATTCCTGTGATACTAGTTATAGATTCTGATGCTTAACTTCAGGATTACTGTATCCCTCTGACCTTCTTAGTGACGATGAAACACAGAAATTGCATCGGAATTAAATACAAAAAGCACATTGCCGACTTAAGTACAAGAATACTGAGTCAACTTACTGTCTATGTTTTGAACCGTCCCTGTGACACTAGTTATAGATTCCGATGCTACACTCCAGGTTTACTGTATCCCTTGGACCTTCTTATTGACGATGAAACACAGAACTTGCATCGGAATTAAATAGAAAAGGCACAATGACGACTTAAGTACAAGAATACTGACTCACTTTACTGTCTATGTTTTGAACCGTCCCTGTGACACTAGTTATAGATTCCGATGCTTCACTCCAGGTTTACTGTATCCCTTGGACCTTCTTATTGACGATGAAACACAGAAATTGCATCGGAATTAAATACAAAAGGCACAATGCCGACTTAAGTACAAGACGACTGACTCTTCTTACTAACTATGTTTTGAACCATTCTTGTGACACTAGTTATAGATTCCGATACTTCACTTCAGGTTTACTGTATCCCTCTGACCTTCTTATTGACGATGAACCACTGGAATTGCATCGGAATAAAATACAAAAGGCACAACGCCAAATAAAGTACAAGAAGACTGACTCTTCTTACTGTCTATGTTTGAACCATTCCTGTGACACTAGTTATAGACTCCGATGCTTCACTCCAGGTTAACTGTATCCCTTGGACCTTTTTATTGACGATGAAACACAGAAATTGCAACGGAACTAAATACAAAAGGCACAATGCCGACATAAGTACAAGAAGACTGACTCTTCTTACTGACTATGTTTTGAACCACTCCTGTGACACTAGTTATAGATTCCGATGCTTCACTTCAGGTTTACTGTATCCCTTGGACCTTCTTATTGACGATGAAACACAGATATTGCATCGGAATTAAATAGAAGAGGCACAATGCCGACTTATGTACAAGAAGACTGACTCTTCTTACTGTTTATGTTTTTAACCATTCCTGTGACACTAGTTATAGATTCCGATGCTTCACTCCAGGTTTACAGTATCCCTTGGACCTTCTTATTGACGATGAAACACAGAAATTGCATCAGAATTAAATTGAAAAGGCACAATGCCGACTTAAGTACAAGTAGACTGACGATTCTTACTGACTATGTTTTGAACCATTCCTGTGACACTAGTTATAGATTCCGATGCTTCACTTCAGGTTTACTGTATCCCACTGACCTTCTAATTGACGATGAAACACAGAAATTGCACCGGAATTAAATACAAAAGGCACAATGCCGACTTAAGTTCAAGAAGAGTGACTCTTGCTCCTGTCTATGCTTTGAAACATTCCTGTGACACTAGTTATAGATTCCGATGCTTCACTCCAGGTTCCCTGTATCCCTTAGGCCTTCTTTTTTACGAGTAAACAAGAAATTGCATCGGAATTAAATACAAAAGGCACAATGCCGACTAAAGTACCAGAAGACTGACTCTTCTTTCAGTCTATGTTTTGAACCATTCCCATGACACTACTTATAGATTCCGGTGCTTCTCTCCAGGTTTACTGTATCGCTTGGACCTTCTTATTGACGATGAAACACAGAAATTTCATCAGAATTAAATAGAAAAAGCAAAATGCCGACTTAAGTACAAGAAGACTGACGCTTCTTACTGACTATGTTTTGAACCATTCCTGTGACACTAGTTATAGATTCCGATTCTTCACTTCAGGTTTACTGTATCCCTTGGACCTTCGTATTGACGATGAAACACAGATATTGCATCGGAATTAGTTAGAAAAGGCACAATGCCAACTTAAGTACAAGAAGACTGACTCTTCTTACTGTTTATGTTTTGAACCATTCCTGTGACGCTAATTATAGATTCCGATGCTTCACTTCAGGTTTATTGTATCCCTCTGACCTTCCTATTGACGATGAAACACAGAAATTGCATCCGAATTAAATACAAAAGGCACAATGCCGACTTAAGTACAAGAAGACTGACTCTTCTTACTGTCTATGTTTTTAACCATTCCTGTGACTCTAGTTATAGATTCCGATGCTTCACTTCAGGTTTACTGTATCCCTCTGACCTTCTAATTGACGATGAAACACAGAAATTGCACCGGAATTAAATACAAAAGGCACAATGCCGACTTAAGTACAAGAAGAGTGACTCTTGCTCCTGTCTATGCTTTGAAACATTCCTGTGACACTAGTTATAGATTCCGATGCTTCACTTAAGGCTTACTGTATCCCTTGGACCTTCTTATTGCCGATGAAACACAGAAATTGATTCGGAATTAAATACAAAAGGCACTATACCGACATAAGTACAAGAAGACTGACTCTTCTTACTGACTATGTTTTGAATCATTCATGTGACACTAGTCATAGATTCCGATGCTTAACTTCAGGATTACTGTATCCCTTGGACCTTCTTATTGACGATTGAACACAGAAATGGCATTGGAATTTAATACAAAATGCACAATGCCGACTTAAGTACAAGAAGACTGACTCTTCTTACTGACTATGTTTTGAACCATTCCTGTGACACTAGTTATAGATTCCGATGCTTAACTTCAGGATTACTGTATCCCTCTGACCTTCTTAGTGACGATGAAACACAGAAATTGCATCGGAATTAAATACAAAAAGCACATTGCCGACTTAAGTACAAGAATACTGAGTCAACTTACTGTCTATAATTTGTACCGTCCCTGTGACACTAGTTATAGATTCCGATGCTACACTCCAGGTTTACTTTATCCCTTGGACCTTCTTATTGACGATGAAACACAGAACTTGCATCGGAATTAAATAGAAAAGGCACAATGCCGACTTAAGTACAAGAATACTGACTCATCTTACTGTCTATGTTTTAAACCGTCCCTGTGACACTAGTTATAGATTCCGATGCTTCACTCCAGGTTTACTGTATCCCTTGGACCTTCTTATTGACGATGAATTACAGAAATTAAATCGGAATTAAATACAAAAGGCACAATGCTGACTTAAGTACAAGAAGACTGACTCTTCTTACTAACTATGTTTTGAACCATTCCTGTGACACTAGTTATAGATTCCGATACTTCACTTCAGGTTTACTGTACCCTCTGACCTTCTTATTGACGATGAAACACTGGAATTGCATCGGCATTAAATACAAATGGCACAACGCCAAATTAAGTACAAGAAGACTGACTCTTCTTACTGTCTATTTTTGAACCATTCCTGTGACACTAGTTATAGACTCCGATGCTTCACTCCAGGTTAACTGTATCCCTTGGACCTTTTTATTGACGATGAAACACAGATATTGCATCGGAATTAAATAGAAAAGGCACAATGCCGACTAAAGTACCAGAAGACTGACTCTTCTTTCAGTCTATGTTTTGAACCATTCCTGTGACACTACTTATAGATTCCGGTGCATCTCTCCAGGTTTACTGTATCGCTTGGACCTTCTTATTGACGATGGAACACAGAAATTTCATCAGAATTAAATAGAAAAAGCAAAATGCCGACTTAAGTACAAGAAGACTGACGCTTCTTACTGACTATGTTTTGAACCATTCCTGTGACACTAGTTATAGATTCCGATGCTTCACTTCAGGTTTACTGTATCCCACTGACCTTCTAATTGACGATGAAACACAGAAATTGCACCGGAATTAAATACAAAAGGCACAATGCCGACTTAAGTTCAAGAAGAGTGACTCTTGCTCCTGTCTATGCTTTGAAACATTCCTGTGACACTAGTTATAGATTCCGATGCTTCACTCCAGGTTTCCTGTTTCCCTTAGGCCTTCTTTTTTACGAGTAAACAAGAAATTGCATCGGAATTAAATACAAAAGGCACAATGCCGACTAAAGTACCAGAAGACTGACTCTTCTTTCAGTCTATGTTTTGAACCATTCCTGTGACACTACTTATAGATTCCGGTGCTTCTCTCCAGGTTTACTGTATCGCTTGGACCTTCTTATTGACGATGAAACACAGAAATTTCATCAGAATTAAATAGAAAAAGCAAAATGCCGACTTAAGTACAAGAAGACTGACGCTTCTTACTGACTATGTTTTGAACCATTCCCGTGACACTAGTTAAAGATTCCGATGCTTCACTTCAGGTTTACTGTATCCCTCTGACCTTCTAATTGACGATTAAACACAAAAATTGCGCCGGAATTAAATACAAAAGACACAATGCCGACTTAAGTACAAGAAGAGTGACTCTTGCTCCTGTCTATGCTTTGAAACATTCCTGTGACACTAGTTATAGATTCCGATGCTTCACTTAAGGTTTACTGTATCCCTTGGACCTTCTTATTGCCGATGAAACACAGAAATTGCATCGGAATTAAATGCAATAGGCACTATACCGACATAAGTACAAGAAGACTGACTCTTCTTACTGACTATGTTTTGAATCATTCCTGTGACACTAGTCATAGATTCCGATGCTTAACTTCAGGATTACTTTATCCCTTGGACCTTCTTACTGACGATTGAACACAGAAATGGCATCGGAATTTAATACAAAATGCACAATGCCGACTTAAGTACAAGAAGACTGACTCTTCTTACTGACTATGTTTTGAACCATTCCTGTGACACTACCTATAGATTCCGATGCTTCACTTCAGGTTTACTGTATCCCTTAACTTGCTTACTGACGACGAAACACAGTAATAGCATCGGAATTAAATACAAGTGGCACAATACCGACTTAAGTACAAGAAGACTGACTCTTCTTACTGTCTATGTTTTGGACCATTCCTGTGACTCTAGTTATAGATTCCGATGCTTCACGTCAGGTTTACTGTATCCTCTGACCTTCTTATTGACGATGAAACACAGAAATTGCATCGGAATTGAATACAAAAGGCACTATGCCGACTTAAGTACAAGAAGACTGACTCTTCTTACTGACTATGTTTTGAACCATTCCTGTGACACTAGTTATAGAGACCGATGGTTCACTTCAGGTTTACTGTATCCCTTGGACCTTCTTATTGACGATGAAACACAGAAATTGCATCGGAATTAAATACTGAAGGCACAAAGCCGACTTAACTACAAGAAGACTGACTCTTCTTACTGACTAAGCTTTGAACCATTCCTGTGACACAAGTTATAGATTCCGATGCTTCACAGCAGGTTTACTGTGTCCCTTGGACCTTCTTATTGACGATGAAACACAGATATTGCATCTGAATTAAATACAATAGGCACAATGCCGACTTAAGTACAAGAAGAGTGACTCTTGCTACTGTCTATGTTTTGAACCATTCCTGTGACACAAGTTATAGATTCCGATGCTTCACTTCAGGTTTACTGTATCCCTTGGACCTTCTTATTGACGATGAAACACAGAAATTGCATCGGAATTAAATACAAAAGGCACATTACTTGCATAAGTACAAGAAGACTGACTCTTCTTACTGACTATGTTTTGAACCATTCCTGTGACACTAGTCATAGTTTCCGATGCTTCACTTCAGGATTGCTGTATCCCTAGGACCTTCTTATTGACGATTAAACACAGAAATTGCATCGGAATTAAATACAAAAGGCACAATGCCGACTTAAGTACAAGAAGACTGACTCTTCTTACTGACTATGTTTTGAACCATTCTTGTGACATTAGCTATAGATTCCGATGCTTCACCTCAGGTTTAGTGTATCCCTTACACCTTCTTATTGACGATGAAACACAGAAATAGCATCGGAATTAAATACAAAAGGAACAATGCCCACCAATGTACAAGAAGACTGACTCTTCTTACTGTCTATGTTTTAGAACCATTCCTGTGACACTAGTTATAGATTCCGATGCTTCAATTCAGGTCTACTGTATTCCTTGGACCTTGTTATTGACGATAAAACACAGAAATTGCATCGGAATTAAATACAAAAGGCACCATACCGACTTAAGTACAAGATGACTGACTCTTCCTACTGTCTATGTTTTGAACCATTCGTGTGACTCTAGTTATAGATTCCGATGCTTCACATCAGGTTTACTGTATGCTTCTGACCTTCTTATTGACGATGAAACACAGAAATTGCATCGGAATTAAATACAAAAGGCACAATGCCGACTTAAGTACATGTAGACTGACTTTTCCTACTGTCTATGTTTTGAACCATTCCTGTGACACTAGTTATAGATTCCGATGCTTCATTTCAGGTTTACTGTATCCCTTGGACCCTCTTGTTGACGATGAAACACAGAAATTGCATCGGAATTAATTACAAAAAGCACAATGCCGACTTAAGTACAAGAAGACTGACTCTTCCAACTGTCTATGTTTTGAACCATTCCTGTGACACTAGTTATAGAATCCGATGCATCACTTCAGGTTTACTGTATCCCTTGGACCTACTTATTGACGATGAAACACAGAAATTGCATCGGACTTAAATACAAAAGGCACAATGCAGACTTAACTACAAGAAGACTGACTCTTCTTACTGACTATGCTTTGAACCATTCCTGTGACACTAGTTACAGATTCCGATGCTTCACATCAGGTTTACTGTATGCTTTTGACCTTCTTATTGACGATGAAACACAGAAATTGCATCGGAATTAAATACAAAAGGCACAATGCCGACTTAAGTACATGTAGACTGACTTTTCCTACTGTCTATGTTTTGAACCATTCCTGTGACACTAGTTATAGATTCCGATGCTTCATTTCAGGTTTACTGTATCCCTTGGACCCTCTTGTTGACGATGAAACACAGAAATTGCATCGGAATTAATTACAAAAAGCACAATGCCGACTTAAGTACAAGAAGACTGACTCTTCCAACTGTCTATGTTTTGAACCATTCCTGTGACACTAGTTATAGAATCCGATGCATCACTTCAGGTTTACTGTATCCCTTGGACCTACTTATTGACGATGAAACACAGAAATTGCATCGGACTTAAATACAAAAGGCACAATGCAGACTTAACTACAAGAAGACTGACTCTTCTTACTGACTATGCTTTGAACCATTCCTGTGACACTAGTTACAGATTCCGATGCTTACCTTCAGGATTACTGTATCCCTCTGACCTTCTTAGTGACGATGAAACACAGAAATTGCATCGGAATTAAATAGAAAATGCACAATGATGACTTAAGTACAAGAAGACTGACTCTTCTTACTGACTATGATTTGAACCAATCCTGTGACACTAGTTATAGATTCCGATGCTTCACTTCAGGTTTACTGTATCCCTTGGTCCTTCTTTTTTACGATGAAACACAGATATTGCATCGGAATTAAAAAAAAAAGGCACAATGCCGACTTAAGTAGAAGAATACTGACTCATCTTACTGTCTATGTTTTGAACCGTCCCTGTGACACTAGTTATAGATTCCGATGCTTCACTTCAGGTTTACTGTATCCCTTGGACCTTCACATTAACCATGAAACACAGATATTGCTTCGGGATTGAATACAAAAGGCACAACCGAGTTACGTACAAGAAGAGTGCATCTTCTAAGAGTTCGAGCTTTGAGCGGCTCCTGGGAGACCAGTATTAGATTCCGATGTACCAGTGCTGGTACACTGTATCCCTTGCACCTTCACATTGACCATGAAACACAGAAATTGCATCGGGATTGAATACAAAGTGCACAATGCCATCTTATGTACAAGAAGAGTGAATTTTCAAAGAGTTTGTGCTTTGAGCGGCTCCTCAAAGACCAGTATTACATTCCGATACACCAGTGGCGGTTTACTGTATCCCTTGGCCCTTAACACTGACCATGAAACACAGAAATTGCATCTGGATTGAATACATAATGCTCAGTGCCGACTTAAGTACAAGCAGATCGAACCTTCTAAGACTTTGTGCTTTGAGCGGCTCTTGGGAGACCAGTCTCAGATTCCGTTGCATCAGTGCAGGTTTACTGTATCCCTTGGACCTTCACACTGACCATGAGACACAGACATTGCATCGGGATTGATTACAAAATGCACAATGCCAACTTAAGAACAAGAAGAGTGAATCTTTTAAGAGTTTGTGCTCTGGGCGGCTCCTGGGAGTCCAGTATTAGATTCCGTTGCACCAGTGCAGGTTTACTGTATCCCTTGTACCTTCACATTGACCATGAAACACAGAAATGTCATCGGGATTGAATACAAAAGGGACAATGCCGACTGAAGTACAGTAAGAGTGAATTTTCTAAGAGTTTGTGGTTTGAGCGGCTCCTGGGAGACCAGTGTTAGTTTCCGATGCACCAGAGCAGGTTTACTGTATCGCGTGGACCTTCACATTCACCATGAAACACAGAAATTGCATCGGGATTGAATACAAAACAGACAATGCCGACTTAGGTACAAGAGGAGTGAAACTTTTAAGAGTTTGTGCTTTGAGCGGCTACTGGGAGGCCAGTACTAGGTCCCGATTCACCTGTTCAGGTTTACTGTATCTCTTGGTCCATCACATTAAATCATGAAGCACATATATTGCATCGGGATTGAATACGAAAGGGACAATGCCGACTTAAGTACAAGATGAGTGAATCTTTTCAGAGTTTGTGCTTTGAGCGGCTCCTGGGATACCAGTATTAGTTTCAGATGCACCAGTGCTGGTTTACTGTATCCCCTGGACCTTCACATTGACCATGACACCGAAATTGAATAGGGATTGAATTCAAATGGGAGAACGCTGACTTAAGTACAAGAAGAGTTAAACTTCCAAGAGTTTGTGCTTCGAGCGGCTCCTGGGAGACCAGTATTAGATTCCAAAGCACCAGTGCTGGTATACTGTATCCCTTGCACCTTCACACTGACCATGAAACACAGAAATTGCATCTGGATTGAATACATAATGCTCAGTGCCGACTTAAGTACAAGCAGATCGAACCTTCTAAGACTTTGTGCTTTGAGCGGCTCTTGGGAGAACAGTCTCAGATTCCGTTGCATCAGTGCAGGTTTACTGTATCCCTTGGCCCTTAACATTGACCATGATACACAGGAATTGCATCGGGATGGAATACATAGGGACAATGCCGACTTAAGTGCAAAAAGAGTGAATCTTCTAAGAGTTTGAGTTTTGAGCGGCTCCTGGGTGTCCAGTATTAGATTCCGATGCACTGTGCAGGTTTACTGTATCCCATGGACCTTCACATTGCCCATGTAACAGAGAAATTGCATCGGGATTGAACACAGAAGGGTCAAGCCGACTTATGTACAAGAAGAGTAAATTTTCTCAGAGTTTGTGGTTTGGGCCGCTCCTGGGAGACCAGTGTTAGTTTCCGATGCACCAGAGCAGGTTTACTGTATCCCGTGGACCTTCCCATTGACCATGAAACACATAAATTGCATCGCGATTGAATACAAAATGCACAATGCCAACTTAAGTACAAAAAGAATGAATTTTCTAAGAGTTTTTGCTTTGAGCGGCTCCTCGGAGACCAGTATTAGATTCCGATGCACCTGTGCTAGTTTACTGTATCCCTTGGACCTTAACATTGACCATGACACACAGAGGTTGCATCGGGATAGAATGCAAAAGGGACAATGCCGACTTAAGTACAAGGAGAATGAATCTCTTCAGAGTTTGTGCTTTGAGCGGCTCCTGGGATACCAGTATTAGATTCCGATGCACCAGTGCAGGATTATTCTCTCCCTTGGACCTTCACATTGACCAAGAAACTCAGAAATTGCATCGGGATTGAATACAAAAGCCACAATGCCGCCTTAAGTACAAGCAGAGTTAATATTCTAAGAGTTTGTGTTGTGAGCGGCTCCTGGGAGACCAATATAAGTTTCCGATGCACCAGCGCAGGTTTACTGTATCCCTTGGACCTTCCCATTGACCATGAAACACAGATATTGCATCGGGATTGAATACAAATGGGTCAATGCCGACTTAAGTACAAGAAGAGGGACTCTTCTAAGAGATTGTGATTTGCGCGGCTCCTGGGAGACCAGTATTGGATTACGATGCACCAGTGCTGGTTTACTGTATCCCTTGGACCTTCACACTGAATATGAAACACAGAAATCGCATCGGGATTGAGAACAAAAGGGACAATGCCGACATAAGTACAAGAAGAGTGAATCTTCAAAGGGTTTGTGCATTGAGCGGCTCCTGGGAGACCAGTATTAGATTGCGATGCACAAGTGCAGGTTTACTGTATCCCTTGGACCTTCACATTGACCATGAAACACAGAAATCGCATCAGGATTGACTACAAAATGCACAATGCCAACTTAAGTACAAAAAGAGTGAATCTTCTAAGAGTATGAGCTTTGAGCGGCTCCTGGGTGTCCAGTATTAGATTCCGATGCACCTGTGCAGGTTTACCGCCTCGCTTGGACCTTCACATTGACCATGAAACACAGAAATTGCATCTTGATTGAATACAAAATGGACAATGCCGACTTCAGTACAAGAAGGGTGAATCTTCTAAGAGTTTGTGCTTTGAGTGGTTCCTGGGAGACTAGTATTAGATTGCGATGCACAAGTGCAGGTTTACTGTATCCCTTGGTCGATCACATTGATCATGAAGCAGAGATATTGTATCGGGATTGAATACAAAAGAGACAAAGCCGACTTAAGTACAAGAAGAATGAATCTCTTCAGCGTATGTGCTTTGAGCGGCTCTTGGGATACCAGTATTAGATTCCGATGCACCAGTGCAGGTTTTCGTCGCTCCCCTGGACCTTCGCATAGACCATGAAACACAGATATTGCATCGGGATTGAATACAATAGGCTGAATGCCGCCTTAAGTACAAGAAGAGTTAATATTCTAAGAGTTTGTGTATTGAGCGGCTCCTGGGAGACCAGTATTAGATTCCGATGCACCAACGCAGGTTTACTGTATCCCTTGGACCTTCACATTGACCATGAAACACAGAAATTGCATCGGAATAGAATACAAAATGCACAATGCCAACTTAAGTACAAGATGAGTGAATTTTCTAAGAATTTGTGTTTTGAGCGGCTCCCGGGTGTCCAGTATTAGATTCCGATGCATCTGTGCAGGTTTACTGTATCCCTTGGACCTTCACACTGACCATGAAACACAGAAATTGCATCGGGATTGAAAACAAAAGGGACAATGATGACTGAAGTACAAGAAGAGTGAAACTTTCAAGGGTTTGTGCTTCGAGCGGTTCCTGGGATTCCAGTATTAGATTCCGATGCACCAGTGAAGGTTTACTATATCCCTTGGACCTTCACATTTGCCATGAAAGAAAGATATCGCATCGAGATTGAATACAAAATGCACAATGACGATTTAAGTATAAGAAGAGTGAATCTACTAAGGGTTTGTGGTTTGAGCGGCTCATGGGAGACCAGTAATAGATTCCGATGCACCAGTGCGGGTTTACTGTATCCCATGGACCTTCACATTGACCATGTAACAGAGAAATTGCATCGGGATTGAATACAAAAGGGTCAAGCCGACTTAAGTACAAGAAGTGTAAATTTTCTCAGAGTTTGTGGTTTGGGCGGCTCCTGGGAGACCAGTACTAGATTCCGATGCACCAGTGCAGGTTTACTGTATCCCTCGGACCTTCACATTGACCATGAAACACAGATATTGCATCGGGATGGAATACATAAGGGACAATGCCGACTTAAGTACAAAAAGGGTGAATCTTCTAAGAGTATGAGTTTTGAGCGGCTCCTGGGTGTCCAGTATTAGATTCCGATGCACCTGTGCAGGTTTACTGTCTCGCTTGGACCTTCACACTGTCCATGAAACACATAAATTACATCGCGACTGAAAACAAAATGCACAATGCCAACTTAAGTACAAGAAGAATGAATTTTCTAAGAGTTTGTGCTTTGAGCGGCTCCTCCGAGACCAGTATTAGATTCCGATGCACTTGGGCTTGTTTACTGTATCCCTTGGACCTTCACATTGACCATGACACACAGAAATTACTTCGGGACTGAATACATAAGGCAAAAATCCGACTTATGTACAAGAAGAGTGAGTCTTCTAAGAGTTTCTGCTCTGAGCGGCTCCTAGGAGACCAGTATTTGATTCCGTTGCACCAGTCCAGGTTTACTGTATCCCTTGGACTTTCACATTGACCATGAATCACAGTCATTGCATCGGGATTGAATACAAAATAGACAATGCCGACTTAAGTTTAAGAAGAATGAATCTTCTAAGGGTTTGTGGTTTGAGCGGCTCCTGGGAGACCAGTATTAGATTGCGATGCACAAGTGCAGGTTTACTGTATCACTTGGACCTTCACATTGACCATGAAACACAGAAGTTGCATCGGGATAGAATACAAAAGGGACAATGCCGACTTAAGTACAAGAAGAATGAATCTCTTCAGAGTTTGTGCTTTGAGCGGCTCCTGAGATACCAGTATTAGATTCCGATGCACCAGTGCAGGTTTATTCTCTCTTGGACCTTCACATTGACCCAGAAACACAGATATTGCATCGGGATTGAATACAAAAGGCACGATGCCGCCTTAAGTACAAGCAGAGTTAATATTCTAAGAGTTTGTGTAGTGAGCGGCTCCTGGGAGACCAATATAAGTTTCCGATGCACCAGCGCAGGTTTACTGTATCCCTTGGACCTTCCCATTGACCATGAGTCACAGATATTGCATCGGGATTGAATACAAATGGGTCAATGCCGACTTAAGCACAAGAAGAGTGAATTTTCTAAGAGTTTGTGGTTAGAGCGGCTCCTTGGTGACCATTGTTAGATTCCGATGCACCAGTGCAGGTTTACTGTATCCCTTGGACCTTCAAATTGACCATGAAACACAGAAATAGCATCCGGATTGAATACAAAATGCCAATGTCGACTTAAGTATTAGAAGAGTGAATCTTCTAAGGGTTTGTGGTTTGAGCGGCTTTTGGGAGACCAGTATTAGATTCCGTTGCACCAGTGCTGGTTTGCTGTATCCCTTAGACCTTCACATTGACCATGAAACACAGAAATTGCATCGGGATTGAATACAAAATGCCAATGTCGACTTAAGTATTAGAAGAATGAATCTTCTAAGGGTTTGTGGTTTGAGCGGCTCCTGGGAGACCAGTATTAGATTGCGATGCACAAGTGCAGGTTTACTGTATCCCTTGGCCCTTCACATTGACCATGAAACACAGAAATGGCATCGGGATTGAATACAAAATGCACAATGCCAACTTAAGTGCAAGAAGATTGAATTTTCAAAGATATTGTGTTTTGAACAGCTCCTCGGAGACCAGTATTAGATTCCGATGCACCAGTGCTGATTTACTGTAACTCTTGGACCTTCAAATTGACCATGAAACACAGAAATAGCATCGGAATTGAACACAAAATGCCAATGTCGACTTTAGTACTAGAAGAGTGAATCTTCTAAGGGTTTGTGGTTTGAGCGGCTCATGGGAGACCAGTATTAGATTCCGATGCACCAGTGCTGGTTTGCTGTATCCCATAGAGCTTCACATTGACCATTACCCACAGAAATTGCTTAGGGATTGAATATATAAGGGACAATGCCGACTTATGTACAAGATGAGTGAATCTTCTAAGAGTTTCTGCTCTGATCGGCTGCTGGGAGACCAGTATTTGAATCCGTTACACCAGTGCCGGTTTACGGTATCCCTTGGACTTTCACATTGACCATGAAACACAGTCATTGCTTCGGGATTGAATACAAAAGGGACAATGCCGACTTAAGCACAAGAAGAGTGAATTTTCTAAGAGTTTGTGGTTAGAGCGGCTCCTTGGTGACCAGTGTTAGATTCCGATGAACCAGTGCAGGTTTACTGTATCCCTTGGACCTTCAAATTGACCATGAAACACAGAAATAGCATCCGGATTGAATACAAAATGCCAATGTCGACTTAAGTATTAGAAGAGTGAATCTTCTAAGGGTTTGTGGTTTGAGCGGCTCTTGGGAGACCAGTATTAGATTCCGATGCACCAGTGCTGGTTTGCTGTATCCCTTAGACCTTCACATTGACCATGAAACACAGAAATTGCATCGGGATTGAATACAAAATGCACAATGCCAACTTAAGTGCAAGAAGAGTGAATTTTCAAAGATTTTGTGTTTTGAGCAGCTCCTCGGAGACCAGTATTAGATTCCGATGCACCAGTCCTGGTTTACTGTATCCCTTGGACCTTCACATTGAATATGAAACACAGAAATCGCATCGGTATTGAGAACAAAAGGGACAATGCCGACATAAGTACAAGAAGAGTGAATCTTCAAAGGGTTTGTGCATTGAGCGGCTCCTGGGAGACCAGTATTAGATTGCGATGCACAAGTGCAAGTTTACTGTATCCCTTGGCCCTTCACATTGACCATGAAACACAGAAATTGCATCGGGATTGAATACAAAATGCACAATGCCAACTTAAGTGCAAGAAGAGTGAATTTTCAAAGATTTTGTGTTTTGAGCAGCTCCTCGGAGACCAGTATTAGATTTCGATGCACCAGTGCTGGTTTACTGTATCCCTTGGACCTTCAAATTGACCATGGAACACAGAAATAGCATCGGTATTGAACACAAAACGCCAATGTCGACTTAAGTATTAGAAGAGTGAATCTTCTAAGGGTTTGTGGTTTGAGCGGCTCATGGGAGACCAGTATTAGATTCCGATGCACCAGCGCTGGTTTGCTGTATCCCTTAGACCTTCACATTGACCATGACCCACAGAAATTGCATCGGGATTGAATACAAAAGGGACAATGCCGACTTAAGTACAAGAAGAGTGAATTTTCTAAGAGTTTGTGGTTAGAGCGGCTCCTTGGTGACCAGTGTTAGATTCCGATGCACCAGTGCAGGTTTACTGTATCAATTGGACCTTCACATTGACCATGAAGCACAGAAATTGAATCGGGATTGAATACAAAAGTGACAATGCTGACTTATGTACAACAGAAGTGAATCTTCTAAGAGTTTGCGATTTGAGCGGCTCTTGGGAGACCAATATTAGGTTCCGATGCACCAGTGCAGGATTACTGTATCCCTTGGTCCATCACATTGATCATGAAGCACAGATATTGCATCGGGATTGAATACAAAAGGGACAATGCTGACTTAAGTACAAGATGAATGAATCTCTTCAGAGTTTGTGCTTTGAGCGGCTCCTGGGATACCGGTATTAGATTCCGATGCACCAGTGCAGGTTTAATCTCTCCTTTGGCCTTCACATTGACCAATAAACACAGAAATTGAATCCTGATTGAATGAAAAAGCACAATGCCGCCCTAAGTACAAGAAGAGTTAATATTATAAGAGTTTGTGTGTTGAGCGGCTCCTGGGAGACCTGTATAAGTTTCCGATGCACCGGTGCAGGTTTACTGTAACCCTTCGACCTTCACATTGACCATGAAACACAGAAATTGGATCGGGATCGAATACAAATGGGTCAATGCCGACTTAAGTGCAAGAAGAGTGATTTTTCAAAGAGTTTGTGTTTTGAGCGGCTCCTCGGAGACCAGTATTACATTCCGATGCACCAGTGCAGGTTTACAGTATCCCTTGGACCTTCACATTGACCATGAAACTCAGAAATAGCTTAGGGATTGAATACAAAATGCCAATGCCGAATTAAGTACAAGAAGAGTGAATCTACTAAAGGTTTGTGGTTTGAGCGACTCATGGGAGACCAGTATTAGATTCCGATGCACCAGTGCTGGTTTACCGTATCCCTTGGACATTCACATTGACCACGTCACACAGATATTGCTTCGGGATTGAATACATTATTCACGATGCCGACTTTAGTACAAGAAAAGTGAATCTTCTAAGAGTTTGTGGTTTGAGCGGCTCCTGGGATACCAGTGTTAGATTCAGATGCATCAGTGCTGATTTACTGTATCCCTTGGACCATCACATTGATCATGAAACACAGAAATCGCATGTGGCTTGAGAACAAAAGCGACAATGCCGGCATAAGTACAAGAAGAGTGAATCTTCAAAGGGTTTGTGCATTGAGCGGCTCCTGGGAGACCAGTATTAGATTGCGATGCACAAGTGCAGGTTTACTGTATCCCTTGGAGCTTCACATTGACTTTGAAACACAGAAATTGCATCGGGATTGAATACAAAATGCACAATGCCAACTTAAGTGCAAGAAGAGTGATTTTTCAAAGAATTTGTGTTTTAAGCGGCTCCTCGGAGACCAGTATTACATTCCGATGCACCAGTGTAGGTTTACAGTATCCCTTGGACATTCACATTGACCACGACACACAGAAATTGCTTCGGGATTGAATACATTATTCACGATGCCGACTTTATTACAAGAAAGGTGAATCTTCTAAGAGTATGTGGTTTGAGCGGCTCCTGGGATACCAGTGTTAGATTCCGATGCACCAGTGCAGGTTTACTGTATCACTTGGTCCTTCACATTGACCATGAAACACAGAAAGTGCATCGCGATTGAATACAAAAGGGACAATGCCGACTTAAGTACAAGAATGGTGAATCTTCTAAGAGTTTGTGCTTTGAGCAGCTCCTGGGAGACCAGTGTTAGATTTCGATGCACCAGCCCTGCTTACCTGTATCCCTTGGATCTTCACACTGACCATGAAACACTGAAATTGCATCGGGATTGAAAACAAAAGCACAATGCGGCCTTAAGTACAAGAACAGTTAATATTCTAAGATTTTGTGTATTGAGCGGCTCCTGGGAGACCAGAATAAGATTCCGATGCACCATTGCAGGTTCACTGTATCCCTTGGACCTTCACATTGACCATGAAACACAGAAGTTGCATCGGGATTGAATACAAATGGCTCAATGCCGACTTAAGTACAAGAAGAGTGAATCTTCTAAGAGATTGTGATTTGAGCGGCTCCTGGGAGACCAGTATCAGATTCGGATGCAAAAGTGCTGGTTTACTGTATCCCTTGGACATTCACATTGACCATGATATACAGAAATCGCATCGAGATTGAGTACAGAAAAGACAATGCCGACATAAGTACAAGAAGAGTGAATCTTCTATGGGTTTCTGCTTTGAGCGGCTCCTCGGAAACCAGTATTAGATTGCGATGCACAGGTGCAGGTTTATTGTATCCCTTGGACCTTCACATTGCCCATGAAACACAGTAATTGCATTGTGATTTAATACAAGATGCACAATGCCAACTTAAGTGCAAGAAGAGTGAATTTTCAAAGAGTTTGTGCTTTGAGCGGCTCCTCGGAGACCACTATTAGATTCCGATGCACCAGTGTAGGTTTACTGTATCCCTTGGACCTTCACATTGACCATGAAACACAGAAGTAGCATTGGGATTGAATACAAGATGCCAATGGCGACTTAAGTACAAGAAGAGTGAATCTCCCAAGGGTTTGTGGTTTGAGCGGCACATGGGAAACCAGTATTAGATTCCGATGCACCAGTGCAGGTTTAATCTCTCCTTTGGCCTTCACATTGACCAATAAACACAGAAATTGAATCCTGATTGAATGAAAAAGCACAATGCCGCCCTAAGTACAAGAAGAGTTAATATTATAAGAGTTTGTGTGTTGAGCGGCTCCTGGGAGACCTGTATAAGTTTCCGATGCACCGGTGCAGGTTTACTGTAACCCTTCGACCTTCACATTGACCATGAAACACAGAAATTGGATCGGGATCGAATACAAATGGGTCAATGCCGACTTAAGTGCAAGAAGAGTGATTTTTCAAAGAGTTTGTGTTTTGAGCGGCTCCTCGGAGACCAGTATTACATTCCGATGCACCAGTGCAGGTTTACAGTATCCCTTGGACCTTCACATTGACCATGAAATTCAGAAATAGCTTAGGGATTGAATACAAAATGCCAATGCCGAATTAAGTACAAGAAGAGTGAATCTACTAAAGGTTTGTGGTTTGAGCGACTCATGGGAGACCAGTATTAGATTCCGATGCACCAGTGCTGGTTTACCGTATCCCTTGGACATTCACATTGACCACGTCACACAGATATTGCTTCGGGATTGAATACATTATTCACGATGCCGACTTTAGTACAAGAAAAGTGAATCTTCTAAGAGTTTGTGGTTTGAGCGGCTCCTGGGATACCAGTGTTAGATTCCGATGCATCAGTGCTGATTTACTGTATCCCTTGGACCATCACATTGATCATGAAACACAGAAATCGCATCTGGCTTGAGAACAAAAGCGACAATGCCGGCATAAGTACAAGAAGAGTGAATCTTCAAAGGGTTTGTGCATTGAGCGGCTCCTGGGAGACCAGTATTAGATTGCGATGCACAAGTGCAGGTTTACTGTATCCCTTGGACCTTCACATTGACTTTGAAACACAGAAATTGCATCGGGATTGAATACAAAATGCACAATGCCAACTTAAGTGCAAGAAGAGTGATTTTTCAAAGAATTTGTGTTTTAAGCGGCTCCTCGGAGACCAGTATTACATTCCGATGCACCAGTGTAGGTTTACAGTATCCCTTGGACATTCACATTGACCACGACACACAGAAATTGCTTCGGGATTGAATACATTATTCACGATGCCGACTTTATTACAAGAAAGGTGAATCTTCTAAGAGTATGTGGTTTGAGCGGCTCCTGGGATACCAGTGTTAGATTCCGATGCACCAGTGCAGGTTTACTGTATCACTTGGTCCTTCACATTGACCATGAAACACAGAAAGTGCATCGCGATTGAATACAAAAGGGACAATGCCGACTTAAGTACAAGAATGGTGAATCTTCTAAGAGTTTGTGCTTTGAGCAGCTCCTGGGAGACCAGTGTTAGATTTCGATGCACCAGCCCTGCTTACCTGTATCCCTTGGATCTTCACACTGACCATGAAACACTGAAATTGCATCGGGATTGAAAACAAAAGCACAATGCGGCCTTAAGTACAAGAACAGTTAATATTCTAAGATTTTGTGTATTGAGCGGCTCCTGGGAGACCAGAATAAGATTCCGATGCACCATTGCAGGTTCACTGTATCCCTTGGACCTTCACATTGACCATGAAACACAGAAGTTGCATCGGGATTGAATACAAATGGCTCAATGCCGACTTAAGTACAAGAAGAGTGAATCTTCTAAGAGATTGTGATTTGAGCGGCTCCTGGGAGACCAGTATCAGATTCGGATGCAAAAGTGCTGGTTTACTGTATCCCTTGGACATTCACATTGACCATGATATACAGAAATCGCATCGAGATTGAGTACAGAAAAGACAATGCCGACATAAGTACAAGAAGAGTGAATCTTCTATGGGTTTCTGCTTTGAGCGGCTCCTCGGAAACCAGTATTAGATTGCGATGCACAGGTGCAGGTTTATTGTATCCCTTGGACCTTCACATTGCCCATGAAACACAGTAATTGCATTGTGATTTAATACAAGATGCACAATGCCAACTTAAGTGCAAGAAGAGTGAATTTTCAAAGAGTTTGTGCTTTGAGCGGCTCCTCGGAGACCACTATTAGATTCCGATGCACCAGTGTAGGTTTACTGTATCCCTTGGACCTTCACATTGACCATGAAACACAGAAGTAGCATTGGGATTGAATACAAGATGCCAATGGCGACTTAAGTACAAGAAGAGTGAATCTCCCAAGGGTTTGTGGTTTGAGCGGCACATGGGAAACCAGTATTAGATTCCGATGCACCAGTGCTGGTTTACTGTATCCCTTGGACCTTCACATTGACCATGACACACAGAAATTGCTTCGGGATTGAATACATAATGCACAATGCCGACTTAAGTACTAGAAGAGTGAATCTTCTAAGAGTTTCTGCTCTGGGCGGCTCCTGGTAGACCAGTATTTGATTCCGTTGCACCAGTGCAGGTTTACTGTATCCCATGGACTTTCACATTGACCATGAAACATAGAAATAGCATCGGGATTGAATACAAAAGAGACAATGCCGTCTTAAGTACAAGAGGAGTGAATTTTCTAAGAGTTTGTGTTTGAGCGGCTCTTGGGAGACCAGTATTTGGTTCCGATGCACCAGTGTAGGTTTACTGTATCCCTTGGTCCATCACTTTCATCATGAAGCACAGATATTGCATCGGGATTGAATACAAAAGGGACATTGCCGACTTAAGTACAAGAAAAATGAATCTCTTCAGAGTTTGTGCTTTGAGCGGCTCCTGGGATACCAGTATTAGATTCCGATGCACCAGTGCAGGTTTAATCTCTCCCTTGGGCCTTCTCATTGACCAAGAAACACAGAAATTGCAACGGGATTGAATACAAAAGCCACAATGCCGCCTTAAGTACGAGAAGAGTTAATATTCTAAGAGTTTGTGTATTGAGCGGCTCCTGGGAGACCAGTGTTAGATTCCGATGCACCTGTGATAGTTTACTGTATCCCTTGGACCTTCACATTGACCATGAAGCACAGAAATCGCATCGGGATTGGGAACAAAAGGGACAATGCCGACATAAGTACAAGAAGAGCGAATCTTCTTAGGGTTTGTGTTTTGAGCGGCTCCTGGGAGACCAGTATTAGATTGCGATGCACAGGTGCAGGTTTACTGTATCCCTTGTACCTTCACATTGACCATGAAACACAGATATTGCACCGGGATTGAATACAAAATGCACAATGCCAACTTAAGTACAAGAAGAGTGAATCTTCTAAACGTTTGAGTTTTGAGCGGCTCCTGCGTGTCCGGCATTACATTCCGATGCACCTGTGCAGATTTACTGTATCCCTTGCACCTTCGCGTTGACCATGGAACACCGAAATTGCATCGGGATTGAATACAACAGGGACAATGCCGACTTAAGTACAAGGAGAATGAATCTTCTCAGGGTTTGTGCTTTGAGCGGCTCCTGGGAGACCAGTATCAGGTTCCGATGCACCAGTGCAGGATTACTGTATCCCTTGGACCTTCTCATTGACAATGAAAAACAGAAATTGCATCGGGATTGAATACAAAATGCACAATGCCAACTTAAGTACAAGAAGAGTCAATCTTCTTAGAGTTTGAGCTTCGAGCGGCTCCTGGGTGTCCAGCATTACATTCCGATGCACCTGTGCACGTTTACTGTATCCCTTGGACCTTCACATTGACCATGAAACTCAGAATTTGCATCGGGATTGAATACAACAGTGAAAATGCCAACTTAAGTATGAGAAGGGTGAATCTTATAAGGATTTGTGTTTTGTGCGGCTCCTGGGAGACCAGTATTAGATTTCGATGTACCTGTCCTGGTTACCTGTATCCCTTGGACCTGCACATTGACCATGAGCCACAGATATTGCATCGAAATTGAATACAAATGAGACAGTGCTGACTTAAGTACAAGAGGAATGAAACTTCTAAGAGTTTGTGTTTTGCGCAGCTCCTGGGAGACCTGTATTAGGTTCTGATGCACCAGTGCAGGTTTACTGTATCCCTTGGTCCATCACATTGTTCATGAAACACAGATATTGCGTCGGGATTGAATACAAATGGGACAATGCCGACTTAAGTCTAAGAAGAGTGAATCTCTTCAGAGTTTATAGTTTGAGCGGCTCCTGGGATACCAGTATTAGATTCTGATGCACCAACGCATGTTAACTGTATCGCTTGGACCTTCACATTGACCATGAAACACAGAAATTGAATCGGGATTGAATACCAAAGGGTTAATAACGACATACGTACAAGAAGAGTGAATCCTCTAAGAGTTAGGGATTTGAGCGGTTCCTGAGTGTCCAGTATTAGATTACGATGCACCTGTGCAGTTTAACTGTATCCCTTGGACCTTCACATTGACCATGAAACAAAGAAATCGCATTGGGGATGAATACAATATGCACAATGCCGATTTAAGTACAAGGAGAGTGAATCTTCTAAGGGTTGTGGTTTGAGCGGATTATAGGAGACCAGTAACAGATTCCGATGCATCAGTGCGGGTTTACTGTATCCCATGGACCTTCACATTGAACATAAAGCAGAGAAATTGCATCGGGATTGAATGCAAAAGTGTCAAGCCGACTTAAGTAAAAGAAGAGTGTATCTTCTAATAGTTTGAGCTTTGAGCGGCTCCTGGGTGTCCAGTATTACATTCCGATACACATGTGCAGGTTTACTGTACCCCTTAGACCTTCCCATTGACCACGAAACACATAAATTGCATAGCAATTCAATACAAAATGCACAATGCCAACTTAATTACAAGAAGAGTGAATTTTCTAAGAGTTTGTGCTTTGAGCGGCTCCTCGGAGACCAGAATGACATTCCGATGCACCAGTGCAGGTTTACTTTATCCCTTGGACTTTCACATTGACCATGAAACACAGAAATAGCATCGGGATTGAATACAAAAGAGACAATGCCGTCTTAAGTACAAGAGGAGTGAATCTTCTAAGAGTTTGTGGTTTGAGCGCCTCTTGGGAGACCATTATTTGGTTCCGATGCACCAGTGCAGGTTTACTGTATCCCTTGGTCCATCACACTGATCATGAAGCACAGACATTGCATCGGGATTCTATACAAAAGGGGCAATGCCGATTTAAGTACAAGAAGAATGAATCTCTTCAGAATTTGTGCTTTGAGCGGCTCCTGGGATCCCAGTATTAGATTCCGATGCACCAGTGCAGATTTAATCTCTCCCTTGGACCTTCTCATTGACCAAGAAACACAGAAATTGCATTGGGATTGAATACAAAATGCACAATGCCGCCTTAAGTACGAGAAGAGTTAATACTCTAAGAGTTTGTGTACTGAGCGGCTCCTGGGAGACCAGTATAAGATTCCGATGCACCAGTGCAGGTTTTAGTGTATCCCTTGCACCTTCACATTGACCATGAAGCACAGGAAACTCATCGGGATTGAGAACAAAAGGGACAATGCCGACATAAGTAAAAGAAGAGTGAATCTTCTTAGGGTTTGTGCTTTGAGCGGCTCCTGGGACACCAGTATTAGATTGCGATGCACAGGTGCAAGTTTACTGTATCCCTTGGACCTTCACATTGACCATGAAACACAGATATATCATCGGGATTGAATACAAAATGCCAATGCCGACTTAAGTACAAGAAGAGTGAATCTTCTAAGGCTTTGTGGTTTGAGCGGCTCATGGGAGACCAGTATTAGATTCCGATGCACCAGTGCTGGTTTACTGTATCCCTTGCACCTTCACATTGACCATGAAACACAGATATTAGATCGGGATTGAATACAAAACGCACAATGCCGTCTTAAGTACAAGATGAGTTAATATTCTAAGAGTTTGTGTATTGAGCGGCTCATGGGAGACCAGTATTAGATTCCGATGCGCCAGTGCAGGTTTACTATATCCCTTGGACCTTCACATTTACCATGATACACAGAAATTGCATCGGGATTGAATAGAAAAGGGACAGCCTACTTATGTACAAGAAGTGTTAATCATCTAAAAGTTTGTGTTTTGAACAGCTCCTGGGAGACCAGTATTAGATTCCGATGCACCAGTGCAGGTTTACTGTATCCCTTGGAACTTCACATTGACTATGAAACACAGAAATTGCATCGGGATTGAATACAAAAGGACAATGGCGACTTAAGAACAAGAAGAGTGAATCTTCTAAGGGATTGTGCTTTGAGCGTCTCCTGGGAGACCAGTATTAGATTCCGATGCACCAGTGCAGGTTTACTGTATCCATTGGACGCTCACATTGACCATGAAACACAGAAACTGCATCGGGATTGAATACAAGATAAACAATATTAAACTATAGTACAAGAAGAGTGAATTTTCTAAGAGTTAGTGCTTTGAGCGCCTCCTCGGAGACCAGTGATCTAATCCGATGCACCAGTGCAGGTTTACTGTATCCCTTGGACCTTCACATTGACCATGAAACACAGATATTAGATCGGGATTGAATACAAAACGCACAATGCCGTCTTCAGTACAAGATGAGTTAATATTCTAAGAGTTTGTGCTTTGAGCAGCTCATGGGAGACCAGTATTAGATTCCGATGCGCCAGCGCAGGTTTGCTATATCCCTTGGACCATCACATTTACCATGATACACAGAAATTGCATCGGGATTGAATAGAAAAGGGACAGCCTACTTATGTACAAGAAGAGTTAATCATCTAAGAGTTTGTGTTTTGAACAGCTCCTGGGAGACCAGTATTAGTTTCCGATGCACCAGTGCAGGTTTACTGTATCCCTTGGAACTTCACATTGACTATGAAACACAGAAATTGCATCGGGATTGAATACAAAAGGACAATGGCGACTTAAGAACAAGAAGAGTGAATATTCTAAGGGATTGTGCTTTGAGCGTCTCCTGGGAGACCAGTGTTCTAATCCAATGCACCAGTGCAGGTTTACTGTATCCCTTGGACCTTCACATTGACCATGAAACACAGAAATAGCATCGGGATGGAATACATAAATGGACAATGCCGACTGAAGTACAAGAAGAGTGAATCTTCTAAGAGTTTGAGCTTTGAGCGGCTCCTGGGTGTCCAGTATAAGATTCCGATGGACCTGTGCAGGTTTACTGTATCCCTTGGACCTTCGCATTGACCATGAAACACAGAAATTGCTCGGGATTGAAAACAAGAGGGACAATGCCGACTTAAGTACAAGAAGAGTGAATCCTCGAACGGTTTGTGCTTGGAACGGTTCCTGGGATACCAGTATTAGATTCCGATGCACCAGTGCAGATTTAATCTCTCCCTTGGACGTACTCATTGACCAAGAAACACAGAAATTGCATCGGGATTGAATACAAAATGCACAATGCCGCCTTAAGTACGAGAAGAGTTAATACTCTAAGAGTTTGTGTATTGAGCGGCTCCTGGGAGACCAGTTTAAGATTCCGATGCACCAGTGCAGGTTTACTGTATCCCTTGCACCTTCACATTGACCATGAAGCACAGAAATCTCATCGGGATTGAGAACAAAAGGGACAATGCCGACATAAGTAAAAGAAGAGTGAATCTTCTTAGGGTTTGTGCTTTGAGCGGCTCCTGGGACACAAGTATTAGATTGCGATGCACAGGTGCAGTTTTACTGTATCCCTTGGACCTTCACATTGACCATGAAACACAGATATATCATCGGGATTGAATACAAAATGCCAATGCCGTCTTAAGTACAAGATGAGTTAATATTCTATGAGTTTGTGCTTTGAGCGGCTCATGGGAGACCAGTATTAGATTCCGATGCGCCAGTGCAGGTTTACTATATCCCTTGGGCCTTCACATTTACCATGATACACAGAAATTGCATCGGGATTGAATAGAAAAGGGACAGCCTACTTATGTACAAGAAGAGTTAATCATATAAGAGGTTGTGTTTTGAACAGCTCCTGGGAGACCAGTATTAGATTCCGATGCCCCAGTGCAGGTTTACTGTATCCCTTGGACCTTCACATTGACCATGAAACACAGAAATGCATCGGGATTGAATACAAAACGGACTGCCGACTTCAGTACAAGAAGAGTTAATCATCTAAGAGTTTGTGCTTTGAGTGGCTCCTGGGAGACCAGTATTAGATTCCGATGCACCAGTGCAGGTTTTAGTGTATCCCTTGCACCTTCACATTGACCATGAAGCACAGGAAACTCATCGGGATTGAGAACAAAAGGGACAATGCCGACATAAGTAAAAGAAGAGTGAATCTTCTTAGGGTTTGTGCTTTGAGCGGCTCCTGGGACACCAGTATTAGATTGCGATGCACAGGTGCAAGTTTACTGTATCCCTTGGACCTTCGCATTGACCATGAAACACAGATATATCATCGGGATTGAATACAAAATGCCAATGCCGACTTAAGTACAAGAAGAGTGAATCTTCTAAGGCTTTGTGGTTTGAGCGGCTCATGGGAGACCAGTATTAGATTCCGATGCACCAGTGCTGGTTTACTGTATCCCTTGCACCTTCACATTGACCATGAAACACAGATATTAGATCGGGATTGAATACAAAACGCACAATGCCGTCTTAAGTACAAGATGAGTTAATATTCTAAGAGTTTGTGTATTGAGCGGCTCATGGGAGACCAGTATTAGATTCCGATGCGCCAGTGCAGGTTTACTATATCCCTTGGACCTTCACATTTACCATGATACACAGAAATTGCATCGGGATTGAATAGAAAAGGGACAGCCTACTTATGTACAAGAAGTGTTAATCATCTAAAAGTTTGTGTTTTGAACAGCTCCTGGGAGACCAGTATTAGATTCCGATGCACCAGTGCAGGTTTACTGTATCCCTTGGACCTTCACATTGACCATGAAACACAGAAATTGCATCGGGATTGAATACAAAAGGACAATGGCGACTTAAGAACAAGAAGAGTGAATCTTCTAAGGGATTGTGCTTTGAGCGTCTCCTGGGAGACCAGTATTAGATTCCGATGCACCAGTGCAGGTTTACTGTATCCATTGGACGCTCACATTGACCATGAAACACAGAAACTGCATCGGGATTGAATACAAGATAAACAATATTAAACTATAGTACAAGAAGAGTGAATTTTCTAAGAGTTAGTGCTTTGAGCGCCTCCTCGGAGACCAGTGATCTAATCCGATGCACCAGTGCAGGTTTACTGTATCCCTTGGACCTTCACATTGACCATGAAACACAGAAATAGCATCGGGATGGAATACATAAGGGACAATGCCGACTGAAGTACAAGAAGAGTGAATCTTCTAAGAGTTTGAGCTTTGAGCGGCTCCTGGGTGTCCAGTATAAGATTCCGATGGACCTGTGCAGCTTTACTGTATTCCTTGGACCTTCGCATTGACCATGAAACACAGAAATTGCTTGGGATTGAAAACAAGAGGGACAATGCCGACTTCATTACAAAAAGAGTGATTCCTCGAACGGTTTGTGCTTGGAACGGCTCCTGGGATACCAGTATTAGATTCCGATGCACCAGTGCAGATTTAATCTCTCCCTTGGACCTTCTCATTGACCAAGAAACACAGAAATTGCATCGGGATTGAATACAAAATGCACAATGCCGCCTTAAGTACGAGAAGAGTTAATACTCTAAGAGTTTGTGTATTGAGCGGCTCCTGGGAGACCAGTATAAGATTCCGATGCACCAGTGCAGGTTTACTATATCCCTTGCACCTTCACATTGACCATGAAGCACAGAAATCTCATCGCGATTCAGAACAAAAGGGACAATGCCGACATAAGTAAAAGAAGAGTGAATCTTCTTAGGGTTTGTGCTTTGAGCGGCTCCAGGGACACCAGTATTAGATTGCGATGCACAGGTGCAGGTTTACTGTATCCCTTGGACCTTCACATTGACCTTGAAACACAGATATATCATCGGGATTGAATACAAAATGCCAATGCCGACTTAAGTACAAGAAGAGTGAATCTTCTAAGGGTTTGTGGTTTGAGCGGCTCATGCGAGTCCAGTATTAGATTCCGATGCACCAGTGCTGGTTTACTGTATCGGTTGGTCCTTCACATTGACCATGAAACACAGATATTAGATCGGGATTGAATACAAAACGCACAATGCCGTCTTCAGTACAAGATGAGTTAATATTCTAAGAGTTTGTGCTTTGAGCAGCTCATGGGAGACCAGTATTAGATTCCGATGCGCCAGCGCAGGTTTGCTATATCCCTTGGACCATCACATTTACCATGATACACAGAAATTGCATCGGGATTGAATAGAAAAGGGACAGCCTACTTATGTACAAGAAGAGTTAATCATCTAAGAGTTTGTGTTTTGAACAGCTCCTGGGAGACCAGTATTAGTTTCCGATGCACCAGTGCAGGTTTACTGTATCCCTTGGAACTTCACATTGACTATGAAACACAGAAATTGCATCGGGATTGAATACAAAAGGACAATGGCGACTTAAGAACAAGAAGAGTGAATATTCTAAGGGATTGTGCTTTGAGCGTCTCCTGGGAGACCAGTGTTCTAATCCAATGCACCAGTGCAGGTTTACTGTATCCCTTGGACCTTCACATTGACCATGAAACACAGAAATAGCATCGGGATGGAATACATAAATGGACAATGCCGACTGAAGTACAAGAAGAGTGAATCTTCTAAGAGTTTGAGCTTTGAGCGGCTCCTGGGTGTCCAGTATAAGATTCCGATGGACCTGTGCAGGTTTACTGTATCCCTTGGACCTTCGCATTGACCATGAAACACAGAAATTGCTCGGGATTGAAAACAAGAGGGACAATGCCGACTTAAGTACAAGAAGAGTGAATCCTCGAACGGTTTGTGCTTGGAACGGTTCCTGGGATACCAGTATTAGATTCCGATGCACCAGTGCAGATTTAATCTCTCCCTTGGACGTACTCATTGACCAAGAAACACAGAAATTGCATCGGGATTGAATACAAAATGCACAATGCCGCCTTAAGTACGAGAAGAGTTAATACTCTAAGAGTTTGTGTATTGAGCGGCTCCTGGGAGACCAGTTTAAGATTCCGATGCACCAGTGCAGGTTTACTGTATCCCTTGCACCTTCACATTGACCATGAAGCACAGAAATCTCATCGGGATTGAGAACAAAAGGGACAATGCCGACATAAGTAAAAGAAGAGTGAATCTTCTTAGGGTTTGTGCTTTGAGCGGCTCCTGGGACACAAGTATTAGATTGCGATGCACAGGTGCAGTTTTACTGTATCCCTTGGACCTTCACATTGACCATGAAACACAGATATATCATCGGGATTGAATACAAAATGCCAATGCCGTCTTAAGTACAAGATGAGTTAATATTCTATGAGTTTGTGCTTTGAGCGGCTCATGGGAGACCAGTATTAGATTCCGATGCGCCAGTGCAGGTTTACTATATCCCTTGGGCCTTCACATTTACCATGATACACAGAAATTGCATCGGGATTGAATAGAAAAGGGACAGCCTACTTATGTACAAGAAGAGTTAATCATATAAGAGGTTGTGTTTTGAACAGCTCCTGGGAGACCAGTATTAGATTCCGATGCCCCAGTGCAGGTTTACTGTATCCCTTGGACCTTCACATTGACCATGAAACACAGAAATGCATCGGGATTGAATACAAAACGGACTGCCGACTTCAGTACAAGAAGAGTTAATCATCTAAGAGTTTGTGCTTTGAGTGGCTCCTGGGAGACCAGTATTAGATTCCGATGCACCAGTGCAGGTTTGCTTTATCCCTCCGATATTCACATTGACCATTGTAATATTAGTAATTTTCGCCTCACAAACATTAATATATGCTTAATAGTAAACGCCTGTTGGCCTAAAGCTATCGAACAATTGTAAAGTAAACGAAATGAACCATCGCATAGCAGCGACAGAATCCATTATTCTTTGTCTTTGTCATTCTTGCGCGGTGCCAGTAAATCTCTATGTACATGTATCGATTAATGGTATAAAAAAGAATTCTGTTATTTCAAGACAAATGAGGCTTTTGGCGCCTCACCTTTTACTGTTTGTATTCCATGAGAGGCGGACGTGGACTTGCTGCGTTCTACAACTGTATTTTATATTTGATGTGAAAATATTGAGTGAATATGCTAATTGTTATTTTTTACAATTAGAAAAGATGTAGTTTCTAGTACTGATATCGAACAGACAGCATCAAGAGGACATTTTGACTGTTATGTATAAAGTATTTAACCACAATGGTCATCTATTGTAATTTAGTATGAAAAGGTATGTAGCATTAAAAAAAACGTGTGTTAAAGATAAGTGTGTTTATTTTCGTAAATTAACCTTGATGAGTCCATCTCCTCATTTACTTAACTTAATTATTTTGTGTTACTTCATCATCAGAAATTACGATCACCCTGATGGGCCGAACGCAGCATGAGGCAGAAGGAACATTATCGTTTTCCTATTATTTCTGAACCAATTTTTTTTAATTGTGTAGTGCTGCATTTCTTTCAAAGTATATAAATCTTCTGGTCCCTTAGTGTTGTTCCGGGTATGACTGTATTGCGACTATAAAAATGCACAGAAATGATAATGTTTCTTCCGAGTGATCTCAAATATATATATATATCAATATGCTGCTCTTATTCAGGTATTTAATGGTCAACGTATGTTATTATAATAGCGTAATAAATCTCTGATTCTGTTGCCAAGTGGCCCACCAAAATATTCACTTTTTCGACATTAAAAAAAAAAAGTAACAATTCTTTTTATTGTTTGTCCCCCAAGAGCAACGCTACACTTGGCGCCCGAACAGGGAGATGATCAAAAATCATTTCATGTATGTGTTTATTAATTTTTCAGTGCTTGTTCTAATAACTGTTTCATTTTTTCATGTGGATGCAATTCAACCGAGAAAGAGAAGTGGGAAAACCTTTTAATTTATTCAGAAGAACGATTGATGAAATTACCAAAAAACGCGAGTATCCAGCTGTATCATTATCAAGACAGCCATAGTAAGTCAAATTTTTATACGCAGTAGCCAAGCTTTCGTAGTGACGTAGCATCTTTCTAGTTGATCAGAACGTAAACCTGTCTTTCCTTGCCTTGAAACAGCTTTATTTCAATTTGTCCATAGTCCATTCTTATGTAGTTAAATTCAGTGAAAGTGTACCATTGTTGTCAGTGCATAAAAAAAATTACGATATGGCGGATAACTACGCTCAAAACGGGTAAAACGTGTGATATTTTATTTGTTTGTAATTAGTAGGAACCATCTTGTCTTCTTGGCGTAAATGAACGTCAGTTACCCAGAGTTAAAATTTTATCTTAGGTCCCAGTAAGCCATAGCACTACGTCACAGACAAACGACTGACGGCAGTGACAAACAGTATCTGTAGCATTTTGACATTTGACAAATAATTCACGACCCATGGCTGACGGTAAACAGCGCACACAAACAAAACCAGACGACAGCGGTGATGCGAATGGACCTCACCATCCATTACGATCACGCGCGATAGGTACACGAGCGGAAGCAGAAGCAGCCTCGACCGAAGTTTTAGAAGCTGGTCCTAGTGTGCAAACTATTCCCGCATTTGAAAAAAATGACTTGGCTGCAATGATCGAAGCCATAATGGAACGCAAGTTCGAAAGCTAAAAACAGGAAAGATTAGATGAAAAGGCCCGCGAAGAAAAAGAGAAGGCCGAAAGACGGCATAATAAAAATCAGGTCCTTACAAATCTGTGCAACTCAGTAAAAGAAGACATAAATTCAGTAAAAACAGAAATAAATTCGTTAAAAATAGACATAAATTCAGTAAAAACAGATCTGCAAACGGAGATAAATGACCTAAATACACAGTTAAATTCGGTAAAGGCCGAACTAAAGGCAGACATAACAGCTGATTTAAATACCCTGTTGGGTAATGTCCAAAGCCAAATCAGTAGTCAGATCACGATCATGAGCCTAGAAATTGACACACAAGTAGAGTCAAAAATAGAGGATATTTCAAAACGGTTAGATGAAAAAATCGAAGCAGCCCAGGGAGAGATAAATTCAAAAGTGATAGAATATCAAAAACAAGCTGCGACCTTAAAACAAGATTATACTGCAATCTCTGATGAGGTCAAAGGAGTTAAAACCACAGTAGACACGATCGAGAATGTTGTTGATGATCTTTCCAAACAGATTGAGACTCTTAATGTAGAGGATCAAATAAAGAACACTGTTAAGGCACATGCTGAAGCATTGTCCGACCACTACCAAGAGTGGATTAAAAACAAAAACGGATTCATAGAAAACAAGGTCACGAACGAACTCAGGGGAACGGTCAAAAACGTGGCCTTTGAAATATTGGCAGCCCCTGGAAAAACAGGAGACACGGTGATGTCAGAATTAGGCCAGATAAGACGAACGTTAGCTCAAGATTTACCTGAATGGCGTCAACAGATAGTTGATGAAGTTCGTACACTAAAATGTCAAATTGAAAATTCCCCACCTTCCGTGTCAGGAGAGTGGAATAATTCACCACGAAGTAATGAACAACAGCAGGTACACTACCGTTCACCATTTGATAACGCTCAAACTCATAGTTCTATAGAAGCACAAGTTAACCACACTACCAGCCCACCCACTTTTGTCAGTTTTATGTAGGAGGAAAGCGTGATCAAACATCGTATTTTTCCGACCTTTCACCCACAGAAAAGAGAAATTGATCCTATAGTGTTCCTCCGAAATTTTTCAGGAATTTTCCCGAATAGCTGGAGTGACCGATAGCGAATTCAATTCGTTAGTGGATTTATCGTAGGCGATGCTGCCTTATGGGGAACCGAAATGGTCGACTCTTGTAAAAGTTACAAAGAGTTTGAACAGATGTTTTTAGCTAAATTCTGGAGTTCTGGTGTGCAGCAGCGCCTGAGAAAAGAGGTTTACAACGCCGAAGTGTTTAACAGCAAGCGCGGTGGTTTGAGAAGATATTTTGAAAAGTATTTAGCGAAAATCAAGTTCTGGGATTCGCCGATCACCGCCAAAGACGTTATTATGATTCTAAAAACTAAGCTACCGATTGGGATCAGAGAAAAGTTAGTAAACGTGTCTCAGGACGATACGGACACTTTCCTATCTGTGTTAGACTCGTTAGATCTGATTTACGAGGACGCTAGAGTTGATGTTGCAACGCTCACTTCAGTGCAGGCGGCCAGCACAATACAGAATACGTAGGCAACACTGGTGGCCGAGCGAAAGAGCGTCACAGCGACAACCAGTACCAACCCCACAACGGTTTCAAAAATAAAAACACTACGTACTCCAACAGCAAATACAAAAATAAGTACAATAACGGCCAGAGATACAATCCAATATATAATTCGTCACCACCTCAGTACGAAAATGCACATTATAACAAACAGCCCCAGCAATATGGAAACGCGCAACCGATCAACGGGAATTATCAAAACGATCAGTCTTACGATTCAAATCGACAGTGGAAAAGAAATAAATGCCATAATCAAGGTGGACACCAATGTACACCTTTCACTAACGGTTACAATCAACACAAGCCACAGCAAAATACTTTTCAGCCACAAGCGAACGGACCTTCGGGAACTCTGAAGCCTAAACGCCCGCATAATACGCAAATTTATTATGCGCAAGCGAATACGCCAGGACAACAAGAATCGTTTCCAACCGAGTTCGTACCACAAAACCAACACCAGTTCCAGACGGAAGAAACATTAAGAAATATAAATCAGCAGGAAAGTAAGCGTCGAGCGGAAAATTAAAAGCAGCACCTTTGAGCCTCCTAGATGATGCTGCAGGTTTGAATGGGGGCACCCTGTCCCTTAGTCCACACGAAATTAAAACAATTAGGTATGACAAAGAGACAAACTTACGGGATGATCTAGTAGCAGACACTGAGACGAAAGACAATGATGACGTATGGGACGAACAAGTTCAAGCTTCCATAAGAGTATCAATTGCCAACATACCAGTAACAGCCATTGTAGATACAGGAGCTAATATAAATGTCTTATCTTTATGTTTATTTAAGCCAATATCCTCTGTATGCAAAGTTTTATCACTTCCAATTCAAGGTTGCACCGTATCGGGAGCAATTGGTCCACTAACAGAACGTGTAAATCTTCAGACTCAGCTTCAAATCCAGATAGAGTCTATTTCAGTAACGTGCATTTTTCTTATTGTTAAAAACCTATCAGTGCCATGTATCCTGAGTATGGAATTCTTGAGGCAGACGAAAGCTAAAATTGACATCGAGTGTGGAATCTGTACTCTAGTAGCGAGTCAGCAACAAGTAACTGTAAATTTGTTAAGAAGTAAGGTGAAGACAAACTTTGGGGTGCTTCAAATAGCAGTACGGCCATGGACTAAAAGACAACAGTACAGTCAGACAGAAGACATGACAGATCTTGAAAGTGTTAATGACGATGAGTATAAAGACCTAATTCCCGGTCAGAATGAATTATACGGTAAAGCTAGTGAGTCCATTGAATTATCCAAACAACAGAAGAATGAGCTTTACAATTTGTTAACAGATTACGTTCAAGTATTTTCTAAGAAACCTGGACTAATAAAAGGCTTTGAATATCGAATGGATGTCCTGCTCCATTCAACCTACTGTAGAACAAGCTATTCCATTCCATATGCGAGACGAGAAGCTGTCAAATGCGAGATCAAGAAAATGTTACGCTGGAATGTGATAGAAGTATCTCATTCACCTTATTCGAGTCCTTTATTGTCTGCGCTAAAATCAGATGGTAGCGTAAGGCTAGTCCTAGATGCAAGATTAATCAATAAAATTATAGTACCCATAAGAACGAGACCAGAGGCTCTTGAAGAGCATCTGCAGAAGTTTCATGGAGTTAAGTATTTGAGTACCCTTGATTTGAAAAGCAGTTACTGGCAAGTAAAACTTGCGCAGGAGTCAAGGAAGTACACTGCCTTTATATTTGCAGGTAGATCTTACCATTTCAAAGTTGTACCATTTGGACTAAATGTGAGTTCCGGAATTTTTATTTCTGCCCTTGACTATGTACTAGGTCCTGAACTTTCAGATGAGGTAACAGTCTATGTGGATGACGTTCTTGTAGCATCGAAAAATTGGGAAGATCATGTGGCCCTTCTGCAAAAGATATTTCAACGATTCAGAGAGTATGGTGTTACAGCAAATCTTAAGAAATCCAAGTTTGGAAAAAGTGAAATTAAATTTTTAGGACACATCATCACCCCTGAAGGAATTAAACCCGACCCGGAAAAATTGTCTGCTATAAAATACTTTCCAACCCCTGTTACAAAAAGGCAACTGAGAGGATTTATCGGTCTTACGTCATTTTTCAGACGTTTTGTTCCTAATCAGGTATTGAACAATCCCGCTCTTCACAACCTTTTAAAAAAGAATTCACATTGGAATTGGACGCCGGAATGCCAAGACGGATTTAAGAAAATTAAAGACAGTCTGGTTAACAGTAACATTCTCCATCATCCTCAGATGGATAAGGAATTTTGTATTACTGCAGACGCTTCCTTTGTGGGTATCGGCGCTTGTCTTTTCCAGATTCAATTAGTAAATGGACACGAGCAAATCCAAGTGATTAGCTTTGCGAGTCGAGTGTTATCAGAGTGTGAGAAGTCTTATTCGGTTACGGAGTTGGAGGCACTTGCCGTAATATGGGCTTTTAGGCGATTTAACTATTATATCTATGGAAGAAAAATTAAAGTCTATTCAGACCATCAAGCTTTATCATTCCTCCTTACATGCAAGTTGCAACACCCTCGTCTTACTCGATGGTGCTTATTCCTGCAGGAATATGACTTTGACATTGTATATATAAAAGGTAAATATAATGGTATAGCAGACGCACTTTCTCGCTCACCTGAGGGCTTACTAGAAACCAGCGAACTGGTGGAACAAATGTCTAATTATAAAGTTTTGTTAATGAAAGATCCAATTCACAGAAAGTATTTTCTTCAGTTATGTAGGCAGATTCAGATTCTTCAAAATACAGATCCAAAATGGAAAAAGGTTAGACAAATTCTTCACGAAAATCCAGCCCACAAGTTGTCCAAGTTTTATAAAGTTCATAACCAAGTGCTATTTCATAAGACGTCTGAGTCATCTGAGAGGTGGTGTGTTTGCATCCCTCGAAATTTCATTGAACATCTCTGTGGTACACTCACATTTCATGGGGTCACTACGGACCAGAAAAATGTAAAAGGAAAATCTCGACTTACTGTTATGTTCCGAATCTACACCAGAGAATTCATAAATTATTGAGAAACTGTGTCATCTGTCAAAAGGCAAAATCCTTAAACATTTCCACTTCAATTCCACTAAATCCAATAGTTGCTGAAAGGCCAAACCAGCTTCTTAGTATTGATTTAGCAGGTCCACTACCCACCGGTAGGGGAGGCGCTAAATACTTAGTAGTAATCCTGGACAATTTTTCTAAGCACATAAGACTGTACGCAGTAAAATCTTCTTGTGCAAATCCAATAATTCGTCGCATTGAAAATGATTATTTCCCACGATTCGGGGTTCCAGAATCAATCTTGTCTGATAATGCTTCAAATTTCACATCACGCCCGTGGCGTGCATTTCTTGCTCGCCATGGAATCAAACAAATTTTGATATCCCTGTTTCGACCGCAATCGAATCCGACAGAAAGAATCTTCAAAGAATTTAACAGATTTATAAGGACGTACATTCCGAATAAGCAATCTAAGTGGGTAGACTTCGTAACACCATTCGAACAGATTGTAAACCACCTTCCTCATCTGTCGACCGGATTCACGCCACATGAGTTAATGTCAAGATCAAAAGAGAGGAATGAGTGGATAGACCCCCTTCCAAAGTTACAAGATAACGAATTGGACCTAGACGCAAAAATCAGGCAAGCTCTCATATCATTGACAACGTATGCTAACCTCCGAAAAAAGGCATTTGATAAGAAGGTAAACAGAGTTATAGATTTCAAAGAAGGAGAAAAGGTTTTAGTCAGGACTCACTTTAAACCATCCCTGTTGTTAAAGAAGAATCGTAAGTGGCAACACATTTATGAAGGTCCCTTTGTGATAATGAGGAAACCACACATTGGTAGCTATTTGTTATCTGACCTTGCCACGAATAAAATCAAAGGTTTGTTCCACCATCAAGATTTAAGAAAATTTTATAACGCCAGGAATTAAGTTAATTTAAGCTGTAAGAAAATTCTAAGGTATTGGAGATCAGAATTAACCAATGAGTAACAAGAACGGAACTGAACTGACTACGGACGTTAACCGGTGCTGAAAGGAAACCTTATGTATTAAAACAACGCGTCTGGAAAATAAAATACAGAATAAGTTGTAGACGAGTATTTACATGAATAATCTTTATGCAAACAGGAGGACATGTCCTAGAGGCGATTTTCAATTTTAGTTATAAGTTAGTATGTAAGGAAAATGATGTACTCGAGAGGTATTAATTAGCCCCAAAGTACTAAAATGAGGAAAGAGGAAGGAGCGAATAATGCACTTCTCTCGCTAAATAGTAATTTGAGAATGAGCAGGAAGGAGCGAATAATGCACTTCTCTCACTAAATAGTAATATGAAAATGATGATTATATGTGCTTAGTATTAGTAAGTGAAATTTAATCGAGGACAAATTAATGACCTGTTTTAAAAGGAAATACTTAAACGTCCAGACAAAAGAGGAAAGTTGTGAGAAAGATTCGATTCCATGAGGTTATTCCCTATTTTCAAAGGTGACGTAAATAAGGCACCACCTGTTAGCGTAAAACAGTCGGTAGATTTAACTTGTAAATTCCAGCACAGTGCTGTGCCAGCGATAAAATAACATCTCTTTGAAGTGAACAGATACATAGGATTAAGCATGAACAGATGGTTTATTATGTCAACTTCACGGTACTATTGAGCATTAGCGATACTGCAAATTCACAAGCTAGCAGCACATAGAATAAGGATCTCGCCCAAGCTTCACAGGTAGCGACAGCAGCAAACAACACTCTAGTGAGAGGCTTATATATACAAATGATAATTAATACCCAAATGCGTAATGCATAAACTTGACTTAGTCTAAGAAATGAGCAAAGAGTAGTAAGCAAGCTGCAGCAAGATACATATTAGATATACATGCTTGAAGTGATAGATTTTATTTTAAGTGTGCACTGCAATATTTACTGTTTTCTCTGTGATTATGTGATTATTGAATCCCTTTCCTAAGTGCAAATCCTTTAAGATCCTTGATCCTATCCACTCCTCAGGATCAACTTGTAAAGATGCACGTGTGCTTAGGAAGTGAGGCACTACATATAAAAATGAGTAGGTTCGCGACGCGCATATTGCTTTTGTAATGCGCAAGGTAAATTAAAGTTTCGACCTGGTTGAGGAGTAATTTAAATTCTGTCGACGATCAGCGAGTAGACCCGCTTTTCCCACCTTTCTTTTTTCGACTGTTTGTATTTCTACACGAAACTCAGAGGCGGAATTGCTATTTTCAAATCTGTCCTCGAACTTTCTTTAAAGACAAGCACATACGAGAAAAACTTTTGACATAAATGAAGCTCCCCTCACAAGTCACTAAATAAGACGAGCACTAAAAGAAAAAGTATTGGTCCTACAAAATGAATAAGCAAGCGTGATAAAGATTACTATGAATGAAATTAATTTGTAAAGGAGATTGGAATGGATTTGGTCAAAGAAAAAGGACTTATAATAGCCTACCTGTGACCGTAGGCTTAAATAAAAAAAAAGACTAATTAAGAAACAATTGTTTTGATTCAAAGTGGTCAATTAGATTATTTATCGATTTATATGAACTCTTGTAAATATTAGTATGTAAATCAACTTGTAAACACCGTGTGATGTTGTGACGCGAGAATTTCTTTTAATACACCGTTCATGCAGACGCTCGACACAGTGCAAGTGAAGTTTTAAAGTTCGACGGTTTTCAGTGGCAGTATTCTACTGCACCATATGTGTGAAAAATTCGTTGATGTGTGCAGTGTGTAATAATCAGTGTCATTCCACACATGCAGTTGCAGTGGTAGCTACCACTTACCTGTGAATACGTAACTGGATAGTGGACAGGAAGTGATGTGAGGCAGTTTCGGTGGCAGAAGCTCCCTCCAGCAATCGAAAAAGCACAAAGCCACGATCCGCCGAACAAAAGCGACGCACGGCACCTCAAGCGCGAAATCAACGCTCTGCAAGAAAGCTCCGGTCACGTGCGCGCGCACAGACTGAATTTCAAGATTGCTCGCAACAGTGGAGGCGGACAGCCACCACGTGACGAAATAATGTAAACCTTCAACCGCCAACGCAGTTGCTGTGCGCTACATTCTGTAGCAAAAACATTCACACCCAGTACTGAAAACATTTTATATGTATCATAAACCTTCCGAGAGACTCTAAGATAGAGAAGTTAACGTAATTATTGTAATGACTGATTGTACACAGAGACAAGTCACAAGGTCACCTCTGAACACTGTTGAAATGTAAACTTTGACGAGAGGTCACGATACGAATGAAAATAAGCACACGAAAATACGTCAAAGGATCCGATCCTTCCTATATCCCATCCCACATGTATATAAAATTAGTTTTGTAAGCTATTCTAATATAAGATATTTTATCTGTTTCACATGTGAAATAATTCGGAGAGCCACACACGAGCCCTGAAAGTGAAAGATATGGACTTCCTTGTCGAAGCCATCACCAGTGGCCGCTCTACAATCCACGTCTATCATAAATAGTGTATGTGCGACGAAAATAAATGTATAATTAAGTGCGACGACGGACAAGGCAATCAATCGACAAGACGACGACAATATAATGAATACTGTCAAAACAGAAAGTTGTGTACCAGTTGTGATAGTCAAATTACTTTTGCAACGATGAAAAATGAAGTGTGACTCTATTTCCTTATAAATTTTGTAAATATGTGTACTTATAGCCTTAATTTTAAGAATCATCAAGATAGACTGAATCCATACAAACACTGATAGAAACACAGAACAAATTCACAATGATCCACCGTCAGTAATTACAAATTGAAACGTTAATTCTTTTTTTATGGAATGAATATGAAATGAAACTTTTAATAACCTGTGTGTTACACCCGAAAATTACAAATATTCCAATGGGCATGAGGATGAAAGTAATACCTTCGGTATTCCTTCCCTCCTCATGGGAGGCAGTGTAATATTAGTAATTTTCGCCTCACAAACATTAATATACGCTCAATAGTAAACGCCTGTTGGCCTAAAGTTATCGAACAATTGTAAAGTAAACGAAATGAACCATCGCATAGCAGCGACAGAATCAATTATTCTTTATCTTTGCCGTTCTTGCGCGGTGCCAGTAAATCTCTATGTACATGTATCGATTAATGGTATAAAAAAGAATTCTGTTATTTCAAGACAAATGAGGCTTTTGGCGCCTCACCTTTTACTGTTTGTATTCCATGAGAGGCAGACGCGGACTTGCTGCGTTCCACAACTGTATTTTATATTTGATGTGAAAATATTGAGTGAATATGCTAATTGTTATTTTTTACAATCAGAAAAGATGTAGTTTCTAGTAACTGATATCGAACAGACAGCATAAAGAGGACATTTTGACTGTTATGTATAAAGTATTTAACCACAATGGTCATCTATTGTAATTTAATATGAAAAGGTATGTAGCATTGAAAAAAAAACGTGTGTTAAAGATAAGTGTGCTTATTTTCGTAAATTAACCTTGATGAGTCCATCTCCTTATTTACTTAACTTAATTATTTTGTGTTACTTCATCATCAGAAATTACGATCATGCTGATGGGCCGAACGCAGCATGAGGCAGAAGGAACATTATCGTTTTCCTATTATTTCTGAGCCAATTTTTTTTTAATTGTGTTGTGTTGCTTTTCTTTTAAAGTCTATAAATCTTCTGGTCCCTTAGTGTTGTTCCGGGTATGACTGTATTGCGACTATAAAAATGCACAGAAATGATAATGTTTCTTCCGAGTGATCTCAAATATATATATATATCAATATGCTGCTCTTATTCAGGTATTTAATGGTCAAAATATGTTATTATAATAGCGTAATCAATCCCTGATTCTGTTGCCAAGTGGCCCACCAAAATATTCAATTTTTCAACATTAAAAAAAAAAGTAACAATTCTTTTTATTTTTTGTCCCCCAAGAGCAACGCTACACCATGAAACACAGAAATTGCATCGGGATTGAATACATAAGGGACAATGCCGACTGAAGTACAAAATGAGTTAATCTTCTAAGGGCTTGTGCTTTGAGCGGCTCCTGGGAGACCAGTATTACATTATGATGCACCAGTGCAGCTTTACTGTAGCCATTGGACCTTCACATTGATCATGAAACACAGAAATTGCGTTGGGATTGAATACAAAAAGCACAATGCCGACGTAAGTACAAGAAGAGTGAATCTTCTAAGAATTGGTGCTTTGAGCGGCTCCTGGGAGACCAGTATTAGATTCCGTTGCACCAGTGCAGGTTTACTGTATCCCTTGGACCTTCGCATTGACCATGAAACACAGAAATTGCATCAGGATTAAATACAAAATGCACAATGCCAACTTAAGTGCAAGAAGAGTGAGGATTCTAAGAATTTGTGCTTTGAGCGGCTCCTCGGAGACCAGTATTACATTCCGATGCACCAGTGAAGGTTTACAGTATCACTTGGACCTTCACATTGACCATGAAACACAGAAATTGCATCAGGATGGAATACGTAAGGGACAATTCCGACTCAAGTACAAGAAGAGTGAATTTTGGAAGAGTTTGTGCTTTGAGCGGCTCCTGGGAGACCAGTATTAAATTCCGATGCACCAGTGTAGGTTTGCTGTATCTCTTGCACCTTCACATTAACCAAGAAACATAGAAATCGCATCGGGATTGAATACAAAAGGGACAAAGCCGACTTAAGAACAAGAAGAGTGAGTCTTCTAAGAGTTTCTGCTCTGAGCAGCTCCTGGGAGACCAATATTAGATTCCGTTGCACCAGTGCAGGTTTATTGAATTCCTTGGACCTTTACATTGACCATGAAACACAGAAATCGCATCGGGATCGAATACAAATGCACAATGCCGACTTGAGTACAAGAAGACTGATCTTCTAAGAGATTGTGCTTTGAGAGGCTCCTGGGTGACCAGTATTGGATTCCGATGCACCAGTACAGGTTTACTGTATCCCTTAGAGCTTGACATTGACCATCAAACACAGAAATTGCACGCGGACCAATACAAAAGATACAATGTCGACTTAAGTACAGGAAGAGACAATCTTCTAATAATTTGTGATTTGAGGGGCTCCTGGGACACCAGAATTACATTCCGATGCACCAGTGCAGGTTTACTGTATCCCTTGCACCTTCACATTGATCATGAAGTGGAGAAATTACATCGGGATTGAATACAAAAGGCACAATGCCGACTTACGTACAAGAAGAGTGAATCTTCTAAGAGTTTGTGCTTTGAGCGGCTCATGGGAGTCCAGTATTTGATTTCGATGCACAAGTGCAGGTTTACTGTATCCCTTGGACCTTCACATTGACCATGAAACACAGAAATTGCTTCGGGATTGAATACAAAAGAGACAATCCCAACCTAAGTACAAGAAGAGTGAATCTTCTAAGACTTTGTGCTTTGAGCTGCACCTCGGTGACCAGTGTTAGATTCCGATGCACCAGTGAAGGTTTACTGTATCCCTTCGACCTTCACATTGACCACGAAACACAGAAATTACATCGGGATTGAATACAAAAGGACAATGCCAACTTAAGTACATAAAGAGGTAATCTTTTAAGGGTTTGTGCTTTAAGCGGCTCCTGGGAGACCAGTATTAGTTTCCGATGCACCAGTGCAGGTTTGCTGTAGCCATTGGACCTTCACATTGACCATGAAACACAGAAATTGCATAGGGATTAAATACAAAATGCACAATGCCAACTTTAGTACAAGATGAGTGAATCTTCTAAGAGTTTGTGCTTTGAGCGGCTCATGGGAGATCAGTATTAGATTCCAATGCACCAGTGCAGGTTAACTGTATCCCTTGGCCCTTCACATTGACCATGAAACACAGAAATTGCATCGGGATTGAATACATAAGGCACAATGCCGACTTAAGTACAAGAAGAGTGAATCTTTTAAGAGTTTGTGCTTTGAGCGGCTCCTGGGAGACCAGTATTAGGTTCCGATGCACCAGTGCAGATTTACTGTATCCGTCGGTCCTTCACATTGACCATGAAACACAGATATTGCGTCGGGATTGAATACAAAAGGGACAATGCTGACTTAAGTACAAGAAGAGTTAATCTTTTAAATGTTTGTTTTTTGAGCGGCTCCTGGGAGACCAGTAGTAGATTCCGATGCACCAGTGCAAGTTAACTGTATCCCTTGGACCTTCACATTGACCATAAAACACAGAAATTGCATCGGGATTGAATACAAAATACACAATGACGACTTTAGTACAAGAATAGTGAAACTTCTAAGAGTTTGTGTTTTGATCGGCTCATGGGAGACCAGTATTACATTCCGATGCACCAGTGCAGGTTTACTGTATTTCTTGGCCCTTTACATTGACCATGAAACACAGAAATTTCATCGGGATTGAATACATAAGGCACAATGCCGACTTCAGTATAAGAAGAGTGAATCTTCCAAGAGTTTGTGCTTTGAGCGGCTCCTGGGAGACCAGTATTAGATTCCGATGCACCAGCGCAGGTTTACTGTATCCCTTCGACCTTCACATTGACTATGAAACACAGAAATTGCATCGAGATTAGATACAAACGGGACAATGCCGACTTAAGTACCAGAAGTGCGAATCTTCTAAGAATTTGTGTTTGAGCGGCTCCTGGGAGATCAGTTTTAGTTTCCGATGCTCCTGTGCAGGTTTACTGTATCCCTTGGACCTTCAATTTCTTCATGAAACACAGAAATTTCATCGGGATTGAATACAAAATACACAATGCAAACTTAAGTACAAGAAGAATGAATTTTCTAAGAAATTGTGCTTTGACCGACTCCATGGAGACCAATGATCGATTCCGATGCACCAGTGCAGGTTTACTGTATCCCGTGGACCTTCACATTGACCATGCAACATAGAAATTGCATGGCGACCAATACAAAAGATACAATGATGACTTAAGTACAAGAGGAGTGATTATTCTATTAGGTTGTGATTTGAGCGGGTCCTGGGAGACCAGTATTAAATTCCGATGCACCAGTGCAGGTTAACTGTATCCCCTGGACCCTTGGACCTCCACATTGCCCATGAAACGCAGAAATCGAATCGGGATTGAATTCATAAGGGTCACGCCGACTGAAGTACAAGAACAGTGAATCTTCTAAGAGTATGAGCTTTGAGCGGCTCCTGGGTGTCCAGTATTAGATTCCGATGCACCAGTGCAGGTTTACTGTATCCCTTGGAGCTTCACATTGACCATCAAACACGGAAATTGCTCGGGATTGAATGCAAGAAGGACAATTCCGACTTAAGTACAAGATGAGTGATTCTTCGAAGGGTTTGTGTTATGAGCGGCTCCTGGGAGGCCACTATTAGATTTCGATGCACCAGTGCAAGTTTACTGTATCCCTTGGACCTTCACATTGACCATGAAACACAGAAATTGAATCGGGATGGATTACATAAGGGACAATGCCGACTGAAGTACACGATGAGTGAATCTTTTAGGAGTTTGAGCATTGAGTGGGTCCTGGGTGTCCAGTATTAGATTCCGATGCACCTGTGCAGGTTTACTGTATCCCTTGGTCATTCACATTGACCACGATACACAGAAATTGCTCGGGATTGAATACAAGAGGGACAATGCCGACTTAAGTCAGGAAGAATGAATCTTCGAAGGCTTTGGGCGGCTCCTGGGACACCACTATTACATTCCGATGCACCAGTGCAGGTTTACTGTATCCCTTCGACCTATACATTGACCATGAAACACAGAAATTGCATCGGGATTGAATGCAAAAGGACTGCCGACTTAAGTGCAAGAAGAGTTAATCAACTAAGAGTTTGTGCTTTGAGCGGCTCCTGGGAGACCAGTATTAGATTCAGATGCATTAGTGCAGGTTTTCTGTATCCCTTGGACCTTCACATTGACCATGAAACACATAAATTGCATCGGGATTGAATACAAAAGGGAAAATGCCGACTTAAGTATAAAAGGAGTTAATCTTCTATGAGATTGTGCTTTGAGCGGCTCCTGGGTCTCCAGTATTTGATTCCGATGCACCTGTGCAAGTCTACTGTATACCTTGTACCTTCACATTGACCATGAAACACAGAAATCGCATCGGGATTGAATACAAAAGTGACAATAACCACATAAGTACAAGAAGAGTGAATCTTCTAAGGGTTTGTGCTTTGAGCGTCTCCTGGGAGACCGGTTTTAGATTCCGATGTACGTGTGCAGGTTACTGTATCCCTTGGACCTTTACATTGACCATGAAACACAGAAATTGCATCGGGATTGAATACAAAATGCACAATGCCAACTTAAGTGCAAGAAGAGTAAATTTTCTAAGAGTTTGTGCTTTGAGCGGCTCCTCGGAGACCAGTTTTAGATTCCGATGCATCAGTGCAGGTTTACCGTATCCCTTGGACCTTCACATTGGCCATCAAACACAGAAATTGCATCAGGATGGAATACTAAAGTGAAAATCCGACCCAAGTACAAGAAGAGTGAATTTTGTAAGATTTTGTGCTTTGAGCGGCTCCAGAAAGACCAGTATTAAATTCCGGTGCACCAGTGGAGGTTTACTGTGTCCCTTTGACCCTCACATTGCCCAAGAAACACAGAAATCGCATAGGGGTTGAATACAAAAGGGATAATGCCGACTTAAGAACAAGAAGAGTGAGTCTTCTAATAGTTTCTGCTTTGAGCGGCTCATGGGAGACCACTATTAAATTCCGATGCACCAGTGCAGGTATACTGTATCCCTTCGACCTATACATTGACCATGAAACACAGAAATTGCATCGGGATTGAATACAAAAGGACTGCCGACTTAAGTGCAAGAAGAGTTAATCAACTAAGAGTTTGTGCTTTGAGCGGCTCCTGGGAGACCAATATTAGATTCCGTTGCACCAGTGCAGGTTTACTGTATCCCTTGGCCCTTCACATTGACCATGAAACACAGAAATCGCATCGGGATCAAATACAAAAGCACAATGCCGACTTGAGTACAAGAAGAGTGAATCTTCTAAGAGTTTGTGCTTTGAGAGGCTATTGGGTGACCATTATTAGATTCCGATGCACCAGTAGAGGTTTACTGTATTCCTTGGAGCTTGTCATTAACTATGAAACACAGAAATTGCATGCGGACCAATACAAACGATACAATGTCGACTTCAGTACAAGAAGAGAGAATCTTCTAATAGTTTGTGATTTGAGGGGCTCCTGGGAGACCAGTATTACATTCCGATGCACCAGTGCAGGTTTACTGTATCCCTTGGACCTACTCATTGACCATGAAACACAGAAATTGATCGGGATTGAATACAAAAGAGACAATTCCAACCTAAGTACAATAAGAGTGAATCTTCAAAGTGTTTGTGCTTTGAGCGGCTCCTGGGAGACCAGTATTAGGATCCGATGCACCGGTGCAGGTTAACTGTATCTGTTGGTCCTTCACATTGACCATGAAACACAGATATTGCGACGGGATTGAATACAAAAGGGACAATGTCGACTTAAGTACAAGAAGAGTGATCTCCTCAGAGGTTGTGCTATAAGCGGCGCCTGGGATACCAGTATTAGATTATGGTGCACCAGAGCAGGTTTACTGTATCCCTTGGAGCTTCACATTGACCATGAAACACGGAAATTGCATCGGGATGGAATTCATAAGGGACATTGCTGACTGAAGTACAAGAAGAGTGAATTTTCTAAGAAATTGAGCTTTTAGCGCCTCCTGGGTGTCCAGTATTAGATTCCGATGCACCAGTGCTGGTTTACTGCATCCCTTGGACCTTCACATGGACCATGAAACACAGAAATTGCTCGGGATTGAATACAAGAGGGAAAATGCCGACTTAAGTTCAAGAAGAGTGTATCTTCGAAGGGTTTGTGTTTTTGCGGCTCCTGGGAGGCCACTATTAGATTCCGATGCACCAGTGCAAGTTTACTGTATCCCTTGGATCTTCAGATTGACCATGCAACACAGAAATTGCATGGGGACCAATACAAAAGATACAATGATGACTTAAGTACAAGAGGAGTGATTCTTCTATTAGGTTGTGATTTGAGCTGCTCCTGGGAGACCAGTATTAAATTTCGATGCACCAGTGCAGGTTAACTGTATCCCTTGGACCCTTGGACCTCCACAATGCCCATGAAACGCAGAAATCGAATCGGGATTGAATTTATAAGGGACACGCCGACTGAAGTACAAGAAGAGTGAATCTTCTAAGAGTTTGAGCTTTGAGCGGCTCCTGGGTGTCCAGTATTAGATTCCGATGCACCTGTGCAGGTTTACTGTATCCCTTGGAGCTTCACATTGACCGTGAAACACGGAAATTGCTCGCGATTGAATGCAAGAGGGACAATGCCGACTTCAGTATAAGAAGAGTGAATCTTCTAAGGGTTTGTGCTTTGAGCGGCTCCTGGGAGGCCACTATTAGAATCCGATGCACCAGTGCAAGTTTACTGTATCCCTTGGACCTTCACATTGAAGATGAAACACAGAAATTGCATCGGGATGGAATACATAAGGAACAATGCCGACTTCAGTACAAGAAGAGTGAATCTTCTAAGAGTTTGAGCTTTGAGCGGCTCCTGGGAGACCAGTATTAGATTCCGATGAATTAGTGCAGGTTTTCTCTATCCCTTGGACCTTCACATTGACCATGAAACACATAAATTGCATCGGGGTTGAATGCAAAAGGGAAAACGCCGACTTAAGTACCAAAAGAGTTAATCTTCTAAGGGTTTGTGCTTTGAGCGGCTCCTGGGAGACCAGTATTAGATTCCGATGCACCTGCGCAGGTTTTCTGTATCCCTTCGACCTTCACATTGAGCATGAAACGCAGAAATTGCATCGGGATTGAATACAAAATGCACGATGCCGACTTAAGTGCATGAAGAGTGAATCTTCTAAGAGTTTGTGCTTTGAGCGGCTCCTGGGAGACCAGTATTAGATTCCGATGCACCAGTGTTGGTTTACTGTATCCCTTTAACCTTCACTTTGACCAAGAAACACAGAAATCGCATCGAGATTGAATACAAACGGGACAATTCCGACTTAAGTACCAGAAGAGCGAATCTTCTTAGTGTTTGAGCTATAAGCGGCTCCTGGGTGTCCAGTATTAGATTCCGATGCACCTGTGCAGGTTTGCTGTATCCCTTGGACCTTCACATTGACCATGAAACACAGAAAATGCTCGGGATTGAATACATGATGGACAATGCCGACTTAAGTACAAGAACAGTGAATCTTCGAAGGGCTTGTGCTTTGAGCGGGTTCTGGGAGACCAGTATTAGATTCCGATGCACCAGCGCAGGTTTACTGTATCCCTTCCACCTTCACATTGATCATGAAACACAGAAATTGCATTGAGATTAAATACAAACGGGACAATGCCGACTTAAGTACCAGAAGAGCGAATCCTCTAAGAGTATGCGTTTGAGCAGCTCCTGGGAGATCAGTATTAGATTCCGATGCACCAGTGCAGGTTTACTGTATCCCTTGGACCTTCAATTTGACCATGAAACAAAGAATTTTCATCGGGATTGATTACAAAATACACAATGCCAACTTAAGTACAAGAAGAGTGAATTTTCTACGAATTTGTGCTTTGAGCGACTCCTTGGAAGACCACTGTTCGATTCGGATGCACCAGTGCAGGCTTACTGTATCCCTTGGACCTTCACAATGACCATGAAACACAGAAATTGCATCGGGATGGAATACATAAGGGACAATGCCGCCTGAAGTACATGAAGAGCGAATCTTCTAAGAGTTTGAGATTTGAGCAGCACCTGGGAGTCCAGTATTAGATTCCGATGATCCTGTGCAGGTTTACTGTATCCCTTGGACCTTCACATTGACCATGAAACACAGAAATTGCTCGGGATTGAATACAAGATGGACAATGCCGACTTAAGTACAACAACAGTGAATCTTCGAAGGGCTTGTGCTTTGAGCGGCCCGTGGGAGACCAGTACTAGATTCCGATGCACCAGTGCAGGTTTACTGTATCCCTTCGACCTTCACATTGACCATGAAGCACAGAAATTGCATCGGGAATAAATACAAAAGGGACAATACCGACTTCAGTACAAAAAGAGTTAATCTTCTAAGAATTTGTGCTTTGAGCGGCTCCTGGGAGACCAGTATTAGATTTCAATGCACCAGTGCTTGTTTACTGTAGCCATTGGACCTTCACATTGACCATGAAACACAGAAACTGCATCGGGATTGAATACAAAATTCACAATTCAAAAATAAGTACAAGGAGAGTAAATTCTCTAAGAGTTTGTGCTTCAAGCGGCTCCTCGGAGGCCAGTGTTTGAATCCGATGCCCCAGCGCAGGTTTACTGTATCCCTTGGACCTTCACATTGACCATGAAACACAGAAATTGCATCGAGATTGAATACAAACGGGACAACGCCGACTTAAGTAATAGAACAGCGAATCTTCTAGGAGTTTGTGTTTTAGCGGCTCCTGGTGATCAGTATTACATTCCGATGCACCAGTGCAGGTTTACTGTATCCCTTGGACCTTCAATTTGACAATGAAACACAGAATTTTCATCGGGATTGATTACAAAATACACAATGCCAACTTAGGTGCAAGAAGAGTGAATTTTCTAAGAATTTGTGCTTTGAGCGACTCCTTGGAGACCACTGTTCGATTCCGATGCATCAGTGCAGGTTTACTGTATTCCTTGGACCTTCACATTAACCATGAAACACAGAAATTGCATCGATATTGAAAACAAACGGGAATATGCCGACTTAAGTACAAGGAGTGTGATATTTCTAAGAGGTTGTTGGTTGAGCAGCTCCAGAGAGACCAGTATTAGATTCCGATGATCCAGTGCTGGTTTACTGTATCCCTTGGACTTTCACATTGCCCATGAAACACAGAAATTGCATCGGGATTGAATATAAAATGCACAATGCCAACTTAAGTGCAAGAAGAGTGAATTTTCTAAGGGTTTGTGCTCTCAGCGGCTCCTCGGAGACCAGTATTAGATTCCGATGCACCAGTGCAGGTTTACCGTATCCCTTGGACCTTCACACACAGAAACTCAGAAATTGCATCAGGATGGAATACATAAGGGACAATGCCGACTCAAGTACAAGAAGGGTGAATTTTGTAAGAGTATGTGCTTTGAGCGGCTCCAGGGAGACCAGTATTAAATTCCGATTCACCAGTGCAGGATAACTGTATCCCTTTGACCTTCACATTGACCAAGACACACAGAAATCGCATCGGGATTGAATACAAAATGGAAAATGCCGACTTAATAACAAGAAGTGTGAGTCTCCTAAGAGTTTGTGCGTTGAGCGGCACATGGGAGACCAGTAAAAGATTCCGATGCACCAGTGCAGGTTTACTGTATCCCTTGGACTTTCACATTGACCATGAAACACAGAAATTGCATGGGGACCAATACAAAAGATACAATGCCGACTTAAGTACAAGAAGAGTGAATCATCTACAAGTTTGTGTTTGAGCGGTTCCTGGGAAACCGGTATTAGATTCCGATGCACTAGTGCAGGTTTACTGTATCTTTTGGACTTTCACATTGACCATGAAACACAGAAATTGCTTCGGGATAGAATACAAGAGGGACAATGCCGATTTAAGCACCAGAAGAGCGAATCTTCTAAGAGTTTGTGCTTTGAGCGGCTCCAGGAAGACCAGTATTAGATTCCGATGCACCAGTGCAGGTTTACAGTATCCCTTCGACCTTCACATTGACCATGAATCACAGAAATTGCATCGAGATTGAATACAAACGGGACAATGCCGACTTAAGTACAAGACGAGTGAATTTTCTAAGAGTTTATGGGTTGAGCAGCTCCTGGGAGACCAGTATTAGAATCCGATGCACTAGTGCAGGTTTACTGAATCCCTTGGACCTTCATTTTGACCATGAAACACAGAAATTGCATCATGATTTAATACATAAGGGACAATACCGCCTGAAGTACAAGAAGAGTGAATCTTTCAGGATGTTTGAGCTTTGAGCGGCTCCTCAGAGACCAGTGTTCGATTCCGATGCACCAGTGCAGGTTTACTGTATCCCTTGGACCTTCACATTGACCATGAAACACAGAAATTGCATCGGGATTGAATACAAAAGGGACTGCCGACTTAAGTACAAGAAGAGTTAATCATCTAAGAGATTGTGTTTTGAGTGGCCCCTGGGAGACCAGTATTAGATTCTGATGCACCAGTGCAGGTTTACTGTATCCCTTCGACAGCCACATTTACCATGAAATTCAAAAATCGAATCGGGATAGAACACAAAGGAAACAATGCCGTCTTAAGTACAAGAATAGTGAATCTTGTAAGAGTTTGTGCTTTGAGCGGCTCCTGGGTGACCAGTATTAAATTCCGATGCACCAGTGCAGGTTTACTGTATCCCTCGGACCTTCACATTGACCATGAAACACAGAAATTGCATCAGGATTGAATACAAAAGGGACTGCCGACTTAAGTACAAGAAGAGTTAATCATCTAAGAGATTGTGTTTTGAGTGGCCCCTGGGAGACCAGTATTAGATTCCGATGCACCAGTGCAGGTTTACTGCATCCCTTGGCCCTTCACATTGACCATGAAACGCAGAAATTGCATTGGGATTAAATACAAAATGCACAATGCCGATTTAAGTACCAGAAGAGCGAATCTTCTAAGAGTTTGTGCTTTAAGCGGCTACAGGAAGACCAGTATTAGATTCCGATGCAGCATTGCAGGTTTGCTGTATCCCTTCGACCTTCACATTGACCATGAGCCACAGAAATTGCATCGAGATTGAATACAAACGGGCAATGCCGACTTAAGTACGAGACGAGTGAATTTTCTAAGAGTTTATGGGTTGAGCAGCTCCTGGGAGACCAGTATTAGATTCCGCTCCACTAGTGCAGGTTTACTGAATCCCTTGGACCTTCAATTTGACCATGAAACACAGAAATTGCATCGGAATTGAATACAAAATACACTATGCGAACTTAAGTACAAGAAGAGTGAATTTTCTAAAAGTTTGTGCTTTGAGCGGCTCCTCAGAGACCAGTGTTCGATTCCGATGCACCAGTGCAGGTTTACTGTATCCCTTGGGCCTTCACATTCACCATTAAACACAGAAATTGCATCATGTTTAATACATAAGGGACAATACCGTCTGAAGTACAAGAAGAGTGAATCTTTCAGGATGTTTGAGCTTTGAGCGGTTCCTGGGTGTCCAGTATTAGATTCCGATGCACCTGTGCAGGAGTTACTGTATCCCTTGGACTTTCACGTTGACCAAGAAACACAGTAATTGCTCGCGATTGAATTCAAGAGGGACAATGCCGACGTAAGTACAAGAAGAGTGAATTTTCTTAGGGTTTGTGGGTTGAGCAGCTCCTGGGTGTCAGTATTAGATTCCGATGCACCTGTGCAGGTTTACTGTATCCCTTAGACCCTCACATTGACCATGAAACACAGAAATTGCTCGGGATTGAATACAAGACGGACAATGCTAACTTAAGTACAAGAAGAGTGAATCTTCGACGGGTTTGCGCTTTGAACGGTTCCTGGGAGACCAGTTTAAGATTCCGATGCACCATTGCAGGTTTACTGTATCCCTTGGAACTTCCCATTGACCATGAGACTCAGAAATTTCATCGGGATAGAATTCAAAAGGGACTGTCGACTTTAGTACAAGAAGAGTTAATCTTCTATGAGTTTGTGCTTTGAGCGGCTCCTGGGAGACCTGAATTAGATTCCGATGCACCAGTGCAGGTTTACTGTATCCCTTCGACCTTCACATTGACCAGGAAACACAGATATTGCATAGGGATGGAATACATAAGGGACAATGCCGACTGAAGTACAAGAAGAGTGAATCTTTCAAGAGTTTGAGCATTGAGCGGCTCCTGGGAGTCCAGTATTAGATTTCGATGCACCTGTGCAGGTTCACTGTATCCCTTGGACCTTCACATTTACCATGAAACACAGAAATTGCTCGGGATTGAATACAAGACGGACAATGCTGACTTAAGTACAAGAAGAGTGAATCTTCGACGGGTTTGTGCTTTGAGCGGTTCCTGGGAGACCAGTTTAAGATTCCGACGCACCAGTGCAGGTTTACTGTATCCCTTGGACCTTCACATTGACAATGAAACACAGAAATTGCATGGGGACCAATACGAAAGATACAATGTCGACTTAAGTACAAGAAGAGTGAATCTTCCCTGAGTTAGTGTTTTGAGCGGCTCCTGGGAGACCAGTATTAAATTCTGATGCACCAGTGCAGGTTTACTGTAGCCATTGTATCTTCACATTGATCATGAAACACAGAAATTGCATTGGGATTGAATACGAAAAGGACAATGCCGACGTAAGTACAAGAAAAGTGAATCTTCTAAGAGTTTAAGCTTTTAGCGGCTCCTGGGAGACCAGTAATAGACTCCGATGCACCAGTGCAGGTTTACAGTATCCCTTGGACCTTCACATTGACCATGAAACACAGAAATTGCATCGGGATTGAATACAAAATGGACAATGCCGACATAAGTACAAGATGAGAGAATTTTTTAAAAGTTTGTGGATTGAGCTGCTCCTGCGAGACCAGTATCAGATTCCGATGAACCAGTGCAGGTTTATTGTATCCCTTGGCCTTTCCCATTGACCATGAAACACAGAAATCGCATCGTGATTGAATACCAAAGGCACAATGCCGACTTGAGTACAAGAATAGTGAATCTTCTAAGGGTTTGTGTTTTGAGCGGCTCCAGGGGGACAAGTATTAGATTCCGATGCACCAGTGCCGGTTTACTGTATCCCTTGGACCTTCACATTCACCATGAAACACAGAAATTGCATCATGATTTAATACATAAGGGACAATACCGTCTGAAGTACAAGAAGAGTGAATCTTTCAGGATGTTTGAGCTTTGAGCGGCTCCTGGGTGTCCAGTATTAGATTCCGATGCACCTGTGCAGGAGTTACTGTATCCCTTGGACTTTCACGTTGACCAAGAAACACAGTAATTGCTCGCGATTGAATTCAAGATTGACAATGCCGACGTAAGTACAAGAAGAGTGAATTTTCTTAGGGTTTGTGGGTTGAGCAGCTCCTGGGTGTCAGTATTAGATTCCGATGCACCTGTGCAGGTTTACTGTATCCCTTAGACCTACACATTGACCATGAAACACAGAAATTGCTCGGGATTGAATACAAGACGGACAATGCTGACTTAAGTACAAGAAGAGTGAATCTTCGACGGGTTTGCGCTTTGAGCGGTTCCTGGGAGACCAGTTTAAGATTCCGATGCACCAGTGCAGGTTTACTGTATCCCTTGGACCTTCCCATTGACCATGAGACTCAGAAATTTCATCGGGATTGAATACAAAAGGGACTGTCGACTTTAGTACAAGAAGAGGTAATCATCTAAGAGATTGTGCTTTGAGCGCCTCCTCGCAGACCAGTATTAGATTCCGATGCACCAGTGCAGGTTTACTGTATCCCTTCGACCTTCACATTGACCATGAAACACATAATTTGCATCCGGATTGAATACAAAAGGGATAATGCCGACTTATGTACAAGAAGAGTGAATCTTCTAAGAGTTTGAGCTTTGAGCGGCTCCTGGGTGTCCAGTATTAGTTTCCGATGCACCTGTGCTGGTTTACTGTATCCCTTGGACCTTCACATTGACCATGAAACACAGAAATTGCATCGGGAGTGAATACAAAAGTGTCAATAACGACATACGTACAAGAAGAGTGAATTTTCTAGGGGTTTGTGCTTTGAGCGGCTCCTGGGAGACCAGTATTAGTTTCCGAAGTACCAGTGCATGTTTACTGTATCCCCTTGACCTTCAATTTGACCGTGAAACACAGAAATTGCATCGGGATTGAATACAAAATATACAATGCAACTTAAGTACAGGAAGAGTGAATTTTCTAAGAGTTTGTGCTTTGAGCGGCTCCTCAGAGACCAGTGTTCGATTCCGATGCACCAGTGCGGGTTTACTGTATCCCCTGGACCTTCAATTTGACCATGAAACACAGAAATTGCATCGGAATTGAATACAAAATACACTATGCGAACTTAAGTACAAGAAGAGTGAATTTTCCAAAAGTTTGTGCTTTGAGCGGCTCCTCAGAGACCAGTGTTCGATTCCGATGCACCAGTGCAGGTTTACTGTATCCCTTGGACCTTCCCATTGACCATGAGACTCAGAAATTTCATCGGGATTGAATACAAAAGGGACTGTCGACTTTAGTACAAGAAGAGTTAATCTTCTATGAGTTTGTGCTTTGAGCGGCTCCTGGGAGACCTGAATTAGATTCCGATGCACCAGTGCAGGTTTACTGTATCCCTTCGACCTTCACATTGACCAGGAAACACAGATATTGCATAGGGATGGAATACATAAGGGACAATGCCGACTGAAGTACAAGAAGAGTGAATCTTTCAAAGAGTTTGAGCATTGAGCGGCTCCTGGGAGTCCAGTATTAGATTTCGATGCACCTGTGCAGGTCCACTGTATCCCTTGGACCTTCACATCGACCATGAAGGACAGAAATTGCTCGGGATTGAATACAAGACGGACAATGCTGACTTAGGTACAAGAAGAGTTAATCTTCGATGGGTTTGTGCTTTGAGCGGTTCCTGGGAGACCAGTTTAAGATTCCGATGCACCAGTGCAGGTTTACTGTATCCCTTGGACCTTCACATTGACAATGAAACACAGAAATTGGATGGGGACCAATACGAAAGATACAATGTCGACTTAAGTACAAGAAGAGTGAATCTTCCCTGAGTTAGTGTTTTGAGCGGCTCCTGGCAGACCAGTATTAAATTCTGATGCACCAGTTCAGGTTTACTGTAGAGATTGTATCTTCACATTGATCATGAAACACAGAAATTGCATTGGGATTGAATACGAAAGGGACAATGCCGACGTAAGTACAAGAAAAGTGAATCTTCTAAGAGTTTGTGCTTTTAGCGGCTCCTGGGAGACCAGTAATAGACTCCGATGCACCAGTGCAGGTTTACAGTATCCCTTGGACCTTCACATTGACCATGAAACACAGAAATTGCATAGGGATTGAATACAAAATGGACAATGCCGACATAAGTACAAGATGAGACAAATTTTTAAAAGTTTGTGGATTCAGCTGCTCCTGCGAGACCAGTATTACATCCTGATGAACCAGTGCAGGTTTATTGTATCACTTGGACCTTCCCATTGACCATGAAACACAGATATCGCATCGGGATTGAATAAAAACGCACTATACCGGCTTGAGTATAAGAAGAGAGAATGTTCTAAAAGTTTGTGCTTTGAGCGGCACCTGGGAGACCAGTATTAGATTCCGATGCACCAGTACAGGTTCACTGTACCCCTTAGATCTTCTTATTGACCATGAAACACAGAAATTGCATGGGGACCAATACAAAAGATACAATGCCGACTTAAGTACAAGAAGAGTGAATCTTATAAGAGTTTGTGCTTTGAGCGGCTCCTGGGAGACCAGTATTAGATTCCGATGCACCAGTGTAGATTTACTGTATCCGTTCGACGTTCACATTGACCGTGAAACACAGAAATTGCATCGAGATTGAATACAAACGGGACAATGCCGACTTTATTACAAGAAAAGTGCATTTTCTGAGAAGTTGTTTGTTGAGGAGCTCCAGGGAGACCAGTATTAGATTCCTATGCACCAGTGCTAGTATACTATATCCCTTGGAGCTTCACATTGCCCATGAAACTCAGAAATTGCATCGGGATTGAATACAAGAGGGACAATGCCGACTTAAGTACCAGAAGAGCGAATTTTCTAAGAGTTTGTGCTTTGAGCGGCTCTTCGGAGACCAGTGTTCGATTTCGATGCACCAGTGCGGGTTTACTGTATCCCTTGGACCTTCACATTGACCATGAAACACAGAAATTGCTCGGGATTGAATACAAGAGGGACAACGCCGACTTAAGAACAAGAAGAGTGAATCTTCGAATGGTTTGTGCTTTCAGCGGCTCCTGGGAGACCAGTATTGAATTCCGATGCACCAGTGCAGGTTTACTGTATCCCTTGGACCTTCACATTGACCATGAAACACAAAAATTGCATCGGTATTCAATACAAAAGGGACTGCCGTCATAAGTACAAGAAGAGGTAATCATCTAAGAGATTGTGCTTTGAGCGCCTCCTCGCAGACCAGTATTAGATTCCGATGCACCAGTGCAGGTTTACTGTATCCCTTCGACCTTCACATTGACCATGAAACACATAATTTGCATCCGGATTGAATACAAAAGGGATAATGCCGACTTATGTACAAGAAGAGTGAATCTTCTAAGAGTTTGAGCTTTGAGCGGCTCCTGGGTGTCCAGTATTAGTTTCCGATGCACCTGTGCTGGTTTACTGTATCCCTTGGACCTTCACATTGACCATGAAACACAGAAATTGCATCGGGAGTGAATACAAAAGTGTCAATAACGACATACGTACAAGAAGAGTGAATTTTCTAGGGGTTTGTGCTTTGAGCGGCTCCTGGGAGACCAGTATTAGTTTCCGAAGTACCAGTGCATGTTTACTGTATCCCCTGGACCTTCAATTTGACCGTGAAACACAGAAATTGCATCGGGATTGAATACAAAATATACAATGCAACTTAAGTACAGGAATAGTGAATTTTCTAAGAGTTTGTGCTTTGAGCGGCTCCTCAGAGACCAGTGTTCGATTCCGATGCACCAGTGCGGGTTTACTGTATCCCCTGGACCTTCAATTTGACCATGAAACACAGAAATTGCATCGGAATTGAATACAAAATACACTATGCGAACTTAAGTACAAGAAGAGTGAATTTTCTAAAAGTTTGTGCTTTGAGCGGCTCCTCAGAGACCAGTGTTCGATTCCGATGCACCAGTGCAGGTTTACTGTATCCCTTGGACCTTCACATTCACCATGAAACACAGAAATTGCATCATGATTTAATACATAAGGAACAATACCGTCTGAAGTACAAGAAGAGTGAATCTTTCAGGATGTTTGAGCTTTGAGCGGCTCCTGGGTGTCCAGTATTAGATTCCGATGCACCTGTGCAGGAGTTACTGTATATCTTGGACTTTCACGTTGACCAAGAAACACAGTAATTGCTCGCGATTGAATTCAAGAGGGACAATGCCGACGTAAGTACAAGAAGAGTGAATTTTCTTAGGGTTTGTGGGTTGAGCAGCTCCTGGGTGTCAGTATTAGATTCCGATGCACCTGTGCAGGTTCACTGTATCCCTTGGACCTTCACATTGACAATGAAACACAGAAATTGGATGGGGACCAATACGAAAGATACAATGTCGACTTAAGTACAAGAAGAGTGAATCTTCCCTGAGTTAGTGTTTTGAGTGGCTCCTGGGAGACCAGTATTAAATTCTGATGCACCAGTGCAGGTTTACTGTAGCCATTGTATCTTCACATTGATCATGAAACACAGAAATTGCATTGGGATTGAATACGAAAGGGACAATGCCGACGTAAGTACAAGAAAAGTGAATCTTCTAAGAGTTTGTGCTTTTAGCGGCTCCTGGGAGACCAGTAATAGACTCCGATGCACCAGTGCAGGTTTACAGTATCCCTTGGACCTTCACATTGACCATGAAACACAGAAATTGCATCGGGATTGAATACAAAATGGACAATGCCGACATAAGTACAAGATAAGAGAATTTTTTAAAAGTTTGTGGATTCAGCTGCTCCTGCGAGACCAGTATTACATCCTGATGAACCAGTGCAGGTTTATTGTATCACTTGGACCTTCCCATTGACCATGAAACACAGATATCGCATCGGGATTGAATAAAAACGCACTATACCGGCTTGAGTATAAGAAGAGAGAATGTTCTAAAAGTTTGTGCTTTGAGCGGCACCTGGGAGACCAGTATTAGATTCCGATGCACCAGTACAGGTTCACTGTACCCCTTAGATCTTCTTATTGACCATGAAACACGGAAATTGCATGGGGACCAATACAAAAGATACAATGCCGACTTAAGTACAAGAAGAGTGAATCTTATAAGAGTTTGTGCTTTGAGCGGCTCCTGGAAAACCAGTATTAGATTCCGATGCACCAGTGTAGGTTTACTGTATCCGTTCGACGTTCACATTGACCGTGAAACACAGAAATTGCATCGAGATTGAATACAAACGGGACAATGCCGACTTTATTACAAGAAAAGTGCATTTTCTGAGAAGTTGTTTGTTGAGGAGCTCCAGGGAGACCAGTATTAGATTCCTATGCACCAGTGCTAGTATACTATATCCCTTGGAGCTTCACATTGCCCATGAAACACAGAAATTGCATCGGGATTGAATACAAGAGGGACAATGCCGACTTAAGTACCAGAAGAGCGAATCTTCTAAGAGTTTGTGCTTTGAGCGGCTCTTCGGAGATCAGTTTCGATTCCGATGCACCAGTGCGGGTTTACTGTATCCCTTGGACCTTCACATTGACCATGAAACACAGAAATTGCTCGGGATTGAATACAAGAGGGATAACGCCGACTTAAGAACAAGAAGAGTGAATCTTTGAATGGTTTGTGCTTTCAGCGGCTCCTGGGAGACGAGTATTGGATTCCGATGCACCAGTGCAGGTTTACTGTATCCCTTGGACCTTCACATTGACCATGAAACACAAAAATTGCATCGGTATTCAATACAAAAGGGACTGCCGTCTTAAGTACAAGAAGAGGTAATCATCTAAGAGATTGTGCTTTGAGCACCTCCTCGCAGACCAGTATTAGATTCCGATGCACCAGTGCAGGTTTACTGTATCCCTTCGACCTTCACATTGACCATGAAACACATAATTTGCATCCGGATTGAATACAAAAGGGATAATGCCGACTTATGTACAAGAAGAGTGAATCTTCTAAGAGTTTGAGCTTTGAGCGGCTCCTGGGTGTCCAGTATTAGTTTCCGATGCACCTGCGCTGGTTTACTGTATCCCTTGGACCTTCACATTGACCATGAAACACAGAAATTGCATCGGGAGTGAATACAAAAGTGTCAATAACGACATACGTACAAGAAGAGTGAATTTTCTAAGGGTTTGTGCTTTGAGCGGCTCCTGGGAGACCAGTATTAGATTCCGAAGTACCAGTGCAGGTTTACTGTATCCCCTGGACCTTCAATTTGACCGTGAAACACAGAAATTGCATCGGGATTGAATACAAAATATACAATGCAACTTAAGTACAGGAAGAGTGAATTTTCTAAGAGTTTGTGCTTTGAGCGGCTCCTCAGAGACCAGTGTTCGATTCCGATGCACCAGTGCGGGTTTACTGTATCCCCTGGACCTTCAATTTGACCATGAAACACAGAAATTGCATCGGAATTGAATAAAAAATACACTATGCCAACTTAAGTACAAGATGAGTGAATTTTCTAAGAGTTTGTGCTTTGAGCGGCTCCTCAGAGACCTGTGTTCGTTTCCGTTGCACCAGTGCAGGTTTACTGTATCCCTTGGACCTTCACATTCACCATGAAACACAGAAATTGCATCATGATTTAATACATAAGGGACAATACCGTCTGAAGTACAAGAAGAGTGAATCTTTCAGGATGTTTAAGCTTTGAGCGGCTCCTGGGTGTCCAGTATTAGATTCCGATGCACCTGTGCAGGAGTTACTGTATCCCTTGGACTTTCACGTTGACCATGAAACACAGTAATTGCTCGCGATTGAATTCAAGAGGGACAATGCCGACGTAAGTACAAGAAAAGTGAATTTTCGACGGGGTTGTGCTTTGAGCGTCTCCTGGGAGACCAGTATTAGATTCCGATGCACCAGTGCAGGTTTACTGTATCCCTTCGACCTTCACATCGACCAGGAAACACAGAAATTGCATCGGGATGGAATACATAAGGGACAATGCCGACTGAAGTACAAGAAGAGTGCATCTTTCAAGAATTTGAGCATTGAGCGGTTCCTGGTAGACCACTTTAAGATTCCGATGCACCAGTGCAGGTTTACTGTATCCCTTGGACCTTCCCATTGACCATGAAAATCAGAAATTGCATCGGGATTGAATACAAGAGGGACTGCCGACTTTAGTAAAAGAGGAGTGATTCTTCTAAGAGTTTGTGCTTTGAGCGGCTCCTGGGAGACCAGTGTTAGATTCCGATGCACCAGTACAGGTTTACTGTATCCCTTGGACCTTCTCATTGACAATGAAACACAGAAATTGCATGGGGACCAATACGAAAGATACAATGTCGACTTAAGTACAAGAAGAGTGAATCTTCCCTGAGTTAGTGTTTTGAGTGGCTCCTGGGAGACCAGTATTACATTCTGATGCACCAGTGCAGGTTTACTGTAGCCATTGTATCTTCACATTGATCATGAAACACAGAAATTGCATTGGGACTGAATACGAAAGGGACAATGCCGACGTAGGTACAGGAAAAGTGAATCTTCTAAGAGTTTGTGCTTTTAGCGGCTCCTGGGAGACCAGTAATAGACTCCCATGCACCAGTGCAGGTTTACAGTACCCCTTGGACCTTCACATTGACCATGAAACACAGAAATTGCATCGGGATTCAATACAAAATGGACAATGCCGACATAAGTACAAGATGAGAGAATTTTTTAAAAGTTTGTGGATTGAGCTGCTACTGCGAGACCAGTATCAGATTCCGATGAACCAGTGCAGGTTTATTGTATCTCTTGGACATTCACAATGACCATGAAACACAGAAATCGCGTCGGGATTGAATACTAAAGGCACAATGCCGACTTGAGTGCAAGAAGAGTGAATCATCTACAAGTTTGTGTTTGAGCGGTTCCTGGGAAACCGGTATTAGATTCCGATGCACTAGTGCAGGTTTACTGTATCTTTTGGACCTTCACATTGACCATGAAACACAGAAATTGCTTCGGGATAGAATACAAGAGGGACAATGCCGATTTAAGTACCAGAAGAGCGAATCTTCTAAGAGTTTGTGCTTTGAGCGGCTCCAGGAAGACCAGTATTAGATTCCGATGCACCAGTGCAGGTTTACAGTATCCCTTCGACCTTCACATTGACCATGAATCACAGAAATTGCATCGAGATTGAATACAAACAGGACAATGCCGACTTAAGTACAAGACGAGTGAATTCTCTAAGAGTTTATGGGTTGAGCAGCTCCTGGGAGACCAGTATTAGAATCCGATGCACTAGTGCAGGTTTACTGAATCCCTTGGACCTTCAATTTGACCATGAAACACAGAAATTGCATCGGAATTAAATACAAAATACACTATGCCTACTTAAGTACAAGAAGAGTGAATTTTCTAAGAGTTTGTGCTTTGAGCGGCTCCTCAGAGACCTGTGTTCGATTCCGATGCACCAGTGCAGGTTTACTGTATCCCTTGGACCGCCACATTCATAATGAAATTCAGAAATCGAATCGGGATAGAACACAAAGGGAACAATGCCGTCTTAAGTACAAGAATAGTGAATCTTCTAAGAGTTTGTGCTTTGAGCGGCTCCTGGGAGACCAGTATTAGATTCCAATGCACCAGTGCAGGTTTACTGTATCCCTCGGACCTTCACATTGACCATGAAACACAGAAATTGCATCGGGATTGAATACAAAAGGGACTGCCGACTTAAGTACAAGAAGAGTTAATCATCTAAGAGATTGTGTTTTGAGTGGCCCCTGGGAGACCAGTATTAGTTTCCGATGCACCAGTGAAGGTTTACTGCATCCCTTGGCCCTTCACATTGACCATGAAACGGAGAAATTGCATTGGGATTAAATACAAAATGCACAATGCCGATTTATGTACCAGAAGAGCGAATCTTCTAAGAGTTTGTGCTTTGAGCTGCTTCAGGAAGACCTGTATTAGATTCCGATGCAGCAGTGCAGGTTTACTGTATCCCTTCGACCTTCACATTGACCATGAATCACAGAAATTGCATCGAGATTGAATACAAACGGGCAATGCCGACTTAAGTACAAGACGAGTGAATTTTCTAAGAGTTTATGGGTTGAGCAGCTCCTGGGAGACCAGTATTAGATTCCGATGCACTAGTGCAGGTTTTCTGAATCCCTTGGACCTTCAATTTGACCATGAAACACAGAAATTGCATCGGAATTGAATACAAAATACACTATGCCAACTTAAGTACAAGAACAGTGAATTTTCTAAACGTTTGTGCTTTGAGCGGCTCCTCAGAGACCTGTGTTCGATTCCGATGCATCAGTGCAGGTTTACTGTATCCCTTGGACCTTCACATTCACCACGAAACACAGAAATTGCATCATGATTTAATACATAAGGGACAATACCGTCTGAAGTACAAGAAGAGTGAATCTTTCAGGACGTTTGAGCTTTGAGCGGCTCCTGGGTGTCCAGTATTAGATTCCGATGCACCTGTGCAGGAGTTACTGTATCCCTTGGACTTTCACGTTGACCATGAAACACAGTAATTGCTCGCGATTGAATTCAAGAGGGACAATGCCGACGTAAGTACAAGAAGAGTGAATTTTCTAAGGGTTTGTGGGTTGAGCAGCTCCTGGGAGACCAGTATTAGATTCCGATGCACCAGTGCAGGTTTACTGAATCCCTTGGACCTTCAATTTGACCATGAGACACAGAAATTCCATCGGGATATAATACAAACTACACAATGCCCACTTAAGTACAAAAAAAGTGAATTTCCTAAGAATTTGTGCTTTGAGCGGCTCCACGTAGACCTGTGTTCGATTCTGATGCACCAGTGCAGGTTTACTGTATCCCTTGGACCTTCACATTGACCATGAAACACAGAAATTGCTCAGAATTGAATACAAGACGGACAATGCTGACTTAAGTACAAGAAGAGTGAATCTTCGACGGGTTTGTGCTTTGAGCGGTTCCTGGGAGACCAGTTTAAGATTCCGATGCACCAGTGCAGGTTTACTGAATCCCTTTGACCTTCCCATTGACCATGAGATCAGAAATTGCATCGGGATTGAATACGAAAGGGACTGCCGACTTTAGAACAAGAGGAGTGAATCTTCTAAGAGTTTGTGCTTTGAGCGGCTCCTGGGAGACCAGTATTAGATTCCGATGCACCAGTAAAGGTTTACTGTATCCCTTGGACCTTCACATTGACAATGAAACACAGAAATTGCATGGGGACCAATACGAAAGTTACAATGTCGACTTAAGTACAAGAATAGTGAATCTTCCCTGAGTTAGTGTTTTGAGCTTCTCCTGGGAGACCAGTATTAAATTCTGATGCACCAGTGCAGGTATACTGTAGCCATTGTATTTTCACATTGATCATGAAACACAGAAATTGCATTGGGATTGAATACGAAAGGGACAATGCCGACATAAGTACAAGAAAAGTGAATCATCTGAGAGTATGTGCTTTTAGCGGCTACTGGGAGACCAGTAATAGACTCCGATGCACCAGTGCGGGTTTACAGTATCCATTGGACCTTCACATTGACCATGAAACACAGAAATTGCATCGGGTTTGAATACAAAATGGACAATGCCGACACAAGTACAAGATGAGACAATTTTTTAAAAGTTTGTGGATTGAGCTGCTCCTGCGAGACCAGTATCAGATTCCAATGAACCAGTGCAGGTTTATTGTATCCCTTGGACTTTCTCATTGACCATGAAACACAGAAATCGCATCGTGATTGAATACTAAAGGCACAATGCCGACTTGAGTGCAAGAGTAGTGAATCTTCTAAGGGTTTGTGATTTGAGCGGCTCCTGGGGGACAAGTATTAGATTCCGATGCACCAGTGCAGGTTTACTGTATCCCTTGGACCTGCACATTGACCATGAAACACAGAAATTTCATCGGGATTGAATACAAATTGGAGAATGCTGACATTAGTACAAGATGAGGGAATTTTCGAAGGGTTTGTGGTTTGAGCTGCTCCTAAGAGACCAGTATTACATTCCAATGAACCAGTGCAGGTTTATTGTATCACTTGGACCTTCACATTGACCATGAAACACAGATATCGCATCGGGATTGAATAAAAACGCACAATGCCGGCTTGAGTATAAGAAGAGAGAATGTTCTAAAAGTTTGTGCTTTGAGTGGCACCTGGGAGACCAGTATTAGATTCCGATGCACCAGTGCTAGTTTACTATATCCCTTGGAGCTTCACATTGATCATGAAACACAGAAATTGCATCGGGATTAAATACAAGAGGGACAATGCCGACTTAAGTACCAGAAGAGCGAATCTTCTAAGAGTTTGTGCTTTAAGCGGCTCTTCGGAGACCAGTGTTCGATTCCGATGCACCAGTGCGGGTTTACTGTATCCCTTGGACCTTCACATTGACCATGAAACACAGAAATTGCTCGGGATTGAATACAAGAGGGACAACGCCGACTTAAGAACAAGAAGAGTGAATCTTGGAATGGCCTGTGCTTTCAGCAGCTCCTGGGAGACCAGTATTGGATTCCGATGCACCAGTGCAGGTTTACTGTATCCCTTGGACCTTCACATTGACCATGAAACACGGAAATTGCATCGGTATTCAATACAAAAGGGACTGCCGTCTTAAGTACAAGAAGAGGTAATCATCTAAGAGATTATGCTTTGAGCGCCTCCTCGCAGACCAGTATTAGATTCCGATGCACCAGTGCAGGTTTACTGTATCCCTTCTACCTTCACATTGACCATGAAACACATAATTTGCATCCGGATTGAATACAAAAGGGATAATGACGACTTATGTACAAGAAGAGTGAATCTTCTAAGAGTTTGAGCTTCGAGCGGCTACTGGGTGTCCAGTATTAACTTCCGATGCACCTGTGCTCGTTTACTGTATTCCTTGGACCTTCACATTGACCATGAAACACAGAAATTGCATTGGGAGTGAATACAAAAGTGTCAATAACGACATACGTACAAGAAGAGTGAAATTTCTAAGGGTTTGTGCTTTGAGCGGCTCCTGGGAGACCAGTATTAGATTCCGATGTACCAGTGCAGGTTTACTGTATCCCCTGGACCTTCAATTTGACCATGAAACACAGAAATTGCATCGGGATTGAATACAAAATATACAATGCAACTTAAGTACAGGAAGAGTGAATTTTCTAAGAATTTGTGCTTTGAGCGGCTCCTCAGAGACCAGTGTTCGATTCCGATGCACCAGTGCGGGTTTACTGTATCCCCTGGACCTTCAATTTGACCATGAATCACAGTAATTGCATCGGAATTGAATACAAAATACACTATGCCAACTTAAGTACAAGATGAGTGAATTTTCTAAGAGTTTGTGTTTTGAGTGGCTCCTCAGAGACCTGTGTTCGTTTCCGATGCACCAGTGCAGGTTTACTGTATCCCTTGGACCTTCACATTCACCATGAAACACAGAAATTGCATCATGATTTAATACATAAGGGACAATACCGTCTGAAATACAAGAAGAGTGAATCTTTCAGGATGTTTGAGCTTTGAGCGGCTCCTGGGTGTCCAGTATTAGATTCCGATGCACCTGTGCAGGAGTTACTATATCCCTTGGACTTTCACGTTGACCATGAAACACAGTAATTGCTCGCAATTGAATTCAAGAGGGACAATGCCGACGTAAGTACAAGAAGAGTGAATCTTCGACAGGGTTGTGCTTTGAGCGGCTCCTGGGAGACCAGTATTAGATTCCGATGCCCCAGTGTAGGTTTACTGTATCCCTTGGACCTTCACATTGACCATGAAACACAGAAATTGCATCGGGATGAATACAATAGTGACTGCCGACTTAAGTACAAGAAGAGTGAATTTTCTAAGGGTTTGTGAGTCGAGCAGCTCCTGGGAACCAGTATTAGATTCCGGTGCACCAGTGCAGGTTTACTGAATCCCTTGGACCTTCAATTTGACCATGAGACACAGAAATTCCATCGGGATATAATGCAAATTACACAATGCCCACTTAAGTACAAAAAAAGTGAATTTTCTAAGAGTTTGTACTTTGAGCGGCTCCTCGTAGACCTGTGTTCGATTCCGATGCACCAGTGCAGGTTTACTGTATCCCTTGGACCTTCACATTGACCATGAAACACAGAAATTGCTCGGGATTGAATACAAGACGGACAATGCTGACTTAAGTACAAGTAGAGTGAATCTTCGACGGGTTTGTGCTTTGAGCGGTTCCTGGTAGACCACTTTCAGATTCCGATGCACCAGTGCAGGTTTACTGTATCCCTTGGACCTTCCCATTGACCATGAAAATCAGAAATTGCATCGGGATTGAATACAAGAGGGACTGCCGACTTTAGTACAAGAGGAGAGAATCTTCTAAGAGTTTGCGCTTTGAGCGGCTCCTGGGAGACCAGTATTAGATTCCGATGCACCAGTACAGGTTTACTGTATCCCTTGGACCTTCACATTGACAATGAAACACAGAAATTGCATGGGGACCAATACGAAAGATGCAATGTCCACTTAAATACAAGAAGAGTGAATCTTCCCTGAGTTAGTGTTTTGAGCGGCTCCTGGGAGACCAGTATTAAATTCTGATGCACCAGTGCAGGTTTACTGTTCCCATTGTATCTTCACATTGATCATGAAACACAGAAATTGCATTGGGATTGAATACGAAAGGGACAATGCCGACATAAGTACAAGAAAAGTGAATCTTATAAGATTTTGTGCTTTTAGCGGCTCCTGGGAGACCAGAAATAGACTCCGATGCACCAGTGCAGGTTTACAGTATCTCTCGGACCTTCAGATTGACCACGAAACACAGAAATTGCATCGGGATTCAATACAAAATGGACAATGCCGACATAAGTACAAGATGAGGGAATTTTTTTAAGTTTGTATATTGAGCTGCTCCTGCGAGACCAGTACCAGATTCCGATGAACCAGTGCAGGTTTATTGTATCCCTTGGACTTTCCCATTGACCATGAAACACAGAAATCGCATCGTGATTGAATACTAAAGGCACAATGCCGACTTGAGTACGAGAATAGTGAATCTTCTAAGGGATTGTGTTTTGAGCGGCACCTGGGGGACAAGTATTAGATTCAGATGCACCAGTGCAGGTTTACTGTATCCCATGGACCTGCACATTGACCATGAAACACAGAAATTTCATCGGGATTGAATACAAAATGGAGAATGCTGACATTAGTACAAGATGAGGGAATTTTCGAAGGGTTTGTGGTTTGAGCTGCTCCTAAGAGACCAGTATTACATTCCGATGAACCAGTGCAGGTTTATTGTATCACTTGGACCTTCACATTGACCATGAAGCACAGACATCGCATTGGGATTGAATAAAAACGCACAATGAGGGCTTGAGTACAAGAAGAGAGAATGTTCTAAAAGTTTGTGCCTTGAGCGGCACCTGGGAGACCAGTATTAGATTCCGATGCACCAGTACAGGTTTACTGTACCCCTTAGATCTTCTTATTGACCATGAAACACAGAAATTGCATGGGGACCAATACAAAAGATACAATGTCGACTTAAGTACAAGAAGAGTGAATCTTAAAAGAGTTTGTGCCTTGAGCGGCTCCTGGGAGACCAGTATTAGATTCCGATGCACCAGCGTAGGTTTACTGTATCAGTTCGACGTTCACATTGACCGTGAAACACAGAAATTGCATCGAGATTGAATACAAACGGGACAATGCCGACTTCAGTACAAGAAGAGTGAATTTTCTGAGAAGTTGTTTGTTGAGGAGCTCCAGGGAGACCAGTATTAGATTCCGATGCACCAGTGCTAGTTTACTATATCCCTTGGAGCTTCACATTGCCCATGAAACTCAGAAATTGCATCGGGATTGAATACAAGAGGGACAATGCCGACTTAAGTACCAGAAGAGCGAATCTTCTAAGAGTTTGTGCTTTGAGCGGCTCTTCGGAGACCAGTGTTCGATTCCGATGCACCAGTGCGGGTTTACTGTATCCCTTGGACCTTCACATTGACCATGAAACACAGAAATTGCTCGGGATTGAATACAAGAGGGACAACGCCGACTTAAGAACAAGAAGAGTGAATCTTCGAGTGGTTTGTGCTTTCAGCGGCTCCTGGGAGACCAGTATTGGATTCCGATGCACCAGTGCAGATTTACTGTATCCCTTGGACCTTCATATTTACCATGAAACACGGAAATTGCATTGGTATTCAATACAAAAGGGACTGCCGTCTTCAGTACAAGAAGAGGTAATCATCTAAGAGATTGTGCTTTGAGCGCCTCCTCGCAGACCATTATTAGATTCTGACGCACCAGTGCAGGTTTACTGTATCCCTTCGACCTTCACATTGACCATGAAACACATAATTTGCATCCGGATTGAATACAAAAGGGATAATGCCGACTTATGTACAAGAAGAGTGAATCTTCTAAGAGTTTGAGCTTTGAGCGGCTCCTGGGTGTCCAGTATTAGTTTCCGATGCACCTGTGCTGGTTTACTGTATCCCTTGGACCTTCACATTGGCCATGAAACACAGAAATTTCATCGGGAGTGAATACAAAAGTGTCAATAACGACATACGTACAAGAAGAGCGAATTTTCTAAGGGTTTGTGCTTTGAGCGGCTCCTGGGAGACCAGTATTAGATTCCGATGCACCAGTGCAGGTTTACTGTATCCCCTGGACCTTCAATTTGACCATGAAACACAGAAATTGCATCGGGATTGAATACAAAATATACAATGCCAACTTAAGTACAGGAAGAGTGAATTTTCTAAGAGTTTGTGCTTTGAGCGGCTCCTCAGAGACCAGTGTTCGATCCCGATGCACCAGTACAGGTTTACTGTATCCCTTGGCCCTTCAATTTGACCATGACAAAAAGAAATTGCATCGGGATTGGATACAAAACTCACAATGCCAACATAAGTACAAGGTGAGTGAATCTTCGAAGAGTTTGTGATTTGAGCGTCTCGTGGAAGACCTGTATTAGATTCCGATGTACCAGTGCACATTTACTGTATCTCTTTGACCTTCACATTGACAATGAAACACAGAAATTGCATCAGGATTGAATACAAAAGGGACAATGCCGACTTAAGTACAAGAAGTTGAATTTTCTAAGAGTTTGTGGTGGGTTTCTGCTGGGAGACCAGTATTAGATTCCGATGCACCAGTGCAGGTTTACTGTATCCCTTGGACCATCACATTGACCTTGAAACACAGATATCGCATCGGGATTGAATACAAGAGGCACAATACAATCTTAAGTACAAGAAGAGTGAATCTTCTAAGAGTTTGTGGTTTGAGCGGCTCATGGGAGGCCAGTATTCGATTCCGATGAACCAGTGCAGGTTTACTGTATCCCTTGGATCTTCACATTGACCATGAAACACAGAAATTGCATCGGGATTGAATACTAATGGGGGTGCCGACTTAAGTACAAGAAGAGTTAATCTTCTAAGAGTTTCTGCTTTGTGTGGCTCCTGGGAAACCAGTATTAGATTCCGATGCTCCAGTGCAGGTGTACCGTATCCCTTGGACCCTCCCATTGACCATGAAACGCAGAATTTGCATCGCGATTGAATACAAAATGCACAATGCCGACGTACGTACAAGAAGAGTAAATCTGCTAAGAGTTTGTGCTCTGAGCGGCTCATGGGAGACCAGTATTACATTCCGATGCACCAGTGATGGTTTACTGTACCCCTTCAACCTTCACATTGATCATGAAACACAGAAATTGCATCGGGATTAAATACAAATGGGACAAAGCCGACTTAAGTACAAGAAGTGTGAATCTTACAAGAGTTTGAGCTTTAAGTGGCTCCTGGGTGTCCAGCATTAAATTTCGATGCACCTGTGCAGATTTACTGTATCCCTTGGACCTTCACATTGACCATGAAACACAGAAATTTCATCGGGATTGAATACAAAAGGGACAATGCCGACTTAAGTACAAGAAGGGTGAATCTTCTAACAGTTTGTGCTTTGAGCGGCTCCTGGAAGACCAGTATTACATTCCGATACACCAGTGCAGGTTTACTGTATCCCTTGGACTTTCACATTGACCATGAAATACAGAAATTGCATCGGGATTGAATACAAGAGGGTCAATGCCGACCTAAGTACAGTGAAGAGTAATCATCTAAGAGTTTGTGCTTTGAGCGGCTCCTGGGAGACCGGTATTAGATTCCGATGCTCCAGTGCAATTTTACTGTATCCCTTGGCCCTTCACATTCACCATGAAACTACAGAAATTGCATCGGGATTGAATACAAATGGGATTGCCGAGTTAAGTACAAGAAGAGTTAATCATCTAAGAGTTCGTGTTTTGAGTGGCCCCTGAGAGACCAGTATTACATTCCGATGCTCCAGTGCGGGTTTACTGTATCCCTTGCACCTTCACATTGACCGCGAAACGCAGAAATTGCAACGGGATTGAATACAAAATGCACAATGCCGACCTACGTACAAGAAGAGTAAAACTTCTAAGAGTTTGAGCTTTGAGCGGCTCATGGGAGACCAGTATTAGATTCTGATGCACCAGTGCAGGTTTACTGTATCCCTTGGACCTTCTCATTGACCATGAAACACAGAAATTGCATCGGGATTGAATACAAAAGGGACTACCGACTTAAGTAGAAGAAGAGTTAATCATGTAAGAGTTTGTGCCTTGAGCGGCTCCTGAGAGACCAGTATTAGATTCCGACGCTCCAGTGCAATTTTACTGTATCCCTTGGGCCTTCACATTGACAATGAAACACAGAAATTGAATTGTGATTGAATACAAAAGGGACTGCTGACTTACGTACAAGTAAAGTAATTCTTCTAAGAGTTTGTGCTTTGAGCGGCTCATGGGAGACCAGTATTAGATCCCGACGCATCAGTGCAGGTTTACTGTATCCCTTGGAACTTCACATTGACCATGTAACACAGATATTGCATTGGGATTGAATACAAAAGGCACAATGCCGACGTAAGTACAAGAAGAGTGAATCTTCTAAGTGTTTGTGCTTTGTGCGGCTCCTGGGAGACCAGTATTAGATTCCGATGCACCACTGCAAGATTACTGTATCCCTTGGACCTTAACATTGACCATGAATCACAGAAATTTCATCGGGATTGAATACAAAATTGACAATGCCGACATAAGTACAAGTAGAGAGAGTTTTCTAAGAGTTTGTGGTTTGAGCTGCTCCTGGGACACCAGTATTAGATACCGATGGACCAGTGCAGGTTTATTGTATCCCTTGGACCTTCGCATTGACCATGAAACACAGAAATCGCATCGGGATTGAATACAAGAGGCCCAATGCCGACTTGAGTACAAGAAGACCGAATCTTCTAATGGATTGTGCTTTGAGTGGCTCCTGGGAGACCAGTATTAGATTCCGCTGCATCAGTACAGGTTTACTGTATCCCTTGGAAGTTCAAATTGACCATGAAACACAGATATTGCATGGGGACCAATACAAGAGAAACAATGTCGACTTAAGTCTAGAAGAGTGAATCTTCTAATAGTTTGCGATTTGAGCGGCTCCTGGGAGACCAGTATTAAATTCCGACGCACCAGTGCAGGTTTACTGTATCCCTTGGACCTTCAATTTGACTATGATAAACAGAAATTGCATCGGGATTGGATACAAAACACACAATGCCAACTTGAGTACAAGATGAGTGAATCTTTGAAGAGTTTGTGCTTTGAGCGTCTCGTGGGAGAGATGTATTAGATTCCGAAGCACCAGTGCACGAATACTGTATCCCTTTGACCTTCACATTAACAATGAAACACAGAAATTGCATCAGGATTGAATACAAAAGGGACAATGCCGACTTAAGTACAAGAAGTTGAATTTTCTAAGAGTTTGTGGTTTGCGCGGGTGCTGGGAGACCAGTATTAGATTCCGATGCACCAATGCAGGTTTACTATATCCCTTGGACCATCACATTGACCATGAAACACAGAAATCGCATCGGGATTCAATACAAGAGGCACAATGCCGACTTAAGTACAAGAAGAGTGAATCTTATAAGAGTTTGTGGTTTGAGCAGATCAAGACAGGCCAGTATTCGATTCCGATGAACCAGTGCAGGTTTTCTGTATCCCTTGGACATTCTCATTGACCATGCAACATAGAGTTTGCTTCGGGATTGATTACGAAACGCACAATACCGACTTAAGTTCAAGAAGAGTGAATCTTCTAAGAATTTGTGCTTTGAGCGGCTCCTGGGAGACCAGTATTAGATTCCGATGCTCCAGTGTAGGTTTACTGTATCCCTTAAGCCTTCACATAGACCATGAAACACAGAAATTGCATCGGGATTAAATACAATAGGCACAATGCCGTCTTTAGTTCAAGAAGAGTGAATCTTCTAAGATATTGTGCTTTGAGCGGCTCCTAGGAGACCTGTATTAGATTCCGATGCACCTGTGCTGATTTGTTGTATCCCTTGGACCCTCACATGGACCATCAAACACAGATATTGCATCGGGATTGAAAACAAAATGCACAATGCCCACTTAAGTATAAGAAGAGTGAATCTTGTAAGAGTTTGTGCTTTGAGCGGGTCCTGGGAGACCAGTATTAGACTCCGAAACACCAGTGCAGGTCTACTGTATCCCTTGAACCTTCACATTGACCATGAAACACAGAAATTGCATCGGGATTGAATACAAAAGGGACTGCCGACTTAAGTACAAGAAAAGTTAATCATCTAAGAGTTTTTGCTTTGAGCGGCTCCTGGGAGACCAGAATTAGATTCCGATGCCCCAGTGCAGGTGTACCGTATCCCTTGGACCTTCACATTGACCATGAAACGCAGAAATTGCATCGGGATTGAATACAAAATGCACAATGCCGACTTACGTACAAGAAGAGTAAATCATCTAAGAGTTTGTGCTTTGAGCGGCTCATGGGAGACCAGTATTAGATTCCGATGAACCAGTGCAGGTTTACTGTATCCCTTCGACATTCACATTGACCATGAAACACAGATATTGCAACGGGATTGAATTCAAATGGGACAATGCCGACTTAAGTACAAGTGGAGTGAATCTTACAAGAGTTTAAGATTTGAGTGGCTCCTGGGTGTCCAGTATTAGATTTCGATGCACCTGTGCAGATTTACTGTATCCCTTAGACCTTCACATTGACCATGAAACACAGCAATTGCATTGTGATTGTATACAAAGGGAACAATAACTACATAAGTACAAGAAGAGTGAATCTTGTAAGGGTTTGTGCTTTGAGCGGCTCCTGGGAGACCAGTATTACATTCCGATGTACCAGTGCAGGTTTACTGCATCCCTTGGACCTTCACATTGACCATGAAACACAGAAATTGCATCGGGATTGATTACAAAATGCACAATGCCGATTACGTACAAGAAGAGTAAATCTTCTAAGAGTTTGTCATTTGAGCGGCTCATGGGAGACCTGTATTAGATTCCGATGCACTAGTGCAGGTTTACCGTATCCTTTGGACCTTCACATTGACAATGAAACACCGAAATCGCTTCGGGAGGGAATCCATAAGGGACAATGCCAACTCAAGTAGAAGAAGAGTGAATTTTTAAGAGTTAGTGCTTTGAGCGGCTCCTGGGAGACCAGTATTAAATTTCGATGAATCAGTGCAGGTTTACTGTATCCCTTGGACCTTCACATTGACCAAGAAACACAGAAATCGCATCGGCATTCAATACAAAATGGACAATTCCGACTTAAGAACAAGAAGAGTGACACTTCTATGAGTTTGTGCTTTGAGCGTCTCATGGGAGACCAGTATTAGATCCTGATGCACCACTGCAGGTTTACTTTATCAATTGGCCCCCAACATTGACCATGAAGCACAGAAATTGCATCGGGATTAATACATAAGGCACAATGAAGACTTAAGTACAAGAAGAGTGAATCTTCTAAGAGTTTCTGCTCTGAGCGGCTCCTGGGAGACCAGTATTAGATTCCGTTGCACCAGTGCAGGTTTGCTCTATCGCTTGGACCTTCACATTGACCATGAAACACAGAAATTGCATCGGGATTGAATACAAAAGGGACAATACCGACTTAAGTACAAGAAGAGTTAATCATCTAATAGTTTGTGCTTTGAGCGGCTCCTGAGAGATCAGTATTAGATCCGATGCTCCAGTGCAGGTGTACTGTATCCCTTGGACCTTCACATTGACCATGAAACCCAGAAATCGCATCGGGATTAAATACAAAATGCACAATGCCAACTTACGTACAAGAAGAGAAAATCTTCTAAGAGTCTGTGCTTTGAGCGGCTCATGGGAGACCAGTATTAGATTCCTATGCACCAGTGCAGGTTTACTGTATCCCTTGGAATTTCACATTGACCATGAAACACACAAATTGCATTCGGACTAATACAAAAGATACAATGTCGACTTAAGTACAAGAAGAGTGAATCTTCTCGTAATTTGTGAATTGAGCGGCTCCTGGGAGACCAGTATTGAAGTCCGATGCACCAGTGCAGGTTTACTGTATCCCTTGGACATCCACATTGACCATGAAACACAGAAATCGAATCGGGATTGATTACAAAGGGAACAATGCTGACTTAAGTACAAGAAGAGTGAATATTCTAAGAAATTGTGGTTTTGAGTGGCTCCTGGGAGACCAGTATTAGATTCCGATGCACCAGTGCAGGTTTACTGTATCCCTTGGACCTTTATATTGCCCATGAAACACAGAAATTTCATCGGGATTGAATACAAAAGGGACAATGCCGACTTAAGTACAAGATGAGTGAATCTTCTAACAGTTTGTGCTTTGAGCGGCTCCTGGGAGCCCAGTATTAGATTCCGATACACCAGTGCAGGTTTACTGTATCCCTTGGACTTTCATATTGACCATGAAATACAGAAATTGCATCGGGATTGAATACAAGAGGGTCATTCCCGACTTAAGTACAAGAAGAGTGAAGCTTCTAAGAGTTAGTGCTTTGAGCGCTTCCTGGGAGACCAGTTTTAGTTTCCAATGCAGCAGCGTGGGTTTACTCTATCCCTTGGACTTTCACATTGACCATGAAACACTGAAATTGTACCAGGATGAATGCAAAAGGGACTGCCGACTAAAGTACAAGAGGAGTTAATCATCTAAGAGTTTGTAATTTGAGTGGCTCCTGGGAGACCAGTATTAGATTCCAATGCAGCAGCGTAGGTTTACTGTATCCCTTGGACCTTCACATTGACCATGAAACACAGAAATTGCATCGGGATTGAATACAAAAGGCACAATGCCTACATAAGTACAAGGAGAGTGATTCTTCTAAGAGTTTGTGCTTTGAGCGGCTTATGGGAGACCAGTATTAGATTCCGATGCACCAGTGCAGGTTTACTGTATCCCTTCGACATTCACATTGACCATGAAACACAGAAATTGCATCGGGATTGAATTCAAATGGGACAATGCCGACTTAAGTACAAGAAGAGTGAGTCTTACAAGTGTATAAGATTTGAGTGGCTCCTGGGTGTCCAGTATTAGATTTCGATGCACCTGTGCAGATTTACTGTATCCCTTAGACCTTCACATTGACCATGAAACCCAGAAATTGCATTGGGATTGAATACAAAGGGAACAATAACTACATAAGTACAAGAAGAGTGAATCTTGTAAGGGTTTGTGCTTCGAGCGGCTCCTGGGAGACCAGTATTACATTCCAATGTACCAGTGCAGGTTTACTGTATCCCTTGGACCTTCACATTGACCATGAAACACAGAAATTGCATCGCGATTGATTACAAAATGCACAATGCCGATTACGTACAAGAAGAGTGAATCTTCTAAGAGTTTGTGCTTTAGCGGCTCATGGGAGACCTGTATTAGATTCCGATGCACTAGTGCAGGTTTACCGTACCCTTTGGACCTTCACATTGACCATGAAACACCGAAATTGCTTCGGGAGGGAATACATAAGGGACAATGCCAACTCAAGTATAAGAAAAGTGAATTTTTAAGAGTTTGTGCTTTGAGCGGCTCCTAGGAGACCAGTATTAAATTTCGATGTACCAGTGCACGTTTGCTGTATCCCTTGGACCTTCACATTGACCAAGAAACACAGAAATCGCATCGGCATTCAATACAAAATGGACAATGCCGACTTAAGAACAAGAAGAGTGACACTTCTATGAGTTTGTGCTTTGAGCGTCTCATGGGAGACCAGTATTAGATTCCCATGCACCAGTGCAGGTTTTCTTTATCCCTTGGCCCCCAACATTGACCATGCAACACAGAAATTGCATCGGGATTAATACATAAGGCACAATGCCGACTTAAGTTCAAGAAGAGTGAATCTTCTAAGAGTTTCTGCTCTGAGCGGCTCCTGGGAGACCAGTATTAGATTCCGTTGCACCAGTGCAGATTTGCTCTATCGCTTGGACCTTCACATTGACCATGAAACACAGAAATTGCACCGGGATTGAATACAAAAGGGACAATGCCGACTTAAGTACAATAAGAGTGAATTTTCTAAGAGTTTGTGGTTTGAGCGGCTCGTGGGAGACCAGTATTAGGTTCCGATGCACCAGTGCAGGTTTACTGTACCCCTTGGTCCTTCACATTGACCATAACACAGATATTGCATCGGGATTGAATACAAAAAGGACAATGCCGACTTAAGTACAAGAATAGTGAATCACTTCAGAGTTTGTGCATTGAGCGGCTCCTGGGATACCAGTATTAGATTCCTATGCACCAGTGCAGGTTTACTGTATCCCTTGGAATTTCACATTGATCATGATACACAGAAATTGCATCGGGATTGAATACAAAAGCCACAATGCCTACGTAAATACAAGAAGAGTGAATCTTTCAAGAGTTTGTGATTTGAGCGGCTCCTGGAAGACCAGTATTAGATTCCGATGCACCAGCGCAGGTTTACTGTTTCCCTTGGACCTTCATATTGTCCATGAAACACTGAAATTTCATCGGGATTGAGTACAAAATGGACAATGCCGACATAAGTACAGGATGAGAAAATTTTCCAAGCGTTTGTGGTTTGAGCTGCTCCTGGGAGACCAGTAGTAGATTCCGTTGAACCAGTGCAGGTTTATTGTATCCCTTGACCTTCACATTGACCATGAAACACAGAAATCACATCGGGATTGAATAAAAAACGCACAATGCCGACTTGAGTACAAGAAGAGTGAATCTTCTAAGAGTTGTGCTTTCAGCGGCTCCTGGGAGACCAGTATTAGATTCGGATGCACCTGTACAGGTTTACTGTATCCCTTGGACCTTCACATTAACCATGAAACACACAAATTGCATTTGGACCAATACAAAAGATACAATGTCGACTTAAGTACAAGAAGAGTGAATCTTCTAGTAATTTGTGAATTGAGCGGCTCCTGGGAGACCAGTATTGAAGTCCGATGCACCAGTGCAGGTTTACTGTATCCCTTGGACATCCACATTGACCATGAAACACAGAAATCGAATCGGGATTGAATACAAAGGGAACAATGCTGACTTAAGTACAAGAAGACCGAATCTTCTAAGAATTTGTGCTTTGAGTGGCTCCTGGGAGACCAGTATTAGATTCCGATGCACCAGTGCTGGTTTACTGTATCCCTTGGACCTTTACATTGCCCATGAAACACAGAAATTTCATCGGGATTGAATACAAAAGGGACAATGTCGACTTAAGTACAAGAAGAGTGAATCTTCTAGTAATTTGTGAATTGATTGGCTCCTGGGAGACCAGTATTGAGGTCTGATGCACCAGTGCAGGTTTACTGTATCCCTTGGACATCCACATTGACCATGAAACACAGAAATCGAATCGGGATTGAATACAAAGGGAACAATGCTGACTTAAGTACAAGAAGAGTGAATCTTCTAAGAGTTTGTGCCTTGAGCGTCTCCTGGGAGACCTGTATGAGATTCCGATGCACCAGTGCACGTTTACTGTATCCATTTGACCTTCACATTGACCATGAAACGCAGCAATTGCATCGGGAATGAATACAAAATGGACAATGCCAATTTAAGTACAAGAAGAATGAATCTTCTAGGAATTTGTGCTTTCAGCGGCTCCTGGGAGAATAGTATTAGATTCCGATGCACCAGTGCAAGTTTACTGTATCCCTTGGATCTTCACATTGAGCATGAAACACAGAAATTACATCGGGATTGTGTGCAAAAGGCACAATGCTAACTTAAGTACAAGGAGAGTGAATCTTCTAAGAGTTTGTGGTTTGAGCGGCTCCTGGGAGACCAGTATTAGATTCTGATGCACCAGTGCACGTTAAATGTATCCCTTTGACCATCACATTGACCATGAGACACAGAAATTGCATCGGGATTGAATACAAAAGGAACAATGCCGACTTAAGTACAAGAAGAGTGAATTTTCTAAGAGTTTGTGGTTTGAGCGGCTCCTGGGAGACCAGTATTAGTTTCCGATGCACCAGTGCAGGTTTACTGTATCCCTTGGTCCTTCACATTGACCATGAAACATAGAAATTGCATCGGGATTGAATACAAAAGGCACAATGCCAATTAAGTAAAAGAAGAGTGAATCTTCTAAGCGTTTGCGGTTTGAGCGGCTCCTGGGAGACCAGTATTAGATTCCGATGCACCAGCGCAGGTTCACTGTATCCCTTCGACCTTCACATTGAAGATGAAACACAGAAATTGCATCGAGATTGAATAGAAACGGGACAAAGCCGACTTAAGTACAAGAAGAGTGAATTTTCTAAGCGGTTGTGGGTTGAGCAGCTCCAGGGAGACCAGTATTACATTCTGATGCACCAGTACTGGTTTACTGTATCCCTTGGACCTTTACATTGCCCATGAAACACAGAAATTTCATCGGGATTGAAAAAAAAAGGACAATGCCGACTTAAGTACAAGAAGAGTGAATCTTCTAACTTTTTGTGTTTTGAGCGGCTCCTGGGAGACCAGTATTAGATTCCGATGCTTCAGTGCAGGTTTACTGCATCCCTTGGACCTTCACATTGACCATGAAACGCCGAAATTGCATCGGGATTGAATACAAAATGAACAATGCCGACTTAAGTACAAGAAGAGTGAATCTTCTAAGAGTTTCTGGTTTGAGAGGCTCCTGGGAGACGAGTAATATATTCCAATGCACCAGTGCAGGTTTACTGTATCCCTTGGACCTTCACATTGACCATGAAACACAGAAATGGCATCGGGATTGAATACTAAATGCACAATGCCGACTTAAGTACAAGAAGAGTGAATCTTCTAAGAGTTTGTGGTTTGAGCGGCTCATGGGTGACCAGTATTGGATTCCGATGAACCAGTGCAGGTTTACTGTATCCCTTGGAACTTCTCAATGACCATGAAACACAGAAATTGCATCGCGATTGAAATCAAATGCACAATGCCAACTTAAGTACAAGAAGAGTTAATCTTCTAAGAGTTTGTGCTTTGAGCGGCTCCTGGGAAACCAGTATTACATTCCCATTGACCAGTGCAGGTTGACTCTATCATTTGGACCTTCACATTGACCATGAAATACAGATATTGCATCGGGATTGAATGCAAATAGGACAATGATGACTTAAGTACAAGAAGAATGAATCCTCTAGGAGTTTGTGCTTTCAGCGGCTCCTGGGAGACCAGTATTGGATTCGGATGCACCAGCGCATGTTTACTGTATCCCTTGGACCTTCTCATTGACCATGAATCACAGAAATCGCAACGGGATTGAATACAAAAGGCACAATGACGACTTTAGTACAAGAAGAGTGATCGTCTAAGAGTTTGTGCTTTAAGCGGCTCCTGGGAGGCCGGTACAACATTCCGATGCACCAGTGCAGGTTCACTGTATCATTTGGATCTTCACATTGACCTTGACACACAGTAATTGCATCGGGATTGAATACAAAATGGACAATGCCAATTTAAGTACAAGAAGAATGAATCTTCTAGGAATTTGTGCTTTCAGCGTCTCTTGGGAGAATAGTATTAGATTCCGATGCACCAGTGCAAGTTTACTGTATCCCTTGGATCTTCACATTGACCATGAAACACAGAAATTGCATCGGGATTGTGTACAAAAGGCACAATGCCAACTTAAGTGCAAGGAGAGTGAATCTTCTAAGAGTTTGTGGTTTCAGCGGCTCCAGGGAGACCAGTATTAGATTCTGATGCACCAGTGCACGTTAAATGTATCCCTTTGACCTTCACATTGACCATGAAACACAGAAATTGCATCGGGATTGAATACAAAAGGAACAATGCCGACTTAAGTACAAGAAGAGTGAATTTTCTAAGAGTTTGTGGTTTGAGCGGCTCCTGGGAGACCAGTATTAGTTTCCGATGCACCAGTGCAGGTTTACTGTATCCCTTGGTCCTTCACATTGACCATGAAACATAGATATTGCATCGGGATTGAATACAAAAGGCACAATGCCAATTAAGTAAAAGAAGAGTGAATCTTCTAAGCGTTTGTGGTTTGAGCGGCTCCTGGGAGACCAGTATTAGATTCCGATGCACCAGTGAACGTTAAATGTATCCCTTTGACCTTCACATTGACCATGAAACACAGAAATCGCATCGGGATTGAATACTTAATGCACAATTCTGACTTACGTACAAGAAGATTGAATCTTCTAAGAGTTTGTGCTTTCAGCGGCTCCTGGGAGACCAGTATTAGATTCCAATGCACTAGTGCTGGTTTACTGTATTACTTGGACCTTCACATTGACCATGAAACACAGTAATTGCATCGGGATTGAATACTTAATGCACAATTCTCACTTACGTACAAGAAGATTGAATCTTCTAAGAGTTTGTGCTTTCAGCGGCTCCTGGGAGACCAGTATTAGATTCCAATGCACTAGTGCTGGTTTACTGTATTACTTGGACCTTCACATTGACCATGATACACAGTAATTGCATCGGGATTGAATACAAATGAGACAATACCGCCTTAAGTACAAGAAGAGTGAATCTTCTTATAGTTTGTGCTTTCAGTGGCTCCTGGGAGACTAGTATTGGATTCTGATGCACCAGTGCAGGTTTTCTGTATCCCTTGGACCTTCACATTGACTATGAAACACAGAAATTGCATTGGGATTGAATACAAAAGTGACAATGCTGACTTAAGTACAAGAAGAGTGAATCTTCTAAGAGTTTGTGGTTTGAGAGGCTCCTGGGAGCTAACTCGTTACAATACATCCAGGAAGTGGAGAGGAACCCGCACTGGACACCTCAAAAGGCTGAACATTGGGAATAATTGTAGATGTAGCTAAATGGAATATCTGAAGGGAAGTAACAAAATAATGTTTACTAGGATATGACAAACCTGCCCAAGTCCTCTACAAAGGATACCAAGGGTCTAAATATTTTTTGATAACATTTTGTATTTAAAAATATTTGTGTGTATAAATTGTTCATGTTGATGTAAATTTGATAATTTAAGAAATGGTCATGCTTAGGAACAATATAAGAAATAGGCGTTATGTAAAAGCCAGTGTGCTTTTGTTTGAAACGAAAATGGCTATGGAGAGTGGAAAAGGTTCGAAAGGCGAATTGGCGTGCTAACTTGAGCAAGTGCGGGAAGTAAGTCACACAGTCTGTAGGCAGCAGTGATTGAGGTAACTCCTTTGTGGAGCAGAAGCTTTGCCTGCAAATTTTCATAAAAATGCCTCGGTTGAAGACTGCAAACAGCTTGCAGCATAGCTGCGAGTTGTTGAGCTACTGTATGTAAAACTGAATGAAGCCAAGTAGAGAAATTGAGCCCATACAGCAAGAAACTTGCAGGCTGTAGTGTGGGCAGTTTAGCCGTCATAACTGTTCGCCACACCCAAGCCTACAGCCCACAGATAAGATTTTTTTCTATTTTTACCTTTGTAGGGCATGAACCATTAATTTAAACTGTGTTTTAATAATCATTCTTGAACTTTACGGAAACTGGTTCACCCTGTTATTTCATCCTAATCATACATCTGTATAGGGTTCCTTCCTGGTGTTTGATTAATCTGAGTGTCCTGTTTTACAGATTTATGAAGTTCCAAGTTAATATAAAGAGGCACCATTTAAATAGCTTTAGTGTAAATAATAAAAATGTTTTCTTAACTATTGCAAAGTGTTGTAGTCTGGTTACATAAAATTCAATCAGAGTGAAGCCAAGTTACTAAAACCTGTTAGATGGCTATACATAATTAGTTCAAAGAATAATAGCTTTTGAAAGTTAATTCCACCAAGAAAGAGGTTTTCTTTAAGTGAAATGTTCAGTTAAAAAGTGTGTGCTTTAGTGTCTAAGTATTTAAGTTTCTTGATTATGGAAAGTGCTTTTCTAAAGGTTTTCCCCCCCACCCCGGCTAATTTTTTTTACCTTCCTCGAAGTTATCTACTGGGCTTTTTCTTTTTTAAAAACATAATGCATAAAGATGTAGCCCAAAATTGTTTAAGTGGGGTAATTTATTTGAAGAGCCAAACTAAACAGTAGCAAGAAAGTAGGCAAAATTCACATTTCTGCTTCTCCAATACTTCACTATTTCATTGCCAGGATAGGATGGTGACCATTAAGTACATGTTTCATACCACTAAATGAACTTGGAAATGAGTTGTCCTAGCTTCAGTATATTATTATTCATACTGTGTTTCTATCTAGCCACTGGGTAAGATCTTAGGAAAAGAAGTGAATAGTCAAATTTTCTTATCCATTAGATGCAACACATGGTAAATCCTGTAAGAAGGATAACTCTATTGATTATCTTTTCCTATAAACAGGACTATCCTTCCATAGTGTATTTTATTTGGAAACTAAATTAAATTTTAGTAAGAGGGTTATACGTGGCAACATAGAGACAGGGTTTCTGTTATTTACGTAAAAGCATACTAATATCATAATGGTAGTGTTATAAGGTCCTATTAACGTGTGGTCATGACATTTGTTAAATGTCTCACCACATTCCTATTGAAACTATTTACTCTTCTTGTAAATAACACCTATGACAATTTTATACAAATGTCCACTAAGACTTTGCTCGTCAACTTTCATTTAGGTAACAGCGATCTTTAGAAGTATTTAAATCAGTACTGTTAAGAAATACTGACTAGCTTTATTTTCAAGAATCTCAAGTTTAAGTTATACATACTGTTATCCTCCAATAAGAATCATTGGCCGATTCTTCATCTTTGACAGGTTTAGCATGCCTGCAATGCAAAACATTATCTTTTGTATTAACAGATGAAATCCAACTTTTTAAATTTAATAAATGCTTATACAAACATAAAGTTTCTTCAAAAAATGTATTTCTGACAACTTCCTGTCACAGATAATTTTCACTGAATGTTGCAACCCAGTTATATTGCTGATGAGAAGCAAATGTTGATCTTTTCCCTCTCTTCCTTCACCATCTCCTGTTTTCAGAATGAGATTTTCACTCTGCAGCGGAAACGAGGTACTGGCAGAAGTAAAGCTGTGAGTACCGGACGTGAGTCGTGCTTTGGTAGAGCACTTGCCTGCGAAAGGCAAAGGTCCCGAGTTCGAGTCTCGGTCGGGCAAACAGTTTTAATCTTCCAGGAAGTTTCATCTCCTGTTTTGTTCACCTTGACATATTTCTACCAAAAAGACTACCCCAATGGATCCACTGCTTATATTTAACACACAGTAAATTCAGTTCAAATATTTCCTTAACAGAGGATGTGCATTGACGAGCTTGAATTAATCAGAAAAATATAAACAGCTACTAACCATTCCACAGCTCTTACAAAATACTTGCATTAAGTAATCATCAAAGCTACTTTTTGTACAGCAAGAGGACTAACAGTCAAAATGGTGCTATATGCTACAGGCAGTGCAATACAATTTATTTTACTCATTGCTACAGCAATAAATGTACTTATAAAAATATTCAGACTTAGACTATAATCAAATACAGAGAGAGAAAATATTCTAACTAAAGAGATATAGCAGCCATAGGCAGAAACAAATAAAAAAACTGATACTAATCTTAGCTTTGAGGACCAAAAGTTTCTTCATCTGGAAAATGTAAAAAGAGAAATGAGACTGTTCAAGAATTAAGGATGAAAATTCAGGATCTTGAGTCAAGGAAGATGGATGGTTAAATGAATGAAAAAACTAGACTGGACATGATGAAATTGAGTTCAAAAGAGCAGCAGATGATGTAATTTTAAATGCTGAGAAATAAGATCTCTTCAAGAGGAGCCACCAAAAGGTCAAATAAGTGAAAAACAAGCTGAAAATACCGGTAAATGGGCTAAAATGGCGGCAAATAGATAAACGAAACAGAAAGATAGTGCTGAAGAACAGGCAACCAAACAACCACAACAACAACAACAATAATAATAACAGCACATTGTAGCAATATATAATAGCAGTCCCACAACATCTGGAGGAAGATTTTCCACTAACAGAACAATAAATTCATGAAGCCATCAAATCATTCCAACACTTCAAAGCAACAAATGAAGACTCCACTACAGAAAAATTATTGAAATAGTCAGAACACACAAATGATCTACAACTGCTGTTTGAGAACATTTGGAAAGCTGAAGAGATTATGGAAAGCATTAATCCACAGCTATGAAAAAAAGGGGAAACACAAAATGTCAACAGTTGCAGAGATGCCTCACTTCTGCCAGTGGTATACAAAATATTATCAAAAATTCTCTGGACAGAGTTGTAGAAACTTTAGACAAATAACTGGGAGAATCTCAAGGAGCTCTAGAAAGGGAATACCCTGCACAGAACAGATGTTTATTAGAAAATCGATAATTCTCCACATACTGTTAATCACCAAACCTATAATAGTATCATGTATTGGTTTCAAGAAAACATTTGATTTGGTAGGCAGAGAAATTATAGGTAAAATCATCAAAGAATTTTGTGTTAAAGCAAACATAATCCTCAAAACACTAGCAAATAGGATGGCAGAAGCTAAATTTATGGGAGAAGTATCTCAACCATTTGAAATAAAAACTGATGTTAGACAAGGGGACAGTTTATCACCTTTACTGTACACTGCATTCTAGAAAAAATAGAAAGTATCTGGAATTTGGAGAAAAAAAATCACAAAATTGAACCAATAATTTTAGGATGAAAAACAAATGGAATTAAGGTAAACTGCCTGGCTTCTGCAGATGATTCTGATATACTTTCAAAAAATCTGGCAGACAGTTATTGAAAGATATCTTTTGGAAGAAATAGCAAAGGGAGCTGGTCCCAAAATTTCAGCCGAAAAAACAACATTGATGACAATTTCAAACAATGCATCAACACTCTTAGAAAAACAAAAATGTAAAATAGCATTAGGAAGTAAATTTAAATATATTGGACAAACTGTACAACAAAATGGACTAGAAGAATTAACAGTAGATGCAAGAGTCAGCAAACTGGAGAGAGCAAATCGTTTGACAAAGGATATTTACAACAAGAAAGGTACAACTAAAAAAACAAAACTAAGACACTATCCCACAGTGGTATGACCAGGATGTTTATATGGTTGAGGATGCCTAATGATGAACTATAAGCTGGACAGAACAGAGGTTCCTCAAAGGAGCATTATTAGAAAATAATGGTTGCAATACAAGCTACAGATGGCTGGAAAATGAGAAGTAATGAGGAGATCTACAAAAATTTTGAGAAAATATCAGAAGTAATGGCTAAAAGAAGATTAATCTTTTTTAGAGACCTCTACTGAATGAGTAGTTCTGGAAGAAGGAATCAATGATAGCATGGATTACAGAAATAAGAAAGAAACAACATCAAACAATCAGAAATAATAGAAAGAAACCTTTTTACAGATAAAATACTGAATTTAAAAGGATCATCACCTCTCCAAGATCAAAATTAATTTCATCCCTCTCAATAAGACCGTGAAAACTGGAAATAAAATTCATAAATATGATATTGCGAAGCTCAAAATCAATCAAAACATATTGGAACAATGCCACCAGTAACTGACAGTTGAATCCCATAAATGGGCAGACATTGACTCCATGATCCAACAAGCAGCTAATACTAAAATCCTGACAGCTAAAAAGAGGAATCATACATGGTGGAATGAGGTTTGTGGTGAGGTGGTGGGCCAAACAGCAAGTGCATGGAAAAAGTGGAACTCTACCAGGAGACCTGATGATTTTGATGTATTCCATGAAGTTCGAAAATATGCAGCCAGAACTCTACGAAGGGCTAAGCAGTTGCATGAGAAACAGCAGTTATAACAGATCGATCAGCGTTTCCAGATAAACAATGTCAGAGACTTCTATCAGACGTTCAAATCGAATTTGAAAGGATACCAAGCCCCTAGTTTTTGTTTTAGAGACGAAAATGGAAAGCTCAGTGTTGTGTGCATAGTTCCGCGTATTCAGCGCGTACACAAATTTCCCACTAGAGTGAGCCCCGCTAAGCACAACAGCGCAGGCGCAGCACTCGTCCATCTCCGCACTACGAGATGGCGCTGCCACAGAGACGGACCAAATTCTGCTTCGCCGATTCGCGTATTAATATGTAACACAGCCAATGAGATTGCTGCTAAGATAGAACACTTTCTCCTCGCGCATCACACTTGCGCAGTGATACATGAACGTGCGAGGTATTATAACGAGTGTAAAGACCTTCGACCAGTCAGTCTGCATTTGTCTGCACCAGTCTGCATTAGTCTGTACCAGTCTGCATAGTCTGTACCAGTCTGTACGAGTTCTACAATTGTCTGTACCAGTCCATAGTCAAGATTCAGTCTGCGCCTAATAAGATTACCATATTCCTGTACATTGCCATGAAGATAAATGTATAGACACTTTCGTCAAGTACCCGAGATATATGTGAGAATAAGATTAATGTATCAATACCAAAGGAACTTCAGATTGTCAATTGTAAATAGCATCCAGAACCAAGTTAAGTAATTTTTATATTTGTTATTATTTTAATAAATGTATGTGAAAATTAATCAAGTTCTGTTTAAAGTTGGTCACCGTCAATCTGCTACTCTCAGCGTGCAAGTGGCATTTCTATCGTCTGACCTAATGGCAGAAGATAAATACGCCATGATAAGACCACGAGACATATTGCTGACACTCGCTTGCTTTGTTAGAGCAACAAGTCAAATAATCTGATGGTGTGTGCACTGAAGGTCTTACAGTATGCACACCACACTCGGCCTGACCAACAAAAAAACTGCAAGATAATGTCTCGTTACTTTGAAAACCTACTTAATTGTGATGAACCGAAAGAAAGATTCCCTGTATGTGCCCCAATCCACAAACTACCCCTCATCTCCATCTAGTAAAGAGGAGACCAAAGAGATCATCAACAACTTTAAGAATAATAAGGCAGCTGGAGAGGATTCAATAGTGGTGGAACTACTGAAGCTGGCAAATAATGAAACTCTAGATATACTAGTCCAACTTTTTGAGGAGATCTGGAGAGCTAGGATGATACCAACTGAATGGCAGTCAGCTTTAATCCATCGTCTACACAAAAAAGGTGATAAATAGAATGTCAATAACTATAGGGGTACCTCATTAGTATCTGTTCCATATAAGATTCTCTCGAAAGTGATACAGAATAGAATAGAAGATCATTGTAACCAACTGATTGGGGACTATCAAGCTGGTTTCCAAAAGGGTGATTCTTGCGCAGAACAGATCTTTAACCTGAAGAACATCATGAGGTACAAAAAAAAATTGGAAGAAATAACTATGTGGTCATGTTTGTTGATTTTCAGAAAGTATATGACTCCATCGACTGACATGCATTAATGAATATTTTGGAAAAGTTTGGGGTGGATAATACATCAAGAAAGCTGATCAAACAAACTCTTGCTAACACAGTGTCGAAAATTAAACTTATGGGTGAGGTATCTGAACCCTTTACAATCAGAACGGACATAAGACGAGGAGATGGACTATCCCTCTCCTTTTCAATTGTGTCTTGGAAAAGGTCATTCGAGAGTGGAGAAAGTTATTAGCCCAAGAAGAAACAAATGAAGAGTGGTTCAGACTTGGTCCTAAGAACAAAGGGGTGTGCATTGACTGCTTAGATTTTGCGGCTGACCTGGCCATTTTTGCTAACAACATAGAGTCAGCAATCAACAAGATAAATAGGCTGTCAGAAATTGATGAAAAAAGTTAGACTCCAGATCTCTATTCAAAAGACAAAATATATGACGAACATCTGTGATGGACCTGAATGGAAGATAACCAACCTGGGAAAAAATCGGATGAGTTAAGAATTTCAGGTATCTCGGTGAAGTCATCCACCTGGAGAATGGATTAAAAGAAGAAGCAATTGTCGGGATGAGGAAGTTAGACCAAGCATACCAACTGACAAAGAATACTTATAACAAAAAGTCTATGAGTATATGGGCCAAGTTCCAACATTATAATACAGTTGTACAACCTGAGGGCTTATAAGCATCCAAAACTTTGACCACGAATAGACAAGGTCAAGCTGAGTGGCTGGAAAAGCGTGAGTGTAGGATATTAAGGAAAATCCTAAGGTAATAGATGGGTCGATGGACAATGACGAATGAGAGCAAATGAGGACACGTGCAGTGAGACAGAACCTATCACAGCATCCATTACAAAGAAATGATTGTTATTTTATGGTCATCTCATGAAAATGGACGGTGATTGACTAACAAAAAGAATACGGAGTTTCATCCTATCTAAGAAAACGAGGCCGAGATGGTTCAAAGAATGTGAAAAAGATCTTAAGCAGATTGGTATCTCAGAGAGAAATTCCTGAAAGGAACAAATTTAGAAGATTGGTGACCAACTACCAAGGTTTTAACATGGCATCAACATCTGAAAGACAGTGAGGACCATTATCTGAAGAGCATAAAAAGGCACTTCTTGGAGGGGCTCAGAAGATACTGGCAGGAAGTCAAAGCTGGAGCAAGAACAAGACCTGGACACTAGAGTGAAGTCGGTTGTTACCACGCAGTCCATAGAGACTCACCTCAATAAAAAAAATAAGTAAATAAAAATAAAAGGCTTTCAATGCAGAAGAAATAGGGGATTGAGAACAACACGAATAGAATAAAGGGGGAAAAACATGAGGAGGAGATGGGCGAGTACTGGAAAAACAGGAGACGACAAGGGAAGAAGAAGAAGTGAAGTTATTACATGACGAGAGATGGTGATTGGATTTGATTTGATTCAGTTTTTGTTACATACACCGAACAAATGAGATGATTCTCGAGGGTGTGGAACATGTCAGAATGTATAACACAAAACATTTTAATATAATGAATACTTCCCTGATCATTTGTCACGAGATTGTCAAAATAGGTGAATACAATACAATAAACTGGAAAAGCTAATATTTACAGAATTAATACGCTGTCAGAATGAAACATTGTTATGCACTATTAATAAATTTATCATACACAAAATACTTAATATTGACTGTTGCAACCAAGTGCTGTCAAAACTTCAATCTAACATATTTTTACATAAGCTGGCCTTTCAGTCTCTGTTAGGATATTCATCTATAGAGTAGAAGGCATTGCCTATCAAAAAGTCATTCAAACTCTGTTTAAACTGTGCTTTATCTGAAACCAAGTTTTTAATGGGTGCTGGTAATTTATTGAAAATGTGTGTTCCTGAATATTGGACCCCCTTTTGGACCAACATAAGTGATTTTAGGTCTTTATGTAGATTGTTCTTATTCCTAGTATTGATAATATGTATTGAGCTATTTGTTGGAAATATAGATATGTAACTTGCAACAAATTTCATTAAGGAGTAAGTATACTGAGAAGCAATGGTTGGAATTCAAAGTTCCTCGAATAGGTTCTACACAATGTTCTTCAAAGACTGGTCCCAGATACTCCATTGCACCATTCACCGAACCTGATAACCCCGAGCCGTCAGTAACAAAAATTAAGTCTTGCTTAAGAGATTTACAACACTACATGCACTTGTTACCAAAGCCTCATTTACTTTTAGAGCTATCTGTTCCACTTCCTTTTCGGCCCCACTTCTCTCTGTCTTCACTATATCCCATACAGTTCTTATTTTGTTGATACAATTATCTTTTTCTCTTAATAAAGCTACTTCAATTTCTGGATTACTTGATTCAATATTTTGCAGTATTCTTTGTAATGCATTACAATGCTAATATCAGAAATGTTCCTAGATAGTAGATACAGTCTCCTTTTTCCCCACATGATATCTTTATTCCTTGTGTAATCCATGGTTTATCTTTTGACTTCTGTGTGATTTGAGTTACCTTTAGGGGAAAACAATTTTCAAAAGAGGAGGTAACTTTATTAATAAATGCTTTGTATTTTCCATTTGAGTCAGGTAAACATCTCTCCAGTTCATGTCTTTGAGCAATTTCCTGAATTCCTCAATTTCTGGCTTATTTATTATCCTCCTGTACTCAGATTTAATATTTTTTTTATCCTGACAAGTTTCAACATTTAACACAGGATGCTGCACGTTGTGATCAGATAGTCCATTTACTATTGGTTTTGTGATATGACTTTTTTCCCCTAGATTTGTTCATAAAGATATTATCAATAGCAGTCTCAGAGGATTTACATATCCTAGCTGCAAAGTTCACAATAGGAACTAAATTAAATGGTAGTGTTAAAAACACCAGCAACCACTATTTCCTCTTCTTTTTTTTTTACACAAGCTATTCCTTTCGCTTTGTGAAATGAAGCACTGCCTAGTTCCAAAACACAGGACTACTATGACAAGGTGAAATGTTCTCAGAGTGCTACATGTATGATAGTAAATGTAATCAGCACTATAGTTGTTTTCTGAGTAGTTATGCTGTGTGTGTTTCATTCAATCAGATGAAATGGAATAAAATCATCTATTTATTGATTTGGGCTCTTTATCACCAAGATACATTCAATGTTGGTTGAGGTTTATCTTTTGAATTCACTCCAGTGTAGATTGTCAAAATTTTATCAGTTGTCAAAGTACTTGTAACACAGTTTTCGAATTTACTGCCATCCAGGAAAGTCTCGCACTCAAATTATTCTCAGAGACTGAGAGCTGGCTGAAACCCAGAGTAGAAAGCTCTGACATATTTAGTGATTAATGGAATATATATCGGAAAGGCAGGTTAGACACTGTAGGAGAGGGAGTGTCCATTGTCTCTATTGAGGTCAAAGCTGATTGTGACAGTGAAGTTATCTGGTTGCATATAACAAGTCTACGTGAAATCAAGTTAATTAATGAATGTTTTAATCAGCCACCCGGTTCTGCTATGACAGTTTTGGAGCCATTCACAGAAAGTCTACAGACAGTAGCACGTCAATACCTAGATCATGCAATACTAGTTGGAGGTTAATTTAGCCTACTGAGTATAGATGGTAGCCTATGGCTTCATTGCAGGGGGTGCAGTCAATCTTGTGAAGCACTTTTGAATGTGGTTTTCAAAAATTGTCTTGAGCACCTAGTTTGGCATGCCACATGCAATGGAAATATCTTAGACCTTGTAGTTACAAACAGGCCAGATATCATCAATGACTTCAGCATAGAGATGGGGATTAATAATCATGATAACATCATAATAACTAAGGTTACAAAAATTAATAAATCAGTCAAGAAGGCTAGGAAAACGTTCATGCCAGAAAGAGCAGATAAGCAGATGTTAGCATCTCACTTAGACAGAACTGACATCACTTAGTTCCATTAAGATGGACGTAGAGAGATTATGGTCAAAGCTTAAACAGATCGTGAATTGCACTCTCAACAAGTCTGTACCTAGTAAACGAATTAAGGATGCAAAAGAGCCACTGTGGTTTAACAATGAAATTCGGAAAATACTGAGGAAGGAAAAGCTACTGCACTCTTGGTTCAAAAGAGAATGCCAAATGGCAACAAGGAAAGGTTACTACCACTGTCATACCTCAGCAAAAGATCTGGCTGAGAAGCAGGGGAAATTATTGTCCTGTGTAAAATCACTAAGTGAGTCAAAGGTTTCCATCATGTCACTTGACCAGTCTGGTGTGGCAGTAGGAGATAAATGTTTTAAATTTTACATTTAAGAAATAATTCATGCAAGAGAATCATATAAACATACCGTCATTTGACAATAGCACAAAGACACCTAACAACAATCACCTGTAAACATGTGCCATGTCAGTGCTCTTGGAAGAGAGCTGTGGCAGTGACACGGCTCTGTTGTTGTTCCTGTGTAGTGATCTGCAAAGACGTGGGGGGGGGGGGGGGGGGGGGGGGTAGAGATTCAAGCAGTGATGAAGTACTTCATAAAGATAGGTATGAAAGGACATTCATGCCAATTTCCAGAATACACCAGGGGCTCTGCTCCTTTGTCTTCTACTGTTGCCAAGTGGATAAATGAATTTAAATTTGGTCAGGAGAGCTTAGATGATGATCATCCATGAATAGGTCAGCCAAGATGTGTCACTACTCTAGAAATCATTGCAAAAGTGCGCATAATGATCAAGGAGGATCACCAATTTAGAGTGCATGAAATTGCTCACGCTTGCCAGATGTCATCTGAAAGGTATTCACAAGATGGGTGCCGCGACTCTTGATGCTGGGTCAAAAACACATGAGAATGGACATATCACAACAATGTTTGGCCTGTTTTAGGAGAAACAAACAAGAACTTTTGTGCTGGTTTGTGACCACGAGGAAACTTTGGTTTACTACTATACCCCAGAGACAAAGCAACAATCAAAGCATTGGAAACATGCTGAATCTCCGCCGCCAAACTCCTTCAGCGGGGAAGGACATGGCGTCAGTGTTCTGGGATGCGCCACCAAATTCCTTCAGCGGGGAAGATCATGGCATCAGTGTTCTGGGATGAGAAGGGGATTCTGTTTGTACTTTATCTCCCCACTGGGCAAACAATTACTGGAGAATACTATGCTAACCTTCTGGACAAATTGCAACAAAAGATATGAGAAAAAGGCCAGGTTTAATAAGGAAGAAAGTCATCTAGCATCAAGCCAATGCACGCTCGCACGCATGTGCCATCGCCATGGTAAAATTACACAAACTAAGGTATGAATTGTTGCCACACGTGCCTCTTCCCTAAACTGAAAATTTTTCTTTGTGGATGAAGATTCACTTAAATTAAGAATTGATAGCCTGAGTTGACAACTATTTTGTAGGCCTGGAGGAAAATCATTGTCGAGATGGGATCAAGGTATTGGAACACTGTTGGACCAAGTGAATTAATCTACAAGCAGGGTACATTGAGAAACAAAAAAGTTTCAGTGACATAAGTACTTTTTTTCTATTCTGTTTCAAGAACTTTTCAAACCACCCTCGTAAGCATCCCTGACACCTGAAATAACTAAAAACAAATAAGTCACCAGTTGCAGATGGAATCTCAATTTGGTTTTACAAAGAGTGCTATATGGCACTGGACCCTTACTTAGCTTGTATTTATTGTGAATCTCTCACCCAGCAGAAAGACCTAAGCAACTGGGGAAAAAATACAGAGGCGTCTCCTGTATATACGAAGGGCGAAAGAACAGACCCGCGAAATTACAGACCAATACCCGTAACATCACTTTGCTGCAGAATTCTTGAACATATTCTGGGTTTGAATCTAATCAGTTTCATAGAGACCAATAAGTTTATGTCCACAAATCAGTACAAAGCATCACTCATGGGCAACTCAGCATGCCCTTTTGTCATACAATGTCTGTTCAAAAAATTCCAGAACTTTGTCCACAAAATTTTCTATGCTTATCTTTTAGTTACTATGGATTGTCTCCTTCAAAATACTCTACTCCAAAATTGATACACTGCTCCCAATATCATTTCCACTTCCAGGAGCAGTCTTGACACACATCTTGCTGGGTCGCATAAAGTGCCGTCTGCGAATTTTCTTCTATCTCATCTACCATTGCAAAACTTCATCCTTTTCACCTTTGGAAATAAAAAGAAGTCTGCAGAGGTCATACTATTCTCACAAGGAACATCTCAGTCTCATTTGTAAGATCCAAAAAGTTTTTTTGGTCTTGACTCATGAGCGTGGAATGAACTTGCAACACAATGCATTCCAAGATGCTGTGTCATTTCATAACATGATCCAATTGAAATGTTACATTCTTCTACAATCTCTCGGACAGTGAATCTTCGACTGGCACACACAATTTCGTTGACGTTCCTGACACAAGCATCATCAGTGGACATCTAAGAGCGTCCTGAACAAGGATCATGTTTGACTTTTGTAAAGCCATTTTTAAAACGTGTGAATAATATGTAACACCGAGTATGGCTTAAGTACTCATCGCTATAGGCTCCCAGCATCATTTGGTGTGTCTCTGTAAAGGTTTTCTTGAGTTTCACACAAAATTTAATGCAGATGCATTGCTCCTCTAACTTTGCCATCACAAAATTCACAAACCTAGATTCCATATTTCTTGATTTCCGAGAAGCATTTGACATAATGACTCAATGCAGACTTTTAACAAAGGTACAAGCACATGGAATACATTCCCAGACATGTGAGTGGCTCAAAGACTTCTGAAGTAATAGAACCCACTACATTATCCCGACGGTGAGTGTCCATCAGTGACTGGGGTATCATTAGGATCGTTCCAGGGATGTGTGATAGGAGCGCTATTACTCATATTTTCTATGTGCATAACTGATTTGATGGACAAAGTGGACAGTAATCTGTGGTTGTTTGCTGATGATGTTGTGGTGTATGGAAGGTGTCATCGTTGAGTGATTTAGGAGGATAAAAGATGACCTGGACAAAGTTCCCAGTTGGTGTGATAAATGACAGCTAACCCTAAATGTAGAAAAATATAAGTTACTGCAGATGAGTTGGAAAAACAAATCCATAATGCCAGAATCCAGCATTAGTAGTGTCATGAATGAAGAAGTCACATTGTTTCAATATCTGGACGTAACATTGCAATGTGATATGAAATGGAACAAACGGGTGAGGGTCATGGTAGGGAAGGCGAATAATCATCTTTTGTTTGTTGGGTGGATTTTACTACAGTGTGGCTCAGCTGTGATGGACATCACATATAGGATGCTAGTGTGATCTCTTCTTGAGTACAGTTTGAGTGTCTGGTATCCACAAGGGGTCGAATTAAAGCAGACATTGAGGTAATTCAGAGGCAGGATACTAGATTTGTTAACAGTAGGTTGAAACAACAACATACAAGTATTATGGAGATGTTTCTGGAACTCAAATGGGAATCCCTGGAGGGATTTTGAGGAACACTGTGCTGACTGCAGAACAATTCTGCTTGCACCAACATACATTATGCGTAAGGACCACAAAGATAAGAGACAACAAATTAGGACTCATAGAGAGGCATATAGACATTCACTTTTTCCTCACTCAATTGGCAGATGGAACGGGAAAGGAACTGACTACAGTTGAAATAAAATTACTTGATAGTTGGCACTTCAAACGCCAATAAGAGTAGTCAGCGTCACACTTGAACTGTCTGCTGTTGCCAAACTCCACCAAAATTGGCCAGTCACTTCCAATTCCTGGTTCAGCATTCTTTCTTGATGTATTTGTATCCCGAATTACGAGCCCGACACTTTTATTATGTATTTCATGACACGCGATAGCTACACTAAAAACAACACACATTAACAATGCTAATGAAAGACACACATTTCATTCATAGCACTAACCAAACACTACTGAATAACTCAGCACAAGGTGTGATTCAGTATCATACATATAGTTATCATATTCACAGAGATCATCTTACATTAGATAAGCTTTTCACTACACTGCGTGAAACTGAAATTTTTAAGGTTGCAATTCATAGTTGGAACTGGGTCACTACATTCACATATATAAATACTTCATGCAGTGCTGTGGCATAGCACAATGGTTGGCAGATTAATCTAATATGTAGCATGTTGTAGGTTTGAATCTCATCAGTGTAGCAAAATTTTTATTTTTAAATCTAACCAAAAGAGTGTGATTATTATTTTCATTCAATTAATTGGTTTAAATATATTTTTATTTTATTTTTAATAATTTGCTGCATCATTTTTCATCATTGTTTTGACTGTTCTATTTGGTCTTATTTTTCTTCCTGTCATTATTTCTTCATTTGGAATCTGCCTCAGTCATCTATAATCCACGACCAAGTGCCCACATGGACTGTTCACTGGTTTCTAACATGGCAGCATGTGCAGCTAGTGTAAGGATAGTTACAGGTAACAAATGACATGGAGAAATTTCAATTTGCTTTCAGCCCTGAAATTGAGTTTTTGTTGTCGTGAGTTTACCCTTAAGGGTTAGCTTTAATTGCCATGAACAAAGCGATCATGATATTAGTACTGCTGCAGACTGTTGATCACAATTTTCTCAGCTGGGTTAGGACACAAGTTTACAGTCAGGGATACAAAACGGGTCGTCTGCCCCAGTTCAGTCACTGGTCACTTTAAATCAATAGTCGACAGAGTATCCAACATTTCTGACATACCTTGCACCAGCCACTAGAAAAATTGCTCTGTGTTAAACATTTAACATAATTTGTGAAGTGAACTGCTTGTTTGTTGTCACCTGTAACCAAACGGTAGCTGGTAGCCAATGTGGCAACATTATTGCAGCAAGTGATTGATGTCAACTATCAAGTAATTTTATTCAGACTATTGTAGTGAGACAGGGTACCTTCTGCCATGCACCATATGGTGGCTAGTGGAGTATGTATGTAGATGTGGAATCACATCCCATCTGGAAAGTCAGCCCTTGATCTGCAGTTCTGGGTAACTTTCTCAAAATCTACCCTTTTTCCTAGACCTATCCTTCACCCCTCTTCCTTCCACTTCAACCCTTCTGCCTGAAGAATGAGCTACTGGCTCTGAAGCTCGCCTAATTATAATCTTCTTTTATGTGTGTGTTCTGCCGCCACTTAGCAAGTAGGTTGTTTATCTATCCAATTCAATTATCATGTAATCAAAAGCTGCATTTAACACACCAAGTCTCTTTTACCAATCACTTTTAATATGTCCTACAGAATGTACTGTCTATCCTGTCCTTTTTTGAGATTACTGTTTTGTTGTACTTTTCTACAGGCATCATCTTACTTATTAGGAGTCAGTTCCTTCATGTTGTTGTTGTTGTTGTGGTCTTCAGTCCTGAGACTGGTTTAATGCAGCTCTCCATGCTACTCTATCCTGTGCAAGCTTCTTCATCTCCCAGTACCTACTGCAACCTACATCCTTCTGAATCTGCTTAGTGTATTCATCTCTTGGTCTCCCTCTACGATTTTTACCCTCCACGCTGCCCTCCAATGCTAAATTTGTGATCCCTTGATGCCTCAAAACATGTCCTACCAACCGATCTCTTCTTCTAGTCAAGTTGAAGAGCTGCATGTCCTCGGGAAAAATTATGGCTGTAGTTTCCCCTTGCTTTCAGCCGTTCGCAGTACCAGCACAGCAAGGTGTTTTGGTTAATGTTACATGGCCAGATCAGTCAATCATCCAGACTGTTGCCCCTGCAACTACTGAAAAGGCTGCTGCCCCTCTTCAGGAACCACATGTTTATCTGGCCTCTCAACAGAAACCCCTCCGTTGTGGTTGCACCTACGGTACGGCCATCTGTATCGCTGAGGCACGCAAGCCTCCCCACCAACGGTAAGGTCCATGGTTCATGGGGGGAGTTCCTTCATAGTCAACAGTTAAGGAATGGGTGGCTGAATTCATATGTGGCATATGTCTCTGTAAGATGACTCATGAACTACTTCCTAGAATTACAATCAAATATGAAGATGCTGAGAAAGAACACAGTGTGATATTGCAAGATCAGTAATTAAAAAGATGTGCAAAACAGTTGATGCCGTGGCCATACCAGAAAGTGAGTGGCATGTCTGTTGAAGCCTGACTACAACCTAATGTGAAAAACAATTTGGGACAATCTGACACACAACTGATTCTATGCACCAATCTGTTCCCGTGGATGAAATGAAACAGCAGTTGCACAAAAATAGCCAAGGTGACTTAATCGGAGAGAAAGAGTGGTCATTGTTTTCTAGGATGCAAAAGGGATTTCTATTTTAGATTAGCTTGCAAGACTGAAACAATACCTCACAAATACTATGCAAGCATTCTGACTCAACCGGATGAAAAAATATGGAGCCAAGACCCAGGGGGAAAAAAAAGTTTATCATCAGTGAAATGCATATGGTCACAAAGGCACTTTCACAATAGGAAAACTGGGAGTTTCAAGTGTGAAGTCTTCAAATATCTATTCCATTCTCCAATTTTTTCACATTCTGACTTTAGCTTCCTCTTCTTTTCTTTTTGTATGAATGATTCACTTAAGACTACATGCGTCACAGCTCAAAACCGTTTTGTGAGTCAACAACTGGATATGTTTTCACTGCTCTGTCTCTTGTAACTCCGTTGGACATGGAGGTAGCAAATGAGGATGTAGGATGTCCATGACATACTGCTGTGCTGTCAGAGTGACCTGAAGTCATATCCGATGCTGCCCCAAACGCCCTCTCCCTATGTCGTTGTCATACTCACTGACAACTGTCATCGCGGGTCTTGTAGAATGTGACTCACTGCTGATCACATGACAGGTGCAGGTGTGAAAGGGTTACAATGTGCTCGGCGTACTTGCAGCAATTCTCCCATGGGCTCGTCAGACACGGTCAACCGGAAGCTTGCTGACAAGCAAGCCGCCCTTACGTACCCAAGCAGTCCAACATGGGGACACTACCACATCTGAATGTCTCACAAATCTGCATACTGCATAATTCAATCAGCCTGGCAAATGGAGACACACAATTAGGCCCCTTCAAATTTTGTTACGTGCTGATAATGCTGACTCACAGAAGTACAGGGCATCTGTGTCCTTCACAGGGATCACTCAACATCTTACGCTCTTCACATCTCTTATAGCTCCTACCATTCACGGTAACAATCCGAGACACAAACAAAGCTAATGCAATCTGGTGACCTTTTTATCCATTTCAGAGAGTTGCGACTCTCATAATTTACCACTGGTATGCACACTCGTGAAACTACGTTGCTTCAGGGAGCTTCCCTTTTTTTTCTTCAAGCAGTTTAGTTCTTTGAATCCATTTTTCTTGTAGCTCAGAATAATTATTTTATTGTGTAGCAAACTTACAGGCTAGCATTTTGGCCTGAGCTGTCTGAGTTGGTGGTCATGTGTGTGTGTGGTGTGCTTGCTTGTGTGAATGAATGGTGTGTATTTCTATTTCTTTTTCTGATGAAGGTTGTGGCCAAAAGCTTATGTGTAAGTGTCTTAACTGTGCCTGTCTGCATTTTAACGTGCCATCTTTATGGTAATTAGCACTCTATCTTTTCCTACACTGCTGATATTCCAACCTGTAGTTTCCATTGTTTGAACTTACGGTCTACTGTTTTATGTTGCAGTGCACTTCTACAAGTGTAATACACAAATGTTGCCTTAGGAAAGTGTCACAATAACATCCATGTCTACCGTTTGCTATTTTTTACGAAATAGCACGTCACACTCGAAATTTAACTTAGCCAATGAAATAAGTTTGAAGATTTATTGTGTGTAAGAGACACGAGGGCCCACTGTGTGGGAAATGTGGGAAGTTCTGTGCAGAGACGGAGTTATCCACAGACGCAGTAAGTCTTGGGAGCTATACGGGTGTTTAAACATCGCCACCTGCTGGGATGAGGGGCCACTTACTCTGAGGTGGCGCTGTGCCAGCAACGAGCTCGACCCATTGATTAGCACCACAGATGACAATGAGCAACCAGCTGCTTCTCTGTGCAGAGATATAAAATTTATCGATTTTGGACATCGGGTGACAATCTGTCACATGGAGAACAATGATTACTCTGGCAATTTTAACACTAATCTAGTGTTCTGCAACATATTAATGTGAAATGTTGTCTATGATGTTGAAGAGTTTAAGTTAAACTGATATCTGAGAATTTGTTGTTTTTGTGGCACTATCCGGAAAATGGCCTCTCTTGCAGCTCCAAGCATAAATGTACAGTGAAGAAGAATAATTAGCACAGCACACTGGAACTGAGTAGGGATCCGGTTTACTGCTCGGCCACTAAATTAGCATATTGTGAGTATACCAGAAGAGACGCTGTACACACTTGCATATACTACATACACAAGTACAAGCATCGATCAAGCTACTGTGAAACTGCACTCTGTGTGACTCATCACTACATCAGAATACTGTAAATGTGGTGATTCCAATTTCGTAAGGTCTCTTCCTGTTTGTTTTCATCAGTTGGATCTTATTTTTCAAGTATGTGGGAATCCAATGAGCTGCCTGTTTGGATACATTCTTTCTGTATGTCCCACAAGTTGGATTCTTTGGAGACACATTGTAACAAGAGTTTTTAGGAATTTGCCTGGAGATTTCACACTGGGTTCTGTGTGATGTATTCCATCTTTTATTCTTGGACCTAAGATTTTTACTACAATTTTACATTCTTCTAATTCAGTTTGCTGTTTTCATGTCTTGTGTTGGACAAAGAGTCTCTCTCATGCATAAAGAAATTCTAATTTGATCACTGTTGTGCAATGTTAGATTTTAGAGTTCCAGGAAAAATACTCTTAGTTAACTGAGAGACAGTTTGTATTTTCTGAAGTCTGGATTCTATGCCTTCTTTTCATTATGATGTTCAGTGGTCTTTTTCACCTAATTATTTAAACTCTTTATCACCGAATACTATGTTGTTGCCTATATAAGTTCACCCAGTGCCATTTTGGTATCGTCCATTAATTTTTTATCCAGGTGAAATTATTAGTCCAATTTTCCTAGATTGCTCCCTTAATATTTCAAATTGCTTTAGCACATCAGTGATGTTTTTGTCAATTAGTATTACATCATCGGTATAGGTTACACAATATAATTCTATCTTTAAGTTTACATTCTAGTCAGTGTAATAGTGCACCTGCTCTTCTCCATTATCTTACAATTTTCTTAGGGGCATAGTTGAATAGCAATGTGTTATGGCATCCCATTTTCATATACTTATGTCTGTCTTAAATTACACTGCTTGAAAAAAAGTGAGACACTCAGAAGGTGGGGAGAAAACAAATTGAAACACAGCTAATTTAGAGGGTATGCGATGTTATTTCAGTGATAACAAAACAGAGTCAAATTTACACAGAACTTATCAGTTTGAGCCCACTTATCAACACAGCAATGCACCCTGTCTGGCCTGGACAGTGCGGGAGGATGTCGTAAAGCTGCTGCATACCCTCCTGAGAAAGGTGATCCACAACTGTTGTAACTGGACATTGCAATCATGGATACAGGCAGTGGGATGGAGTTGACGTCCATGTTGGTCCCATAATGTTCTATCGGGGACAGATATGGGGATTTTGCTGGCCACAGGAGTATATCAACATCACGCAGACAACTTAAAGAGACACACACTACATGTGGACAAGCACTGGCCTGTTGAAAAATAGCACCACAATACTATTACACACTGCTGTACCATCAGAGTTCCCTCGGCCATTACAAGCCGTGACCTGAAGTCATACCCAATGGCTCCCCACACCATGGGACTGCTTTGTGACCCCCCCCCCCCCAAAATGTGGAAGAATGGGACCTCTCCCCATCTCCCCGGGTCACTGTCGAACTTCTCCACGATAGTCATTTGGAGCAGTGCAGGACTGGGACTCATTAGTGAACATAATGTGACACCATTCATTAGCAGTCCGTACTTCTCGATCATGGCACCACTTCACATGCAGTCATTTGCTTGGGTGTTAATGGCAGCCTATGTGCAGGACGGCAATTCCATAGTCTGGCTGCTCCTAGCTGTATGACACAGCATGTTGCAAGGAGTCTATTACAGTGAACTCCTGTTTATCCTAAATGATCGGGACGGTGGCCGGTTCCGATAACAAAAATTTCAGATAAATCAAAGTCCCCCTGTTTTCACATGTGAACACTCCAAATTGCATCAATATTGCGAAATACGATCGTATAACGTGCGTAGGGTATGTAAAATGTTACTGATATGGTTGCAAATAACCCTGCACTTTTTTACTGAAAAAATTGTGTTGACATGTTAAAAAGGCACCAAACTATGATTGAAAACTCAAAGTTTTTAAGTGCTGTATAACAAAGCATGTTTATTTTGCATTCTTACAGAAAAAATCTCTCTTATTTGGCAGCAGGAAATAACAGGAGTTTTAATTTTATTACCTACTCTTTTGAGTAAAAAATAAACTACTGAACAAAATTATGAAACAAATCTAGAGACTACTCAAAGGAACAAAAAGTCTGTCTAGAGGAACTTTCAAGAAAATTAAAAAAAAAAAACTTTTTAAGTTATGGACATAGAAGTTCTAGGATGCTTCATTAGAGTTTATTTTTTGGTAACGAAGTCACAAACGTCTTTTTTTTTTGTTTTTTTGCTTGAGAAACTATTGCTGCAACAATACATCTCCAACGTTGAAATCAAACTATTTCAAGATAAATCGTCTCCGCCTGTTGGCTGATGTACTCCAGGGCAGTTTGGATCACTTCGTAACAGAATGTGTGAGGAATATTTTTCTCTGATTCATCATCAGAAACATAGTCTTCTGACACTTTATGATCGGTCACAATTTGGACGATTTCATCCTCAGTCACATGAAAAAATGCCATTTTCTATCCACTCTTCAATGTCTTCGAAGTGTGTGTCTTTACAACCAGCTTCTCCAGTAAATTCACCAAAATTATGTCAGCTTGAGTTTCGATGTTGCCTCCTCCTTCCCACCACTTAGGTTGCCTTACGATCTAAGAGTTTTTTCCAAGACCTAACAAGAGGAACTGGAGGAATTAGATTCCAAGCTTCAGCAATCAATGAATGACACTTAAAACATCGATTTTCTTAAGAGCTTCCACAAAATCATCTGCAGCATCAATCACACCTATTAATTATTCCAGCATCTTGCGTCTGTAATGTTTTTCCATCGCCTCAAGAATACCTTGGTCCATCGGTTGACATAGAGATGTGACATTTTGTGGGAGAAATACAACTTTGATATCCCCATCTTGCAGATCACCTGGGTGAGAAGGAGCATTGTCCACAAGAAGTAGCACTTTTCAAGGAAGTCCTTTTCCTTCCATGTAATTTACTACAGTTGGAACAAACTCTGCCTGGAACCACTCTCTGAAGATGGCACTGTTCATACATGCCTTAAGACTGACTCGTGTACCTCAGTGGCAAACTGGTTGGTTGGTGTCTAAATGCTCTTGGTGTTTTGGATTTGCCAATTAAAGTAAGACACAGTTTATGATTGCCAGTGGCATTACTGCAAGCAAGGACAGTAAATCTTTCTTGGATTTTTTTGTATCCTGAAGCCATTTCTTCTTCTTTAGAGGCAAGGGTTTTCATTGGCAGCATTTTGTAATTCAACCCAGTTTCATCACATTTGTAAAGTTGATTGCCAGTATAACCTCCTTTGTCAATGATTGTGTGCAGTTTCTTCTTAAAATCAGTGTAGCAGCTTCATCCAAAGATAATGATTTGGCACTGATGGCAATTTCATGAATGCCATGCTGCTTCTTGAAACGATCCTGCTGGCCATTACTTCCGAGCAATTCTTGCTTCTTTCCTTCAATCAGCTCATCAGCTCATTTTGACAAAGTAGAGGACCTGAAACTGACACACCTTTGGCTCTTATTTATTCGTGCCACAAAAATAATGCCTCTTCTAACTGAGGATGTGCACCTTTTCTCATTGCTTTTCAAGATTTCACTGCGCTGCCCAATGCTTGGATGGAACAAAATTTTTAAATTCCTGATCAATTTTTCTTCCGATCAGTAATTGTACTCCTACTCTGCAGCAACTTTTGTGGGTGGCTCACCAGCATCAATTCTCTGCAAAGTGTGAAGCTCTTTTTCCAACAAGATCACATTCATTTTATGTTTCATGCCTGTAGTCACGTTCAGTGTTCTTTCTACAGACACTCGACTGAGTCCTTTATGGTTTTTGGCCCCTTTTATCTCTGGACACTTTAAGGCACATAGTGGGAGCACGAAACCTCAAATCAGAAACACACAGATGCACAACTTGACAACACTCGAGATGCACTAGACAAACTTTTGACTTTTGAAACCAGGCTGTGGCAGCCATCAAATGAAAGCATTCGATACATCTATGCCATTTCCTCTGTTCTACCCAAGCCCACGTGGCAACACAACATGGTGTTGTACATTCACTGTTACACACTCAGCTTTGATGTACCGACAACAAGTGGAAAGTGTTAGGCGGTGCACTCTAATTGTCGGTTTTGACAGGGCTACGTTGCGCTGCATAGAACAATACTGTATGTACTGTACTACCAAGGAGTTCCAATAGATGGCAGTGGCATGAAACCATGCAATACGAATAAGAAACACACTAGAGCTTCAACCAACACACGCACGAATTGACGATACTTGGACTTTTGACACACACCAGTGCACTGATTAGCAGTAGATTGCCAAAAAACACCAGCAAATGCTTGGCTCCAGGTGCACGCAAACTGAAACTTGTCAAGTGTCAATCTAGCTAGCCAAAAGTGTAGCTGCACGAGAGTTTACTGTACTTGTTCTCAGATGGCAGTCACAGATGTGAACAGGTTACAATGTACTCAGTACACTACACAGTGATGCTCCCTTGTAGTGGTCTCATGTAGTCAACTGGAACATTGATGATGAGTATGCCCTTACTTTCCAACATCAGGCCACTGTCAGATCCAAATACTCCAAAAATACAGATGTTGCAAGGTTTAACCAGGCGACCAAATGGACATCCACAATGAGGTTTCTTTCAAACTCTCATCAGATAATGCTGTCTCACACCAATATGCAGCACCTTCATATCCTCCAGAGTGATGATTCATCTGACGCTATTCGCATCCCTTATATACCACATGATGCTTGCTAAACAGCAATAAAAACAAAGAACACTAATGAATAATGAAGGAAAAGACAGACTGTTACTTACCATAAAGAAGATACCTTAGGCTGCAGATGGGCAAAATTAAAAGACACTTACATAAAGCTTTCAGCCACAGCCTTCACCAGTAAGTAGTAGTCTGCCTTTTCCAATATTGTTGATATTCCTACTGGAGTTTCCATTGTTTCAAGGACACTGATGCTTTTATGTGAGTGTTTGCTTTATGATGTTTTCTGCATTTTAGCTTTTTTTTAAAAAAAGAAAAAAAAAAGAAAGAAAGAAAAAAAAAGATTTGTTGCTGGAAAACTTCTGAAGTCCAATAAAGGAGTTACAACAGCCATATATGGTTATCTGGTGGACCTTGCAGAACCAAATTCTAGGGCTGAAATATCTTGTTGACCAATGGGCATTAATCAGAATGAATACTAAATAAAAATTAAATCCAAGTTTACACAAAAAACACAGGTTCTATCACTGTTGTTTTTCATTCTATTTTGCTCTTATGTTTGCTATGACTTGTTAAACAGAAATTTTCTTTCTATCTATAGAGTTACATTTGCTGTAATGTATCTTACCTCGATGTTGTTTCTTCCTTCATCTCACTGCTGCCCCAATCATGGCAAGCAAGTCATCCTCACTGCATTTGCTTCGTATTGCATCTCTGAAACAACTGTTAAAACACCCGTTAAACAGTACCAGGCAATTACCACACAGTGAAATGTTGGTACACTAAAAAGGAATAAAAACTTTGCAGAAATCTTCAACAGTAATCTTGTAGTCTGCAGTAGGCAACAGCAGGATAACAAACCCACTGGACAAGAATGGGAAAGTCATGATAGAAGATACTTTTATTTTTATAAATAAACAGGTATCTTACACAAATGCTCAAGAGTGTACATAGGATCTTGGGCTGAAGAGGTGGAGCAGAAACTGACATTAGTTTTGTTGAAGAGGGAGTACTGGAACACAGCACAATTTCTTGCAAAATGAAGCCAAATTTATTGATAAACTCTTAATTAATTGCCAAGCTCACTAATGTGATCATTTTACGACAGGTACTTACTGCTTGGAGTATATGTGACTTTTCAGGCTTGCCTGATAGATCTGTTGCAAAAACACTTTGGGTTCCCCACCAGATAACATTATGCAAGTCCCTCCCTCAATATTTAAGTGACACAACGTTTTGGCATCTACAGGTGGTGGTGATTTCCACCATCACTGCTGCAAGATGCAACTGGCAATTTCCACATGACAGCTTTGAAATTTATCATGTGGATGACTATGACCATCATATTTAGAATTCAGAGGATTTCATAGAATACCTGAAGATGCTTAAACTAGAACTTTCAGATCTTTTAGTTAGCTCAAATGTTATATCATTACTTACAAAAGTGCCCCTGCAGCCCTCATTAGAGGTTATTAACAGCAAGTTTGAGAAAGAAATTGTGGTGCTGTTTAAACATGTGCATACCTCATCCTATTTCTTATGTAACACCAACTACTTTAATCAAGTGGACAGTGTTCCCATGGGAGATCCTCTATTTCCCTTAGTAAATATCCAACATTCCTCCTTCTGGCAGAATGCTGAAGAGACATTTGTGGTGTGGCCCACATAATACAGACACTACCTATGTCCCTGCAGCATTTGCACTCGCTCCACCTGAATATTCAGTTCACTGTGGAAGTACAAAAAGATAGCAGCTTACCATTCCTGGATGTCACAGTTAGAAGAAAAGCTGACAGAACACTGGGGCATAGTCTCTACTGCAAACTGATACACGCAGAGTTATATTTGCGGTCCAAAAGTTGCCATCACCCTGCACAATGTGGTAGTGTCTTACACTCCCTGGCACATAGAGCACACGTGATCTCAGATACCAACAGTCTGCCTGGTGAACTGTAAAACCTAATAACAGTGTTGCAGCAGAACGTTTATTCTTGTAAACAGATTTGCAATGTGCTCTGAGCAAAGCAAGTTCAGTGTAGGGATGTAAATGAAGATACTTAGACAAGCACTGCAAATGGCTTTCTTGCCATATTTCAGTGGCATGTTTTCAAAAATAGAAAGAATCGCTAGGAGAAACAGAATCAAGTGTGTTTTTCGTCTACAGCGAAACTAAGGAAGTGTTTGTGTTAAGTTAAAGACAATCTTGACCCTAGAAAACATAGATCATATATAAGATCTGATGCCATTATGGGAAATCTTATATAGGGCAGACACCTCACATTGTGCAAGAACACTGTGTTCAACAGCACTGACAAAAATGCCACCCAGTAAATTAGTGGTAGCAGAGCACTGCCTGAATACAGGGCACCACACGTTTCCCAAGAGGCCATACGGTGGGCAATCATACCAACAGGAATATGGAATTTTGACTAAGCACTGCCCAGAATCCAGCACTGACTGCCATGAAATTAAAACAGTAGAAACCAGATCCTCCGATGTATGACCTGATGCAGCACCTTGCAGAGAGTTAATTCAGCTTTTAACCACACGAGTGTCCAGAAGTGCAGTCATTGCCCACAACACATAAGCAGAAGGCTACTATGAATGGCATTTCCATCCAACTGGGAGTGCCTGTACACACATTCGTACTCCTGCTTCTAGCCTGACAAATTTCAATTCTGCTGTGCGAATATCACCAGTCACATCTTGCAGCAGTGATGACAGGACCCACCACTACCTGAAGATGACGAACAGTTGTGTTGGTGAAATATTGCGAGGCTTGCACAAAGTTATTCAGTGGCCAATCTGAGAAGATTTGTATACATTATTTTTCTGTGACACAGGTATTGTGCAGCAAAATGTGATAACTTTCTGCATTTGCCTTTTTGTAAATTTCAAAATACCCCAAAAATTGGTGAGAAACACTGAACATATGACGTAACCAGATGACATACCCCACAGCATGTGCAGCAGTCGGGGTTGAGTGTAAAGGAATGATTGAGCAGTGCAATACTTTCATTTGAGAAAACAGAGCAAATTTCAAAACATTTTGTAAATATGATCTGTTGTAAATGTAGATGTTACAAAATTACTGTCCCTGCTGTAATCAAGCAAAAGCAGTTCTGATTTTGTGTTTTTTGCTTCTGTCACTTCTCTTTTTGTTTACAGACATTAGTTAGTAAAGAAAACAAAGGTCATTTAATGGCGATGATGCTATTCTGAAGTTTACACTCATCTACTTGTTATGCAATATGGTAGGTTTTCATTGTACTGTACTTTGCAAGAAATCAAGGAAACTGCAAGACCGGTAAATAAAATAATAAACTTCAATATAAATACATAATTGTTTAACACAATGAAAAAATACTGCCTGCCAGATGCAAGACGCAAATCCTGAACGCCATCACTAAAGTCGCACACATGTATCCGTAGCCACAACGATATGAATACTTGACTTGGGTTGGGATGATCAAGTGTGACAGACCAAGAGGCTCAACCACTGCAAGCATGGCAAGGTACATCATCTGGTGACATTTGTCATTCGTTTTAAGGGAGAGGGTAAGGAGTCATTCCAACCCTGGGAGTGGAAAGACTTACCTTAGGGGGGAAAAAGGACAGGTATAAACTCGCACACACACACACACACACACACATATATCCATCCGCACATATACAGACACAAGCAGGGTATATGTGCGGATGGATATGTGTGTGTGTGTGTGTGTGTGTGTGTGTGTGTGTGTGTGTGTGTGGCATACTGGTCTGAACTATGCAGCCTTCAAATGGAAGTTTTTTGATCACTCCTTATTTTGCACCCTGCCACCTTGGCAATATGTACCGCAAATCATCAGACAGACGACCTTCCTGCATGCTTCGAGCATCCCCTGGTGCTGTTCCGAACCAATGCTAATCTTTGTAACTGTGATGAGCAGTGTGCAGATTGCATCTTTGTATCCCACAAAGAGGTGACAGTTCCCAGTGGCATGAATGGTTACTGTTTATTGACTGTCACTGAGTTGGTGAGTCATTTGCTACATTGTGGCCCACCTGTTCACTGCTAAAGCCATGCTAGTCAGTGGTAACCCCTGTCAATGATATCCTGTTGCCCATAGCAGTTCACTCTGCTGATTGTGGTAGTATTTTCCTTGAATAAATCTGCTCACAGTACACCTTTGACACTGTGGTACAAGAAAGCCCAATGACTACACACCCTTATAGAATAAGTGTCTCGAGCCATGGTTACCCACGATATGGCAGTGATAAAATCACCCTGTGATCAACTGTCACACTGCAGCTGTAAGCTGCACCTCCGTTTTCAGAATACTCAGGTTTATTAATTTGAAGTAAATCAGATCTTTTGCAGGAAGATTTAACAAAAAGAGCACATCCACGAAAGGATGAAACCATGTCTAATTAACTGGAACACAAAATTAATAATTAGTGGTGACAAAGATCCTCTGCAATAAAAAATAATGTCCACTTACTTCATGTATTAGTCTTCAAGTGACAGAATATATGTAACTGTGTCCTTCTTATTTAAACTGATTAAACAATGGAAATTCCAGGTAGGAATATCAACAGTGCAGGGAAAGATAGATCACTATTTACCGTAAAGAAAACAAAGTTGCACACAGGCACAACACACAAGCAAGCACTCCACGCGTGCACGCACGCACACACACACAGAGAAAAAAAACTGCCAAGTCCAGCAGCTAGGGGCAAGCTACTGGAGTTGTCAGTCATATGTGTGTGACATGTGCTTGCCTGTGTGTATGAATGTGTGTGTTTCTCTGTATCTCTTTTGCTGATGAAGGCTGTGACCGAAAGCTTTGTGTAAGTGCCTTTTTAATTGTGCCTGTCTACAATGTAACATGTCTCCTTTACAGTAAGCAGCAATCTATGTTTTCCTATATTTTTCATTTACACAGATGTAATTAACAAATCAGAGTCTATTTATTCCAGAGAAGTGACAGTTTGTTCATGACAGTTCAGCACAAATCTGATTTTTTATATACAGCAAGGCTACCTATAAATTATTCTGTGTGCCAGTGTTCATGCTGACTATAGGGATTCACACGGATCATGTGTAATTTGACATCTGGTCCTGCAAACTTACTTCTGCTCAACGTGAAAAATTCTCCAATCCACATTTTATAATTAACCTTAACATATCAAATAATGCACCCTTCGATATAACTGCTTATTGTCCACATCCCATTACTCTATTCCCAATGTCAACCCAGTTGACCTCTTCTTCTAATCCAAAAACCATGGTTGACTCAATGTTTGCTATTGCAAGCTATTGCTATTGCAGCACAAAAGTGCCAGAGGCACCAGTAATGATATATAATTAAAAATACTAGAAAGTAAGGCTCACTGGTCCGTACATGCTAAGACAAACACTACAAGTGTCTAAGACACCGCGCTCTCACACAACAAGTACAAGGTCTGAATACATTCCATTTACGATACACTAAACTGTTTCATTCACGGTGCAATATACATACTCTCTCCCCAATAAACAGAATAGTTATAACTCAATTGTTCACAAGTGTATATTATGACTCTTGCCACAGCTATGCAGTCAGTATGCCACAGGGGTGCCATAGAAAGGGATCAGGTTCAATTCCTTGTAGAGCCGGGAAATTCTGCTCTGTGGACGGACTGGAATAGGGTACACTCTGCTTGTAGTTCCAGCTGAGGAGCTACTCAAGTGAGAAGCAGTGTCTTCAACTTCTGGAAGTTGATAACAGCCTGGAGAGTTGTATACTGACCCCCTAACTCTCCATAGATATATAGTAGAGGACATCTCTCGAAGGGCATTGCGTGGTCTTCTGGGCCCAATGCAGAGTTCCTTTATCAATGTATATTGTATATCACCACTTGTACACACTCATCAGCACAGTACCATATTGTCTCTTCGCGTGGCAAATTTTTATTCCCTTGTTTCCAGATCAAGATTTTTCCACTTCCTCTTCTTCTTCTTCTTCTTTTTTTTTTACTTGTACCACACATATTCCACACGGTTTATGCTCACTCCTTCAATGATACTTCCTATCCTCCTCTAGTGTCCGAGTTGTCCCTGCTTTCCTGCGTGTTTGTTGGTTTAAATACCCTTGTTTCAAAAGAGAGTGACAGCTTCGATACAGTCTTGTCAACATTTTGTATTTTTATTTAGCAATTATTGTTTGAGCCTTATAGGCGAATGTCACAAGATATTGTCAACCACTGCATTCACTAGATTGGAATGGGGTTCATGGTAACTTATCAATTCAGTTTTTAAGTTGCTGCTATCTTTTTCATCCTATCTTGGACTAGCTTTTCCATACTCCCACTCTATTTTATGTAGTCAAACAGTTATCTGCCCTTGCAAACTTGCTCCTTTACTACCAAGTTAACTAATACTGGGCAGCCTAACAGAAGTTCCAATGTCCAGTCTTTCACCACAATTCACCTACACACACTTTTCACTCACTGATTTTCTTTTTTCAATGTCATAAATATTTTGCTTTCACAGACTGCTGTGCTATGAACATAAAATTGTAGGAACATCTGCCTCACAGGTCATTTTTATTTTTTTATTAAAGAATATGTTCCTTGCTTATTCCTATTTGCTTCTGATACATTTCCATTCTCACTTTTATTTTGTTTTGATCCATTTCTTTTTTCTTTGATAGACAAGTCAAACAACAATGGCAATATGTTGCAGCCCCTTGTGTTTCACCCTACTTACTACGAACTTACTTTTCTTAGCTTCCAATTTTATTAGTCATTTGGTTTTTAAGATACTTAAATTAATTGTTTGACCCTGTATTTTTATATCTTATTTTACCTTCGGTTGATAAAGGATTTCTGGTATGCTCACAAAGAGAGAGCTGATTCTTCCCACCCCTCACCCCCCTTACCTTGTCCTGAAGCAAACTTATCGCCAAGTATCTTGCAGTTTTTTTCCTATTATTAATCTCTTAGTCTAGTCATCAATTTAAAAGTGTCAGTTGTTGGTCCCATTGTCTAATAATTTGTACATTTATACACATGAAGTTCCAATTTTTATTTGGAACATATAGACTCTGATAATCATGAATCACAGTTCAAATGTCTCTGGGCACTATAGGACTTAACATCTGAGCCAAGGCAGGATTCAAACCTGCGACCGTAGCAGTCGCGCAGTTCTGCACTGAAGCGCCTAGAACCGCTCGGCAACAGTGGCTGACGAATCATAGTTACCATCACATGGACAGAAATATTGTGTTAACTTTATTACAACATAGGGACATAACTAAAAATGTCTTTACATAATTTCCAGTTCTGATTACTTTCCTTTAATTTAATCTCACAAATAGGTTAGTGTAACATGATGTTGACAGAGGCAAATTATATATACTCACAAATTATTTAGCTAGAGGTATCTGGTTTGTATGTCTGGGAGGGAGGAGGGTGCAAGTTGAAAACTTCAAGAAAAGATTACTCATTTCATACCCGCTGGATTTAACTGCAGTTTATCTCTTCCATATACCAACCACATACCTAATGTGCATGGCAAACAGTTTGAAAGTATTATTCTATACTCAGCATTTGGAACTATCAGTTCCTTAATGAGAGAGGAAAGAGGGATAAGTTTCTGAAGGTCTCAAAGGTCACTCGACTCCATGACTAATGTGAGGACAAGAGGAACAAATGTGTCTATAAGAAGTTTTGGAATTTCACCTCCTGGAGGTAAAATACTGATCAGTCTGTCAGTCTTCTAGTAATTTTATGGTTTCCTCACATGAATTTTCACTTGGACACGATTATTCTATGTTTCATCACTCACCTGAGAGATATCTCTGAATTCCCAAAGAGGCACACCTTCAAATTGCCATCAGCTGTTATCCGTAAACGGTTGCACGTGCCACAGAAGTGTTCACTCATTGAGGTAATAAATCCCACATGTCCCTTGAAGCCCGGCACATGGTATGCCTGCAAAAAGAAATTGTAAGAAAATAGCTACTGCTGTTGTGAAAATACTATAAATGTGTTGCTCACCAAGTGGAGGAAGGAGAAAATGTGCATTAAGGGGAGTTTGAACGCCATATCCTGACAATGTTAAATTTAGTGACTTAACTTCCCCGTATTTCAGGAACAACTGTAGCCATTGACAAGAAACTTTTACAGGACATTAAACTATATGTTCTGAGTGTTACAATAATTGCATTTCAGCCACTGCTTTTGGAAATACAATTTTTTAATTACACAGTTAAAATTTTGTGTACTTTTTTGTATGTTATTCTAAATAATTTTATTTATACATAACATTATGTTCTTCTTTTAGTTCAGAAGGCTCAGGATACATACTGAAAATTTGAATTCGCTATTCGAATTAGTTACTGAGATTTAGGGAAAAATGCAAGACAAAATGTAAATTTTCAGGAAGAGTTTTTAAAGTTTTAATAGACTGTAACTCAATATATGCTTAACATTTTATTTTTAGTCACTCAGAAGCACCCTGCACCATACTGTATATCATCCTCTTGATCTTTTTTAAGTTTTTTCTTGTTTTCTTCTTTCTGGACTCCGTAGTGGCCAACTGTGCTGCGTACTCTGCTTTACCAGTGCAAACCTTGTCCATCCATTCAAATTCTCTGATGCAGTTTGCTCCAGAATTAATTCCCATATGTTGTAGCACTTTCACGCTACCAATGTTGCCATCATTAAAAGCAATAACAGCATGACTGACCCCCACTTTAGTGTCTTCGTTACAAGAAAAACATTTTTTGGTCTACATCTACATCTACATCCATACTCCTCAAGCCACCTGATGGTGTAGGGTACCTTGAGTACCTCTATTGGTTCTCCCTTCTATTCCAGTCTCGTATTGTTCGTGGAAAGAAGCATTGTCGGTATGCCTATGTGCGGGCTCTAATCTCTCTCATTTTATCCTCATGGTCTCTTTGCGAGATATACGTAGGAGGGAGCAATATACTGCTTGACTCCTCGGTGAAAGTATGTTCTTGAAACTTCAACAAAAGCCCATACCGAGCTACTGAGCGTCCCCCCTGCAGAGTCTTCCACTGGAGTTTATCTAACATCTCTGTAACTCTTTCGCGATTACTAAATGATCCTATAACGAAGCATGCTGCTCTCTGTTGGATCTTCTCTATCTCTTCTATCAACCCTATCTGGTACGGATCCCACACTGCTGAGCAGTATTCAAACAGTGGGCGAACAAGTGTACTGTAACCTAATTCCTTTGTTTTCGGATTGCATTTCCTTAGGATTCTTCCAATGAATCTCAGTCTGGCATCTGATTTACCCATGATCAACTTTATATGATCATTCCATTTTAAATCACTCCTAATGCATACTCCCAGATAATTTATGGAATTAACTGCTTCCAATTGCTGACCTGCTATATTGTAGCTAAATGATATGGGATCTTTCTTTCTATGTATTCGCAGCACATTACACTTGTCTACATTGAGATTCAATTGCCATTCCCTAAACCATGCATCAATTCGCTGCAGATCATCCTGCATTTCAGTACCATTTTCCATTGTTGCAACCTCTCGATATACCACAGCATCATCCGCAAAAAGCCTCAGTGAACTTCCAATGTCATTCACAAGGTCATTTATGTATATTGTGAATAGCAACGGTCCTACGACACTCCCCTGCAGCACACCTGAAATCACTCTTACTTCGGAAGACTTCTCTCCATTGAGAATGACATGCTACGTTCTGTTATCTAGCAACTCTTCAATCCAATCACATAATTGGTCTGATAGTCCATATGCTCTTATTTTGTTCATTAAACGATTGCGGAGAACTGTATCGAACGCCTTGTGGAAGTAAAGAAACACAGCATCTGCCTGGGAACCCGTGTCCATGGCCCTCTGATTCTCGTGGACGAATAGCGCGAGCTGGGTTTCACACGATCGTCTTTTTCGAAACCCATGCTGATTCCTACAGAGTAGATTTCTAGTTTACAGAAAAGTCATAATATTCAAACATAATACATGTTCTAAAATTCTACAACTGATCGATGTTAGAGATATAGGTCTACAGTTCTGCACATCTGTTCGACGTCCCTTCTTGAAAACGGGGATGACCTGTGCCCTTTTCCAATTCTTTGGAACGCTACACTCTTGTAGAGACCTACGGCACATTACTGCAAGAAGGGGGGCAAGTTCCTTCACATACTCTGTGTAAAACTGAACTGGTATCCCATCAGGTCCAGCGGCCTTTCCTCTTTTGAGTGATTTTAATTGTTTCTCTATCCCTCTATTTCAATATCTACCATTTTGTCATCTGTGCGACAATCTAGAGAAGGAACTACAGTGCAGTCTTCCTCTGTGAAACAGCTTTGGAAAAAGACATTTAGTATTTCGGCTTTAGTCCATCATCCTCTGTTTCAGTACCTTTTTGGTCACAGGGTGTCTGGACATTTTGTTTTGATCCACCTACCGCTTTGACATAAGAGCAAAATTTCTTAGGATTTTCTGCCAAGTCAGTACATAGAACTTTACTTTCGAATTCATTTAACGCCTCTCGCATGGCCCTCCTCACATTACATTTCGCTTCGTGTAATTTTTGTTTGTCTGCAAGGTGTTGGCTATGTTTATGTTTGCTGTGAAGTTCCCTTTGCTTCCTCAGCAGTTTTCTAACTCGGTTGTTGTACCACGCTGGCTCTTTTCCATCTCTTATGATCTTGATTGGCACATACTCATCTAACGCATATTGTACGATGGTTTTGAACTTTGTCCACTGATCCTCAACACTATCTGTACTTAAAACAAAACTTTTGTGTTGAGCCATCAGGTACTCTGAAATCAGATTTTTGTCACTTTTACTAACCAGAAAGATTTTCGTACCTTTTTTAATATTTCTTTTTATGGCTGAAATCATCGATGCAGTAACCGCTTTATGATCACTGATTCCCTGTTCTGCGTTAACCGTTTCAAATAGTTCGGGTCTGTTTGTCACTAATATGTTATCGCCATGAGTCAGTTCTCTGTTTAACTGCTCAAGGTAGTTTTCAGATAAAGCTCTTAAAAAATTTCACTGGATTCTTTGTCCCTGCCACCCATTATGAAAGTTTGAGTCTCCCAGTCCATATCGGGCAAATTAAAATCTCCACCCAGAACTATAACATGTTGGGCAAATCTAATCGAAATATTTTCCAAATTATCCTTCAGGTGCTCAGCCACAACAGCTGCTGAGCCAGGGGGCCTATAGAGACATCCAATTACTATGTCTGAGCCTGGTTTAACCGTGACCTTCACCTAAATTATTTCACATTTCGGATCTCCGTCAATTTCCTTCGATACTATTGCACTTCTTATCACTTTAAACATGCCTCCCCCTTCACTTTCCAGCCTGTCTCTGCGGTATACATTCCAATCTGAGTTTAGAATTTATTACTGTTTACATCGGGTTTCAGCCAACTTTCTGTCCCTAGTACTATGTGGGCATTGTGACCGTTTATTAATGAGAGCAGTTCTGGGACCTTTCTATAGACGCTCCTGCAGTTTACTATTAGCACATTAATATTGTTATTCCCTGTTGCATTTTGTCTACTCCTACCTTGCCGCATCTCAGGAGGTGTCTTGTCGGGCCTAGGGAGGGAATTCTCTAACCTAAAAAACCCACATGTGCACTCCACACATACTCCGCTACACTTGTAGCCACTTCCTGCATGTAGTGCACGCGTGACCTATTCATGGGGACCCTACATTTCTCCACCCGATAGCGGATGTCGAGAAATTTGCACCCCAGATCTCCGCAGAATCGTCTGAGCCCCTGGTTTAAGCCTTCTACTCGGCTCCAAACCAGAGGACCACTATCGGTTCTCGGAACGATACTACAAATAGCTAGCTCAGATTCCACCCCGCGAGGCTTTCCGCCTTCACCAACTCCACTAACTGCCTGTATGAACTGAGGATGACCTCTGAACCCATACGGCAGGAGTCATTGGTGCCGACATGAGCAACAATTTGCAGTCGGGTGCACCCAGTGCTCTCTATCACTGCCGGCACGGCCTCCTCCACATCTCGGATGAGACCCCCGGCAAGCAGACAGAGTGAACACTGTCCTTCTTCCCCGACCTTTCCGCTATTTCCCTAAGGTGCTCCATCACCCGCCTAACGTTGGAGCTCCCAATAACTAATAAACCCCTCCCCCCATGTGCCTGCTCAGACCTTGCTGAAGGAGTGGCCACATGTCCACTCACAGGCAGAACGGGCGATGCCACACAGCCAGCCTCCACACTGACCCTCCGCCTCGTGCGCCGCGAATGCTGCTGAACCCGCCACTCCCCTTGGGAAGAGGGTGGCCCAACCGCGCCCGGTACCCGCAAAGATGTGTCGACAGAAGGGTCAGTGGGTGAAGCATGTATCACCTGGGGTGTACCATGCAAAGCACCAGACTCCCCACTGCCGCTACACTCCAAGGCAGCAGCCTGAAGACGGGTAACCGCGGCCATCAACACGTTCAGCTGTTCGTGAACAGTGGCCAGCTCCACCTGTGTCCATACACAGCAGTCACACATCCTATCCATCCTAAGAAATCAATTTACTGTAGAGAGTTAATCAACTTATAACTAGACTGCTAATTCACTAAAGGTGGCTGATAGTTGACTAAACTGTGGTTACTAGACACTTCCTGTAGAAAACAATGAAAATAGCCCTACCTGTCTCTGGACTGTATTGAAAACAAACACTAGCACTACTGGCACTATGGCTTACTAAACGGACTCTCTCTGACTGTATTCAAAACAAACACAAAATCTATGGAACACTATTACTAGCACTCGACAATAAAAAGCTTCCTAAAAGCAAAAACACATGGAAGAAGAAGTGACAAGTAAGAAAAATAGAGTTAATACTTAAATTAGCGTAGCTCGCTGCACAGCAGACATGACGCAGACGGCAGTTACGACAACACTGACACTATAAGATTATTGAACGACTCATTGGGATTTTGAGTCTGACAATGCAGACACTTCTTCAATAATTCCAGATTGCCAGGTCTACATCTACATCTACATCTACATTGATACTCCGCAAGCCACCCAACGGTGTGTGGCGGAGGGCACTTTACGTGCCACTGTCATTACCTCCCTTTCCCGTTCCAGTCGCGTATGGTTCGCGGGAAGAACGACTGTCTGAAAGCATCCGTGCGCGCTCTAATCTCTCTAATTTTACATTCGTGATCTCCTCGGGAAGTATAAGTAGGGGGAAGCAATATATTCGATACCTCATCCAGAAACGCACCCTCTCGAAACCTGGCGAGCAAGCTACACCGCGATGCAGAGCGCCTCTCTTGCAGAGTCTGCCACTTGAGTTTATTAAACATCTCCGTAACGCTATCACGGTTACCAAATAACCCAGTGACGAAACGCGCCGCTCTTCTTTGTATCTTCTCTATCTCCTCCGTCAACCCGACCTGGTACGGATCCCACACTGATGAGCAATACTCAAGTATAGGTCGAACGAGTGTTTTGTAAGCCACCTCCTTTGTTGATGGACTACATTTTCTAAGCACTCTCCCAATGAATCTCAACCTGGTACCCACCTTACCAACAATTAGTTTTATATGATCATTCCACTTCAAATCGTTCCGTACGCATACTCCCAGATATTTTACAGAAGTAACTGCTACCAGTGTTTGTTCCGCTATCATATAATCATACAATAAAGGATCCTTCTTTCTATGTATTCGCAATACATTACATTTGTCTATGTTAAGGGTCAGTTGCCACTCCCTGCACCAAGTGCCTATCCGCTGCAGATCTTCCTGTATTTCGCTACAATTTTCTAATGCAGCAACTTCTCTGTATACTACAGCATCATCCGCGAAAAGCCGCATGGAACTTCCGACACTATCTACTAAGTCATTTATATATATTGTGAAAAGCAATGGTCCCATAACACTCCCCTGTGGCACGCCAGAGGTTACTTTAACGTCTGTAGACGTCTCTCCATTGATAACAACATGCTGTGTTCTGTTTGCCAAAAACTCCTCAATCCAGCCACACAGCTGGTCTGATATTCCGTAGGCTCTTACTTTGCTTATCAGGCGACAGTGCGGAACTGTATCGAACGCCTTCCGGAAGTCAAGAAAAATAGCATCTACCTGGGAGCCTGTATCCAATATTTTCTGGGTCTCATGAACAAATAAGGCGAGTTGGGTCTCACACGATCGCTGTTTCCGGAATCCATGTTGATTCCTACATAGTAGATTCTGGGTTTCCAGAAATGACATGATACGCGAGCAAAAAACATGTTCTAAAATTCTACAACAGATCGACGTAAGAGATATAGGTCTATAGTTTTGCGCATCTGCTCGACGACCCTTCTTGAAGACTGGGACTATCTGTGCTCTTTTCCAATCATTTGGAACCCTCCGTTCCTCTAGAGACTTGCGGTACACGGCTGTTAGAAGGGGGGCAAGTTCTTTCGCGTACTCTGTGTAGAATCGAATTGGTATCCCGTCAGGTCCAGTGGACTTTCCTCTATTGAGTGATTCCAGTTGCTTTTCTATTCCTTGGACACTTATTTCGATGTCAGCCATTTTTTCGTTTGTGCGAGGATTTAGAGAAGGAACTGCAGTGCGGTCTTCCTCTGTGAAACAGCTTTGGAAAAAGCTGTTTAGTATTTCAGCTTTACGCGTGTCATCCTCTGTTTCAATGCCATCATCATCCCGTAGTGTCTGGATATGCTGTTTCGAGCCTGTAAACAGGTTTTATGATATCCACAACTGCTGCTGGGATAGAATGTTTATGGCTGTATGACCTGTTTGAGTACTGGGCATTGCGGTAATTGCACCATGAACCAGATCCAGGAGGGCAAAGATGGTGTACTGGTTTATCATCAGCTGACAGTCTCTGGAAGAAGGTAGCCCGTACTGCCTGCTTCAATTTCAACAAATCCTCAGTATTATTTCTAATGGCAATCTCATAATACTGTTGTAGTTGATCAATCATTTTGTCTGTCAGCCTGCTTCTTATGGTCTTACCACCTGAAAGTTTCTTGTCTCTCAAACTTTGTTTCAACTTCCTCAATCTGGTACCCATCCTCTTCTGGACATGACCAACACATTCCAGTTCTGTGATAAGCTTCTCACCATAAGGCTGAGTGGCTACTACGCTGTTATATGCATTTGAGTCTGCATAACCTAAGAACTTAGTGTAACACACTCCCCTTTAGTTTACAGATCGATTATAAATTTCAACAGCTGCACAGGCCTCCGTACGACTAGTTGTCCTTCATAATTTCTGTCACAGATGTGCCCTTCTTCATGCCCTGATTTATACTTATAACAATGTTTGGTTAAAATCTGGAAATCTATTAGCTTTCCAGTATCCACACTGGTCACTGTAGCAACAGAATTCTTAGAAATGCAGCTGCGCTTCTACCAAGTGCCCCAAAAGCTACGGATATGTCAATCATACCATCGTTTATTTCAGCAGCTTCATTTGCAGCACACTTAATTGACTCACATGCAGCAGATTTCACAGCAGCTCCAATAAATCCTGCATACTTGTCCATTTTACAAAGTGGGCGTGGCATATACATCATGACACACATTGTTTCTGCTGCAGTGTAACCTTTGCCAATAGCTCTCAATCCATAAAACCACCTAACATTTATTTCAAAATAATTATCTTTACACTTATCAGAATTCCAAAATGAATGAGTATATTTACAACTGGCAGAATTAATGATACGTTTCCTGGCTAGTCCATTTGATACCTCAATGTCTTCATGTAAACTAACTGGCCCTCCACATACATACAGCACACACATTCACATAACACCCCTGTTAGGTTGTGTAAATGTATCAGAATATAACCTAACCTACCGTTTACATGAGTTTTGTTTTGAGATAACTGTGTTATCACTATGTTTCATTTTAATCTTCGAAGCACTAATGGGTGTTTCGCTAGATACTCATGAGTTTGCCAGTATTTCGTTGTCTGTAACTTCACACACCACATGCTGAACGCAAAGTTTCTCTTTATACAAAAATTTATTACCATGAAACCCACATTTCTTAAAAACACTTCATTTTGGAGTCATACTTTTCGAGAGATTTACCAGTCTATTCGTCACTTTTCCTCGGAAGAACGTTAGCACTTCGATATACAAAGCATGTTTATACTATGAAAAGATACGATACTATTTTTGACAGTGCTACCATTACAAACACATAATTTAACATTTGTAACACAGTAATCCACAGCTTTCTACAGGGTGGTCCATTGATAGTGACCGGGCCAAATATCTCACGAAATAAGCATCAAATGAAAAAACTACAAAGAATGAAATTCGTCTAGCTTGAAGGGAGAAACCAGATGGCGCTATGGTTGGCCTGCTAGATGGCACTGCCATAGGTCAAACTCATATCAACTGCATTTTTTTAAAATAGGAACCCCCATTTTTTATTACATATTCATGTAGTACGTAAAGAAATATGAATGTTTTAGCTGGACCACTTTTTTCGCTTTGTGATAGATGGGGCTGTAATAGTCAAAAATGGTTCAAATGGCTCTGAGCACTATGGGACTTAACTTCTGAGGTCATCAGTCCCCTAGAACTTAGAACTACTTAAACCTAACTAACCTAAGGACATCACACACATCCATGCCCGAGGCAGGATTCGAACCTGCGAACGTAGCGGTCGCACGTTTCCAGACTGTAGCGCCTAGCACCGCTCGGCAACTCCGGCCAGCTGCTGTAATAGTCACAAACATATAAGTATGTGGTATCACATAACATTCCGCCAGTGCGGACGGTATTTGCTTCATGATACATTACCCGTTTTAAAATGGACCGTTTACCAATTGCGGAAAAGGTCGATATCATGTTGATGTATGGCTATTGTGATCAAAATGCCCAAGGGGTGTGTGCTATGTATGCTGCTCAGTATCCTGGACGACATCATCGAAGTGTCCGAACCATTCGCCGGATAGTTACATTATTTAAGGAAACAGGAAGTGTCCAGCCACATGTGGAACACCAACCACAACCTGCAACAAATGATGATGCCCTAGTAGATGTCTTAGCTGCTGGGGCAGCTAATCCTCACATCAGTAGCAGACAAATTGCGCGAGAATTGGTAATCTCAAAAACGTCGGTGTTGAGAATGCTACATCAACATCGATTGCACCCGTACCATATTTCTATGCACTATGAATTGCATGATGATGACTTTGAACGTCATGTACAGTTCTGCCACAGGGCACAAGAGAAATTACGGGACAATGAAAGATTTTTTGCATGCATTCTATTTAGCGATGAAGCATCATTCACCAACAGCGGTAACCTAAACCGCCATAATATGCACTATTGGGCAACGGAAAATCTACGATGGCAGTGACAAGTGGAACAGCAGCGACCTTGGCAGGTTAATGTATGGTGTGGCATTAAGAGAGGAAGGATAATTGGCCCCCATTTTATCGAAGGCAATCTAAATGGTGCAATGTATGCTGATTTTCTGCGTAATGTTCTACCAATGTTACTACAAGATGTTTCACTGCGTGACAGAATGGCGATGTACTTCCAACATGATGGATGTCCGGCACATAGTTTGCGTGCAGTTGAAGCAGTATTGAATAGCATATTTCATGAAAGGTGGATTGGTCGTCAAAGCATGGCCCGCACGTTCACTGGATCTGACATCCCCGGATTTCTTTCTGTGGGGAAAGTTGAAGGATATTTGATATCGTGATCCACGGACAATGCCTGACAACATGCGTCAGTGCATTGTCAATGCATGTGCGAACATTACGGAAGGCGAGCTACTCACTGTTGAGAGGAATGTCATTACACGTATTGCCAAAGGCATTGAGGTTGACAGAAATCATTTTGAGCATTTATTGCATTAATGTGGTATTCACAGGTAATCACGCCATAACAGCATGCGTTCTCAGAAATGATAAGTTCACAAAGGTACATGTATCACATTGGAACAACCGAAATAAAATGTTCAAATGTACCTACATTCTGTATTTTTATTTAAAAAACCTACCTGTTACCAACTGTTTGTCTAAAATTATGAAACATATGTTTGTGACTATTACAGCAACATCTATCACAAAGCGAAGAAAGTGGTCCAACTAAAACATTCATATTTCTTTACGTATTACACGAATATGTAATAAAAAATGGGGTTCCTATTTAAAAAAAACACAGATGATATCAGTTTGAGCTATGGCAGTGCCTTATAGCAGGCCAACCATTGCGCCAGCTGGTTTCCCCCTTAGAGCTAGACAAATTTCTTTCTTTGTAGTTTTTTCGTTTGACACTTATTTCGTGAGATATTTGGCCCGGTCACAATCAATGGACTACCCTGTATATAAGAAATTACCGATTTTATTAGGTCTTGACGTAATGCATGTAAAAATTTTAACATTTTCAACTGGTGTAGATTATATTTTAGAAAATAAAATAAAATACTTCCCACACAAGTTTATAAGTAATATACATATCATTTTAGTTGGAGAATTGCAAATTTTATAATCAGATAAAAACCCAAAAAAGTGAAAAAGAATGTTTTCCCCTTCTAACTCCCCTTAAAGTTATGGAAATGTGCAAGCTTTTGGAGTCAGTGGCTTCTTCTTCTGGCAGAAACAATGAAGGGGAAGGAAAAGGGAAGAAATAAAAGGATTGTCAAGGTTTAGGAAATGGGGAGAGTTGCAGAGAAGCTGCAGAGAAACCCAGGCCAGGACAGACTTACTGAATGGGATGAGAAATATGTAACTAAACCAGTCCATCTCTCATACCACCAGCAGATGTGAAGTATTCTTGTGATCGGTAGTAAGTCATAAACATTAAATTATTTTCAATGTATGTTCATATGTAATACTGCACGTACCTTTGAGGTATCATTGGGCCCATTGGGAAGAGGATCAAAATCAGGCCACTGCTTTCTAATTATTTGGAGCATTTCACTAAAGGAGACCATCTTCCCATCATTCCATTTGTTGCCGCTGAAAGGCATGTACTCGATAAATCTTACATCAACATTTTTCTCTTTTGTTAACTCCACAAAACTGCACACTTCATCTTCATTAAAACCTCGCATTACAACACAAATTATCTGTGGAAGAAAGACACCATTAAAAACTTGGTATCAGATAAAGCATGGTTTAAACAGAGTTTGAAAGACTTTTTGATAGGCAACTCATCCTACTCTATACATGAATATCTTAACAGTGGCTGTTAGGCCAACTTAAATAAGAATGTCTGTTAGATTTCAGTTCTGAGAGCACTTTGTCATAACAGTCAAGATTATGTACTTTTTGTTTGATAAATTTATGAATAGTGCATAACAATGTTTCGGTCTGACAGCGTATCAATTCTGAAAATATTAGCTGTTACAGTTTGTATTGTATTCGCCTAGTTTGACAATCTCCTGACAAATGATCAGGGTATTCAAATGTTTTATATTTTTTATGTTATACTTTCTGGCATGTTACTCACCCATGAGAATCATCTCATGTTTTGGGTCTTGGAACAAAAGCTTAATCTAATCTAATCTAACCTACAAAATAATGGTTCTACAAGTCTGTTGTTATATTTGTATACCTCACTGATTCTGTTAAATTAATCTTTTTCTCTCTTTTTAGAGAATGTGGGAATTTATCTTAGCATGCCAAACTGTTAACCTTCTTAACAATTTAAGAAAATTAAACTACATACATCTCCAATCCTTTTTCCCACTCCAACGCACACATCTTTTGCTGAAGGTATTATTTTAACTATTACATTAAATTATGAAGCTTTCTTGAAACTGTGCTGCCATTTGTGAAACAAAGTTAAAAGTGTTCTCAAGATAAAAGGTCTTCACAAAAGGAGCATTTAGTATCTGTGCAGGTAGTAACACTGACAGCCTTCATATAAACAAGCCCATATGGTAGAACATCCTGCTTTACACATACACGCAATGGCAGAAAAAAGGAAAAGAGCACACCTTTCATTCAAGCATTGAATATATAAACTGATGAGACAAAACACTATGACCTCCTGTTTGATAATGTGCTTGTCCACTGTTGGAACACAATACAGCAGTGATTTTGTGTGGGACAAGTTCAATAAATTTCAGGTATGTTCCCAACATTATGTGAGGTATGTTCCCAGCATTATGCAGCACCGCATGTCTAAGCACAGGTCATGTAATTCCCATAAATTGGAGATCAGTGGTTTCTGGGTGGAGAACTGGTATCTGATATCATCGCAGATGTATTCCATCAGATTCAGAAGGGGTGAATTTGATTCTGGCCTCGTGACACTGAAAGTCATATTGTTGAAACATGTCACCTTCATTAGGGACAGAGTGTGGACAGTGCACAATAATGTTCACACAGAACAAAGCTGTTATGGAGCCTTCAGTTACTACCACAGGACCCATAGAAGACCAGGTGAATGTCCTCCATAGCATAATATTGCTCCCACTGGCCTAAGTCTGTAGCAAAGTGCACCTTTCAAGCACCAATTCACTCTGTTGACAGTGTATGTGCACAAAACCGTCAAGCAGGTGTAATGCGAAACACGAATGATTCAACCAGATGACACATTTCTATTGATTCACTGCCCAATCTCAATGCTCCTGAGCCACAGAAATTGTAATTCAACAGTGTTGTCAACATGGGAACATACAGGGGTTGTCTACAGCAGAGCCCTATGTTTAACAATGTGCAATGATTGGTGTGCTCTGAAATACTCGTGCTTCCACCAGCACTGTGTCGTCAGACCTGCCACAGAAATTAGCTTCCTCAACCGAATGTCATCTTTTTCAAAGGAACCATCCCAGCATTTGCCTTAAATCAATTAGGGAAATCAAGGGAAACCCAAATTTTGGTGGCCCGATGGGTCTCGGGTCCGTTGTTCTCTCGAAGGCAAGTCCACTGTCTGACCACTGTGGTGGCATGACCTAGTCTTAATTAAGCCAGAAAATCCTGGGAAATGCTGACATACTTATTGATTTAAGATATAACAATTTAAAACAATCCTTTCATGAATTTCACTACAATTTTCTGCTCTTTTGAAAAAAAATTTCTTTTGACTGTTTTGATGTTGTTTAGTATGTTTAAATAATGATGGCAGTCTCTATAAAAGGGCAGTTTGACTTTTAAGTTTAGTTATACTGTTTTAAACTACATCCTTCATCTATTTGTCCACCCAGAAGTGCTATAGGATATAACTTGAAGACTATGGTGAGGTGGTGGGGGACAGTCATGTGTTGAGAAGGAGGTGCTGCCAGTAACGAAGTGTGTGAGGTGACGTTATTGACACTGCATACAGGGAGAATAAAAATACTCTATTCCATATTCATTTACAATCTACGTCTGGCCCCCATATGGTTTTACTTTTCTCCAATAAGAAAAAAAGAAATTGTCAGTAACTGTCTTTATAAGGTCTTAAAAGGAAACAAACAATAGAAAATCTAGGCTGGAGTAATGACCATATTATAAAAAAGATACATTGCTATTCACTGTATACAGGAAATGTTAGGTCACAGACAAGCACAACAAAAAGACTACTAAACAAGTAAGCTTTCGATCAGAAAGTCTTCTTCCAAAGTGGACAAAACACACACACACACACACACACACACACACACACACACACTCACACATACACCCATGACCGTTGTTTCTCCCATTATGCGCAGTTGCTCCCAGTCTGGCCCTAGCAGCCAGAGACAGTGGTCATGTATGTGTGATCTGCATTTGCGCGCGTGTGTGTGTGTATGTGTGTGTGTGTGTGTGTGTGTGTGTGAATGGGGGGGGGGTGTTTGCACCAAAAGCTTACGTGTTTAATAGGTGGTGTTTCCCCCCCCCCCCCCCCCCCCCCCTGCCAGCAACACAACATCTACACTATACAGTGAGCGCCAATCTATCCTTTTCATAATACTGTTGTTACCACCTTGCCAAGAGGCATATTGTGGAGTAATCTGAAGGGCTCTACTAATTTGTACAAGAGGAAGGAGAGCACAATCTCAATGTAAGTTTTTAGAAAACTGGTATGTGCATTACTTCTCCAAACCTTTCAGAAAAGACACGGTATGCTCTTCATTCAGCAAGATGCGTAATAAACAATATTAGCAATACTGCATCAAACTTGTTCACTTTCATCTTTGGATTAAACATTCGATTTCAGAGAGTACAGAATTTGGCAGAATCAAATTTTGGGGATATGTGGAACTGGGACAATGGCATATTTTTTACCCATTCAACAAACTAAGCACTGCTGATTGCTACTTTTATTGTGTCTGCTGCTGCAATGCATATATGAAACTGTAAGTGCAGCATCTATGATGGAATAAAATGTTATACAAATGAAACAAACAGGCACAGTGAAATAGAGTAGTATGGCTCATCATTTCGGTCTCACAGATTAGCAGGTGTTGACTTGAAAGATAATACTTAAGAAGTATTTACTCAAATCCAAGCCGCACTTTTTTTCTGGTTTTTGTAATCCAAAAAACCGCCTGCGGCTTAGAATCGAGTGCAAAGCAAGTGGAAGTTCTGAAAAATGTCAGTAGGTGCTGAAACAACTAACTTCTGCCGTCGAATATATGTAGCGCTACACAGGCATGCTTCATAGGCACAAAGATAAATACTGGCGCCAAAACCTCTGCGTCAGTAAATAAATTAAAAAAAAAAAGGTGGAAGACAATTTTCATACATTATCCAAAGAAGTAAATACAAATTCCGTATTGTTCATCTTCGAATGTAGCAGAACTTCAATGTATTACGAAAATTCGACTGGCAAGACTGTTTGGGATGTTTGTCAATATGGCCAACTCTACGTTCTGAATGTTTTCCTACCTGTGAGAAGAGATGGTTGCTAATAGGAACCTGATGAAATGTGAATCACATGCAGTATTCTCTTCATCATAAGAGTAATACGAATATAAACATTTTGCCACGTATTCTTTCGTGTTTGCTGCTATCTTATTTAAATCCTGTCTGCCTAATAAACTACGAAACTAGAGTGAGACAACAGCAAATGCGGAAGAATATACGTATCGTGTCATGTTTATATTCGTATTATTCTTATGCCTAATAGTGATACAGTCAGAAATGAAGCATGTCAACTGACTAGATTTTTATATCTAAGATGACTCTAATTTCTGTGCAGAATTTGATGTACTAAAGAAGCGGCCGCAAAGATTTTCAAATGGAGAAAAATTTTCGCCTAACTCTCGTTCAGAACATGTTCTATCATACGCAGTCTATTATTTGGTTCTTGTTGATCATTATCAAAGAAAGCAGCAGTGCGACAAACAATGCATGACACAGTACAGTAATGCATTTTCAGCTTAGAGTGACATAAACGCCTATAACAAGGAAAATGGCACTTATCAGATCAAAGCAAAATAAGCAATCGATTCAAACCAGATGAAGCACGTGAAAAAGGAAGGGTACCAGTATAAATACGGACGGAGCGCCTGACGCATAGCAATGGCTACCTGGTAAAGCTTAAGTGCTACGCTTACGACTCGAACCAAACTACTGTAGCTGTATCGTCATTCACTCGAACTAAATTGTGTCTCATATTACAATGGACTGACTTTGTTTCGATTTGGAGGTGCGGCCTAAAACTTTTCTCTCCCCTTGAACTTCGAGTCTCAAATTTCAGGTGCGGCTTAGATTCGGGATTTTTTTTTTTTTCCCTTCCTTTATTTCGAGTCTCATTTTTCAGGTTTGAGTGTGGCTTAGATTTGAGTAAATGCGATAGGTGGTATTTCAACTAATTCTGACTATGAAATAAAACAAAGTACAGCAGGGAGCTCTGACGAATCAAAGAGCAGCGATGAAGATTCTGATGAATAGTAAAGTATGAGTTAAGAAATAAGATGCTACTGAGATCATAAATTTTTCTTGTGTTGATGAATCTGTTAACAAACATATTCAAAAATGCTCTGAAACATTGGCACATGTAGTGTTGGGAGGTGATAAACTGTCATTACTGTTAGAGGAGCTACGTATTTCTTGCTGTTCTACTCCTACATGACACTGTATCTGAAGGTATAGAATGAATCTTCACTGGCTAGAGAAATGGGTAACACAATTTTACAAGTCTCTGCTGTCATGTAATCTCTTCAGGGAAATCATGACTGTACTACGATTCGGTTTGTGGTTGACAAGGTCAGAGTCATTAAGAAATGCAAGGCAGCTACCATGTCAGTCCTAGAAGAAAGAGACGTAGCAAACTGTCAAAGCATGTACATCCCCGGTCCTTATGTTTGTGGTGATGTACTAACCAAGTAATACTGAAGTGTGATCCAAGTTGCACAAATATGGCTTTAATAATAACCTCCGAACAATATGCCTCTAAGGACTCAACAAGACACAGAACGCTGATATGCACATTACAAACTAGAATCACACAGAGAGTCAGTCAGCACTGTTCCACACTTACATATGTGCAAGTCGCCAGCAGATGGCATGGCAGGGAATGCACGGCACGCTTGGCTCCCAGAGACGGCCTCCAGCAGCCAGCCTGCAATGATCAGTCGGTGACCAATTTAAAGACGCAAGTACGGCAACACCACTCTCGGTGCACTCACACAGACACGTACTAGTAGCACGATACAGCAGTGATGAGCAGTAGTACCCCTCCTGTCTTGCGCGCCTTTTATCTGGCCCTACAATTTACTTTCCTAGACCCACACAAATGCCTGATCCTCCTAATTCAATTTGCTCTGCAGACTATTTAAAATTCATAAAGAAAAAGGAGCCACAATTGCACTTTGTGTGCCAGTTACTTTCCAATACATTGGCACCAGCTGATCTTATTTAAGAATACTCAACTTTCGTAGCCATACTTACAGCACATCCTTTGCTTCCTGGTCTAAATCCAAGTTAACTCCCAGCCCCCTCCCCCCCACCCCCCCACACACACACGCCCCTCCCCCCCCTCTCCACCCCCCCTCGCAATCAGCTAGTTGTGTGCTGTTATCTCACGTCACACCCTAGTCTATGAGCACCCAGCTGTCTGTCACCTGACCCCTCTACCTGCACCCCTAGCTAGCCCACAGATGGCTCCCCACTCTCCCACGAGCCACTAAATGCTTCCCTCCAAACCCCTCCCATCTCTCTCCATCCCTCACATTGCCTCAACCCACCCCATCCTACCCCACTCTAAAGACCCACCTCACTCCAGAACACTCACCGTGGGCCAGTAAAGAGCTGGCAGTTGAGCGACCACAAAATAAGGAGACGTGCATGCGCATGTGAGTGTGTGTGTGTGTGAGTGTGTGTGTGTGTGTGTGTGTGTGTGTGTGTGTGTGTGTGTGCTCGTGCGCATGTTTTCCCTACAGCTAGAAAAAGAAAGTGCATTCTGGAAGCTCGCCAAGCAACGTACCTTTTAGTTTGGAATGTAGAAGACGAGGTACTGGTGGAAGTAAAGCTGCGAGTACAGGTTGTGAGTCGTGCATGGATAGCTCAGATGGTAGAGCACTTGCCCATGAAAGGCAAAGGTCCCAAGTTCGACTCTTGGTCCGGCACACAGTTTTAATCTGGCAGGAAATTTTCATACCAGTGCACACTCCACCGCACAGTGAAAATCTCATTCTACATACCTTTAGTTCATGTGCCTATCGATGAGACAGTGCTTCTGCCTTTTGGTGAGCCATCTCCTTTATTCCTAAATAATTCGTAATTTTCAACAGAAACTTTCCGTACGTTATTATTGCATCCTACATTACAATATGCAATTTCCACAATATGTGGTCCTCTGTGAATATAATGGGGGTAACAACTGTAGGAGACCAAAAACTGACTGCAGTAAGCAAGTTCAAGTTATTGTACGCTGCAGTAGTTATGCAGAGGTGAAGAGGGTCACACAGGATAGGCTAGCATGGTCACCTCCATGAAACCAATCTTCAGATGGAAGATCACAACAATAAAAACATTTGATTCAGCATACACCAGACTCCAAACAGCGTACACAACCTGTATGCTCAGAAACACAGAAAATCATATTGGTTCCATCAGCAGGAAACTTCAGCCCGTAATTGTTATGGAACACTGTGGCGATTTTGTTCATTAATAAAACCCAAAACTGGGGAGTAATAAGAGAGTATTGTTGTAACTTCTTATCAACCTGGTTACCAAAATACATATTAAGAACACTGGTAAAGTGTTATTTTAAAGGGGTCACTCCAAAGCGCCACGAAAGTATTTGAGCAATGTATAAAATTAGAGAATCAGTGCACAATATTGAAAGCCTATCTACATAATCTATATCTGCATGACTAGTCTGTAATTCACAATTAAATGCTGGCAGAGGGTTCAGAGAACCACCCTCAACCTCTTTATCTACCATTCCACTCCCCTACAGCATTTGAGGAAAAACAAACACTTCAATATTTCCGTACAAGCTCTGATTTCTCTATTTTATTACAATGATCATTTCTCCCTATGTAAGAGGGCTCTAACAAAATATTTTCACATTCGAAGGAGAAAGTTGATGATTGATATTTTAAGAACCTGCTCCAGCAAATTGCTTTTGCTTTAATGACTGCTACCCCAATTCACATGCGATATCTGTGGCATGCACTTTCCTGTTTGCCAATAATACAAAATGAGCTGCCCTTCTTTGAACTTTTAAATGATGTCCTCTGTCAGTCCTATCTGGTAAGGATCCCACACCATGCAGAATACTCCAAAAGAGGACAGACAAGTATAGTTGTAGATAGTCTCTTTAGTAATCCTAATCTTCTAAATGTTTTACTATTAAATCACAGTCTTTTGTTTGCTTTCCCACCGCATTATCTATGTGAGCATTCCAATTTAAGTTGTTTGTAAATGTAATTCCTAAGTATTCAGTAGACTTCACAGCCTTTAGATCTGCGTGAATTATCATGTAACCAAAATTTAGTAGATGCCTTTTACTACTCATGCGGATGACATAACAATTTTTATTATTTAAGGTCAGTTACCACTTTTTGCATCATATGGATACGTAGCCTAAATCATTTTGCAGTTCATTTTGATCATCTGATCACTTTACAAGACAGTAAATGATTTGCAAGACTGTAAATGATAGCATCATCTAAGAGGACTGCTCAGATTCTCTCTTAAATTGTTAATGTAGATCGGCAACAGCAGGTGGTCTATAACACTTCCTTGAGGAATTTCAGATATCACTTCTGTTTTACTTGATGATTTTCCATCAATTACTATGAACTGTGACCTTTCTGACAGGAAACCACACATCCAGTTGCACAACTGAGACAATACGCCATAGGCACACAATATGATTAGAAAATGCTTGTGAGGAACTGTTTCAAAAAGTCTTCTGGAAATCTACAAATATGGAATAAATTTGAGATCCCAGTCGACAGCACTTATTACTTTGTGTGACTAAAGAGCTAGCTGTGTTTTAAAAGGTCGATATTTCTGAATCTATCTTGGCTATTTATCAATGAATCATTATCTTTGAGATAATTCATAATATTCAAACACAATATATGTTCCAAAATCCTAATGCAAATCAACATTAGTGATATGAGTCTGTTATTTAATAGATTACTCCTCTTTTCTCTCTTGAGCATTGGTGTGACCTGTGCAACTTTTCAGTCTCTAGGTATGGATCTTTATCAAATGAGCAGCTATATATGATTTCTAAAGGAGCTATTGTATCAGCATTCTCTGAAAGAAACATAACTGCTTTATTACACTGAGGAGAGCTACTACTAAGTTACTCACAGTTGCAGTTGTTCTTGATTTGAATACTGCAATATTTACTTTGTTGTCTTTGGTGAAGAAATTTCAGAAATCCGTGTTTAGTAACCCTGCTTTAGTAGCACTGTCATCAGTAACATTACCACAGCTATTGAGCAGTGAAGGTATTGGTTGTGTCTTGCCATTGGTGTACTACACATGCAACCAGAACCTCTTTGGATTTTCTTCCAGATTTCAAAATGAAGTTTCACTATGGGAACTATTAAACACATCTTGCACTGAAACCCACCCTAAGTCTCGAGCTTCAGTAAAACATCGCTAATCTTGGAGATTTTGCATTCTTTTAAATTTTGACATGCTTTTTTTCATTGCTTCTGCAGCTGAGTTTTGACATATTTTGTGCACCACCCTTTTAATTTATTTGGTATCCTTTCAATTGCACAAACAGAATGTGCAAAGTAAGTGGAAATTACTCGTCTCTTCCCTGATTACAGTGCAATAGAAGATACTACAAGATGTTGACAGATTGCCATATCTCGGTAGCTTTATATGTAATAATGAGGTCACAGATGCAGAAATCACCAGCAGAACTGGAAAATCAGTCCATATGGTAATTAGGTCTGTAATATGTCAACAAAGCTTTGACTGTACTCCTTTATCATTTATATGTGTGAGACTTGGAAAATATCAGTAAAATCAGCACACAGTCTCCATATTTTTCACCAACAATGCTAGAGATGAATTCTGAAGATGTTAACCCAACCAAGTTACAAACGATGAAGTGCTGAGAATACGAGGTCTACACAGCCTGCACGTAATTATTGTTGAAAGAAGACTGAAGATTGCAGGTTATGTTCTACGCATGTAAGGTGGAAGAATCCCAAAATCAACACTGTTGTGGAAATCAATGGACAGATACAGATGTACAGGAAGACCTTTTAACACCTGGAACTTTTGCAATGAATCTTCAATCCATGGACACAAACTTGGAGGAAGGTGAGAACTTGGCAGCTGATCGAGTGAACTCTGTGAAACCAGTTCCTTGTATGGTACACAGCAAATCTGAGTAAGTTAGTAAGTAAGTAAGTAAAGTAAGTACAACTGGGGATTTTGCAAAACTGCTGGATGATCGATATTATTGTCTAGATTTGACACTGTTGGACTTCTACCTTTTCCTTGATGTGTATTCTTCAAATTGTGAGTTTTATGAGAAAGCTGATAGGTACTTACCAATCAACCTTTCCTCACATGAACTGACATTGTCTCTTTATAAATTCTACTGTGCTAACAATTATCTACTGAGAATCCTCGACTAGGTCTCCGCAGCTCAAATGAGCCAGTTTCTTTTAAATTTCTGTCTTTGGCTATAATTGTCTTCCAAGTATGGTGACACAACATCCTGTCATGAAACTTTTGCCTTTACACTTGTTTACTTTTCTGGACACTGCCTTTTTCTGCACTGTGCACTAAATACACTATGTGAGTAATGTCCAATCTCCAACAACCAATCGTGAACTGTAAACAGTTGTGAACTCTACCAGGGCACATAACAAACAATTAACATTTGCGTTTTAGTGTTCTAAGCTGTGAAGTCATCAGCGGACAAATAATTTAGTACCTATTCCTGGACAGCCGGAGTGGCCGTGTGGTTCTAGGCGCTACAGTCTGGAACTGAGTGACCGCTACGTTCGCAGGTTCGAATCCTGCCTCGGGCATGGATGTGTGTGATGTCCTTAGGTTAGTTAGGTTTAATTAGTTCTAAGTTCTAGGTGACTGATGACCTCAGAAGTTAAGTCGCATAGTGCTCAGAGCCATTTGAACCTATTCCTGACGTGCTGTTGTTTGGAACAACAACTGACATGATCCAAAATATTACTTTTTTTTATTATAGCTTCACTTTTATTTTGTCTAATAATTGCTAATTTCAGTATCAAATTCCATCATCAAGCCACTATATGATTGGAAAGCAAAGTGTATCGTTAAAATATTGTTTATTAAACAGATTACCATTATATCATCATTCCTTAAAGTAATGTCCAAAGTGGAAGGACAGATGATTAATTTTGAGTATATACAAAAGTCAGAGTACTGAACCGGATATGAAAGAAGGAAAACCAGAAGGGCAGTGAGAGACGGGTGCCTTCTATCACCTTACTTCCTAAATATTTTCATCAAGGAAGTAATAACAACAACAAAGAAAAGATGACAAGAATCAAAAGGTAATTTCTGGAATGCTCCAAGAAAATGTGATAGGACCATTACATTTACAATGAATATAAATGATCCAGTAGAAAGTGTCAGAGGCTCCTTAATATTGTTCACAGGTACTCTCACTTGTCCATCAGAAAGTAGCAACAACAGAAGGCAGTATCAATTTGCACAATGACCTGCAGAGGATTGGTGAATGATGCAGGCTCTGGCAGTTGACCCTGCACATAAATAAATGTAACATATCACTCACACACACACACACACACACAGGAAAAGAAATCCAATACTGTACAACTACACTATTAATGACAAATTTCTGGAAACAGAATCTACCATAAAATATCTAGAAGTAACTATCCAGAGCAACCTTAAAGTGGAATTACCACATAAAACTGCAATAGAAAAGCAGATGCCAGACTAACATCCACAGGAAGAATCTTAAGTGAATGTAAATTACCCCTGTGTCCTTACCCAGTAGGACTGACAGAAGAGAGAAAGAAGATCCAACGAAGTGCGGAGTGTTTTGTCACAGGATCATTTAGTCACTGTGAGATCATTACAGAGATGCTCAGCAACTCTAGTGGTAGATGCCATAAGAGAGCAGTTGTGCATCACGGAAAGATTTACTACCCAAATTTCGAGAGAGTAGTTTCCGAGAAGAGTCTGACAACATAATAGTTTCTCTCATATACAATTCACGAAATGATCACGAGAAGAAAATTTGAGAAGTTAGAGATAATACAGAAGTGTACTGACAGTCATTCTTCTCAAGCACTGTTCACAAGTGGAACAAGGCAGAGGGGATCAGTTGGTGGCATGAGACGTACCCCCTGCCACACACAGTTAGGTGGTTTTTGGAGCATGATGTCGATATGGAAACTTAATTGCATGCATATACACTGCAGATTGATGACATCACAATAGTAAATCAAAGCAGGAACTAAATAAAATGTTTCAGGCCTTAAATCTAGAAATGGTAAAACTAAAGCTAAAAATGAATACAAAGAAGACAAAAGTTATGGCTACAGACAAGAAAGGAGGTGGAGGTAGGACTGACACAAGAACAGGCAATGAGCAACTCAAGAAAGCAACTGAAATTCAATATCTCAGTAGCTTTTTGCAAGAAAACAATCAATATTTCAAGGCATTCAAGAAAAGAATAGCACAGGTGAAGAATTCCTTCCAAAATAAGAAGAAGCTGCAACTGAATAAACATATCAGCTTCCACATTAACAAAATATTTGTAAAGACCTTTGTGTGGAGTGTTCTGACACACAGATGCAAAATCTGTACATTAGAAAAGCCAAAGGAAGCTCGCCTCAAACCTGCTGAAATGTGGTTCTGGAGGAGAAGTACAAGAACTAGCTGCATTGACAGAAAAATTAAAGGAAATAGGAGAGAAGAAAAAAACCACTGAAAGTTATAGGCCAGGGCAAAGCAAAATACACTGGACACTTAACTGGAGACGATAATCTTTTAAAAAACATTTCTGAAGGCAAGATCGTAGGTAAGAAAACAAGGGGATGACTGAGAACATCCTACTTAAACAATGTGATCAATGAATGGGATTTTCTTCACACATGGAGATGAAGACAACTGCTGAAGAGAGGAAGCTGTGGCTGCAGAGACAAGGTTTAACCTTTTGGAAGAGTAAGGACAAACAAATACGAAAAAAGTGAGTCTACATGGTAGCTACATATGGAATAAATGACAACTTCTTGTGTGCAGTCATCAAGTCACTTACCCCAGTAGGTGTCTTATCTACTAAAAGTAAAGGTCACTGTTGTGCTTTCAATAGATGTGAACTGCACCCTGAAAATGGTATGTCTAGTTTGCAGTTGTACAGAAGCTTTTTATTTTGCAAAATGGTTCAAATGGCTCTAAGCACTATGGGACTTAACATCTGAGGTCATCAGTCCCCAAACTTAGAACTACTTAAACCTAACTAACCTAAGGACATCCCTGCCTGAGGCAGGATTCGAACCTGCGACCGTAGCAGCAGCACGGTTCCGGACTGAAGTGCCTAGAACCGCTTGGCCACAGTGGTCAGCTTTTATTTTGCAAAGAAATTTTTGATAATAAGATGAACTGATGCTGGTACTTGCTACTGAAACCAGTAGTACTTATATACAACAAAAGTGTGACTATAGAATTAAGAATAATTTTTCCAAACAATCGAGTATTTTTTTCAAAATGGCACCACAATAGAGGATACTTATTTTAAACTAAAGACACAAAAGAAAAAAAGAGAAACTGTAAAGATCTTGAGTTTCATAATGCTCTCTTGGGAGGAAAATATAAGATACCAATTACAAATTATTTGTTTCAGTTCCTTTAGAATAATTTCCTGTTTCACAGGTGCCTTGAAGAAAATAAAAGATCTCAAAAGTGTCTTAATGACAACCGATGGCCTCATGTTGACAATAATTGGTAAACTTGCAAGCCATACTTTTTTATGTTGTATAAACTACGAAACTGTTAGCATCGTCAGCTAAAATTTACTTCTTCTGTCTTAATATACCTTCCTTCACTTACAGCTGCAGTGTGGAGACAGCGGTGAGGGTGGGAGCGGGGATGGGGGTGAGGGTGAGGGCGTACTGCTTTAAAATGGTGATTCTTGTATTGATATTCTTAACAACAGATTTATATCTTTTGTTTATGAAAGTCTGCATGCGATGACAGCTGCACTAGTAATACCTTCACAGGTTCGTATTCAAGTTGCAAGGCTAGATCTATGCCAGCCATGACACGCTCCCAGCCTTTCCTCCTCATGATCTGGTTGTAGCGTTGGGACTGCAGGGTGTCTAAGCTGATGTTCAGACCGTCAAGCCCTGCCCTCTGCAAGGCAACCAGCTGTCTTGTCAACATGAGGCCATCGGTTGTCATTAAGACACTTTCGAGATCTTTTATTTTCTTCAAGGCACCTGTGAAACAGCAAATTATTCTAAAGAAACTGAAACAAATAATTTGTAACATTGTTGCTGCATATGAAACAAAACTCCAGTTGATAAATTGAAAATACAAATTCCTTAAAAGTTAACTGTACATTTGCCCTAATACAAAGAGATAAGAAGGGTTAATAAACTGAATTGGAGAATGCAAGTTAAGATAGCAATGAAAAAATAATTAGAGGCATAAGATCACCTACTGCAACAGGGAAATGGGAATCAATATGAACCATTACCCAGCTACTGTCAACTGATTCCATGTCTCCATGCACACTGTATAAACCACTGTGGGTTTGTCCGACAAAGTACATTGTTGTACCACACATTATGGTTTATCCCCATTCAATGCTCATGTGGAGTGTGGGAAGAATGATTCTTTAAATGGTTCTGTGCATGCTGTAATTAATCTTGCCTTCATGGTCCCTATAGGAGTGATACATATGTAGTTATTGTATAATCCCTAAATACCTCGCTTAATACAGGTTCCTGAAATTTCATAAGTTGGGTTTTGTCATATATTTGGCGTCTATCTTCACTTGTCTGGCATTTCCAATTTTTAGTAGCTTCTTGATGCTCTCCCATGCATCAAATAAATCTATGATCAATCATGCTACACTATTTTGTATACAATCAATGTCTGCCATTAGCCTTATTTGTTATGGGTCGTACTTAAGCAATATTCTAGAATGGGCCACACAAGTATTTTGTAAGCAATGTCCTCTATAGACTGATTGCATTTTCCAGTATCTTACCAATGAATTGAAGTCTGCATTCTGCTTTGCCTACAAGTGAGTCTATGTCACCATTTCATTTCATCCAGATATTTGTATGAGTTGACCAATTAAAACTGTGATTATTTGATAATGTAGTCATACAATACTGTCTTTTATTTGTTTTGTGATGTGCTCCAATTTACATTTCTGAAAACTTAAACTCAGTTGCCTATCTTTGGAGCAATTTGAAATGTTATGATCTGACTCAAATTTGTGCAGATTTTTTTCAGGCAATAATTCATCATAGACAACTCTATCATCCAGGAAAAGTATGAGGTTCCTTATAATATCATCTTCCAGAACATTAAGGTACAACATTAATGTAATAGTATAAATTACTATAACTGTATAAATAAGTTTATAAGTGTGTAAAATACATTGAACTATTTGTTACAACAAAACATTGTACTGGTATACTCAGCAAGATGTTAAATCAGCAGATAGCTGCATTTTATGTTCAACATTTTGTGTACAGCATATATGCTGGAAAGGATTTATACCCAAATTAAATAAATCTGAAGAAATGGCAGTGTGTCTCTGGAAAAATAATCCATAAAAACTCATACAGTCCAATTTGCTATTATGTCACTGTTGCTGAAATATAATACAAAGTAACTGAATTCGATGAACATTCTCAGAGTGCAATATGCCTCAGAGTGAAATGCACAGTAATGTCAACATTATTTTTCAAGGCTATGTTTGTGAAAATGGATGAAAGCAAACCACACATTTTGTTCTCAATCTGCGGAAGCATTATGCACTGTGAAACACTGTACTGCTGTTCTACATAAAAGCTGTCTCATTGTCAACATCTTTCCCCTGCTGGCTGTTCTACACTTCTCATCACTGATTCAACACATTGTAAGATATTTTATGCTGTATGACACCACAGTCCAGTCTGGTTAGGGCAGCATAAAAATAATATATGAATTTCAGTATTGAAACTGGAACAGCAGAACAGCTCTCATCACACTGGATATCAAATCGAGGTTGGATTACAGCCGTGGGTACATCATTTTATGCTACTCAACTGTATGTCATATGTCAGAGTTCTTCAACTGTAGTGGCTGGTGACTGGTGGCTGGCGACTGGTGGCATACCCATCTCTTGGCATCCTGTGAACAGACGTTCTCCACAGGTGACAGATTTGAAGAAAATGCTGGATACGGCAACAGTGGAACACTCTCTGTATCGAGGTAGCTCAGTACAGATCAGGTGATGTGTAGTCTTGCATTATCCTGTTAAAAGATAACATCACGGAGCCCTTGAAAATAGGGTACAGCGATAGGCCTTAACAAAACACAAATGCAATGGCTGCTGTCCAAATTACTGGCTATGTGAACCAGAGGTTGTGACATGTATCCAGTTGCACCCCATACCATCACATCACATGCTGGACCTGCATGTGAATGACAGGTACAATCTGGCCAGGTCTGTTGGCATCAGAGCCTCCACACACAAGTACATCAATTGTGACGATGTTGCAGAACCGAGACTCATCTGATACAATGACACAGTGCCATTCCTGTGTCTGGCTTGTTGTCAGTTGCACCGCTGTCAGTTCAACTCTCTCTAGAGCTGCATTAATGGCTTGACAGTCTGTGCTGCTCCAGATGCCATCACATTGTATGTGTGGATACTTGTCTCACTGTATACAAGCCCACTTCCTGACTAAATGTACACAACTTCACTGCAGGATCATGTACGCATGAGCGAACACTTGTCTGCCCTCTCAGGTGCTAGTTGGATGGCACTACGGAGGCCCTGCAAGGCATTTAGCATGGCCCTCCTGAACCTACCAATTCTATGTTCGCACAAAATGAGATTCTGAGCAATGCAAGCAGCAATATAGTGAAACAATAAACCAGAGTCTCACCAGACCATGAGCCTGCCACTGCCAAATCTGGAATGCTGATAAACATTTCTCCTTCTTCCATTATGCTTAACACGGTCATCATGTAAACAACCAACACTGAAATAGAAGTTCTGAATGAGAAACCTGCTCCATAAGCTTTTCTTGCATACAGAATATGCATGGGAGTGCTGAAAAGTAATGCCTCTGAATTTTTTATTCTGTTCTCAATATCGGTCGAGGTATGACACATCACGCATATTACTTGGTCAACTTTCCCACTTCACTGACTTGTGGCACACCTCCCTCCCGCAAACAGATGGTGTCGCAATAGGCAGCCCACTCTGACCAGAGATTGTGAATATGTTTACGGTGCGCTTCGAAGAAGAGGCCCTGATGTCATCCAAATGGAAATCCACCTTCTTCTTCTTCTTCTGTTATGTGGATAACACACTTGTCATCTGGCCTCATGGAAGAGACAAACTTCTTGACTTCTTTGTACATCTGAACTCCACACGCCACGAAATCAAATTCACAATGGAGACCAAAGAAGAGGGAAGACTACCATTCCTGGACATCATAGTCAGGAGAATAATGGATAGCACCTTGTGCCACAGCTTGTATCTGACTCTATAAAACACATAAACGCAGTTCTCCCTATGTCACTGTGAATAATTTCAATAACAAAAAGTGAGATGAATGTTGCAGCGTACATTTAATTTCCACTTTGGCTTTGCATTCAAGATCAGTCTTACCTTAGAGTGCAACATTACATCTTTGGTTAATTTAATTATATGTTCATCAGATTTTGGTTATAAGGCACGTTTTGCTGCCTAATGTTTCATCTCCAAATACTGGAAACAATCCATGGAGGAAGAGGAGTATGTAAGACTTTGGTGGACCAGGTTGGAAGAATCTGTGAATTTCAATACTCTGTAGAAGAGCTCAATCATTTGAAAATAACTTTCAGACCTTGTGGCTATTCTAACAGATATACATAGGGCACTACATTCTAAAATATTTGCATCTTTCAGTGAGAAACAAGCAACTAGAGGAAAAGTTCTGTTGCCATTTGTAAAAACTGTCGCAGATAACGACCTCCGTGTGCTATGAAGAGAAGGTATTGACGCAGTGCATAAACCAAACTGAAGACCACAACAGCAGCCATACTCAAGCAAATTGCTATGCAGTAGTTTCAGTGAATTTGACAATGATGTGGCTGCTTTCATAGTGGCCCAGTCATATTGTGGGGTACGGAATGCCAGTGACAGGGCTGGAATTGTAGGTGACAGATGGGTTTTTGGCAAAGCCTTGTATCAATACCTCCTTAATTATTGAGCTGAAAAACTGTAAAAAACATCATACAGTAAAATCACACAAAAAAAATTCCTATTTCTGCAGGTATTGTGCTTTCTGTTTCTTTTTCATTACAAAAACATATTGATTCAAGTTTATAAAGTCACAACTATGTCACTGTGATTTGTGTAACACACATTCTGGAACATGTTCCAGGAATGCCATGAAACAGACAGCTTTAAATACTTACTCTAGCTCATCTTTCAAGACTTGCATGCCAACAACAACACCATCTATCCAATCTGTTTTTATTTCACTTTCATGTAAAGCTTTCTCCACAAAGGATATCATCTGCCATGTAGGCAGTGCAAGAGGAAATTCCACACTCACATTTGGGTAACCAAGTGGATTCTGTGTCTTGTCAGAACCAAGTACAATCAACCCAATTTCATCTTTACCACTGGTAAATATCTGGAAACATATTAAATGGTAAAAATAAGTTTTGTTTATAACAAGTTGTATACTAATAAAAACATCACACACAGGTACTCTTTATAAAATCATTTAATTCGATAGATAAAAAATCTACTCACCAATCAATGGCAGAACACACACATAAAACACTGTTGTGATAGGCAAGCGTTTGGAGCCAGTGACTCCTTCTTCAGGCTGAATGGTTGCAGGGGAAGCAAGAAGGGTGAAGGAAAAGGACTGGAGAGGTCTAAAAAAAGGGGTAGATTTTGGTAAAGTTACCCAGAAACATGGGTCATGGGTGACTTACCGTACAGGATGAGAAGGAGAGACTAATTGTTGGGGAGTGCATCGGGCAAGATTTGGAAACCTGAGAGCTTAAAGGTGGAAGACAGGGTAATATGCAAGACAGAGATTACTACTAAAACTGTACATGAGTTAATAAGAGTGAGAAGCTAAGTGTATTGTATGCAACAGCTGTGGGAGGGGGCAGTGAAAACAGACGGGAAACACAATGAAAGATGTAGAAAGCTAAAACGGAGTGAAGCAAAGAGTAATTACAGTGAAGAAAAGCTGAGACAGGAGAAATTAACGTAAATTAAGGCGAGTTGGGTGGTGAGAACCAAGGACATGTTTTAGTGCTAGTTCCCACCTGCGGAGTTCTGAGAAACTGGTGTCTGGCGGAAGAATCCAGGTGGCATGTGTGGTGAAACAAGTGCCGAGGTCACGTATGCCATGTTGAAGAGCATGCTCTGCAACAGGATATTGCCAGTTCCCAGTATATACACTATGCCTATGCCCATTTATCCTAACTGATAATTTGGTGGTAGTCATGAAGATGTAGAAAGCTGAACAGTGTTTACATAATAGCTGGTATATGACATGTGTCGTTTCTATTTCTCGCCTGATCCGCAGTTCTGTGTGACTTTCCCAAAATCTACACCTTTTCATGGAACTCTCCAGGCCTTTTCCTTTACCCTTCTTCCTTCCCCTTCAACGCTTCTGTCTGGAAGAGCCACTGTCTTTTATGTGTATGTTCTGCTGCCGCTAGGTGAGTAGATTTTTTATCTATTCAATTAAATAAATTTATCAATAATTTATTGTTTTTGTTGTTATAGTTACTCTTTATAACCTACTTAAAATACATCACGTACCCTCCTCTCCACAATTCTTCGAACACATAGTTTTGCCTTTTGTAAAAAATCACTGCGTTTCTGTATAACATACTTGGAGTCAAAGTGTCCAACATCTATTACAATTATAAACAGATGAAAGAAAGTCATTGTATTTATTGGCAGTATTACGCAATCAAATATTTTGAAAGAGTTCCAGTGGTATAAATTTACAATATCTTACAAATAAATATATACGTTTATTCTTTAAATCAATTCTTAGCAATAACATAATAGTATAAATTGCAGAATCAATATAGCCAATTTTAATGTAATGACTGCAATACCAATACAAAATAACAGCGGTAAGTTATTACAAATGAGAGGAGAGAGAGAGAGAGAGAGAGAGAGAGAGAGAGAGAGAGAGAGAGAGAGAGAGAGAGAGAGGCATTTAGACAATGTTTCATTACAGTGCGAAACTTATTAGAATTAAAATGAAGCCATAGTGAATTATTACATTCCAAAAATAATAATTATTGTGTTCTTTCACATCAAAATAATACATTCATTAGGCAATGTATACTTTTAATTTCAGAAATTTTTATAACAGCTCTGAACTTCACTGCTTCGATGAATTTATTACATGTGTCAATGAATGAGGGTTGATAACACTGCTTTAGTCATTCAATTGTTCGTCATGTGATATTCGCAATGTTCTTAATAACTTCTTATGTAAAGTTCTATCATCAAAAAGATAATCTACGTAAGTTTTAAAAGTCGCGAATCTTTAAACAACAACTTGAAAATGGGTATATCAGAATTTTGTATACATTCTAGCATTGCTAGATTTACTTTTAAATTTTAAAGTATATGAGCAGATTGAGCGACTTTCCATCCAGAAAATTTGCTGTTGGCAAGACCTCACTACAAAGAAAAATGGTCTTTCCGGAGTCAAATGCTAAAAAATTCATAAATACCAGCATTGTAAGTTATACAAACAGGTATTAAGCAATGGGCATAAATATCGTTCTGCTTGATTTGAAAAAAAGTAGGTAGATGAAAGAGTAAATTGGGTGCAAGGATTGAACATAAACTCACCCAAATTGCAAAGGTTTAAACAAAAAAAAAAAAAAAAAAAAATGGACCAAGAGGGTCACTGCTCAAGAAATGAGAACAGCCCCCCCCCCCCCCCTTCCCTTTCTTTTACAGGCTTGCTTTCACTTTTCAGATGAGACCATGTCCCCCATATGTGAAGAAAATAGCCGATACGTAAAGAGAATTACAGATAAAGCTTTTTCTAGAATAAGATTTTCACTCTGCAGCATAGTGTGCACTGATATGAAACTTCCTGGCAGATTAAAACTGTGTGCTGGACCAAGACTCTAACTTGGTGATCTTAACCCCAGATCTGTGTTGCCGATTTGGGAGGTAGATCTCGTATTTGGAAAGAGGAGATGACAGTTAGGGTACTATGGGTGAGCAGCTGCCATCAATTTTTGATGGTGCAGAACCCACAATAGTGGAACTGCTGCCTAGTCCAAAGGCACCTGTTACCAGTCTTACCCCACAATAGTGTATCGAATCCAGACGTAATGTCGAAGCTGATGAAAAGTCATATGAGAGATTCCTGTAATCTAGGTGTGACTTCACCAATGCTGCATGCAGCCATATCAAAGTAGAGTGGACCACACCGTGGTCAGTGTCGCTGAGGCATAGAAGAGCATTCAGGTGCGACCTACATGTCTGCTTTAGTTGACAAAGACGGGGAACCCATGTCAACTAGGCATCTAAGACCGGTCCTAAAAAACACAATGACAGAAATGCATAACATAGGTCATGGCAGGCAAAAAATGGATGCTATGAGTGAAAGCCCAGGATTGTGCTTGGTGTATTGCTCCCTGCATTCTGCCTCCAGCAATAGCCGTCGTGGATGAACAGGAAAGATGGGGACACCATATGCCATGCAGCTGCCGCCAGATCATTGATAGCCACAAAAAGGAGAGTGGCACTCAAAACAGAACCTTGTGCAAGCCCCTTCTCCTGCAGGGGGGGATGCTACAGGAGGCACCAACCTGTACCCAAAAAGTGTGACATGGAAGAAAGTTCTGGATAAAAATCAGGAGTGGGCCATGGAGGCCCCACTCCTTTAAGGTGGCAAGGACGTTATGGCACCATGTGGTATCATAAGATATACACGCAGATCAATGAAAACTGCAACAAGGAACTGATGCTGAGCAAAAGCTGTTCAGATAGCACACTTCAAGTGGACTAAATTATCTTCATTAGAGCGCCCTTGGCGAAAAGCACCCTGGATCGAAGCCAAAAGATCCGGGGATTCAAGGACACAATACAGCCTTCGACTAACCATATGTTCAAGTAACTTGCAGGACACTGAGTAAACAATCTGGACGACAGCTGTCCGTTTGAAGAGGCAATTTATCTGATTTAAAAACTGGAAAAACGGCATTTTCTCGCTACTGGGAAGAGAATTCTGCATTGCACCAGGGATGGTTAAAGAAAGGCCAGGTACACTGACGGAAAAATTTGCAACACCCAAAAATAATTAATGTAGAGTAATGAAATACAAGGAATATATTTGTTGAGACAATGTATGTAAAGTGATTAACGTTGCAGGATCAGAGATCAATGTGAGTGTGAGATAAGCCACTGCAAATGTAAATGTAAATGCTGGTACGCTGTTGTACATGTGTCATGTGTGTGTGTTTGTGGGATGTAGTTCCATGCCTGTTGCACTTGGTTGGCCAATATAAGGACAGTTAATGATGATTGTGGATGGGTTGAAGCTGTCATCAGATGACGTCCAATATGTGCTCGATTGGAGGTAGAGCTGGTTATCGAGCAAGCCAAGGCAATATGTTGACACACTATAGCATGTTGGCTTACAACAGCAGTATGTGAGCAAGTGTTATCCTGTAGGAAAACACCTCCTGGAATGCTGTTTGTGAATGGCAGCACAACAGGTCAAATATCCAGACGGACATACAAATTTGCAGTCAGCGTTCGTGGGATTCATACAGACAGTTTTGTCAGTGGAAAACAGAAAGCCATTGTTGATGCTCCAGGAGTAAAGACAATCGAGACATTGCTGAAGATGCCACTAAGTGAGACAGCTTCATAGAGAACTGCAATAGAGGGCAAAATCGTCAAAAAAAAGGGAGCCGGAGATGCCCAGTGGGAGACATGCCATTATAGGGTTAATGGTGATAGCAAAGAGAATGACACTCAGAATGGAACCCTGAGACACACCATTTTGCTGGATAAAGGTGTCCGACAAGGCAGACCTCTCATGAACCTCGAAAACTCGGTCTTTTAAAAATGTCTGAAGGAAACAGGGTAGGTGGCCATGGAAGCCCCACATGTGAAGAGTATGGAGGGTACTAGCTCTCTAGCAGGTGTCATAGGCCTTCTCACAAATCGAAAAACACAGCGACAATATGGGATTTCTACAGAAAACCATTCATGACATGGATGGGCAAAATAATGAGACGGTCCACTGCAGAATGCCGTGTTGAAAGCCACACTGTGCATTCATCAAAAATTGTGAGACTCGAGCCACCATATCATCCGGGCATGAATCATATGTCCCATCACCTTGCGAACACACTGGTAAGAGAGATGGAGTGGTAGCTAGAAGGAAGAGTGTGTGTGTGTGTGTGTGTGTGTGTGTGTGTGTGTGTGTGTGTGTGTCAGAGAGAGAGCGAGAGAGAGAGAGAGAGAGTGAGAGAGAGAGACAGAGACCTAATTTCGGCAAGAGCTGGTTTTCAATCAATAAACTGAGTTGAAGTCTGCTGTTGTGGTCTTCATCCAGCTACTGGTTTGGTGCATCTCACCAGCCTATTCCAGCCTTTGTAAGCCTCTTCATCTGCATAGTATTTCAACCTAAATCCACTTAGAATGGTGAACCACCATTCAGAGAATAACTTTTTAACAACACAGTTCGACTTCTCTAAAGGCTTCTATACTGAGAATCCAACATAATATCTCACAAATTCAATTCCAGTAGAATTAAATAGTGGAAATTAACCCCTCTGTCATCTTGCCAAAGCCTTTGACTGTTTAGATTAAAAAATTCTGTGAGGGGAAGCTAAAATAGTATGGCATTAAAAGTCTTCCCCTTGCATGGATTGAGTTGTACTTTAACTACAGAAAATGTAAGGTCACATTAACAAATGATAAGACAGGAAGTGGGCGCCATGTGTAGAGAGTACAAACGATACTAGTCCCCAACAAATGTCGTAGGCTTTCTCCAAATTGAAAAACACAGCCAGTCTGGGATTTCCACAGAAAACCATTCATGACATGGGTAAACAAAGTGGGTGATAGCCAGAAGGAAGTTGTTTGTCCTTACCGGGCTTAGGTGTGGGTATAACAGTGGCTTCACAACAGTGGCTTAATAACATGCCCTCTGCCCAGGTCCGGTTGTACGTATTAAGCAAAAAGTGCTTGCCCACAAGAGAAAGGTGCTGCAACATTTGAAAATTAACAGTGTCTGGTCCAGGGCAGAGGATTGAGATGAAGTGAGAACGTGAGCTAGCTTCCTCATAGTAAAGGCAGCACAGTAACACACACAATTCTGAGAAGAGAAGGGTATTGCCTGAGTCTTCTCTGCCCATTTCCAATAGAGGTAGGCAGGATGATAGTGGGAGGAGCTCAAAATTTCTGCAAAATGGCGACCCAAGGTGTTGGAGATAGCAATATGGTACACGATGATACTGTCTGCTACTGTCAGGATGAAAATTGGGGAATGGATCTTGCTCCCAGAGAACCATCGGAAGTTGGTGCACATGATGGAAGAGGGGGGTGAAACTGTTAAAAGAACTAGTGAATGAAGTTCAGCTACCTTTTTGGTTATCCTGAAGAATGCGAATTCCATCGCAGCAGGCTTCAGTCCACCAAAAGATTGGGACACAGCATGGTAAAGAGGAAGTGTGAGGAATGGAATGTTCTGCGACGGTAAGGATAATGTTTGTAAGAAATTCCACCTGTGACAACTGTGGAAATCATGTTCGTTGAAGGTCGCCAGGGCGGGGTAAAGTCTCCAGTCAGCCTTAGTGTGCTGCCATTTCGATGTGCACGGAGGTGGGGTAGGAGTCAGCAAATGGATAGCACACAGGAAATGGTCGCTCGAGTAGGTGTCAGAAAGAACGGACCGTTCAAGATGATGTGCAGGACGGGCAGTGAAGAAGGAAAGGTCCAAATGGGAATAGGAGTGCGACGAGTCTGAAAGCAACATGGGTGCTTCTGTGTTAAAGATGAAAAGGTTAAGTTGATTAAGAATGGCAGCAAAGAGGGCACCTCTCGGATAGGTTCTGGAAGAGCCCCAAATGGGATGGTGTGCATTAAAGTCCCCAAGCAGCAGAAATCGGCGAGGAAGCTGTCCAATAAGCTGGAGGAAGTCAAACCTGGTGACATCAAATGATTGAGGGATGTAAATGGTAGAAAGGGAAAAGTTCAAGTGAGGAAGGAAAAGACAGACTGCAACAGCTTGATGACAGGTAGTCAGGGAGATGGATGGGTTGACTATGAATGTCATCCCATATGAGCAGCATGACTCCTTCATGAGACAGAATGCCAACCTCGAGCGGAAGGTCAAAACAGACCAGGAAGAAATACAAAAGCTCAAAGCAGTCGTGAGGATGCAATTTTGTTTCCTGAAGGCAGAGTACAAGTAGAAGCTGCGATTCTAAAAGCAGTCATAAATCCTCTTTGTTGGATCAAAGTCTGCAAAAGTTCCATTGGAGGACAGTCACGATGAGGACAATAGGAAGGGGTGTCACCTCGGCAGCTGCCAAGTGTCAGTCTGCGAAAACTCACTGCTACAGGGCACAGAGGCAAGAGGATCCTGCTCCATGAGGTCCTACAGAAGTGTCGGCTTTCTTCTGCTGTCGACATGAGGAATCCAGGGCATGTTGTCTGTAGTTCAACAATGCCTAGATGATCCTTGCTGCAGTTCGATTGCATCTGCATTATTACACTTTGCCAAGAAGGGCTCTCAGCAAGGGTAGCGTCCAGACATCGTGGAGTGAACCATGGCAATGTTGTTCGGACATGGAAGAGATAGAGAGGGACAGGAACTATCAGTGACATACCTTGCTCAGGCCACCCGAGGGCTACTACTGCAGTGGGTGCCTGCTACCAACGGATTATGGCTCTGAGGAAGCCTGACAGCAATGCCAATGTGTCGAATAATGCTTTTCGTGCAGCCACCGGACGTCTTAGGCCTGTTGCTCTTCCATTCATTGAAACTACAAAATTCCTGATGCTCCTGCTTTATACAAAACTATCTTCGTCCTCTGACTTCATGCTCCCTGCAGCTTTTTCGATGGGTGTGAACCCTTCACCATCTTGGCTTCTTGCGGCAGACCATCTTCACCTTGACCTTCAGGCTCGCCTTCAGTTTCACGACCTATGCATGGATTTTTGCAACAGTATCTTTGTGTACACTGATGGCTCTTGGACTGACCATGGTGTCAGGTGTGCCTTCAACGTCAACCAACATTTTTTGGTACTGACTTCCGGCACATTGCTCAGTATTTACAGCAGAGCTCTTCACCCTGTATCAGATCATGGAGTACATCTGGTGACATACTCTTTTCAACTGTGTCACTGCTCAGACTCTCTCAGCACCCTTCAAAGCCTCTGTGCACTGTCGACTGTCCATCCCTTAGTGCACCGGTTCCAGGAAAGCTTCCACTTGCTCACTTTTTATGGAGCCACTGTGATGTTTACGTCGGTTCCAGGTCATATCGGTCCAAGAGGTTGCTGACACTGCTGCCAAAGCTGCATTCCTCGTACTTCAGCCCAATAATTCTTGCATTCCCTCTGATGATCTCTTGTTGCTTTCTGTCAGGAGGTGGTGTCACTTTGGCATCGCCACTGGTCCTCCATTCATAGGAATAAGCTCTGGGTTATTAAGCCTCTTCCAGTGGCTTGGACAACCTCCTCTCAGTCGTCCTGCGGCGAGGAGGTCATTTTAACTATGTTGCATATTGGGCACTGCCTTTTTAGCCATCACCATTTGTTAAGTGGTGCTCCCCCACTACTTTGTGTACATTGCACCCAACTTTTAACTGTCTGCTGTTTCCTGAGAGGGTGCCCTTTTTTTTTACCGTTTACGTTCCCGTTTGGGTTTGCCATCTGAGTTATTGGCCGTTTTAGTGAACAATGCGTGGGCTGTCGACCGTGTTTTACTTCTTATCAGTTGTAGCAATATGGTGAAGGCCATTTAACTTTTAGTTCTGGGCCTCCATTTACCTATTGCGTACTTCATAGACCTTTCTCCACATCCCTGATTGTAGCTGTCCTCTCTCCCGTCATTAAACGTTGACATGTAATCATTTTTAACTCCTCTCCTCACCTTTGTGTTTCACAGTTTTGGCATGGACACATATGACCCTAGTTGTTTTTGCGCCCTAAAACAAAATGGGGGAGAAATACAAAGCCCTTACATTCTTTTGTCGACTCATGTCTTTACCTCCCCTTGAGACCTCAAAATTTGTCGGGGAAAAATTCTAAAATGTGTCTGTGGAATCAGAGATATCAGGGAATTTCACTTGGAGAAACTTGTGGCAACCCTGATTTTAGGTTTTTATATATGGAAATTATTTTTGCTTCTAGTATTGCAGTTCTGAATTGCTGAGTTCATCCTAAACTCACACGTGAGTGGTATCTGCATACCCAGGAACTTAGAACACGGGAGCCTAATTGCCCATTTATCCCTACTTTTGATATTCGTATCTGTAAGTCACTTTTATTTCTTTAGAACTGCACAATACAAGTATTTAGGCACTAAGCTGGTACCTGTGGATCAGTACACGCATGTTCTGTTATTCTCCTGGATGTTTCTGGTATGGATGAGTTTAGATCTTGCATCAATAAGTTTGTGGCACTGCAAAACATTAGAGTTTTTCCTAAGCCCTCCAGTGCCAGAAGTAAATCATTTTTGTGGACTTGGCAGCAAACACTGTGTGCCACACCATATTTTATGTTCTCCCTTTTCGAGTTTAATCTTATTCCTGTCTTATCATTTGTTAATGTGACCTTCCATTTTCTGTAGTTAAAGTACAACTCAATCCATGCAAGGGGAAGACTTTTAATGCCATACTACTTTAGCTTCCCCTCACAGAATTTTTTAATCTAAACAGTCAAAGGCTTTGGCAAGATTACAGAGGGGATAATTTCCACTATTTAATTCTACTGGAATTGAATTTGTGAGATATTATGTTTGATTCTCAGTATAGAAGCCTTTACAGAAGTCAAACTGTGTTGTTAAAAAGTTATTCTCTGAATGGTGGTTCACCATTCTAAGTGGATTTAGGTTGAAATACTATGCAGAGATGAAGAGGCTTACAAAGGCTGGAATAGGCTGGTGAGATGCACCAAACCAGTAGTTGGATGAAGACCACAACAGCAGACTTCAACTCAATTTATTGATGGAAATCCAGCTCTTGCCGAAATTAGCTTCTAGCTACCACTCCATCTCTCTTACCAGTGTGTTCGCAAGGTGATGGGACATATGATTCATGCCCGGATGATATGGTGGCTCGAGTCTCACAATTTTTGATGAATGCACAGTGTGGCTTTCAACACGGCATTCTGCAGTGGACCGTCTCATTATTTTGCCCACCAAAGTCATGAATGGATTTCTGCAGAAATCCCAGATTGTCGCCGTGTTTTTCGATTTGGAGAAGGCCTATGACACCTGCTAGAGAGCTAGTACCCTCCATACTCTTCACATGTGGGGCTTCCATGGCCACCTACCCTGTTTCCTTCAGACATTTTTAAAAGACTGAGTTTTCGAGGTGCATGAAGGGTCTGCCTTGTCGGACACCTTTATCCAGGAAAATGGTGTGTCTCAGGGTTCCATTCTGAGTGTCATTCTCTTTGCTATCGCCATTAACCCTATAATGGCCTGTCTCCCACTGGGCATCTCCGGCTCCCTTTTTTTTTTGACGATTTTGCCTTCTATTGCAGTTCTCTATGAACCTGTCTCACTTAGTGGCACCTTCAGCAATGTCTTGATTGTCTTTACTCCTGGAGCATCAACAATGGCTTTCGCTTTTCCACTGACAAAACTGTCTGTATGAATCCCACGAACGCTGACAGCATTCCAGGAGGTGTTTTCCTATAGGATAACACTTGCTCACATACTGCTGTTGTAAGCCAACATGCTATAGTGTGTCAACATATTGCCTTGGCTTGCTCGATAACCAGCTCTACCTCCAATCGAGCACATATTGGACATCATCTGATGACAGCTTCAACCCATCCACAAACATCATTAACTGTCCTTATATTGGCCAACCAAGTGCAACAGGCATGGAACTCCATCCCACAAACTGACACATGACAAGTGTACAACAGGGTACCAGCATTTGCATTTACATTTGCAGTGGCTTATCTCACACTCACATTGATCTCTGATCCTGCAACGTTAATCACTTTACATATGTTGACTCAACAAATATATTCTGTTGTGTGTAGACAAGACACCCTAGACACAATGAGATGAAGCCGAAAGGCATGCGCTACGCTCACGCAGATGGGCGTGAGGTCTGAAACAGGATACGTAATGAATGCTATACAGAAAAGTACGTAGCTTCTGTAATACTTAACTTTAATCCATCCTTTTGGTACATCTGGGGAATGTGGTGATACAAGTGAGACTCTTTAGATACATGCAATGTTACTAATGGCGCCTTGCTAGGTCGTAGCCATTGACTTAGCTGAAGGCTATTCTAACTATCGGCTCGACAAAGGAGCGAGGCTTCGTCAGTATAGTCGCTAGCTATGTCGTCCGTACAACTGGGGCGAGTGCTAGTCCGTATCTCGATACCTGCCTTGTGGTGGTGCTCGGTCTGCAATCCCTGACAGTGGCGACACGCGGGTCCGACATGTACTAATGGACCGCGGCCGATTTAAAGCTACCACCTAGCAAGTGTGGTGTCTGGCGGTGACACCACATTCCTCCCCCGCAAATCGGCGAACGGTCGTGTTATAAGGCTTCCGCCCGCCGTGGGGAGGACCCCATGTTGACGTATGCGATGAGGTGGGGAAACTAACAACAGGCGAGGCTGTGCCACCCGCACCCAGCCATTCGGTGCGAGGGGATCTAGGAAACGCCTGAAAACCTAGTCCAGGGTGCACGTCAACATGTGGTGTATGTGCCCGTAAAGAGACAGGAGGGGCCGAAGGGTCGACCGCGAAGACGCCATGTGGTCCGGAGCGGGCAAGAGTTCCATGGTGGAGGACAGCTGGTCACGGGAAGCGATCGGCAGCGCGTGACCCAGGGAGGCGCTTGGCGGCTGCAGCGAAGCGTCCACTGTGGGCGGCGCCGGCTGGAGGACAGGCGGCGGCGGCGGAGGCGGCAGCGGCGCATCGCCATGGGGCAAAATGGAATTCATCGTCGGTAACACCTGGGGATGAGGCGAGCCAGTAGATGGGTCCCCAGGGCGCTGACCGGACGGCGCCGTCGCTGAAAGCAGACGGGGAGCGGCAGAACCCGTGCGACGACAGAGGCGCAGCTGATTGAGATGCCGACGCACCTCACCAGAGGCCCCCAAAACCAAATACATCGCGCGGCCGAGGCAGCGAAGAATGCGCCCTGCGAGCCAACGCCGTGAACCTCGATAGTTGCGATAAAATACAACGTCGCCTGGAGCAAAAGCAGAAGTCTGCCGCTGCACAGGAACCTGATGCGGCGGGTGCAGCAAAGACATCAAGGTTCGATGAGGACGACCGTGGAGCAACTCAGCCGGCGAGCGACCATCTCGGGGCTGAGAGCAATACGAAGACAAAAAGAGCAACAACGCGTCCTCCCGAGAATGCGACTCTTTCAACTTCAACATCTGTGACTTGAAAGTCCGGACCAATCGTTCAGCGTCACCGTTTGACTGAGGCGAAAACGGCGCGGATGTCAGATGTTGAATACCATTGGCCTGGCAGAATGACTGAAATTCTGCGGACATGAATTGTGGGCCATTGTCAGAAACAATAGTCTGCGGAAGACCTTCAATGCAAAAGATAGCAGACAACGCTTGGATGGTGGCAGTTGACGTCGTGGAAGACATCCGGACAACAAAAGGAAAATTACTGAAGGCATCTACCAGAATAAACCACCGAGCATTCCAGAATGGACCAGCAAAATCAATGTGCAAGCGTTGCCAAGGGGAAGTGGCTTTTGGCCATGCAAATATTTTCCGCGGCGGTGCTGATTGTTGTTCGGCACACGCCATGCAAGAAGAACACATATTCGTAATCGCAGCATCGATGCCGAACCAAGTACAGTGCTGACGAGCAAGTTGTTTCGTTCGCACTATACCCCAATGTCCTTGGTGAAGAAGCCGTAAAACAGAGGACTGTAACGAACGTGGGACCACAACTCTGGACTGATCATTATCAGAACGCAACAACAAAACAGCACGTCGAACAAAAAAGTCTCTCCTTGTGAGCAAAAAATCGGCGAACCAACGGATCCTCGATCCGAGACTTTGACAAAGGCCATTGCGTAGCAACAAAACGCAAAACAGTAGCAAGGACCGGGTCAGCAGCTGTGGCTGTAGCTACACGACGAAAATCAATCGGAAACGATTTGACCACGTCACCGGTTTCCGAATCAATGAGCATACAAGCAAGTTCGGAAGAGTCGAATGCTCTATCCTCAGCAACAGGCAAACGGGACAACGCATCGGCGTTTCCGTGCTTAGCAGTGGACCGATAAAAGATATCGTAGCGGTAATGCGAGAGGAAAATAGACCAGCGAATGAATTTCTGCGCTGTACACGGAGGTACAGGCTGGTTCACTGATAGGTCCTGATTTACTATAGACATGTTAAACAACTGAAATAAATCTAAACCAAACAAGTTCACTGCAGTAGAAGAACGAAGAACGTAAAATGACACAAGTTTTGTTTGTCCCTTGTATGTTGCAAGAAGGGTGCACTGTCCTAACACAGGGATATTCTGACCTGAAGAACTATTTAACTTAACATTTGCGGCACGCAACAGAGGTTTGCCCAGTTGTTTGTGCGTGTCATGTTTGAGCAATGAAACTGCAGCTCCGGTATCAAGCTGGAATGGTATGACCTTGCCATTTAAGTCCAAATCTACAAAAAGTTTATTGTCCTGGTGACGACAAGAGCGACTGTCTCATGCAATTTGAACTGACACTGGTACAGAAGCACTTGCGACTTGACGCGAGTTCCGGCAACGTCGACGCACAGCATTTGTGGGACGAACACAGTCACTGTTAGAGACAGTGGCACTGGACGAAGTGGAATTAACTACATGAATGTCCATGGGCGAAGGTGCACGAGCCTGAGTATTCTTGGTTCGATTCCGGCGCGAAGCAAAGGGCTTGGAATGATTAAGAGTGTCTGATCTGAGCTTTTTCTGGCAAACACTTTGAACATGTCCTTTCTTATTACAGTAAAAACAAATAGCTTGGCGTGACGGGCAATTTTCACGCAAATGTCTAGTAGCACACCGCGGGCATGATTTCACTGCAGTTGTATGCTGTCACGGCACACCTGCTTTAGAGCGAGGCGGCAGCTGCGCGGACGCGTGCGAGGGCAGTTTACTGGGCCGTGCAGTGCGCCCGGCGGACGGGGTAAATACTTTTCGAAGTTGGACCTAGCAGATGCGTACTTGCAAATCCCAGTGGACGCCGAATCCCAGCGCGTCTTGGTGGTTAACACGCATCTTGGCTTGTACCGATTCAAAAGACTGCCATTCGGGTGTGCATCTGCCCCTGCATTGTTTCAGCAATATTTACAAACTGTTTGTGCGTCGGTGATGATGGTAAAGTGACGACCATACAAGAAATCATGGAACTTAGTAACACCAAACACGAGAGCCAAAGCTTCTTAATGTGGTATCACCGCCAGACACCACACTTGCTAGTCCCTAGCTACGTCGTCCGTACAACTGGGGCGAGTGCTAGTCCGCATCTCGAGACCTGCCTTGTGGTGGCGCTCGGTCTGCGATCCCTGACAGTGGCAACACGCGGGTCTGACATGTACTAATGGACCACGGCCGATTTAAAGCTACCACCTAGCAAGTGTGGTGTCTGGCGGTGACACCACATATTCCTGGTATTTCATTACTCTACATAAATTATTATTTGGTGTTGCAAATTTTCCCATCAGTGTACCTGGCCTTTCTTTAACCATCCCTGGTGCAATGCAGAATTCTCTTCCCAGTAGCGAGAAAATGCCGATATTCCAATTTTGAAATCAGATAAATTGCCTCTTCAAATGGACAGCTGTCGTCCAGATTGTTTACTCAGTGTCCTGCAAGTTACTTGAACATATGGTTAGTCGAAGGCTGTATTGTGTCCTTGAATCCCCGGATCTTTTGGCTTCGATCCAGGGTGCTTTTCGCCAAGGGCGCTCTAATGAAGATAATTTAGTCCACTTGAAGTGTGCTATCTGAACAGCTTTTGCTCAGCATCAGTTCCTTGTTGCAGTTTTCATTGATCTGCATATATATCTTATGATACAACATGGTGCCATAACATCCTTGCCACCTTAAAGGAGTGGGGCCTCCATGGCCCACTCCTGATTTTTATCCAGAACTTTCTTCCATGTCACACTTTTTGGGTACAGGTTGGTGCCTCCTGTAGCAACCCCCCCCCCCCCCCCCCCCTGCAGGAGAAGGGGCTTTCACAAGGTTCTGTTTTGAGTGTCACTCTCCTTTTTGTGGCTATCAATGATCTGGCGGCAGCTGCATGACATATGGTGTCCCCATCTTTTCTGTTCTTCCGCGACGGCTATTGCTGGAGGCAGAATGCAGCTAGCAATACACCAAGCACAATCCTGGGCTTTCACTCATAGCATCCATTTCTTGGCTGCCATGACCTACGTTATGCATTTCTGTCATTGTGTTTTTTAGGACCGGTCTTTGATGCCTAGTTGACATGGCTTCCCCGTCTTTGTCAACTAAAGCAGACATGTATGTCACACCTGAATGCTCTTCTATGCCTCAGCGACACCGACCACGGTGTGGTCCACTCTACTTTGATATGGCTGTATGCAGCACTGGTGCAGTCACACCTAGATTACAGGAATCTCTCATATGACTTTTTATCAGCTTCGACATTACATCTGGATTCGATACACTATTGTGGGGTAAGACTGGTAACAGGTGACTTTGGACTAGGCAGCAGTTCCACTATTGTGGGTTCTGCACCATCAAAAATTGATGGCAGCTTGTCACCCATAGTACCCTAACTGTCATCTCCTCTTTCCAGATACGAGATCTACCTCCCAAAATGGCAGCACAGGTCTGTGTTTACGATCACCATGTTTGAGTCTTGGTCCAGCACACAGTTTTAATCTGCCAGGAAGTTTCAAATCAGTGCACACTATGCTGCAGAGTGAAAATCTCATTCTAGAAAACGCTTTATCTGTAATTCTCTTTACATATTGGCTATTTTCTTCACATATGGGGGACATGGTCTCATCTGAAAAGTGAAAGCAAGCCTGTAAAAGAAAGGGTAGGGGGGGGGGGGCTGTTCTCATTTCTTGAGCAGTGACCCTCTTGGTCCATTTTTTTTTTTTTTTTTTTTTGTTTAAACCTTTGCAATTTGGGTGAGTTTATGTTCAATCCTTGCACCCAATTTACTCTTTCATCTACCTACTTTTTTTCAAATCAAGCAGAACGATATTTATGCCCATTGCTTAATACCTGTTTGTATCACTTACAATGCTGGTATTTATGAATTTTTTAGCATTTGACTCCGGAAAGACCATTTTTCTTTGTAGTGAGGTCTTGCCAACAGCAAATTTTCTGGATGGAAAGTCGCTCAATCTGCTCATATACTTTAAAATTTAAAAGTAAATCTAGCAATGCTAGAATGTATACAAAATTCTGATATACCCATTTTCAAGTTGTTGTTATTTTGTATTTGTATTGCAGTCATTACATTAAAATTGGCTATATTGATTCTGCAATTTATACTAGTATATTATTGCTAAGAATTGATATAAAGAATAAACGTATATATTTAATTGTAAGATATTGTAAATTTATACCACTGGAACTCTTTCAAAATATTTGATTGCGTAATACTGCCAATAAATACAATGACTTTCTTTCATCTGTTTATAATTGTAATAGATGTTGGACACTTTGACTCCAAGTATGTTATACAGAAACGCAGTGATTTTTTACAAAAGGCAAAACTATGTGTTCGAAGAATTGTGGAGAGGAGGGTACGTGATGTATTTTAAGTAGGTTATAAAGAGTAACTATAACAACAAAAACAATAAATTATTGATAAATTTATTTAATTGAATAGATAAAAAATCTACTCACCAAGCGGCAGCAGAACATACACATAAAAGACAGTGGCTCTTCCAGACAGAAGCGTTGAAGGGGAAGGAAGAAGGGTAAAGGAAAAGGCCTGGAGAGTTCCATGAAAAGGTGTAGATTATGGGAAAGTCACACAGAACTGCGGATCAGGCGAGAAATAGAAACGACACATGTCGTATACCAGCTATTATGTAAACACTGTTCAGCTTTCTACATCTGCATGACTACCACCAAATTATCAGTTAGGATAAATTGGCGTAGTCATAGTGTATATACTGGAAACTCACAATATCCTGTTGCAGAGCATGCTCTACAACATGGCATACATGACTTCGGCACTTGTTTCACCACACATGCCACCTGGATTCTTCCGCCAGACACCAGTTTCTCAGAACTCCGCAGGTGGGAACTAGCACTACAATGTGTCCTTGGTTCTCACCACCCACCTCGCCTCAATTTACGTTAATTTCTCCTGTCTCAGCTTTTCTTCACTGTAATTACTCTTTGCTTCACTCCGTTTTAGCTTTCTACATCTTTCATTGTCTTTTCCGTCTATTTTCACTGCCCCCTCCCACAGCTGTTGCATACAATACACTTAGCTTCTCACTCTTATTAACTCATGTACAGTTTTAGTAGTAATCTCTGTCTTGCATATTACCCTGTCTTCCACCTTTCAGCTCTCAGGTTTCCAAATCTTGCCCGATGCAGTCTCCAACAATTAGTCTTTCCTTCTCATCCTGTACGGTAAGTCACCCATGAGCCATGGTTCTGGGTAACTTTCCCAAAATCTAACCCTCTTCTTAGACCTCTCCAGTCCTTTTCCTTCACCCTTCTTGCTTCCCCTGCAACCATTCAGCCTGAAGAAGGAGTCACTGGTTCCAAACGCTTGCCTATCACAACAGTCTTTTATGTGTGTGTTCTGCCACTGCTTGGTGAGTAGATTTTTTATCTATCCAATTAAATAATTTTATAAAGAGTATCTGTGTGTGATGTTTCTATTGGTATACAACTTGTTATAAACAAAACTTATTTTTACCATTTAATATGTTTCCAGATAGTTACCAGTGGTAAAGATGATATTGGGTTGATTGTACTTGGTTCTGACAAGACACAGAATCCACTTGATTACCCAAATGTGAGTTTGGAATTTCCTCTTGCACTGCCTACATGGCAGATGACATCCTTTGTGGAGAAATCTTAACATGAAAGTGAAATAAAAACAGATTGGATAGATGGTGTTGTTGTTGGCATGCAAGTCTTGAAAGATGAGCTAGAGTAAGTATTTAAAGCTGTCTGTTTCATGACATTCCTGGAACATGTTCCAGAATGTGTGTTACACAAATCACAGTGACATAGTTGTGACTCTATAAACTTGAATCAATATGTTTTTGTAATGAAAAAGAAACAGAAGGCACAATACCTGCGGAAATAGGATATTTTTTTGTGCGATTTTACTGTATGAATGTTTTTTACAGTTTTTCAGCTCAATAATTAAGGAGGTATTGATACAAGGCTTTGCCAAAAATCCATCTGTCACCTACAAATCCAGCCCAGTCACTGGCATTCCCTACCCCACAATATGACTGGGCCACAATGAAAGCAGCCACATCATTGTCAAATTCACTGAAACTACTGCATAGCAATTTGCTTGAGTATGGCTGCTGTTGTGGTCTTCAGTTTGGTTTATGCACTGCGTCAATACCTTCTCTTCATAGCACACGGAGGTCGTTATCTGCGACAGTTTTTACAAATGGCAACAGAACTTTTCCTCTAGTTGCTTGTTTCTCACTGAAAGATGCAAATATTTTAGAATGTAGTGCCCTATGTATATCTGTTAGAATAGCCACAAGGTCTGAAAGTTATTTTCAAATGATTGAGCTCTTCTACAGAGTATTGAAATTCACAGATTCTTCCAACCTGGTCCACCAAAGTCTTACATACTCCTCTTCCTCCATGGATTGTTTCCAGTATTTGGAGATGAAACATTAGGCAGCAAAACGTGCCTTATAACCAAAATCTGATGAACATATAATTAAATTAACCAAAGATGTAATGTTGCACTCTAAGGTAAGACTGATCTTGAATGCAAAGCCAAAGTGGAAATTAAATGTACGCTGCAACATTCATCTCACTTTTTGTTATTGAAATTATTCACAGTGACATAGGGAGAACTGCGTTTATGTGTTTTATAGAGTCAGATACAAGCTGTGGCACAAGGTGCTATCCATTATTCTCCTGACTATGATGTCCAGGAATGGTAGTCTTCCCTCTTCTTTGGTCTCCATTGTGAATTTGATTTCGTGGCGTGTGGAGTTCAGATGTACAAAGAAGTCAAGAAGTTTGTCTCTTCCATGAGGCCAGATGACAAGTGTGTTATCCACATAACAGAAGAAGAAGAAGAAGGTGGATTTCCATTTGGATGACATCAGGGCCTCTTCTTCGAAGCGCACCGTAAACATATTCACAATCTCTGGTCAGAGTGGGCTGCCTATTGCGACACCATCTGTTTGCGGGAGGGAGGTGTGCCACAAGTCAGTGAAGTGGGAAAGTTGACCAAGTAATATGCGTGATGTGTCATACCTCGACCGATATTGAGAACAGAATAAAAAATTCAGAGGCATTACTTTTCAGCACTCCCATGCATATTCTGTATGCAAGAAAAGCTTATGGAGCAGGTTTCTCATTCAGAACTTCTATTTCAGTGTTGGTTGTTTACACGATGACCGTGTTAAGCATAATGGAAGAAGGAGAAATGTTTATCAGCATTCCAGATTTGGCAGTTGCAGGCTCATGGTCTGCTGAGACTCTGGTTTATTGTTTCACTATATTGCTGCTTGCATTGTTCAGAATCTCAATTTGTGTGAACATAGAATTGGTAGGTTCAGGAGGGCCATGCTAAATGCCTTGCAGGGCCTCCGTAGTGCCATCCAACTAGCACCTGAGAGGGCAGACAAGTGTTCGCTCATGCGTACATGATCCTGCAGTGAAGTTGTGTACATTTAGTCAGGAAGTGGGCTTGTATACAGTGAGACAAGTATCCACACATACAATGTGATGGCATCTGGAGCAGCACAGACTGTCAAGCCATTAATGCAGCTCTAGAGAGAGTTGAACTGACAGCAGTGCAACTGACAACAATGCCAGACACAGGAATGGCACTGTGTCATTGTATCAGATGAGTCTCGGTTCTGCAACATCGTCACAATTGATGTACTTGTGTGTGGAGGCTCTGATGCCAACAGACCTGGCCAGATTGTACCTGTCATTCTCATGCGGGTCCAGCATGTGATGTGATGGTATGGGGTGCAACTGGATACATGTCACAACCTCTGGTTCACATAGCCAGTAATTTGGACAGCAGCCATTGCATTTGTGTTTTGTTAAGGCCTACCGCTGTGCCCTATTTTCAAGGGCTCCGTGATGTTATCTTTTAACAAGATAATGCAAGACTACACATCACCTGAGCTGTACTGAGCTACCTCGATACAGAGAGTGTTCCACTGTTGCCGCATCCAGCATTTTCTTCAAATCTGTCACCTGTGGAGAACGTCTGTTCACAGAATGCCAAGAGATGGGTATGCCACCAGTCGCCAGCCACCAGTCGCCAGCCACTACAGTTGAAGAACTCTGACATATGACATACAGTTGAGTAGCATGAAATGATGTACCCATGGCTGTAATCCAAAATCGATTTGATATCCAGTGTGATGAGAACTGTTCTGCTGTTCCAGTTTCAATACTGAAATTCATATATTATTTTTATGCTGTCCTAACCAGACTGGACTGTGGTGTCATACAGCATAAAATATCTTACAACGTGTTGAATCAGTGATGAGAAGTGTAGAACAGCCAGCAGGGGAAAGATGTTGGCAATGAGACAGCTTTTATGTAGAACAGCAGTACAGTGTTTCACAGTGCATAATGCTTCCGCAGATTGAGAACAAAATGTGTGGTTTGCTTTCATCCATTTTCACAAACATAGCCTTGAAAAATAATGTTGACATTACTGTGCATTTCACTCTGAGGCATATTGCACTCTGAGAATGTTCATCAAATTCAGTTACTTTGTATTATATTTCAGTAACAGTGACATAATAGCAAATTGGACTGTATGAGTTTTTACGGATTTTTTTTCCAGACACACACTACCATTTCTTCAGATTTATTTAATTTGGGTATAAATCCTTTCCAGCATATATGTTGTACACAAAATGTTGAACATAAAATGTAGCTATCTGCTGATTTAACATCTTGCTGAGTATACCGGTACAATATTTTGTTGTAACAAATAGTTCAATGTATTTTACACACTTATAAACTTATTTATACAGTTATAGTAATTTATACCATTACATTTATGTTGTACCTTAATGTTCTGGAAGACGATATTATAAGGAACCTCATACTTTTCCTGGATGATAGAGTTGTCTATAATGAATTATTGCCTGAAAAAAATCTGCACAAATTTGAGTCAGATCATAACATTTCAATTTGGTCCAAAGACAGGCAAACTGAGTTTAAGTTTTCAGAAATGTAAATTGGAGCACATCACAAAACAAATAAAAGACAGTATTGTATGACTACATTATCAAATAATCACAGTTTTAATTGGTCAACTAATACAAATATCTGGATGAAATGAAATGGTGACATAGACTCACTTGTAGGCAAAGCAGAATGCAGACTTCAATTCATTGGTAAGATACTGGAAAATGCAATCAGTCTGTAGAGGACATTGCTTACAAAATACTTGTGTGGCCCATTCTAGAATATTGCTTAAGTACGACCCATAACAAATAAGGCTAATGGCAGACATTGAATGTATACAAAATAGTGTAGCATGATTGATCATAGATTTATTTGATGCATGGGAGAGCATCAAGAAGCTACTAAAAATTGGAAATGCCAGACAAGTGAAGATAGATGCCAAATATATGACAAACCCTAACTTATGAAATTTCAGGAACCTGTATTAAGTGAGGTATTTAGGGATTATACAATAACCGCATATGTATCACTCCTATAGGGACCATGCAGGCAAGATTAATTACAGCATGCACAGAACCATTTAAAGAATCATTCTTCCCACACTCCACATGAGCATTGAATGGGGAAAAACCGTAATGTGTGGTACAACAATGTACTTTGTCGTACAACCCACAGTGGTTTATACATTGTGCATGGAGACATGGAATGAGTTGACAGTAGATGGGTAATGGTTCATATTGATTCCCATTTCCCTGTTGCAGTAGGTGATCTTATGCCTCTAATTATTTTTTCATTGCTATCTTAACTTGCATTCTTCACTTCAGTTTATTTACCCTTCATATCTCTTGGTATTAGGGCAAATGTACAGTTAACTTTTAAGGAATTTCTATTTTCAATTTATCAACTGGAGTTTTGTTTCATATGCAGCAGCAATGTTACAAATTATTTGTTTCAGTTTCTTTAGAATAATTTGCTGTTTCACGGGTGCCTTGAAGGAAATGAAAGATCTCAAAAGTGTCTTAATGACAACCGATGGCCTCATGTTGACAAGACAGCTGGTTGCCTTGCAGAGGGCAGGGCTTGACGGTCTGAACATCAGCTTAGACACCCTGCAGTCCCAACGCTACAACCAGATCATGAGGAGGAAAGGCTGGGAGCGTGTCATGGCTGGCATAGATCTAGCCTTGCAACTTGAATACGACCCTGTGAAGGTATTACTAGTGCAGCTGTCATCGCATGCAGACTTTCATAAGCAAAAGATATAAATCTGTTGTTAAGAATATCAATACAATAATCACCATTTTAAAGCAGTACGCCCTCACCCTCACCCCCATCCCTGCTCCCACCCTCACCCCTGTCTCCACACTGCAGCTGTAAGTGAAGGAAGGTATATTAAGACAGAAGAAGTAAATTTTAGCTGACGATGCTAACAGTTTCATAGTTTATACAACATAAAAAAGTATGCCTTGCAAGTTTACCAATTAAATATCGTATATTTTCCTCCCAGGAGAGTCTTATGAGACTCAAGATCTTTACAGTTTCTCTTTTTTTCTTTTGTGTCTTTAGTTTAAAATTAGTTTCCTCTATTGTGGTGTTGATTTGAAAAAAATACTCCATAGTTTGGAAAAATTATTCTTAATTCTGTAGTCACATTTTTGTTGTGTCTAAGTACTACTGGTTTCAGTAGCGAGTACCAGCATCAGTTCATCTTATTATCAAAAATTTCTTTGCAAAATAAAAGCTGACCACTGTGGCCGAGCGGTTCTAGGCACTTCAGTCCGGAACCGTGCTGCTGCTATGGTCGCGGGTTCGAATCCTAACTCAGGCAGGGATGTCCTTAGGTTAGTTAGGTTTAAGTAGTTCTACGTCTGGGGGACTGATGACCTCAGATGTTAAGTCCCATAGTGCTTAGAGCCATTTGAACCATTTTGCAAAATAAAAAGCTTCTGTACAACTGCAAACTGGACATACCATTTTCAGGGTGCAGTTCACATCTATTGAAAGCACAACAGTGACCTTTACTTTTAGTAGATAAGACACCTACTGGGGTAAGAGACTAGATGACTGCACACAAGAAGTTGTCATTTATTCCATATGTAGCTACCATGCAGACTCATATTTTGTATTAGTTTGTCCTTACTCTTCCAAAAGGTTAAACCTTGTCTCTGCAGCCACAGCTTCCTCTCTCCAGCAGTTGTCTTCATCTCCATGCGTGATGAAAATACCATTCATTGATCATATTGTTTAAGTAGGATGTTCTCAGTCATCCCCTTGTTTTCTTACCTACGATCTTGCCTTCAGAAATGTTTTTTAAAAGATTATCATCTCCAGTTAAGTGTCCAGTGTATTTTGCTTTGCCCTGGATTATAACTTTCAGTGGTTCTTTCTTCTCTCCTATTTCCTTTGATTTTTCTGTCAATGCAGCTAGTTCTTGTATTTCTCCTCCAGAACCACATTTCAGCAGGTTTGAGGCGAGCTTCCTTTGGCTTTTCTAATGTACAGATTTTGCATCTGTGTGTCAGAACACTCCACACAAAGGTCTTTACAAATATTTTCTTAATGTGGAAGCTGATATGTTTATTCAGTTGCAGCTTCTTCTTATTTTGGAAGAAACTCTTCACCTGTGCTATTCTTTTCTTGAATGTTTTGAAATATTGATTGTTTTCTTGCAAAATGCTACTGAGATACTGAATTTCAGTTCCTTTCTTGAGTTGCTCATTGCCTGTTCTTGTGTCAGTTCTACCTCCACCTCCTTTCTTGTCCGTAGCCATAACTTTTGTCTTCTTTGTATTCATTTTTAGCTTTAGTTTTACCACTTCTTGATTTAAGGCCTGAAACATTTTATTTAGTTCCTACTTTGATTTACTATTGTGATGTCATCAATCTGCAGTGTATATGCATGCAATTAAATTTCCATATCGACATCATGCTCCAAAAACCACCTAACTGTGTGTGGCAGGGGGTACGTCTCATGCCACCAACTGATCCCCTCTGCCTTGTTCCACTTGTGAACAGTGCTTGGGAAGAATGACTGTCAGTACGCTTCTGTATTATCTCTAACTTCTCAAATTTTCTTCTCGTGATCATTTCGTGAATTGTATATGAGAGAAACTATTATGTTGTCAGACTCTTCTCGGAAACTACTCTCTCAAAATTTGGGTAGTAAATCTTTCCGTGATGCACAACTGCTCTCTTATGGCATCTACCACTGGAGTTGCTGAGCATCTCTGTAATGATCTCACAGTGACTAAATGATCCTGTGACAAAACACTCCGCACTTCATTGGATCTTCTTTCTCTCTTCTGTCAGTCCTACTGGGTAAGGACACGGGGGTAATTTACATTCACTTAAGATTCTTCCTGAGAATCTTAGTCTGGCATCTGCTTTTCTATTGCTGTTTTATGTCGTCATTCCACTTTAAGGTTGCTCTGGATAGTTACTTCTAGATATTTTATGGTAGATTCTGTTTCCAGCAATTTGTCATTAATAGTGTAGTTGTACAGTATTGGATTTCTTTTCCTGTGTGTGTGTGTGTGTGTGTGTGTGTGTGTGTGTGTGTGTGTGTGTGTGTGTGTGATATGTTACATTTATTTATGTGCAGGGTCAACTGCCAGAGCCTGCATCATTCACCAATCCTCTGCAGGTCATTGTGCAAATTGATACTGCCATCTGTTGTTGCTACTTTCTGATGGACAAGTGTAGTACCTGTGAACAATATTAAGGAGCCTCTGACACTTTCTACTGGATCATTTATATACATTGTAAATGTAATGATCCTATCACATTTCCTTGGCATATTCCAGAAATTACCTTTTGATTCTGGTCATCTTTTCTTTGTTGTTGTTATTACTTCCTCTATGAACATATTAAGGAAGTAAGGTGATAGAAGGCACCCGTCTCTCACTGCCCTTCTGGTTTTCCTTCTTTCATATCCGGTTCAGTACTCTGACTTTAGTATATACTCAAAATTAATCATCTGTCCTTCCACTTTGGACATTATTTTAAGGAATGATGATATAATGGTAATCTGTTTATTAAACAATATTTTAATGATACACTATGCTTTCTGATCATATAGTGGCTTGATGATGGAATTTGATACTGAAATTAGTAATCATTAGACAAAATAAAAGTGAAGCTATAATAAAAGAAAGTAATATTTTGGATCATGTCAGTTGTTGTTCCAAACAACAGCACGTCAGTAATAGGTTCGAACGGCTCTGAGCACTATGCGACTTCTGAGGTAATCAGTCGCCTAGAACTTAGAACTAATTAAACCTAACTAACCTAAGGACATCACACACATCCATGCCCGAGGCAGGATTCAAACCTGCGAACGTAGTGGTCACTCGGTTCCAGACTGTAGCGCCTAGAACCGCACGGCCACTCTGGCTGTCCAGGAATAAGTACTAAATTATTTGTCCACTGATGACCTCACAGCTTAGAACACTAAAACACAAATGTTAATTGTTTGTTATGTGCCCTGGTAGAGTTTACAACTGTTTACAGTTCACGATTGGTTGTTGGAGATTGGGCGTTACTCACATAGTGTATTTAGTGCACAGTGCAGAAAAAGGCAGTGTCCAGAAAAGTAAAAAAGCGTAAAGGCAAAAGTTTCATGACAGGATGTTGTGTCACCATACTTGGAAGACAATTATAGCCAAAGACAGAAATTTAAAAGAAACTGGCTCATTTGAGCTGCGGAGACCTAGTCGAGGATTCTCAGTGGATGATTGTTAGCACAGTAGAATTTATAAAGAGACAATGTCAGTTCATGTGCGGGAAGTTTGGTTGGTAAGTACCTATCAGCTTTCTCATAAAACTCACAATTTGAAGAATACACATCAAGGAAAAGGTAGAAGTCCAACAGTGTCAAATCTAGACAATAATATCGATCATCCAACAGTTTTGCAAAATCCCCAGTTGTACTTACTTTACTTACTTACTTACTTACTTACTAACTTACTCAGATTTACTGTGTACCATACAAGGAACTGGTTTCACAGAGTTCACTTGATCAGCTGCCAAGTTCTCACCTTCCTCCAAGTTTGTGTCCATGCATTGAAGATTCATTGCAAAAGTTCCAGGTGTTAACAGGTCTTCCTGTACATCTGTATCTGACCATTGATTTCCACAACAGTGTTGATTTTGGGATTCTTCCACCTTACATGCGTAGAACATAACCTGCAATCTTCAGTCTTCTTTCAACATTAAGTTTGTGCAGGCTGTGTAGACCTCGTATTCTCAGCACTTCATCGTTTGTAACTTGGTTGGGTTAACATCTTCAGAATTCATCTATAGCATTGTTGGTGAAAAATATGGAGACTGTGTGCTGATTTTACTGACATTTTCCAAGTCTCACACATATAAACGATAAAGGAGTACAGTCAAAGCTTTGTTGACATATTACAGACCTAATTGCCATATGGACCGATTTTCCAGTTCTGCTGGTGATTTCTGCATCTGTGACCTCATTATTACATATAAAGCTACCGAGATATGGCAATCTGTCAACATCTTGTAATATCTTCTATTGCACTGTAATCGGGGAAGAGACGAGTAATTTCCACTTACTTTGCACATTCTGTTTGCCTTATCTCTATTAATTTCCAGCCCTACACAATAAGGCATTTAATGAGAAAGCAGATAAAAATTAACTTGATGCCTTCCAAGGTGACGGTCTCTACTAAGTCTCTACTCCTTCAAGTCTGACTATGTAAGTGTAGACCAGAGATGGTTTAAATTCAGAGAAATAGTATCGACATCAATTAAGAGATATATACCAAATAAATTGAAAGGATACCAAATAAATTAAAAGGGTGGTGCACAAAATATGTCAAAACACAGCTGCAGAAGCAATGAAAAAAAGCATGTCAAAATTTAAAAGAATGCAAAATCTCCAAGATTAGCAATGTTTTACTGAAGCTCGAAACTTAGGGTGGGTTTCAGTGCAAGATGTGTTTAATAGTTCCCATAATGAAACTTCGTTTTGAAATCTGGAAGAAAATCCAAAGAGGTTCAGGTTGAATGTGTAGTACACCAATGTCAAGACACAACCAATACCATCACTGTGCAATAGCTGTGGTAATGTTACTGATGACAGTGCTACTAAAGCAGGGTTACTAAACATGGATTTCTGAAATTTCTTCACCAAAGACAACAAAGTAAATATTGCAGTATTCAAATCAAGAACAACTGCAACTGTGAGTAACTTAGTAGTAGCTCTCCTCAGTGTCATAAAGCAATTACGTTTCTTTCAGAGAATGCTGATACAATAGCTCCATTAGAAATCATATATAGCCGCTCATTTGATAAAGATCCATACCTAGAGACTGAAAAGTTGCTCAGGTCACACCAATGCTCAAGAAAGAAAAGAGGAGTAATCTACTAAATAACAGACTCATATCACTAATGTTGATTTGCATTAGGATTTTGGAACATATATTGTGTTTGAATATTATGAATTATCTCAAAGATAATGATTCATTGATAAATAGCCAAGATAGATTTGGAAATATCGACCTTTTAAAGCACAGCTACCTCTTTAGTCACACAAAGTAATAAGTGCTGTCGACTGGGGATCTCAAATTGATTCCATATTTGTAGATTTCCAGAAGACTTTTTGAAACAGTTTCTCACAAGCATTTTCTAATCATATTGTGTGCCTATGGTGTATTGTCTCAGTTGTGCAACTGGATGTGTGGTTTCCTGTCAGAAAGGTCACAGTTCATATTAATTGATGGAAAATCGTCAAGTAAAACAGAAGTGATATCTGACATTCCTCAAGGAAGTGTTATAGACCACCTGCTGTTGCCGATCTACATTAACAATTTAAGAGAGAATCTGAGCAGTCCTCTTAGATGATGCTATCATTTACAGTCTTGCAAATCATTTACTGTCTTGTAAAGCGATCAGATGATCAAAATGAACTGCAAAATGATTTAGGCTACCTATCCATATGATGCAAAAAGTGGTAACTGACCTTAAATAATAAAAATTGTTATGTCATCCGCATGAGTAGTAAAAGGCATCTACTAAATTTTGGTTACACGATAATTCACGCAGATCTAAAGGCTGTGAAGTCTACTGAATACTTAGGAATTACATTTACAAATAACTTAAATTGGAATGCTCACATAGATAATGCGGTGGGAAAGCAAATAAAAGACTGTGATTTAATAGTAAAACATTTAGAAGATTAGGATTACTAAAGAGACTATCTACAACTATACTTGTCAGTCCTCTTTTGGAGTATTCTGCATGGTGTGGGATCCTTACCAGATAGGACTGACAGAGGACATCATTTAAAAGTTCAAAGAAGGGCAGCTCATTTTGTATTATTAGCAAACAGGAAAGTGCATGCCACAGATATCGCATGTGAATTAGGGTGGCAGTCAATAAAGCAAAAGCATTTTGCTGGAGCAGGTTCTTAAAATTTCAATCATCAACTTTCTTTGTTTGGCATGGCACTTGGAGGGCGACGGTTCAGTCTTCACCCATCTGTCTCTTTTGTCCCATGTCCTGATTATTTTCTCCTCATGCCTCACTCCTGTCTTTACTTTGAACAGTTCATAGATCTCTCCCATGAACTTCACTTTTGATATTGCATTTTTCATGTTTCTTGTCATATTAACATCAAAGATAATGATAATGTGCAAGAATAATGTAAGGCTAGCATCTTTTTAGTCACATATTTCTGCTGATACAGCTTATATTGTACACCTGGAAATACAATGTCAATTTTGTTCCGATGACAACGTATGTCACCTGGGAGTAGTAGATGTACTGGCAATGGTTTCAGTGTCATCCGCCAACAGATAGTGTAATGGCATAGCTATCAGAGTGCTATATGTGTCTACCCTTTAATAGGAAATGCTCACAGCCAGTGTGATGCAGACATGTGAAGCAAGCAGGCAACCATGCCAGGAAGGCACACTCGTGATTCTTATAGCCAACGAGTGAGTTTAAAAAGGGGTCAAATTGTGGGCTTCCGAGTGGCAGGATGGTCCTTTCGGGGGAATTTCCACACAAGTTGGATGTGCTGCATCAGTTATGCAACGCTGCTAGTATCAGTAGTCACGTAAACATTCTCACACACGTAATCGAGGTTCTGGACATCCACACAGCACAGATGCTCACTAGGATTGTTGTACTGAAAGGGCAGCAGTTGCAGATCGTACGGCTACCACAGCACAGATAAAAGGTCTTGTGAGCCCCAGATGTGTCAACACAAACTGTTGCGAAGCAGTTATTGCCAGTTGCATTACGGACGTGCACACATCTATCCTGTCTTCCAATCGTGCCTCAGCACTGACATGCATGGTTCGAGTGGTGCCATTAGAGGATCTATTTGAGGATGGCATGGCACGCCATGGTTGTAAGTGATGAAAGCAGATTCCGCTCACACACAAGTGATGGTCGTATCAGCAAATGACATAAATCTGGTGAGCACTCTCCTGTAGAGTGCATTTGCCCAAGATACAGTGGCCCCACCACAGGCCTTGTGGTCTGTGGTGCGATAAACTACAACTCTCATTCATCTGTGGTGTTTCTGCACTTGGTACATGCAGAATGATGTTACACCTGTTATTTTTGCATTCTTGTAACTGGAAGGTAATGTACTGTTCCAACAGTATAGTGAGGACCCACACGCTGCCCATGAAACTCAGTGTTCTCAGAAAGATGAGCAGTGACTTCCCGGGCCAGCATGTTCTACGAGTTTGTCTCCAACCGAGCACATGTGGGAACATGGGATGAGAAGTGACTCGTGCAACTTGTCAACCAACAACTCTTACATAACTATCTGAACAGATTGAGCATGTGTGACATAATTTATCTCAGGACAGTTTTTGCCATCTGTACTATCGACTGAATTCCGTAGTCAGTGCCTGCATTGTCACCAGTGAGGGCTACACCACGTACTAATGTGTGTGTTTTGGCACGGGTCGATACATGCTAGCTGAGAAGCATTTGCAGTATTGATCTGTAAATGTGATCATTTCATGTACTCCATATGCACTGTTGCAACATTAAATCTAGAGTGAATTTTCTTCTGGCAGTGGGCACAGACTTTTACCTCACAACTTTGATACATTTTACTTTTTCTTTTTCTTAGTCTTTATCCCCTGCTATCACAGTCTCAGCATGTTAATGTGGATTTGGCAGTATTAGTGGTAAATTGTGGCCAGATGCCCTTTCCATGCCACCTCCCCCCCCCCCTCCATCCCTTCCAACCCACACCAGAGTGAAAGTTATGTACCCTGTATCTGTATGTATCTAATATTATCGTGTGTGAAAGTGTGAGAATGTTTCAAAATGTTTGAGGATCATGTAACTGATGTGGGGTGTGCATACCAGTCTGCTATTCATCTAGTCGGATGTGGACAACAGCCTAAAAACCATGTCCACACTGGCTCTAGCTGCATGCTAACGTTGGCATCTACCCAGGAGTATTACAATTTCGATAGAGTACAGTAGAGTTTTAATGATTTATACAATACTTTTATGTCATGAATTTTAAAGAATTGATTGAATATGTTAATTATTCTGGTCTTGTTCATTTCCGTATTTGTTCTGTGTTAAAGTAATTGTTCAGATGCATACAACATAAAAGTAAAAGTAAGGTCTATGATGACAGGCAGTGACTGGGCTGTTGTCCTGACAGCAGGTAGGGTGCAGCCTTTGTTCACTGTGGCACTAGGAGGGAGAGGGTTAATGGCCTATCACCCCAGCTTCCTTTTACCCCTGGGAAATATCCCCAGGAGTCACCTGATAGCAGGTTGGCGTCACCTGGGGGCCATCCTGCAGTCACTGGAACAAGGAAAATTCCCCACCTTTTATGTTTTATGGGGAATCGAGCCCAGGACCTCCTGATTGGAGTCTAGTGCGCTACCCACTAGACCTCCACAACCACCGTGCTTATGGGATATGAAATGTCTGCATCTATATGACTACTCTGCATTTCACAGCTCAGTGCCTGACAGAGGATTTATCAAACCACTTCCATACTGTTTCTCTACCGTTCCACTCTTGAACAATGTGTGGGGAAAAGTAACACTTAAATTGCTCTGTGTGATCTCTGATTTGTTGTGTTTTATTATAACGATCATTTTTCCCTATGAAGGTGAGTGCTATGAAAATTAAAATGTTTTTGCATTTGGAGGATGAAGTTGGAGACTGGAATTTTGTGAAAAGATCTTGCCACAGCAAAAAAGTATTTCTTTTTGTGATTACCATCTCAACTCGCATATCATGTCTGTGACTCTCTCTCTCCTAATATTTTACAATAATACAGACTGAGCTGCCCTCATTTTGACTTTGATTTCCTCCATCATTCGTATCCCATGGTGTACTTGTGCATTGTCATCTTGAAACACAACCAATGATCATCCAAATGTCGACTATATGACAGGACAGTAGGTTCGAGGATCCTATCATCATATTGCACAGCCCTCAAATAGCCTTATTAGAAATGAGATGTGTCAGACATCTGTATACCATACTGGCCCAAAACATGACCGATCCATCTGCCTGCTAAACTTAAAAGACTGGACTGCAGGTCTGAAACACATTTTTCATTGGAGCGGACACAAATGAACAAGAATTATCTATGGCTCTGAACAGTAGCTGAGCACAAGCAGACACCATTCTGTTGCATTTGGTTAGCATTCACAGGTGTTCACTCATGTTCTGCCCATTATCAGTCCTTCGATGAACTGTCAAACGAAGTCTCCATCATTTCTGCATTGGTGAGAGCAGGAGAGAAAGAGCTAAATTCTGGTGTTTCATCAGTGAACTTTTGTCTTCAACTCAAGATCTTTGAGCAGCAGAATGGTCTGAAGAGAATGTAATGTTTCTGATAACAGAATAGATGCTCGTGAATTCCAAGATGTCCACGCCATAAATGCCAAATAAAAAGAAATACAATTGACAGAGAGTTTCCGAGGTACTGGGAACATGAGAAAGATGATAATTACATTAGATACTTTCATCAGCCAGGAATGGAGTGAATAAGCACGAGCTTTGTATTTGTTTTTATTAAAAAAGAACAGCACAACAAAGTTCCTTGAAAGTAAACATGTACAAAAATGTATCTATCATGCTGATTAAAATTATGTACATACCCCACACGAGCTTTGTATTTGTTTTTATTAAAAAAGAACAGCACAACAAAGTTCCTTGAAAGTAAACATGTACAAAAATGTATCTATCATGCTGATTAAAATTACGTACCTACCCCACAAGCCACCTTAGTAATTTCTTGTCCTGTTCCACTGACAAATAGTGCTAGGAAAAGCAATAGTCTATATGCCTCTGTACAAGCCCTAATTTCTCTTGTCCTTGTGGCCTTTACATTAATTGTAAATTGGTGGCTGTAGGATCATCCTGCAGTCAACCTCAAGTACGAGGTACCTAAATAGTTAAATAGTGTTTTGTGAAATGAATATCATCTTCCCTCCAGGGGTTCCTATTTGAGTTCATGAAGCATCTCTATAATACTTATGTGCTGATCAAACTTACTGGTGATAAATCTCTGAATTGGTTCAATGTCTTCCTTTAATCCAATGTCATGCAGATCCCAAACACTCAAGCAATGCTAAAGAATGGGTCACACTAGTGTTGTGTCCTTTACAGATAAGCTACACTTTCCTAAAATTCTTGCAATAAACCTATTTGGCCATTTGCCTTCCCTACAACCAATTTTGCTTGTTTCATGTCTTACTGCTTTGCAACATTATGCCTAGGTATTTAATTGACGTGACTGTCAAGCAGCATACTACTGATGCTGTATTCAAACATCATGGGATTTTTTTTCCTTCTCATCTGCATTAACCTACATTTTTTTTATATTTACAGTAAGCTTCCATTCATCTCACCAATCACAAATTTTGTCTAAGTCATCTTATATCCTCCTATAGTCACTCAATGGCGACATTTGCTCATACACAATAGCGTCATCAGCAAACAGCCTCATAGTGCTGGCCACATTGGCTGTCAGATCCTTAATGTACACTTATTAGCCAAAACATTATGACCACTGCCCACTGCAAGTTGGATGCTGCCTGGTGGCATTGCGGGCATGTGATGCAGTAACAAAAATATGTAAATAGAGCAGAGGGGGGTGGGGGCTCACTTAGGTAAGATATGGGCTGCAAATGGGGAAATCAGTTGAGATAAGTGATTATGATAAATGGCAGATTATTATTATGCTGAGCCTGTGACACACATCTCAAAAGCAGCAATGCTGGTCAAATGTTCATGTGCTATCTATCACTAGGTGCTAAATGGTTAGACATCCATGACTCTTCACAGTACTTGGGGTTTGGCGGCATGTCTGGCTGCAATGTAGGATAGACGGTGATTTGTAGCAACTCTGCTGAAAGAGCACAATGCTAGTGCACGCACAAGTGTTCCATAGCACACTGTTCATTGTAAATTCTGGAACACGGATCTCCGCAGCAGACCACTCCTACATGTTCACATGTCTACCCAACAACATCATCAGTTGTGATTGCAGTGGGCACAGGACCATTCGGATTAAACCATCAATCAATGGAAATGTTGGCTCTTTGGGTGAATCCCATTTTTGCTACACTAGGTTGATAGGTGTCTCCACAAAAACCATCATTGAGGTGAATGGCAGCTCCAAATGTGCAGCACACCACGGATGCTGGCTGGTGGGAGCAGCATTATGCTTGGGAGACATTCTCCTGCACTTGCATGTAGTAATCAAAGACATGCCGACAGCTGTGAATCACCTGTGTCCCTTCATGCTTGATGTCTTCCCCGACAGCGATGTCATCTTTCAGCAGTGTAAATGTCTGTGTCTCAGAGCCAGAATCATGCTACAGAGGTTTGAAAAGCATTATAGTGACGTCACGTTGATGTCTTGGTGGCCAAATTTGCCTTATGTAAACCTAAAAAACCCATCTGGATCACTATCGGGCATCATTACCACGTATGCAAATCAGTGAATTACAAGACCTGTGTGTAGACATCTAATGCTTCATACCTCCTCAAACCTAACAACAAGCAGTCTGATCCCTGATACGCAGAATCAGTGATGTATTTTGTCCCAAAGATGGACAAACAAGCTATTAAGCAGGTCATAATGTTTTGGACCACCAGTCTATACAGGATGTTACAAAAAGGTACTGCCAAACTTTCAGGAAACATTCCTCACACACGAAGAAAGAAAATATGTTATGTGGACATGTGTCCGAAAACGCTTACTTTCCATGTTAGAGCTTATTTTATTACTTTTCTTCAAATCACATTAATCATGGAATGGAAACACACACCAACAGAATGTACCAGCATGACTTCAAACACTTTGTTACAGGAAATATTCAAAATGTCCTCCATTAGCGAGGATACATGCATCCACCCTTCGTCGCATGGAATCCCTGATGCGCTGTTGCAGCCCTGGAGAATGGCGTATTGCATCACAGCCATCCACAATATGAGCACGAAGAGTCTCTACATTTGGTACCGGGGTTACGTAGACAAGAGCATTCAAATGCCCCCATAAATGAAAGTCAAGAGGGTTGAGGTTAGGAGTGTGTGGAGGCCATGGTATTGGTCAGCCTCTACCAATCCATCGGTCACCGAATCTGTTGTTGAGAAGCATACGAACACTTCAACTGAAATGTGCAGGAGCTCCATCGTGCATGAACCACATGTTGTGTTGTACTTGTAAAGGCACATGTTCTAGCAGCACAGGTATGAAATCATGATAACATGCTCCATAGAGCGTAGGTGGAAGAACATGGGGCCCAATCAAGACATCACCAACAATGCCTGCCCAAACGTTCACAGAAAATATGTGTCAATGACGTGATTGCACAATTGCGTGCAGATTCTCATCAGCCCATTCATGTTGACTGTGAAAATTTACAATTTGATCATGTTGGAATGAAACCTCATCCGTAAAGAGAACATTTGCACTGAAATGAGGATTGACACAATGTTGGAGAACCATTCGCAGAAGTGTGCCTGTGGAGACCAATCAGCTGCTGATAGTGCCTGCACACGCTGTACATGGTACGGAAACTACTGGTTCTCCCATAGTACTCTCCATACAGTGACGTGGTCAACGTTACCTTGTACAGCAGCAACTTCTCTGACGCTGACATTAGGGTTATCGTCAACTGCACGAAGAATTGCCTCGTCCATTGCAGGTGTCCTCGTCGTTCTAGGTCTTCCCCAGTCGCTTAGTCATAGGCTGGAATGTTCCGTGCTCCATAAGATGCCGATCAATTTCTTCGAACGTCTTCCTGTCGGGACACCTTCGTTCTGGAAATTTGTCTCGATACAAACGTACCGCACCATGGCTATTGCCCAGTGCTAATCCATACATCAAATGGGCATCTGCCAACTCTGCATTTGTAAACATTGCACTGACTGCAAAACCACGTTCCTGACGAACACTAACCTGTTGATGCTACATATTGATGTGCTTGATGCTATTACTGTAGAGCAATGAGACGCATGTCAACACAAGCACTGAAGTCAACATTACCTTCCTTCAATTGGGCCAACTGGCGGTGAATCGAGGAAGTACAGTACATACTGACGAAACTAAAATGAGCTCTAACATGGAAATTAAGCATTTCCGGACACATGTCCACATAACGTATTTTCTTTATTTGTGTGTGAGGAATGTTTCCTGAAAGTTTGGCCGTACCTTTTTGTAACACCCTGTATAGAGAATGAGAGTGGTGCTATCATACTTCCCCGGGGCACTCCTGAGAATAACCCCAATACCCCTGCCTCTGATGAACACTCACCATCAAGGACGACATTCTGGCTTCTGCTACACAAGAAGTCATCTCGAGCCATTTACATATCTTGAAACCTAATCTGTAATTTCAGACCTTCATCAACAGTATGCAGTGGCGCACTGTGGCAAACACTTTCTGGAAACAGCAATGTGGAATCTGCCTGTTCCCTTCATTGCTGATTTGCAGGATATCTTGTGAGAAAGGAGCAAGTCGAGTTTCACACGAACGATGATTTCTAAATCTGTGCTGATTTGTGAACAGAAGCTTTTCTGTCTCGTGGAAATCAAAGTGAAAATACATTCAAGAATTCTGCAGCAAACCAATGTTAAGGATATTGGTTTGTAATGTTGTGGGTCCATTTTTTTACTCTTCTTATATACAGGAATTACCGTGCTTTTTTCCAATTGCTTATGACTTTGCATTAAGCAGGAAATTACAATAAATGCATGCTAAGAACAGGACCTATGCCATAGTGCACTATTTGTCGAGAGACCCATTGCTGAAATTTTGACATTTTGTTGGCTAAACAGTAGGTTGGAGGATTCAGTTCTGATACTGCACAGCTCTCAAATTATACTTACTAGTTATTAGAGGCATTTGATATCCATAGGTGACACAAGACCAAAACCAGACTGACTCAACTATGTGCTGAATCTGTGGGTCTTCACACTTGAGACATGCATTGGTACCTGGCCATTTCCGCACCCTTCTACAAGGATCATCAGGTATCAAAGAAATGCTTCACTTATTGTGAAAGGAATACAATACCACTGATCCAAGTTCCGCTGGAGGACACCCTGTATCACCACTAGTAATCTCCTTTCCTGTTGCACCACAAACAGAGTGAGGGCAAAATGACTTGTCTATATGCCTCTGAATGAGCCCTAATCTCTCTAAACTTGTCTTCATGGCCCTTACACGGAATGTACATTAGTCGCAGTAGATTGTTCTGCAGTCAGCGTCAACAGCCATTTCTCTAAATTTTCTCACTAGTGCTCCTTAAAAAGATTGTCGCTTGCCATCCACCGGTTTCCATGTACACCACGATTCTTTGTGCACTACATTCCCTGGGGGTTTGTACTGTAGTACATAATGGACACCTAGAGACCCCACTGAATGTGTCGAGATGGTTGTGTACCGTGTGAGTCAACACAGCTCTCCCCATTATCTGCAAAAAAGTCACAGTGCAGTTACAGTAAGTTCCTGAGGTACTACCTGTCAGGTATAATTTGAAGTTAGCAGTCGTCAGTTGTTGTTGGCTCTGAGCAATCTCTGTAGTGCCGATTTTTAACATTTTGTTACTGCAAAGGCTGTGGAATGTTCATATGACGTCGCTGTAGCTTTTGCCAATTGTGTGGTAACTTTGCATGCTGACAAACATTCTTACTGTAAAGTAACAATGCTTGGGCAGTCTTTAAGCATTAACGCTTTAATCCCATTGCAAAGTCAAATTTTTTGATGTAATATTTGACATGTGATCAGTTTGTTTATTTATTTATCTTTGTAATTTTATTTTTGTGGTTTAGGACAAAAACTGTAGTGGTAGTGTATTTCTCCTAGAGCCCTTTTGTGGGCTGCTATTTTCCACTGTGAAAATGAGGCAATTTTTTTTTCCAACTACACAAGTGACGATAGTAGTGATCTGATAACAAACAAAAACTGTTTGTTGTAGCAATTTTTATGCATCTGGTACAGTGTACTATCACAAGATACCAGGTACATCAACAGATGGTAATATCTATTCCCAAAAGCTTTGTAAAACCACTAAGTGGTTGGCAAGTGTGCTTCCCGAGATTCACAAAAGACATAATTGTGTAATACCGTATTTACTCAAATCTAAGCTGCACTTTTTTCCGGTTTTTGTAATCCAAAACACCACCTGCAGCTTAGAATCAAGTGCAAAGTAAGCGGAAGTTCTGAAAAATGTTGGTAGGTGCCGCCACAACTAACTTCTGCCGTCGAATATATGTAGCACTACACAGGCATGCTTTGCAGGCACAAAGATAAATACTGGCGCCAAAACCTCTGCGTCAGTAAACAAATTAAAAAAAAAACGGTGGAGGGTGGTGGGGAGGGGGGGGGGGGGATGGAAGACGAGCTTTTTTCTCTGCCCCGAGTTTCGACCACTGCATTTTCATACTTTATCCAACAAAGTAAATACAAATTCCATATTCTTCATCTCTGAATGTTGCAGCCTTTCAATGTACTACGAAAATCCGACTGAAAGACTGTTTGGGATGTTTGTCAATATGGCCAAGTCTACATTCTGAATTTTTGTCCTACCTCTGACAAGAGATGGTTGTTAATAGCAACTTTTATGAATTGTGAATCACATGCAGTATTCTCTTCACCATAGGAATAATACGAATGTAAACATTTTGCCATGTATTCCTACGTGATTCCTGCTATCTCATTTAAATCCTGTCTTCCTAATAAACTACGAAACTAGAGTGAGACAACAGCAAACGCGGAAGAATATATATATCATGTCATGTTTATATTCGTATTATTCCTATGCTGAATAGTGATACAGTCAGAAATGAAGCACGGCAACTGACTAGATTTTTAAACCTAAGATCGCTCTAATTTCTGTGCAGAATGTAATGCACTAAAGAGGCGTCTGCAAAAATTTTCAAACGGAGAAAATTTTTAGCTAAACTTTTGTTTGGAACATCTATCATATGCAGTCTATTATATGGTTCTTGTTGATCATTATCAAAGAAACCAGCAGTGTAAGTAACAACAAATAGCAGTCTCTTGCCATTGTCTCGCTGATGAGACGATTCCTCTCTCTTTTTTTTTTTTTTTTTATTGTAAGCGGCGGTAGCGTGCGCAAAAGCAAGCCATCCCGCGAGCGGCGACAGGCCGTAAACACGCATAATCAGAATGCGACAAACAATGCATGGCACAGTCCTATAATGCATTTTGAGCTTAGAGTGATGGAAACACCTATACATCTACATCTACATCTACATTGACACTCCGCAAGCCACCCAATGGTGTGTGGCAGAGGGCACTTTACGTGCCACTGTCATTACCTCCCTTTCCTCTTCCAGTCGCGTATGGTTCGCGGGAAGAACGACTTTCTGAAAGCCTCCGTGCGCGCTCTAATCTCTCTAATTTTACATTCGTGATCTCCTCGGGGGGTATAAGTAGGGGGAAGCAATATATTCGATACCTCATCCAGAAACACACCCTCTCGAAACCTGGCGAGCAAGCTACACCGCGATGCAGAGCGCCTCTCTTGCAGAGTCTGCCACTTGAGTTTATTAAACATCTCCGTAACGCTATCATGGTTACCAAATAAGCCTGTGACGAAACGCGCCGCTCTTCTTTGGATCTTCTCTATCTCCTCTGTCAGACCGATCTGGTACGGATCCCACACTGATGAGCAATACTCAAGTATAGGTTGAACGAGTGTTTTGTAAGCCACCTCCTTTGTTGATGGACTACATTTTCTAAGCACTCTCCCAATGAATCTCAACCTGGTACCCGCCTTACCAACAATTAATTTTATATGATCATTCCACTTCAAATCGTTCCGCACGCATACCCCCAGATATTTTACAGAAGTAACTGCTGCCAGTGTTTGTTCCGCTATCATATAATCATACAATAAAGGATCCTTCTTTCTATATATTCGTAATACATTACATTTGTAATGTAACAAAGAGAACGGCACTTAACAGATCAAAGAAAAATAAGCAATCAATTCAAACCAGACGAAGCACTTGAAAAAGACTCTCTAGTATAAATGCGGACGGAGAGCCTGACGCATAGCAATGACTACGTGGTAAAGCTTAACTGCTAAGTTTACCACACGCACCAAACTACTGTAGCTGTATCGTCATTCATTCGACCTAAATGGACCAACTTTGTTTCGGTTTGGAGATGTGGTCTAAAACGTTTCTCCCCCTTGAATTTCGAGTCACAAATTTCAAGTGGGGCTTAGATTCGGAAAAAATTTTTTTCCTTGATTTCGAGTCTCATTTTTCAGGTGCGGCTTAGATTCCAGTGTGGCTTAGATTTGGGTAAATACAGTAAGTGTACTTCCCAAACCATTTTGAGAAACTATTTTGATGGAAAGCATATTTTCCAAGAGCCATTAAAACACTGTTATTTGGTGGGCTGTATACTTCTCACAGCCCTAAAAGCTATATTTCATAACAAAAAGAAAGTAAACTGGTGCAGCAGACTATCACTGGATGCCAGGAGCATGCAGAAGTGGTTCAATGTATTCCCATAAATGCAGTAAAGAAACACAGCTACTGCTAAGTATATCTCTCATGACCAGTAAAAGCCTTAAGTGACTCTTTGCAGCAGGTCGACAGACTGTACAGCCCACGTGAGTCACACTGTCCCATTAACGAATGGAGACACAGTGCACTCTGCTAAAGTAAATGAGAGTGCAGGTTCGCTTTCACCTACATTACACAGTCAGTTGTACTTAGTGATTTCTGGTGGACAAAAGAATATTGAGAAAGGAGAAATGAAGGAAGATAAGTGTTTAATGTCCCATAAACACTGAGGTCTTTAGTGTCTGAGCACAAACTCTGATTGTTTCAAGGATGGGAAGGCTATTTATTGTGCCCTTTCAGAGAAACCATCTCGGCATTTGCCTGTACTGATTTAGAGAAAGCTCAGGAATCCCAAGTCTGGGTGGACTAGATGGAGCTGTAGAGAGCAAAAACTGTAGAGGAAAACAGAGATTGGAATACATCCAGCAGATAATTGAGGCTGTAGGTTGAAAGGGCTACTCTGAGATGAACAGGTTGCCACAGGAGAGTAATGCATGGACTTTAACTGTTAGTCGCCCTGAATGTGAGTCCAGTGAGCTCACCACTGTGCCACCTCACTCGATATATTTTGAGAGAAGTTCCTGATTTAACCATTTCACAGGATGTGGGACGTGTACTTACCATCAACTGTATTTCTTTACTGTATTCCTGAGAACACATCATACGAGCTCTGTGTGCACCTGGCACCTGATGTTAGTTTGCTGCACCAGCTGAACTTTCTGTCTGTTATGAAATGTAGCTTTTAATTGTCATTAAATGTCACTTGTTCCTTTCAGAAGCAGTTGCAAATATATGTGCCACCAAATAATGTTGTTTTGAAGGCCACTGGGAAGTATGGTTACTACCAAAGTAATTTTTCCATGATACAAGAAGAATATACTTACCACAAAATTAATTTCTTTTTTGGACTGCAGAAAAGATACTTACCACCAACTGACCATACTTACCACTAATTTAGTTGTTTTACTATGCTCTTGGGAAAATGTTGTACCTCCTCTGGACGTGGTTGACCTTTTGTGATAATATGCTAAACCACTGGTGCCTGTTTGTCATGACATCAGTGCTGTTGTCACTTGTTACAACAGAACACATTGTTTCATTCTGCAATATATGCTATTGTGACTTGCCTCAGCTCGTTTCTTTAAGTAGTGTTAAATGAAGTTTCTAGGATTGTAAAATAGATAGTCAAATAAAAACAGAAAATTCCTTTTTTTCACATGTAGTAGTAACTCATAACAGCTTACTAAAGACAGTGGGAAGTATACTTACTACTATAGTTTTTTGCTCCTAAATCACAAAAATAAAATAATCAAAAATTAAATTTAGTTGAAACTTCTAAAATGATACCAAAACAATTAACTTTACAGGGCTGCTACAAAAAATGTGCCCACAAATGGGTTAAAAACAAAGTTTGCAAGCTGTGGGGGCAGTGTGAAACTTTTTTAAGCACTGTATTTGAAAAATATTATTCATTTTGTTCCACTTCTAGAATGTTAGGTTTTGTGGATTTTTGCCTGTACATTAATGGGTGTGGATGCGTTCAGTGGAAGCAAGTGTGTCGTGTATGATTTTTCTCAGTAAATATGTCCTACTGACTTTGCAGTATATCTCCAATGTTCTGGATGCATCAAATGAAGTTTAAAAGACAGCTAAATGCTGTTGCTGGTACGTCTCTTCATGTAAATGTCAGAGTTACTATTATTATTCAATACAGAAAGGAAGATTACCAGCTTAGCAATTTGCTGAAAATGGGTTCAATAAAGGGAATATTACAATTAACATCCTGTTAACGACAAATTAATTAGAGATGGGAAGCAGCCCCAGATTGGAGAAGGAAATTGGACGGATAGCTGACTCCATAAAAATTAATACATTTCATACTGTGCTCGAGCACAGGCAATAAAAAACAGTGAGCAAACATGATGCGTGTACTTGTTGCCTCAGGGTCTCCTGCGAAACTGAGGTCCTTGAGTAAGCTACATCACACTGCTTCGTTGTGTACTTGTTGTCAAGCCAGTTTATGAAGTACACATCCCTCTTCATTTTTATATAACTTTGTTTTGAATGCACTGTACAAGAATATTGAATACCTTGAAAATTATCGAGTTCAGCCATTCATTCACATGTAATATTCCAACAGCTCCATCACCGATGAGAGCCTTCAGGGGTGTAAAACGAGTAAGTGAGAAGTGCCACTGAACTACTAACAACCATTTTCATCTACTACTAATCTGCTCACATTAATCATTATTCAAGGGGATCAGTTCTACATCATTTTATTTTTATAAATATACAGAGAAGCAACTACTTGAAAAAAGCCAATGCTCTGCTACTTAAACTGCTCTGCCACTATTTTGATTTAATACTTCATGCTAAATGGGCATTTAATTTTACACAGGACACTGTCATCTAAACTTATTCTGATAAATTCATATACTTCCTTCTTGTGCAATGCCCTTTATGCTGTCAATGCCACGTTGGGACCGGTACAGTAGTTTCTGTTCCGTGGAGGACCAACCGTACCTGCACATAGGCTATTATTATGATGTAATCACCACTTCAAAAGGCATTCCTGTCTGCTCCTAGAGAATATGTTGCATGGCTAAATATGGTCTTCTGTTAGAAAGTGTTTGTGTGTTGTGTATTTGAGGTGGGACAGGTAGGTAAATTCACATATCCAGGTAAATTATTGGTGTACTGGCTAATAAAACATTTTTTACTTTAATTTTGAATATTTGGGGATTTCCCAACTGCTCCTAATGTCGGCTGGCAGATGTTAAAAGGGTGTTGCACCTGAATATAAAACAGTTTTCTTAACCCTAAGCTTCAATGCATATTCTCTATGGAAATTATTTATATTGTGATTGTTATGGTTGCAAACTTTGCAATTAATGCTAAATTCTCTCTTGTCCATTTCAGCAGCTCAAGGTCAGCATATCTTGCTGCTATGTGGAGGACCCAGGTCCAATTCGTGGTAATGCCTTTTTTTTTAAGGAGCGAAGCTACTCCACACCCACACTGACATGGTGACCATCACCAAAGTTTTACCATCACCTCCGTTTGCTTCGTTACAATTGAGAAGTGCACAGGATGTGGGGTCATGATGTTGTCCGTAGGATTACCCACTAATACTGGCACTTTGAGGTGATAGAAGTGGTCGAGAAGTGAGCAGAACGTAGCAGTTTTAAGGGCAGAGGGAGAAAAGTGCCGAGGCAAGCACCAAAGGAAAAGAACTTCTGCAATAGTCTGGACAGATAGTAAGAGCAGTAACAGTTTCTTTCTGTCTGCAAGGGTGAGGTTGTCGTTAGTTTGGGTATCATGCGATGCTCGATACCATTGTCGCAGCTTAAAACACTCTTTACGAGTGTCAGTCCTATTGAGGAGGGGTACTCCTGGGCTGTGCACCTCAGTGTCTCCTGGGCCACCTGCAGCATCTGTACTTGTAACATGCCAAGGTCGTTATACGAGTGGTCAATTGGCCATAAAGAGGTTTGGTTGGATATGTTTATGTTTAGTGTGCAATACTGCTTTCCCGTATTGCCAGTTGGTCAGCTAGATATTTGCAGCTGGCAATGCCATTTAGTTTTGCTGTAATGCAGGGATTCACCAGTGTTTATTTTGTCTGTGAGCTTGTGCTGTCCACAGGTGATTAATTGTCCCTAGATAGAAGTGTTTTTCAGCAGTTGTGTTTTCACCCGTGGTTGTGGTCGTAGTTTCCCAGGTTAAGAATGAAATAATTGTCAGAGTGTCTCAAGTTCCTGTACAGTAGTGTGGTGAGTTTTTTGAATATCTGTGTGTGAGTCTCAAGGCTGTATTCTCTGTGAAGGTCGACAGTGTGTGTGGACTGTGGTGCACTTCGTTGTGTATCACCTGTAGGCGGCACAGGCGGTCAGAGCCACGTAACCCCAGACTGCAGCTGCATGTATCATCATGGGTCTAATCAGTATCATGTACACAGACCTCGATACCCTCCTATTCAGTGTGCTTTACCTGTTGAGCTTAGAGTAACACTGTTTGAGCCTTGCATTTGCTCAGTTGGCCAGTCACTGAAGTATTTGACTTTCACACTGAAACGTATTGGGCGTGTGTGTAGTGTTATTTGTCTTCAGTCTTAATGTGGGGTCCTGCCCACTCATCTCATATAGGGTGCCTAAAGGATGCTGCATTCTCAAAATGCTATACAACAATTCAAGCAAACAACATTAATAGTTTTTATTACAAATAAGAAGTTTGACAATGCTTAACCTGGAATTTACAATGGTGTCGCAAGCAATAGGCGACATGCAGTATAAATCCAAGTCCTTTGCTATATACAATGTTCGTGCAAGTTTGACACACAGTTTGTGGATCACTAATAACTGTTATTGTAGCATTCAGCGCTAGGCCTGTCCGTATACTGTCCTAATCCTGTCCAAATACTGAGTGGCCGAGGCTGGCAGGAGCGGCACTTATATTCTCTTTGTCTAGGGGCCTGCTCCCGTCGTGGTGTGGTCCTTGCCAGTGGGCTATTGGCTGACGGTGTGTTCACTGCCTTCTTAGCTCTTGCAATCTTAATTTTCATTCCAGAGCTTGTGGGTATGCCAGAACACTTAATGTTTGTGCAGTTGTTATGGTTTGTCAGTGAACAGAACTGATTCACACTTGTCAACATTTGCTTTAACACACTGTCGTTCCAGCTAGGCAGTTTTGTTTGCAGTTGCGAATTATGCCTGATGGTTTCCAGTCTTGCACTAGGATGGTAATGTCATCTGCGTAGATGGTTGCCATTGTGTTTTGTTCAGTTGGAAAGTCATTGACGTAGAGATTAAACAAGAGGGGCCCTTGGATGCTGCCTTGGGGTACTCCCACTTGTATACTGTGTTGCGTTGACTGTTTGCCCTGAACGTCGGTGTTGAAGCTTCTGTGGGTGAGATATGAGTGTGTAAGATGCATGAACTCGTTGGAGAGACTAGCAGTGCAGAGTTTGCGAATGAGACGATTGTGCCGTAGATGACTGAAGACCAAGAACAGCACTCCTGTAGCTTTGTTGGTGTTGGGGGTGTGTGTAATATGTTCTACTACACCGAGGAGTTGTTGTGTTGTGGAGTGGTGATTGCAGAATCCAAATTGCTCCAGTCTCAGCGAGTGATTGGTGTTGCAGTGCATAGTAAGATGTTTGAGAATCATCTTCTCAACAATCTTATTCAGGGAGCTCAGCAGGCTGATGGCTCCATAATTTTGTGGTAGGGAGTGGTATTTCCTTGGCTTCCTGAACATCAGGACAGGGAAGTGTTGATGTTGTAGAATGGTATTCGTCATATGTGTGAGATGCTCTATAGCTTTATTTGTGAACTCCTGGGTGACACGGTTTTGAAAGTGATTGGGACCAGGAGCTTTTCTAGCTGTTTTGTGCTTAATAACCTGTGTAATTTCATGTGTAGTAGTATGTATTGTTACATTGCACGTGGGCTGGGTTACAAGCCATGTAACCTCCTGGTTCATTTCAAGTAGCAGTGCTGGATTGGAAGGAGCCAGATTCAGTGTGAATGATGTTTCTAGTGTTCTGGTCATCAGCTCATGCTTCTCCTCCATGGAGTATGCTGGTCTGTAAGGCGGTGGTAAGGGCTTTGACAGCTTCAACAAGTTTCCTGCTTTGTGTAATTTTGGGAATTTGTGGGATATGACTTTTCAAGCATTTCCTTGAACAATGCCCAATTCACACGCTTGTAGCTCAGTATCCTGTGAGATTCATCATACTGCTGTGTTTCTTCCAAGTAAAGTATTACAGGTGTTTGGTGAGGCCAAATCATGTATAATTTCAATGTTGATTGTGACTATAATGCCAATCACATCTAATGTCTATCACATTTAGTCTCTGTTCCCTGTTTTAAGTGTCACCTCAGCTGGCACTAGTGTAATGTAGTTTGGGCGCAGTGCATGTTCGCATAGTTTTTTTGCTAATGGTGTTTGATCTTTGTTAGTTCCAAGCAGAGTGTTTAGCATTAAGATCACCAGTGGCTATTAGTCACTATGCTATGTTGAGTATTGTGCTGATATCGCTTGTTATGATATTACCAGATCAATTGTATATCGATATCAATGTAGTGTTCACTCAGTTGACTTGACCCTAACAGCTGTGGCTTCTAGTCTTGCAGGTTCGGGGATCTTAATGTTTGTGTATTCTTTGTCTCAATATATGATGATTGCTGTTCCACCCACAGTTGTGCCTTCAGGTGGTCAGTACAGTAGATGTAATATCTTGGGAAGAGTAGTTGTTTGTGTGACTGGAGTTAAGCTTTGTTCATGAGAGCATTCCAGATTCCTTTCTCCTCCATAAATGCAGCTAGCTCTGCCCTTTTGTTGCCAATCCCATCTGCATTCCAGAATAGCATCTGAGTGAAAGTACTGTTGTTTGTGTTTTGTGGTGTATTATCTATGGAAGAGTGTGGGCGGTGTGGTGATAGCAGTTTGTATAGCAGCCATGCAATGGCTGGGTGTAGCCGTCATGAGTTTGTGCATGCGTTATGATGAAGAGCCTCAAGAGGATCTTAAGCCACGTGAGTGGGGAATAGTGTCTCCACTATGCCTCTGATTGTGGTGAGAATGTTTGTTATGTCAGCCAAAGTGTTGGCGGTGGTGTTGGTGGCTGGTGGTCCTTATGTTGGTGTACTGGATGGGCTGGCTTGTGTGTTATTCATGGTTCGTATTTCATCTGGGGTCACCTGTGTTATTGCTGTGGTGAGGGGGGCAAGAGTGTGAGTTACAGTTACATTGTTCCTTTTAATGTGTTCCTATGTTTGTCTGGTCTGTTGTTGGTGTATTTGTTGTGGTGTGATAGTGTTCCCTCTTTTGTTTTTTGGGTACCTCTGTTTCATTTCGTGTGTTTGTGGTTGCCCTAGTTTGGGTGTGTCTTCTGTGATATCACGAGTGTCACAATCTGGCCTAGACAGAGTTGACTTGGTGTTGTCTGGGACCGGCAGTGTTGTCATCAGTACAGGGGCAGTTTCTAGCATTGCAGGTGTGGGTTGTGGTTCTGTTGTTGTGGGAGTGTGCCGTGAGTTTGTGGAGCTCTGTGCATCCTCAGTTCATCCACTTCCACTGACAATGCCAGTAAAAGAGATTCCACACCTTACTGATTGGGGGGTGGGGAGTGTCTTGGAGCTGTTCTGGTTACCACTTGTCTGTCTTTGGCACTTTTGCACCTTAGAGCTTCTTTGTATGCTGCACACCATCTGTAGTTTGCACATGGACCCCTCCACATTTGGTACATTTGATAATTGTACCAAGTTTAAAGTGTCGCGCTACATGGTTACCAGTGCATTTGCAGCACTGTGTGCCAGTTCACATCGGGTGCCGCACGGCCAATCTGCTGGCAGTGGTGGCACTGTTGGGGGACACACGGAAGTGTGTATATTTCTACTACGACCATGTGAAGCAGGAGCATCTGCGTCAGAAAGTTGCATGAGTAAGCTGTGTCGTCCAAATCCACTAAATAGTTTGGCTGCAGTCTGTGTGTCACGAATCCCAGAATTCATCTCATGCTCTCACAGTCCCAGCTGAGAGCTGTGATTATACCATGAAGAATGTCATAGAGGGTTGTGGTGTCAACTCCTTTCATGATGTACATTCGAGTTTTTCCCCCTTGGGTGCTATATTTATGATACTCAATTCCCCCAGCTTTGACGAATTTCAGGAGATTTGTGCAATCTGTTTTGTTGCATACATACAGTGATACATGGTTCCTTGTGAGTTTTGTGATTGGTATATGGTGGGGAGTGACTTTCTACAAATGTCTTGTTTAGCTTGCCGGGGCAAGTGTAATTGTGTATTATGACCAGTGGGAAGCCAGTCGGTGTAGTGTTCTGCGTAGCGGCTGGGTTAGTGTTGTGTAGTTGAGGTGCTGCAAAATTGTTTGTATGGGCGCTCATATTACCGATGCTCAGAATTGGTGTTGGTAAAAGCACGCTGCATTTGCCGTGTGAGTCAGTAGGCTCAGTTGTTCGTGTATGTTGCTGCTGATTCCATTTTGGACCCACCAGCTTCGAAGGTCCATCTTTGTTCCACGGAGCTGTCACTTCCAGCTCAAGGACTACTGCGGTGGTTTTGAGGGCCTCTCTAGTATATTCACTGGTGGTGTGACTGGTGTTGGTGTTGCTGTTGCTGTTGCGTTGCTTCCAACCGTCAGTTGGACAATGAGCTCATGCTGTCTCCGAGCCATTGCTTCTTGATTTGTGGCAGCAAAGTCCAGATTTAGCTGGTTCATCACTTACTGATAGGTGGCAAAGCAAGACAGAAACATTGAAGGGAACAGATGGCACTCCTGCCTCTCGTGCTGCAGTCTTGCTACGGGTCGTTGGGTGGGATCTGCTCGGTGGATCTGCCGTCTCCCAGACATAAGGATACTTTTAAGGATAGAATGTGGATATGAGACAATTTTACTTTTTCGTCTGAAAAGACAATTTTGCTTTTTTAGTGTACATACAGAAGAGGGGAGTCCTTATGACTCACTTGTGCAAGATGCAATGCACAGTGCAAGAGAGCACGGGTGGTAGACAGCAGGCCTGTACTGGACAGTGTTGTCCAATGTGAACGTGCCCCGGACACTGAAATACCCTATTAAAGAATGGGAGAGTCACACTGGGGAAGTTCCAACCACAGTTGCAGGAACTTTGAGCCAGAACTCTTGGCCACCTAGCACTGTCAAGTGTGTAGCAGCGTGTGCTTATTAGTGACACTCCAAAGAGTGTCCTGTGGAATCTACGCCAGTTTTAGCGTATATGTAACACAAATATCCTCTCGCAGCTACTGCAGGTACAGGGGAAAGGCAGCTGCTCAGCTGCGACTCACCCGTAGTACTGCCCGTGGTTTTCCTTGGTGGGAGGACTGGAACGAGGTGCACCAAGCCTTGTGATGCCCATTGAGGAACTGTTGGACTGAGGCGTAGTGACTCTGAGGTCAAGAAAGCTGGCAGTGACCAGAACAGGGTGTGCTGACTCACCCCCCCCCCCCCCCCCCACGATACTGATTTCAGTGATGCCATTGCAGAGGATTACACTGTGGTTGGTCATCTGGTTTTGATGTGGGCCAGAACATGAAGCTTTCCTTTGCCTTTTTTTGCTAAATTGACTCTTACTTCTGGGCACAAACACCTATACAGAGCAAATGTATTGGCACCCAGGGTTTGGTTATTTAGGGGGGGGGGTTGGGGGAGTGATGGTTTGTTATTGTTTCCACCCCCCTCACCCAGCTTCCCTCAAAAATGCAACTCGCTAGCAACCTCACTGTTAGCATACGACAGACATCTACAATTTTAATAACAATAATAAACACACAAAAATATATTAAATTATTCAATATAATAGTAACAATACAAATAGGTGGATCAAAGAACGAAGAAAACATAGGACAAACAAAAGAACTTCAGAAAGTGTACAAACTGACATGGACACACTATAATAAAAGAAACATTTCAGTACAAGGCAAACACATGCGCTACAATACAGTTATAGTATCAGAAGCACTCTTCGCATCAGAAATGACCACAATCTGAGGACCAGGCACCACAAAGCAGAAAGAATACAATGCAAAATCCTCAGAAAATTTTTTGGAGCAGTGTACAGAGATGGCATATGGATGAAGAGATCAACCAGAGAATTATAAGAACACAGAGGCAGACTCAGTCACAATCAGAAAAAACCGACTAACATTCCGTGGACACATACACACAATGAACAGCAACAGATTCACAAAGGGATTTAGGATGTAGTAAATGCCTAAATCAAAAAAAACCAGTTGGTTTCAAGAAATAGAAGAAGGCTAAAACGAGCAGGAATCAGAATGGAAATGATGAATGAAAGAGACAAATTCAGAATCAAAATTATGAACATAAAACTTGAAGTAAAGGGAAGGAAGAAAACAGAGAAAATATGTACATATCAAAGGAAACAAGAACACAGTCAATGAATGAAACGATTTTGGGAAGAGAAAAGGGAGGAGGAAATAAGGAAAAATCTGAACAATCACGTAACAACCAAGTTGAACTCTGTCAAAGTGTGTGCTCACCATCATCATTTCAATAAACATTATGACTGAACAGAGGTCTGCAAACACATGTGAATGAGGGGAATACTGTTTCTATCAATGATTTCCAACTGTGTTCGGGAAGTCATTCTTTCTGTTGTTGTTGTATCGGATCTGTTGTTGACACCTGGTATGTTCAACCCAGTGGTGTGCAGCTTTACCCGGCTGGAATGTTGTCAATCAGACCAAAAGCATGTCCTTGTGGGCAGACCCTAGCACGAGCAACTGAAAAGTGTCCTTTATTACATGTAGCTTGTCATTGCTGAAAGGACTTGGCACTTTTGACACACTTCTGTTTCCATGCTACCTCCTTCTCCAAAAGTTATGTGTGCATTTGGAAATTGGTGAAGTAAAAAATATAAAGACATCGTGTCGTTCTGCCACATCTGTCTGTAGTGTGCATTTTGGGGTGCGTGTACGATACAAGGCATTTAGGTATGGTGAGGTTACTTAGCCATTAGTGTTCACAATGGCTGGCATAAAGGAAACATGACAAGTATTACATTAGAAAGCAACAGCGATAGCTTTCCGACCGCATAAATTCTACTAGGCAGAGTCAGAAGCAGACACAGTGGCCTGTGCCAGATACGAGGGTTGGAAGTGGCTGAAATGTGAGTCGTGGGACAGAGAGAAAGAGAGAGAGAGAGAGAACACACAGACAGCACCATAAAGCATTCCCCATCTCTTTCTGCACGGAATGAACCACACTGCTGCCTTCTTAAGGGCACCCCAGTATAATATGTTGTTTGGGAAGTGGGTGGTAGTTATCATCATTGCAATGACCTCCCCTTATATCCACTCCTGCAAGATTGTGAAATCTACAGCCACTGAGGAGATTTATGTGAGATGTTCCTATCAACTTTGTGTAATATTCATATTGCACACTTCTGCAGACAAAACAGATTTTCGACCTTAGCTTAGGAAAGAAAAGAATCATCACAGATCATTAAGGTTCAAAGAACTTGTCTTGAACACTGTAAGGGATCCGTGATCCCACAAACATAGATTCTAGTATCTGACGCCCAGGTCGATAGCGGACAGGAGTCGATTGTCGAGCGCTGCAGTAGGCAGTGAGACTAGTGCTGAGTGGCAAGTAGTATGGTAGAGTGTCGAGTGAGAAGTAGAGTGGGAAAGACGGCCAAGAATGGTGGTCTAGTGAGTTGTAAACGGTAAAATTCACTGGAGTATGACGAGTGAGCACGTCCCCCTGATCGTCGTGGGGTTGACTCTCACTAATGCCGATTCGCGAGTGATAAGAAACAGAAAGTGACAAGTGCCAAATTACGTGTTTCGTGTCAACCGCGTCAGCCAGCAACAACCATGGATTGCAGTGAGGATTGTTGTGAATGTTAACCATCAGCATTGCCTGTGACAAAGTGCTGAAAATCAGCAATCAATAAAAAGAGATAACCACAATTAGACGTGTAAGGCAAAGGTAGCAACAGCCTCAGAATTTGTGTGTTAGTAGGAAATATATATCAGTTGTACATCGCAACCTTTGTGATACTTAATAATAGACAAACTTTCAATCATTAGCTATTCTGTCTCAGAACAGCCGCATTCGGTTGAAATACTCCCGAAACCACAGCAGAACAACGCAGAACAACCAATAGCCTTTCATCCAGTAAGCACACGGTCATATATCATAATAATTAACTGTTTTGTGGCTTTTGTAAATTACCCAAAATCCAGTAAAGGAATTAATCGGGGGTGTTTCAACACGAATGCTTAAAAATTCTTTTCTAGTTAACCTATTTTCAGATTATGAAGAGTTCTTTGTTACAGCTTGTATTTTTGTTCCAGGTGGCACTGAACTTGTTGGCTGTAGTGATGTTGTGAAGGCACAAAGTCGGAAGTTGTTAAACCTTCAGAAACAAGATTTTCAAAAGTACTTCTTCTCAGATACCAATATTTCGCCCCTGTTTGTGTCGGATACACAGATGTCTCAGTTGTTGTCACATAATTTGAGTGTAGTGACTGAATCTAGAAAACAGTTTCTTTTGCTTCCCTATACCCCAAGCATTATGTGCAATACAGGACTCCTAACAAGACAAACACACAGAGCACAGCCCTCTGCCTTCTCTTGCCGTTTCTGCAGTTTGGGAGCACAGTCCGGAAGTCTGACTCATGTTGACCGGACCGGCAGGGCGAAAATGGTCGACGTGGGTTCGAAGCTGGTGACAGAACGGACTGCTGCAGCACGAGCAAAGGTTTTTGTGGGACCCGAACTGATGAAACTCGTACGAGAAAATGGCCTGAAGGAAGGTGACGTACTTAGCGTTGCTCGCCTGGCGGGAATTGTGTGGTCCAAGCAGACGTCCAGCCTTATCCCTCTGTGTCATAACATATCTTTATCCTCTGTGGCTGTGGACATTGAACTGGACTCTGCTCTCAACTGTGTGATAGTAACTGGCACGGCAAAGTGTAGAGGGCAGACGGGTGTGGAGATGGAAGCTCTCACTGCTGTATCGGTGTCTGCCTTAACAGTGTACGATATGTGCAAAGCTGTGAGTCATGACATTGTGATATCTGAAATAATGCTTCTGGCCAAAAGTGGGGGAACTAGAGGAGACTTCCACCGGACATGAGCATCTGTGTGGGGCAGTGAAATAAGTTAAGTATACCTGGTGGGATGTAGGCAAATTTCAAAGTCTGTTCATAGTTATCATAAATTATATACACATCGAATTGGCCTGAATATAAGTTGCACCTTTAATTTCGAAAAAGAGAGAAACTTAATTAAAAATAATTTGTCAAGTTGCCCATTTACAAAAGCTTTTCAAAATGTGTTTTACCCTTAACCAGTTTTTTTGTAGTACACTGTAGATAAATTACACACAAAAACAAAGCTTTCAGTTGCAGTTTTCATGTAAGACACTCTTAACTTCACTAACATTCATTGTTTTGTCACTGTCAGTATTTTTGTCACTCTCCTCCCAAAGTACAGTGGCGTCGCTACAATCCCGGGCATTGCATGTGCAGCATTTCTTGAACCGTACCTTTAAAAAGCACATCTGTTAGATGAATAACTGTGAGTTTGAAATTTGCAACGTAACTGTACCGAATTCCAAATCTCTCTCTCTCTCTGTGCCCTCCCCCAGCTGTGTGGTAGTGTCCTCTGTGTTGCTCTATTGTTTCAATTTTTGATGGTCCCATGCTGTGAAAGTTGAGGTGAAGTGTTCATTCTTAAATAAATAGTGTGTATCAGCTCTTTTCTCCTAGGATCAGGTTGTCATTGCTGTGTTCATTGATGTAAAATGACACTTTTTTAACAGTTCCTGAAAGGTGCACCACTTCATTGACACTTTTGCTCAGGTGTAGAGCATATTGGCCAGACTAATTTACATGTTTCAGCTTTACACTGTATGGTATCCTCTTTTTTAAAGGCCTATTATCTTTCTTGTGTGTGACTTGTCCAGAGATTGAAAATGTTTTATTTTGTAAGTTACCAATCCAGAACAGGTTTCTGTCAATTTAATTCTTCAGATTTTTCCAGAAGTTTGTTGAAATTCCCGAGTTGTCCTTTGCACAGTTGGACATCATTGTCTTCCTCGCATATTTCGGTGACATTAGTTGTTGCTTTCACAAAGTGCTACTTGAGGCTGACCGTCAGATGGAGCAGGTCTGTAATTTGTTCCCTCTGCCTTCGTGCTTCATCTGCAATCTGCTCTGACAGACATCATCCTCGGGTATCCGTGTTGCGTGATATTCCGAGTGTCATCTACACTCACGGGCACGATTCTTGTGTGTTATGTTTTCAGTCCAAGCTGGTTGGTAGAATTCTGTTTGCGGGCTGTACCTGTTTGGGGACAAGGATCGGCAGGGCATGAAACCCTAATCTTTCATCTTTCAGTTAACTCAAATGTCGAGTGTCACTTTTTTCATGTACTGCGGTTACAAATATAAGTAAATACATAACGAAAATTTCTCAACATAGTCATGTTTCTTTTCAGTATGTTTCTCAGATCATAACACTGCAAAGTAAATATTCCATTAAAAGAATATATTTTTGATTGTTTCTTCAGTCAGAGAAGCATTGCCTTTTTGACTTAACAATCAATGTCAAATCATTGTCCCTCAAACAATCCTGCAGGGGTTTGACAATGTGAGACCATGGCTTTATGGAGGATCACCTAGAATTAGCTGCCGTCTTTTCTGACATCATTTTAAATCAATGCTATCATCACTGTTTCTTTTGCTTAGGGTTTTGAGTCTAGGAATGATGCAAACAATCAGCAGTTTATTTCTTTGTTATGTGATCTTTTTTCTCCTCCCTAGCCCCCTTTCTTCCTTCATTTGGTAGCCTTGAGCAAATTGAATATTCCTGCTTTTGTTTGTATTTATTAATCTGTTTGTGCCTCTAATTCTTAAAAGACTTCATTATGACACTAATAATCTGAAGCAGCAAATTTGGGGAAAAAGAGCTGCATTCATTTATGCTGTTGTAAAATGGAGGAATTGGTTGTAGTTGGAAAAAAAATCTGCCTTTTACAGCTGCTGATTTTTGTCATTTATTTTACGTAGCCCACCCATGATCTACAATCTGGTCTTCTTTTTTATGTCGTATTTTTTATGAGAATGTTGAAACACAGATGATTGTTATGCATCTTTGCAGCACCTAAACTTGAATATTGTACTTAAAAATGTTATTTGTTGTCTTTTTTAAATTAAATTGTTATGTTAAAGAAGTGAATTAAATGATTGTTGCCTGTGACATAATTTTGTAGCAGCTAAAATTAAATGCTGGTCTTCAATATTTTAATTGTTATAGTTTGGGGTATGATTGTTGTAATTAGAAAATGAATATGTGCCTTGTGCACTATGTTGTTACAGTAATTTGGAGTTTATTTTGTACATCATCTGGTGTAAATTATAAGAATTTAAGCAAAAACTTCTGTCTCTCAACAGATTTCTTAATAACACTATGCCAGTAACTGGATATGCATATTGAAATATTTGTGTTGTATATTAGATTCTATGACCTGTACCGTGGCAATATTTTGCGGTTGCAAATTTTCTTGACTATTATTAAGTGTGTGTGTGTGTGTGTGTGTGTGTGTGTGTGTGTGTTGCTTATGCCCTACATACGAGTCCTCCAAGGTTCTTATGATCTGACCAATGTACGACATGCCAAAATGCTACAGCTGCATGGGGAGATACAATTAAATCCCATCCCCCCTCTCTCTCTCTCTCTCTCTCTCTCTCTGTCTCTCTCCCTCTCTCTCTCTCTCTCTCTCTCAAAGATCGGCAGGTTCAGGAATCTAACACAGAAAGAATTTAATCACAGTTTCTTTTTCATCTCTATCATACAATGTAGTCCAATTTTTTGCTAATACAGATATAACATTTTGTGATTTATGTTGTGTACTCTACAAAAGATCTAATGATGTCCTCATTCCTTTCTTATAAACAAAACAAAAAGAAACTGACAATAATTGTCATTAAAGTAAAACACAGAACAGTGTCTCCATAGCATCAATGAGCACATCCTTTCAGCACCTTTGACCCAGGCAGTGAACACAGCAGCGGTCAGTCTATGACTTGCAGCAGATGAATCCCAGTCAGCTGCATTGCTCATGCACCCCACGTAAATAATAATAAACAAAATCTAACAATACACATAACCAAGTCTTGATTTGTGACAGTATACCGCTGATGACGAAAAAAATTAGACCCAAAGATTTTGAGATGTGGTACAATAGAACTTTTGCTCTAGTTGAAGCGGTAAGACACAAATGTTGTATTCACACTTTTAAAAAGCTCAGAAAAGTGTTATAACTTTTTCAGAAGTCTAAATCAAACTATGGAAACTCTCGGTAGGAACTTAGAAATATAGGAAATGATAGAGTGCTACTTACCATAAATACATGTTAAGAAGTCTATTTTTTTTTCTTTTAACAAATCTAGCACTGCATATTACTGCCAAATTAGTCATTACCTATGATTGCCCCAGTGGCAGAAGTATGTATAATAATGTCAAAACGTTTGTGACACTACACACTAGGACAAGCTCAAGTTTCAGATACACATTGATTGCGTTCTGGATGATGCTATCTACATGTTCATCCACACTCTGCAAACCACTATGATGAGTATGACAGAGGGTACATCTCACTGTATCAGATATTAAAGCTTGTTCATGTTTCAAGACCATTTAAATCTTTCTCTGCATGCTGTAATTAATCTAATATTGTCCTCACGGTCCCTAAGGGAGCAATAGTTACAAGGTTGTAACATATTCTAGAGTCGTCTTTTGGTAAGCATACTTTCTTAGGATAGTGTACATCTTATCTTGAGGCGTCTGCCAATTCAGTTATTTCAGCATCTCTGTGACACTCTCCCTTGGGTCAAACAAACCTGTGACCATTTGATCTGCCCTTCTCTGCATGCGTTCAAATCACCCATTAATCCATTTTGATACGGGTCCCACACATTTGAGCAATATTCTAGGATGGATTATACAAATGATTTGTAGAATGACTGCATTTCTATGGTATTCTACCAAAAAAAATCTAAGTCTTTCGCCTGCCTTACCCCTGAGTGGGCCTATATGACTGTTCCATTTCATATCCCTACAAAGTGCTCCACCCAGGTAATTGTATGAATAGACTTAATCCAAGCAAGACACCCTGATACTGTAGTCATACCACACTGCGTTTTCTTCATTTTGCAAAATGCACGATTTTACATGTCTGAACATTTAAAAGAAAGTTTGAAATTATCAAGATCTGACGAATGTTTGTACAATTTCTTTCAGACTGTGCTTTATTCTAGATAAATGCACTATCTGTGAAAAGAGTGCTTTACTATTAATATTGTCTGCAAAGTCATTAATGTACATGAACATGAACAGCAATGGTCACAACATACCTCTCTATGACACATCTGAGGTTACTTCTACATCAGATGATGACTCCCCAGCCAAGATAACATGTAAGTCATTCCTACCAAAATATCCTCAATTCCAGTGACAAATTTCACTCGATACCCCTCACAGTAGCAATTTTGATAATAAGCATCAATCTGGCACTAAGTCAAAAGCTGTTCAGAAATCGAGAAATACTGCCTGCACCAGTCGAGCCAGGAAGACGAAAGTTTGAAGGTCAGGTTGACAAAACAGATTGCTACTCACCAGTTAGAGCAGGCAATGGGCAGCAGACAAGCATACTGAAAAAAAAGAAACTGTCAGGTACTATATACTCAAAAAAACACTTAGGTACTGAAGGAATTATCCAAATACCAAATAGGGCTGAAATCAGTAAATGTGACATACATGTGAAGACAGAAAAATAATTACAGTTTCAGAAAAAACTGGATGATTTATTCAAGAGAAAGAGCATCACAAATTGGATGAGATGGTCCACCTCTGGCCCTTATACAAGCTTGGCTCTGGCTGATAGAGTTGTTGGATGTCCAACAGAGGGACATCATGCCAAATTCTATTCAAATGTCACGGTAGATAGTCAAAATCCCGAGGTGGTCTAATGGCCCTGCCCATAATGCTCATTACATTCTCAATTGGGGAGAGATCCAGCAACTTTGCTGGCCAAGCTAGGGTTTGGCAAGCACGAGGACAAGCTGTGTGCGGACAGGCATTATCTTGCTGAAATGTAAGCAATGTATGGCTTGCCAAGAAGGGAAACAAAATAGGATGTACAGTATTGTCAACAGATGACTATGCTGTAGGGGGGGCATCCATGTCACCCCTACAGCATAGTCGTCTGTTGACCAAAAGGGATCTGTTAGGAAAAGAAATCGCACCCCAGATCATCAGTCCTGGTAGTTGGACCGTATGGGATGTGACATTCACGGTGGCATCCCACCGTCTGGGGCGTCTTCAGACACATCTGTGCTGATCATTGGGGCTCAGTTCATAGTGGGATTCATCACTGAAGCCAATTATATTCCAGTCAATGCAATTCCAGACCAGGGACGTGCCTGGGGGCACACCAGATAGCAGTGCGATACCAACCTGGCTGCTGGCTGCCATACAGCCAAACGAGGACTGATGGTCTACTGTGCCATTTCTTTTCATAACAGGACCCCTTTGGTTGTCATCTGTGTCACCATTACAACACAGACATCTGTTGACGATATTATAAACCCCATTTTGTTTCTCTTCATGACAAGCCATCATTTGCTTACATTTCAGCAAGATAATGCCTGCCCACACACAATTCGTCTTCATACTTGCCACACCTTATCTTTGCCAGCAAGGTCACGGGATCTGTCCCCAACTGAGTATGTCTGGGGCATTATGGGCAGGGCCACCCAACCAGCTCATGATTTAGACAATACAATGCGCCACTTGGATAGAATTTGGCTTGATATCCCTCAGTAGGACATCCAACAAATCTATCAATGCCAAGCTTGCTCAAGAGTCAGAGGTGAACCAACTTGCTCAATTTGTGAAGCTCTTTATCTTGAATTAATCAATCAATTTTTCTGACATTGTAATTTTTTTTTTTTTTTTTTTTTTTTTGTCTGTGCACGTACATCACATCTACATATTTCCATCCCACACAGATAATTCTTTCATGCTGCATAATGTTTATTTTTATCTTACGAGAGTAATCTAATGGACAGAGCCCACCTCAGCATAGGGAGTCTCTGCTGGTTGGGAGTGTGGAGGTGGACAGACAGAGAGAAGTGTACTAGGGGGACAGTAACAGTGTGTGAGATTGGAATGGGAGCAGGGGAGGGCATTGAGGTGTGGGGCCACAGGAACGAAACCTAGAAACTTTAGCTGCAGCATATTCTCTACTCCTGTAAACCCCGTTACCTAAACCTTTGCTAGTCTCTCTGTCTCACATATCTAGGCCTTTACCTGCTCCCACCCCAGCCTCACACCACCACACCTGCTTGATGAGGGCTGTCCCATACTTTCTAATATCTAAAAATCTTCCTTCAATGTGCCAGTCTGCCACTCAGTGTCTCCTCTAGGTGGGGAGCAGAAAGCTATCCTATTCCATATTATTGTTATTCCATCCCAGATTTCCCAATGTTTAAAAATTAATTTTACGCTTGCCGTAAAGTATTACACAAACACTAAGTGGTGAGTGAAAATCTCATTCTGGAAACTAAGTGGTTATTTTTTCTGATATTCAAATTATATTTTACTCTCATTTTTGTCCCTTTACCTAATCAACTTTGCAGTGTGACATTTCTGACGAAAGTACGAGTTATTCAGAAAGTAGGTAAAAAGTACTGAATTCTTCCTTTGAATCACTCTCACTTTGTCTCAGGCGCGAGCAAATGTGTGTACCCGTATATGCATTTAGCTGTATCAAATTATCTTCCCCAACACACAAAATGGGGGTCATTATTCAATTTATCTTGAAAGTATGTGTGAAACGCACTTTCCACAAGAAGGCTCAGATGTATAACTCTCAAAATATGTGTTTGCACAATAGGTCTGGAATTTTTAAAGACAAGGCGAAGAAACCATTGGATTGTATAATTTTTTTATTAATCACAAAGAACCAACACGATTCAAAGACATCAACAACAGCAATGGACGTTCAAGTAAAAATGGAAATGTCGTGTGGCTAGGGCCTCCCGTCGGGTAGACCGTTCGCCTGGTGCAGGTCTTTCGATTTGACGACACTTCGGTGACCTGCGCGTCAAGACGTTCAAGTGAATTGTCTGCCTCCAATTCTGATCACAGAGAAACACTCCAATAGGAGAGAGGGCACAACATCCTGCTCCATTTTCAAAAGCTGCAATGTCAAATATTACAACCTGTAACAAAAAAAGGTCATGTGATAATTATTGTTTACATACCGATTACAGTAACAGAGGCATATATGATCTAATAGGAAGGGGGAACAGAAGGGCAGGACATGGGGAACAATGAACAGATGAGATGTGAAACCATGGTAAGTTAATAGTGGCGATAATGCCAGTTAATTACATGTGTGGGAAAAGCAACCACTCTTGCAACTCAGAGCTACTCTTGTTTCTGCAACTGATCTTCCGTTCTTTCACTGTTCCTATTTTTCTCATATTAATAATTCTAGTTATAGAAGGTTTTCTAACTAAAAGCTTATTAGCATTTTGTAATGAAACCGATAAACAATACAGTCTCATTCTCTAATGGAAGAACACAGTACACCGCGTTCGTAAATAACTTGATCCAACAAAACAGTGGACATTCATTACATGACATTTAATTTTAAGTATCAATACAAACACTTACATAAAACATTATTTACACTCAAAACCCATTATTCAAAACTGATGTCCATATGTGTAACTGTTTACAGCAGCAATTATTAATATAGTTACTATTGCTAGCTTTAATATGGATTGTTAAAAAGTTTAGAAATGTTAACTTAAAAATGAACTGTAAGCAAAATCTTTTCTGTTAAAAAGTTAATGTTGAAACCACTGGAGAAACATTATAATGTATTATTGTAGTCATCATGTACACTGAAAAAAAAAAAAAAATTTGCAACACCAAAAAGTAATTAACGTAGAGTAATGAAATTTCAGGAACATATATGTCTAAGTAACTTATTTAAGTGATTAACATTGCAAGATCACAGGATAATATAAGTGCGAGATACACCATTGCAAATGTGATACACTAATGCATTGAAATCCAGTGTAACTGCCCGAATGTAAGCATGCAAACGTGCATGCATTGTGCTGGTTATGAGTTTGTGGGATGAAGTTCCATGCCTGTTTCACATTGTCATCAAAACAGGGATGGTTAATGCTGTTTTTGGGAGACACTGGAGTTGTTCGATGATGTCCCGTGTGCACTAAATTGGAGCCAGACCTGGTTATCAAACAGGTCAAGGCAACATGTTGACATACTGTAGAGTATACACCCATGCCTCCATCTTTGCTACCCTCCCTGTTTACCTCTACCCTGTTGCTTCATAACCTGGGTTGTGAGTAACTGAATCCACTTTCTCTTCTTCCCCTTCTTTCCCCTCTCTCCTCCCTGACGAAGGAACAAAGTTCCAAAAGCTAGGATACGTAAATTTTCTGTTATGTTTTGTGTATCTATTGGCTGTACTGGCCAGCCCCTCTATCTCTTTGTTAGTATTTGTTTCACGTCTTTATATGAGATTTTCCATCATCACAATAATGTTAGTTTATAATTTACGGAGAGCCTAATCCATTATTTCCTGTCAAGGTTTGAAACTTTAGAAAATCATAAATTTTGTCTTGGTAAAATAAAGGTGATTAGATGTTTCCCTTATGCACATGTAAAAGACTGTCAGTTCACATCTACGTTTATAATCTGCAATCCACCAGGAGGTGCATGGTACAGGGTAAGTCCCATTGTACCAGTTATCGGGGTTTCTTGCTGTTTCATTCATGTATGGAGCATGGAAGAATGATTGTCTGAATTTGTCTGAATGCCTCCGTGTGAGCAGTAATCATTCTAATCTTATCTTCACGACCCCTGTGAGAGCAATATGTGGGGGCGGGGGGGGGGGGGGGGGGGGTTGTGGTATATCCCTAGAGTAATCATTTAAAGACAGTTCTTGAAACTTTGCTAATACACTTTCTTGGGTAAGTTTACACCTGTCTTCAACAGTCTGCATTTCAGTTCCTTCAGTATCTCTGTGACACTCTCCCATGGATTAAGCAAACCTGTGACCATGCTGCCTTTCTTTGTATACATTCAATGTCTCCTGCTAGTCTCATCTGGTACAAGTCCCACACACTTTAGCAATAGTCTAGGGGGGGTGGGAGGGGGGGGGGGGTCACACGAATGACTTGTAAGCATCTCTTTAGTAGACTGATTGCACTTCCCCATTATTATACCAATACACCAAGGTCTACAACCTGCTTTACCCACAACTGAACCTATGTGATCATGCCATTTCATATTCCTACAAAGTGTTACACACAGGTATTTGTACGAGTTGGCAGATTCCGACAGTGACTCACCAATATTATAGTCACAGGATACTAAGTTTATACATTTCTAAACATTCAGAGCAAGTTGCCAATCACTGCACCATGTTGCAATCTCATCAAGATCTGACTGAATATTTATGCAGCTTCTCTGAAATAGCACTTCATTACAGATAGCTGCATCATCTGCAAAAATCCTGATTTACAGCAAGGTCATTAATGGACAAGAACTGCAAGGTCCCCAACACACTTCCCTGGGGCACACCTGAAGTTACTTCTACATCTGATGATGACTCTCCATCCAAGGTAACATGCTGTGTCCTTCTTATCAAAAAGTCCTCAATCCAGTCACGTATTTCACTTGATACCCCATATGATCGTACTTTTCACAGTAAGTGTAGGTGTGGAACAGAATCAAATACTGTTAGGAAATCAAGAAACACAATCTACCTGTTGCCTTGATCCAACGCTTTCAGCAAGTTATGTGAGAAAAGTGAGAGTTGGATTACATATCATCTATATTTTTGAAAACCATGCTGGTTGATTCGAGAAGGTAGTTCCATTCGAGATACCTCATTATGTTTGAGCTCAAAATATTTTCTAAGAATCTACAACAAATTGATGTCATGGCTACTGGATGGTAGTTTTGTCACTCCTACAACCCTTCTTGTAGACGGGTGAGATCTGTAACTTTTTCCAAAAACTAGGTAAGGTTTTTTGGATAGATTACAGTGAGAAGAGAGGATAACTCATCCACAAATTCAATATAGAATCTGACTGTGATTCCATCGGGGTCTGGAGCTTTGTTTAATGATTTCAACTGTTTCTCAACACAACTGACACTAATACCTATTTCGTTCATTTTTTCAGTGTACGAGGATTGAATTGGGGCAGTTCTCCTGGGTTTTTATTTGCAAAGGAACATTTGAAAATCGAGTTCAGAATTTCAGCTTTTACTTTGCTACCCTCAATTTCAGTTCCTGTCTCACTTGCTAGGGACTGGACACTAACTTTTTTGCCACTAACAGCCCTTACATACGACCAGAATTTATTTGGATTTTGTGAAATGTCATTTGACAATATTCTGCTACAGTAGTCATTGAAGGCTTCATGCATTGCTCTCTTGACAGCCAAACATGTTTCATCCAGCGTCTCTCAATCTATAATCCTACACTTTGTTTTACACCTATTATGCAGTAATCTCTGTTCCTTTAGAAGTTTTCTTTACAGTGACTGTATACCACGGAGGTTCCATCCCATTATGAACTGTTCTACTAGGAACCTATCTACTCAGTGCGTGGTCAACTGTTCTTTTCAAGTAGAGGAAGAGCACCTCTACATGCTCCTGACCTGTGCTGAAAGTTTCAAGTTCCTCACTGAGATAAGATTTTACTGATTTCTACTTAGTTAACTGAACGCATAATAAGAGGGAAACATTCCATGCAGGAAAATATATCTAAAAACAAAAATGATGTGACTTACCATACGAAAGCACTGGCAGGTCGATAGACACACAAACAAACACAATCATACACACAAAATTCTAGCTTTCGCAACCAACGGTTGCTTCATTTGGAAAGAGGGAAAGACGAAAGGATGTGGGTTTTAAGGGAGAGGGTAAGGAGTCATTCCAATCCCGGGAGCGGAAAGACTTACCTTAGGGGGAAAAAAGAACAGGTATACACTTGCACACACACCCATATCCAACCACACATACACAGACACAAGCAGACATTTGTAAAGGCAAAGAGATTCGGCAGAGATGTCAGTCGAGGCAGAAGTACAGAGGCAAAGATGTTGTTGAAAGACAGGTGAGCTATGAGCAGCGGCAACTTGAAATTAGCAGAGGTTGAGGCCTGGCGGATAACAAGAAGAGAGGATATACTGAAGGGCAAGTTCCCATCTCCGGAGTTCTGCCAACGCAGAAAATCTTTTTGGTTTCGATGCCTTTCGCGTTTTTGGGTTCTCCATAGTTGACTCTGTCAATATTGTCTCTGACGCTATTCCTTATGCTCAACTGGATTCCTTGTCGACTACATTTTCGTCCCATTTTTCTCCCGGTTTAGGCTGTGCGAACGACTTTGAAGCTCATATCATGCTCAAACCCACGGCTCGGCCTAAGTTTTTTCGGGCTCTGCCCATTCCTGTGGCCCTTCAAGATCGGGTAAAACGGGAGTTGGATCGTCTCACTGCGTCAGGGGTCTTACTTCCTGTCACTTCCAGTGAGTGGTCCTCTCCTGTTGTTGTAATTGCTAAGGCCAATGGTGATATTTGTCTCTGTGGCGATTTCAAAGCCACTGTAAATGCTCAATGCCTCATTGACACTTACCCTATGCCCCGTCCTGAAGAACTGTTCACTAAACTCGCTGGAGGACAGTATTTTTCTAAAATTGACCTGTCAGAAGCTTATCATCAACTTCCTCTCGATGCTGCTTCCTGGCAGTTTCTGGTCCTTAACACGCCTTTCGGCCTCTGTCAATACCAACGCTTGCCATTCGGGGTTGCTAGTGCCCCTGCTCTCTTTCAGCGATTCTTGGAACAATTATTGCTCCCTGTCCCTGGGTGTATCAATTACATGGACGACATTGTTGTCACTGCCTCCACCACTGACGAACATCTTCAAAATCTCCGCACACTTTTTAATGTCTTACAGACTGCCAGTCTTAAATGTAATCTTCAGAAATCACAATTTTTTCAGGCATCTATAACGTACTTTGGGTTCCAACTCTCTCGCGATGGTATTCGTCTGTTTCAACACACTGTCGCTGTGATCGATGCCCTTCCTCGCCCTACATCTGTTAAGGAACTGCAGGCCTTCTTGGGGAAAATAGCATACTATCACAAGTTTTTACCATCTGCGGCGTCGGTGGCTCAGCCGTTGCATCCCCTGTTGCATAAAAACGTGCCTTTTCACTGGTCCGCGTCATGTGACGCGGCTTTCCAGAAATTAAAGACTATGCCTGGCTACTTATCGACCTGGCCAACATCTTGTTCTTGCCACAGATGCCTCTCAATATGGGGTCGGTGCAGTCCTTGCACACCATTTTTCTGACGGTTCAGAACAACCCATCGCTTATGCCTCCAAAACGCTCACGGATGCCCAACAAAGGTATTCCCAAATTGAGAAAGAAGCTTTGGTCATTATTTATGCTCTTCATAAGTTTGCTGTTTTTCTCTATGGCTCAAAATTTCATCTTGTTACGGATCACAAACCACTTGTTTCCTTGTTCCATCCATCAACGTCACTTCCCGACAAGGCTGCACACCGCCTCCAGCGTTGGGCTCTTTACTTGTCCCGTTTCAATTATGAGATTCATTTCTGGCCAATGGCTCAACATGCGAATGCTGATGCTTTGTCTCGCCTTCCCATGGGTCCTGATCAGGCATTCAATAGGGACGAACTTTTGTGTTTCCACCTGGATGTTGCCGAGCAGCGGGTTGTGGACGGGTTCCCCATCACTGCGGACAGGCTGGCAGCTGCTACGGGTTCTGACCCTACCCTCTCCCGGGTTTTACGCTGTATTCAGGAGTGTTGGCCAGATCGCCCGTCCGCTAAGACTTCTGATCCGTTGCGGAACTACTACACTTTGCGCTACCGCCTTACGGCTAGGGATGGTATTATCCTCCTCTCCACTGACAATGCTTCACCGCGTGTAGTGGTACCTGCATCTATGCGTGTTGCGGTCTTGCGCCTCGTTCACCAGGGGCACTGGGGTGTGTCTCGCACAAAATCTCTGGCGCACCGTCATGTGTACTGGCCTGGCGCTGACTCTGAAATTGCACACATGGTGGCTGCCTGCGGCCCTTGTGCGTCACAGGCCGCTGCCCCGAAGTCATCTTTGTCACCGTGGCCTTCGCCTGAGAAGCCCTGGGAGTGCATTCATGCTGACTTTGCGGGACCTTTTTTAGGTACTTATTGGCTCCTTGTAATTGACGCCTACTCTAACTTTCCTTTCATTGTCCGTTGCACGTCACCTACCACCGCGGCAACCACCAGTGCTCTCACCCGCATTTTTTCTTTGGAAGGCCTCCCCTCTACTCTTGTTACTGATAATGGTCCGCAATTTGCCTCTTCCGACTTTGCAGATTTTTGTGCTCGTCACGGCGTTACTCATGTCACGGCCCCGCCGTTCCATCCACAATCCAACGGTGAGGCTGAACGGCTGGTCCGCACATTTAAGGCTCAGATGCGGAAACTTCTGACTTCTTCTGCTGATGATGATGCGCTTCTCCAGTTCCTGGCGTCTTACCGTTTCACCCCCATGGGCGATCACAGCCTGGCTGAGCTCTTACATGGCGACAGCCCCGCACGCTACTTCATCTTCTGCGGCCTCCCTCCTCATGGCCGCGGGTGCCTTCCCTTGGCCGGTTCACCGCCGCCGACCTCGTCTGGGTACGCGGATATGGCAGGCGGCCAAAAAGGAGCCCGGGCCGCATCTTACGACACCGTGGTAGACGCCTGTATGAAATCCAGATGGACACGGGTGTTGCAGTGCGTCATTCGGACCAGCTTCGGCCTCGGGTGCCAGCAACGCCTGTTCCGAATGCTGCCACACCACTTTTGGCTCTACCTGATGCCCGGGATCTTGGCATCTCTCAATACTCACAACGCAGCCCTCTCACCGTCATCGCGATGCCAGCACCAGAACGGACGCCACCAGGAGACGTGCCCATGCAGGAACCGGAGGATCATCCTCTGTCAGAGTACATCTACTCGCCTCCTCCTTCAATGGATGCCGACACATCACCCACGTCTCCTGTCATCTCGACCCGTTATCATCGGGGACACTTCCGTCCGTACGGGAAGCCTCCTCCTCGAGACTTTACATTAGCCATCTCCAGGACACCTCCATCAAGACCAGTGCAACAATTTCAAAGGGGGGAAAAATGTTGTGACTCGCCGATTATTCAAAGTGCTGCCGCGCAATTACATGCGTCCTCTACGTGCGGCGCTGTCTGCCAGCCATGCAGCAGCTGCGCCACCTAAGCGGCCAGCCGAGCAGCGGCCGCTAGACTGAGACTCAGTGTTGAATCGAATGCCGACTTGTACACAGGTCAACTTACTCAGTGACTTATATGTGTTGTTGTGTTGTTCCTAAATATATGTGTTAAACTTGAAGTTCTAACACTTCTCTTTGGCAGTAATCTTTTATACAATTCTATTCTACTAGAATGATCCTGCAGTTAATGAGGTCCCAAATGTTTCATTGTATCCTCAATTGACTGCTCTCTTTCTTGATTTTAGTTTCAATATTACATTTCTCCCCCCCCCCCCCCCCCCTCTCCCCCTCTCCACCCTCACTCCATCATTTTCTATGCCGATCACTTCTGCTTTGCAGTCAATATTAGAGGCGAAACTGGTGACAGAAGACATGCAGAAAATGCAAGTCTTTATGTCTGTCAGTTTCAATATTTTACAATAAAATACGAGCCTAAAGTATGCTTTGTGAGAAAAAGCTATCAGAAACATAATAGTATGTAAAATAACTACCTCTATGTTATTTATATGAAATCAAATAACAACACCAAAACATTTGATGATGAGCACTGTAAACAGAAATTGTAAATGGAAACCACTGAAATTGTAAGGTACCAAAAATGTTGTCTTACACTTGGGACTAAGAGAACTATGTCTACTCTAAGTGACGTTAAAAGGGCAATATCACAGCCCTTGACAATTTGGTACCTCAAAGATTTCCAGTTCTTTGCCCACATTCTCTGCCAACTGAGAACATGAAGGGTGGATTTCACTTCATGGTCTTCTTTCCTGCATATAGCTTCCAAACATCAACTCTCACATATAATTTCAAATCAACAGTACAGGATGTCAACAGCATAGAAACAAAACCAAATACACACAATTATAATGTTGTTTCCAGACTTAGGCCTGTAAGTTCAATATTATATTCTCTTACTTTTTTGTTCTTTTCGAGGGTTTTGAATGGATTTAAGAACACTAGAAACACACGATTCTATGCCTTTAGCAAACTCAAGTGGTCCACTTTTAACTAAATTTGAGTTTTCTTTTACACTGAATAAGATGCTGCACATTGTTCCCAATTTATTTCTTGGGTTGGTAATAAAATATTTAACCAATGGTGGTCTAAAATTCCTATACAGTTATTTTCTAGTTTCTGTTTTTAGGACTTTTCCAATTTAGGAACACAATAAGGATCTGTTGAACCACATGCTGAAAACTATAAATTTCTACATCAATTCTTTAAGTCTGAAGACAACATAACCATACCATTAAACAGAGACTCACATTACACAGGACTGAAAGAATATGCACATAAAAACACACATCACTAAAAATAAAAATAAAATTATATTTATACACAGGTACTACTCAGGACAGTAAAATGTTATCATAAATGAATCAACCAAAAAGAAGACATCAGGGGTAACATGAGAAACTAAAAAGGTTTTCAGCTAGTGAAGGAGGCAAGTTGAAAGTATATTTTACAACAACAAGCATTTTTGGTTACATTCAAAACATTAGTGGTACATTCAAAACATAAATAAATAATGAAGCTAGTTGTTTATCTCACCATTTTTTCAAGTTGTGTGAAAATTGCACAAAAGTAGGGAACACCATTTGTGCCGTAACAAAGAGCAGAACAGCATTAAATGAAATATAAAATAATCCATTCACTGTTCAATAAAAGATATTAGATATTTATGGCAACTGAGTTTAAATTCACACTAACCACAAAAGCAAATCAGAGTGGTTAGAAACAGGATAAGTTTAAGGAAGAAAAGTTGAAGTACAAGATGGAGGAAAGGAAACATGAACAAGCTTTAATATCTGGTACAGTGAGATGTACCCTCTGTCATACTCTTCATAGTGGTTTGCAGAGTGTGGATGAACATGTAGATAGCATCATCAAGAACGCAATCAACGTGTATCTGAAACTTGAGCTTCTCCTAGTGTGTAGCGTCACAAACGTTTTGACATTATTATACATACTTCTGCCACTGGGGCAATCATAGGTAATGACTAATTTGGCAGTAATATGCAGTGCTAGATTTGTTAAAAGAAAAAAAATAAGACTTCTTAACATGTATTTATGGTAAGTAGCACTCTATCATTTCCTATATTTCTAAGTTCCTACCGAGAGTTTCCATAGTTTGATTTAGACTTCTGAAAAAGTTACAACACTTTTCTGAGCTTTTTAACAGTGTGAATACAACATTTGTATCTTACCGCTTCAACTAGAGCAAAAGTTCTATTGTATCACATCTCAAAATCTTTGGGTCTAATTTTTTTTGTCATCAGCGGTATACTGTCAAAAATCAAACCTTGCTTATGTGTATTGTTAGATTTTGTTTATTATTATTTATGTGGGGTGTATGAGCAATGCAGCTGACTGGGATTGACCTGCTGCAAGTCATAGACTGACCACTGCTGTGTTCACTGCCTGGGTCAAAGGTGCTGAAAGGATGTGCTCATTGATGCTATGGAGACACTGTTCTGTGTTTTATTTTAATGACAATTATTGTCAGTTTCTTCTTGTTTTGTTTATAAGAAAGGAATGAGGACATCATTAGATCTTTTGAAGAGTACACTACATAAATCACAAAATGTTATTTCTGTATTAGCAAAAAATTGGACTACACTGTATGATAGAGATGAAAAAGAAACCGTGATTAAATTCTTTCTGTGTTAGATTCCTGAACCTGCTGATCTTTGAGAGAGAGAGAGAGAGAGAGTGAGAGAGAGAGAGAGAGAGAGAGGGGGGGGGGGGGATTTAATTGTATCTCCCCATGCAGCCGTAGCATTTTGGCATGTCGTACATTGGTCAGATCATCAGTAGCTTGGAGGACTCGTATGTAGGGCATAAGCAACACACACACACACACACACACACACACTTAATAATAGTCAAGAAAATTTGCAACCGCAAAATATTGCCTTGGTACAGGTCATAGAATCTAATATACAACACAGATATTTCAATATGCATATCCAGTTACTGGAATAGTGTTATTAAGAAAGCTGTTGAGAGACAGAAGTTTTTGCTTAAATTCTTATAATTTACACCAGATGATGTACAAAATAAACTCCAAATTACTGTCACATCATAGTGCACAAAGCACACATTCATTTTCTAATTACAACAATCATACCCCAAACTATAAAAATTAAAATATTGAAGACCAGCATCTAAGTTTAGCTGCTACAAAATTATGTCACAGGTAACAATTATTTAATTCACTTCTTAAACATAACAATTTAATTTAAAAAAGACAACAAATAACATTTTAAGTACAATATTCAAGTTTAGGTGCTGCAAAGATGCATAACAATCATCTATGTTTCAACATTCTTATAAAAAATACAACATAAAAAGGAAGACCTGATTGTAGATCATGGGTGGGCTATGTAAAATAAATGACAAAAATCAGCAGCTGTAAAAGGCAGATTTTTTTCCAACTACAACCAATTCCTCCATTTTACAACAGCATAAATGAATGCAGCTCTTTTTCCCCAAATTTGCTGCTTCAGATTATTAGTGTCATAATGAAGTCTTTTAAGAATTAGAGGCACAAACAGATTAATAAATACAAACAAAAGCAGGAATATTCAATTTGCTCAAGGCTACCAAATGAAGGAAGAAAGGGGGCTAGGGAGGAGAAAAAAGATCACATAACAAAGAAATAAACTGCTGATTGTTTGCATCATTCCTAGACTCAAAACCCTAAGCAAAAGAAACAGTGATGATAGCATTGATTTAAAATGATGTCAGAAAAGACGGCAGCTAATTCTAGGTGATCCTCCATAAAGCCATGGTCTCACGTTGTCAAACCCCTGCAGGATTGTTTGAGGGACAATGATTTGACATTGATTGTTAAGTCAAAAAGGCAATGCATCTTTGACTGAAGAAACAATCAAAAATATATTCTTTTAATGGAATATTTACATTGCAGTGTACTGATCTGAGAAACATACTGAAAAGAAACATGACTATGTTGAGAAATTTTCATTTTGTATTTTCTTATATTTGTAACCGCAGTACATGAAAAAAGTGACACTCGACATTTGAGTTAACTGAAAGATGAAAGATTAGGGTTTCATGCCCTGCCGATCCTTGTCCCCAAACGGGGACAGCCCGCAAACAGAATTTTACCAACCAGCTTGGACTGAAAACATAACACACAAGAATCGTGCCCGTGAGTGTAGATGACACTCGGAATATCACGCAACACGGATACCCGAGGATGGTGTCTGTCAGAGCAGATTGCAGATGAAGCACGAAGGCAGAGGGAACAAATTACAGACCTGCTCCATCTGACGGTCAGTCTCAAGTAGCACTTTGTAAAAGCAACAACTAATGTCACCGAAATATGCGAGGAAGACAATGATGTCCGACTGTGCAAAGGACAACTCAGGAATTTCAGCAAACTTCTGGAAAAACCTGAAGAATTAAATTGACAGAAACCTGTTCTGGATTGGTAACTTACAAAATAAAACATTTTCAATCTCTGGACTAGTCACACACAAGAAAGATAATAGGCCTTTAAAAAAGAGGGTACCATACAGTGTAAAGCTGAAACATGTAAATTAGTCTGGCCAATATGCTCTACACCTGAGCAAAAGTGTCAATGAAGTGGTGCACCTTTTAGGAACTGTTAAAAAAGTGTCATTTTACATCAATGAACACAGCAATGACAACCTGATCCTAGGAGAAAAGAGCTGATACACACTATTTATTTAAGAATGAACACTTCACCTCAACTTTTCACAGCACGGGACCATCAAAAATTGAAACAATAGAGCAACACAGAGGACACTACCACACAGCTGGGGGAGGGCACAGAGAGAGAGAGAGAGTTTAATGACCTACTTACTCACTTTTTACTGGCAACAAGATAAGAGTGCAGGTGATGTCATATCAAAATTGTAGAGAACATGCACGAGAAAAAGTTTTAACAATAGCAAATTAACGTACTTGCTAGTGCTTATTTTTTTTTTTTTAAATATCTCTCTCAAACTGACCAGGTATTGGAAAAAGAAAGATAAATATTTTGAATTAAGACTTAAAACAGGATGGAAACGGGTACCATATTGGCCTGAATATAAGATACGCCATTTCTACAAAAAATCTCCCATAAAAACTGGGACTTTTATGAATCATAGAAACCTCAACTGTAGTGCTTTTTCTTAAGTTTGAAATGAAACAAAAATATCACTACAGTTTGTAATTCAATTGTTGTGTATGAGTTAGCAATGCAAACATTCTCTTTGTTGCTATCCCATTTAGGCAGTGACTACAGAGGGATCCAGAAAAATGTAGACATTCTCTGATAGTTATTACCTTTGGAACAAAGTGTTATATGGCTGCAATTTTGAGTGGTAGCATAAACCACTGTTTTCCCAACAGATCTTGTCGTGTGGGTTTCCAGCAGATGACAATGCAGCACTGGATGAAGTACAACTATTGTTTGAGCAATGCAAGGCTGTACTGAAACAACAATTTATTGTATTTGGTATAAATTTTAAGCCGACAATGCTGTTTAAAATGTGCACAAGGAAAGGTCCTCTGAACAACAACATCAACCTCCAGGTTCCAGCACTGCTGTATTGCAACATTTTTCTAGATCATCTCAAAAATCTATGAAGCATTGTGTATGGGGAAGTGGGATAAGCTGATCAAGTGCATGATAAATTCTGAAGACTGCAAAGTGGAAAGTGTACATTCCAAGATTGTTTCACACTATGAATGAGGACAACTCGAATCGAAGGATGGAGCACTACGAGTGGTCTGAAGGCATGCTTCACGAAGATGAATGGTTTGCAGGGAAGGTTATCTGGCCTAATGAGGCACAATTCAACCTGAATGGTAATGTAAACTGTCATAGCTACGTGTATTGGGCTGCTGAAAATCCTCATGTTCACATGGACAAACATGTTACTTCACTTGGTGTTAATGTGTGGTGTGGTCCGTCATAGTATTGTTTCTCTGACCCATTCTTCTTTGAAGGTACATAACTGGTGAGGTGTATCATATACTGCAAACATTGATTTTATTAGCCATCCAAGTGGTGTTTGGAAACAAAAGATTTTTACCTACAAGACTGTACTCCGCCTCACCACCACAGAGATATCAGATTCTACTTAGATGAAAATATACCTGGACGACAGATAAGTCGAAGAGGAACTGTCAAGTGCCCACCAAGTTCATGGGACCTTACAATTCTCGACTTCTACCAATGGGGGACCTCGACAAACAAAGTTTACCAACAGAACCCAGCTACACTGAATGAGATATGAGAAACCATCAAGACATCCTGTGCAGCTACCACACTGGCAACATTGACAGCTGTACTTCAGTCAACAATTCAGCAACATTGATGTTGCTTGGCTGCTAACAGGTGTCACTTTGAACACAAAATGATCTTCCTCCCATGCAAGATTTTTGACACTATGCCATTTTGTTCCATCAATATTGACTATCAAAGAGAGTCTACATTTTTCTGGACCCCTCTGTATTCCCATTCTCACAGTTTCACTATTTTAGACAATGGAACAGGCACAGTTTTTCTCTAACTGAAGAATATAATTTATTCTTCACCAATGAAGCACAACATTGAGAGAAAATTTTGGAATTCGGTACAATTACGTTGCAAATTTCAAACTCACAGTTATTCATCTAACAGATGTGCTTTTTAAAGGTACGGTTCAAGAAATGCTGCACATGCAATGCCCGGGATTGTAGCGACGCCACTGTACTTTGGGAGGAGAGTGACAAAAATACTGACAGTGACAAAACAATGAATGTTAGTGAAGTTAAGAGTGTCTTACATGAAAACTGCAACTGAAAGCTTTGTTTTTGTGTGTAATTTATCTATAGTGTACTACAAAAAAACTGGTTAAGGGTAAATCACATTTTGAAAAGCTTTTGTAAATGGGCAACTTGACAATTTATTTTTAATTAAGTTTCTCTCTTTTTCGAAATTAAAGGTGCAACTTATATTCAGGCCAATTCGATGTGTATATAATTTATGATAACTATGAACAGACTTTGAAATTTGCCTACATCACACCAGGTATACTTAACTTATTTCACTGCCCCACACAGATGCTCATGTCCGGTGGAAGTCTCCTCTAGTTCCCCCACTTTTGGCCAGAAGCATTATTTCAGATATCACAATGTCATGACTCACAGCTTTGCACATATCGTACACTGTTAAGGCAGACACCGATACAGCAGCGAGAGCTTCCATCTCCATGCCCGTCTGCCCTCTACACTTTGCCGTGCCAGTTATAATCACACAGTTGAGAGCAGAGTCCAGTTCAATGTCCACAGCCACAGAGGATAAAGATATGTTATGACACAGAGGGATAAGGCTGGACGTCTGCTTGGACCCCACAATTCCCGCCAGGCGAGCAACGCTAAGTACCTTCAGGCCATTTTCTCGTATGAGTTTCATCAGTTCGGGTCCCACAAAAACCTTTGCTCGTGCTGTAGCAGTCCGTTCTGTCACCAGCTTCGAACCCACGTTGACCATTTTTGCCCTGCCAGACCGGTCAACATGAGTCCGACTTTCGGACTGTGCTCCCAAACTGCAGAAACGGCAAGAGAAGACAGAGGGCTGTGCTCTGTGTGTTTGTTTTGTTAGGAGTCCTGCATTGCACATAATGCTTGGGGCACAGGGAAGCAAAAGAAACTGTTTTCTAGATTCAGTCACTACACTCAAATTACGTCACAACAACTGAGACATCTGTGTATCCGACACAAACAGGGGCGAAATATTGGTATCTGAGAAGAAGTACTTTTGAAAATCTTGTTTCTGAAGGTTTAACAACTTCCGACTTTGTGCCTTCACGACATCACTACAGCCATCAAGTTCAGGGCCACCTGGAACAAAAATACAAGCTGTAACAAAGAACTCTTCATAATCTGAAAATAGGATAACTACAAAAGAATTTTTAAGCATTCGTGTTGAAACACCCCCGATTAATTCCTTTACTGGATTTTGGGTAATTTACCGAAGCCACCAAACAGTTAATTATTATGATATATGACCGTGTGCTTAATGGATGAAAAGCTATTGGTTGTTCTGCTGTGGTTTCAGGAGTATTTCAACTGAATGCGGCTGTTCTGAGACGGAATAGCTAATGATTGAAAGTTTGTCTATTGTTAAGAATCACAAAGGTTGTGATGTACAACTGATATATATTTCCTACTAACACACAAATTCTGAGGCAGTTGCTACCTTTGCCTTACACGTCTAATTGTGGTTATCTCTTTTTATTGATTGCTGATTTTCAGTACTTTGTCACACGCAATGCTGATGGTTAACATTCACAACAATCCTCACTGCAATCCATGGTTGTTGCTGGCCGACACGGTTGACGTGAAACACGTAATTTGGCACTTGTCACTTTCTGTTTCTTATCACTTGCGAATCGGCATTAGTGAGAGTCAACCCCATGACGATCAGGGGGACGTGCTCACTCGTCATACTCCAGTGAATTTTACCGTTTACAACTCACTCGACCACCATTCTTGCCCGTCTTTCCTGCTCTACTGCTCACTTGACACTCTACCATATTACTGCGCACTCAGCACTAGTCTCACTGCCTACTGCAGCGCTCGACAATCTACTCCTGTCCGCTATCGACCTGGGCGTCAGATACTAGCATCTTTGTTTGTGGGATCACGGATCCCTTACAGTGTTCAAGACAAGTTCTTTGAACCTTAATGATCTGTTATGATTCTTTTCTTTCCTAAGCTAAGGTCAAAAATCTGTTTTGTCTGCAGAAGTGTGCAATATGAATATTACACAAAGTTGATAGGAACATCTCACATAAATCTCCTCAGTGGCTGTAGATTTCACAATCTTGCAGGAGTGGATATAAGGGGAGGTCGTGGTAATGGTGAAAACTACCACCCACTTCCCAAACAACATATTATACTGGGGTGCACTTAAGAAGGCAGCAGTGTGGTGCATTCTGTGCACAAAGAGATGGGGAATGCTTTATGGTGCTGTCTGTGTGTTCTCTCTCTCTCTCTCTCTTTCTCTTTGTCCCACGACTCACATTTCAGCCACTTCCAACCCTCGTATCTGGCACAGGCCACTGTGTCTGCTTCTGACTCTGCCTAGTAGAATTTATGCGGTCGGAAAGCTATCGCTGTTGCTTTCTAATGTAATACTTGTCATGTTTCCTTTATGCCAGCCATTGTGAACACTAATGGCTAAGTAACCTCACCATACCTAAATGCCTTGTATCGTACACGCACCCCAAAATGCACACTACAGACAGATGTGGCAGAATGACACGATGTCTTTATATTTCATACTTCACCAATTTCCAAATGCACACATAACTTTTGGAGAAGGAGGTAGCATGGAAACAGAAGTGTGTCAAAAACGCCAAGTTCTTCCAGCAATGACAAGCTACATTTAATAAAGGACACTTTTCAGTTGCTCGTGCTAGGGTCTGCCCACAAGGACATGCTTTTGGTCTGATTGACAACATTCCAGCCGGGTAAAGCTGCACACCACTGGGTTGAATATACCAGCTGTCAACAGATCCGATACAACAACAACAGAAAGAATGACTTCCCGAACACAGTTGGAAATCACTGATAGAAACAGTATTCCCCTCATTCACATGTGTTTGCAGACCTCTGTTCAGTCATAATGTTTATTGAAATAATGATGGTGAGCACACAATCTGACAGAGTTCAACTTCGTTGTTACATGGTTGTTCAGCTTTTTCCTTCTTTCCTCCTCCCTTTTCTCTTCCCAAAATCTTTTCATTCTTTGACTGTGTTCCTGTTTCCTTTGATATGTACATATTTTCTCTGTTTTCTTCCTTCCCTTTACTTCAAGTTTTATGTTCATAATTTTGATTCTGAATTTGTCTCTTTCATTCATCATTTCCATTCTGATTCCTGCTCGTTTTGGCATTCTTCTATCTCTTTAAACCAACTGGTTTTTTTGATTAAGGCATTTACTACATCCTAAATCCCTTTGTGAATCTGTCGCTGTTCATTGTGTGTATGTGTCCACAGAATGTTAGTCGGTGTTTTCTGATTGTGACTGAATCTGCCTCTGTGTTCTTATAATTCTCTGGTTGATCTCTTCATACATATGCCATCTCTGTGCACTGCTCCAAAAAATTTTCTGAGGATTTTGCATTGTATTCTTTCTGCTTTGTGGTGCCTGGTCCACAGATTGTGGTCATTTCTGATGCGAAGAGTGCTTCTGATACTATAACTGTATTGTAGCGCATGTGTTTGCCTTGTACTGAAATGTTTCTTTTATTACAGTGTGTCCATGTCAGTTTGTACACTTTATGAAGTTCTTTTGTTTGTTCTATGTTTTCTTCCTTCTTTGATCCACCTATTTGTATTGTTACTATTATATTGAATAATTTAATATATTTTTGTGTGTTTATTATTGTTATTAAAATTGTAGATGTCTGTCGTATGCTAACAGCGAGGTTGCTAGCGAGTTGCATTTTTGAGGGAAGCTGGGTGAGGGGGGGCGGAAACAATAACAAACTGTCACTCCCCCCCCAAATAACCCAACCCTGGATGCCAATACATTTGCTCTGTATAGGTGTTTGTGTCCAGAAGTATGAGTCAATTTAGCAAAAAAAAAGCATAGGAAAGCTTCATGTTCTGGCCCACATAAAAACCAGATGACCAACCACAGTGTAATCCTCTGCAATGGCATCACTGAAAGCAGTATGGTGGGAGGGGGAGGGGGGGGAGTCAGCACACCCTGTTCTGGTCACTGCCAGCTTTCTTGACCTCAGAGTCACTACGTCTCACTCCAACAGTTCCTCAATGGGCATCACAAGGCTTGGTGCACCTCGTTCCAGTCCTCCCACCAAGGAAAACCTCGGGCAGTACTACGGGTGAGTCGCAGCTGAGCAGCTGCCTTCCCCCTGTACCTGCAGTAGCTGCGAGAGGATATTTGTGTTACACATACGCTAAAACTGGTGTAGATGCCACAGGACACTCTTTGGAGTGTCACCTACAAGCACACGCTGCTACACACTTGACAGTGCTAGGTGGCCATGAGTTCTGGCTCAAAGTTCCTGCAACTGTGGTTGGAACTTCCCCAGTGTGACTCTCCCATTCTTTAATAGGGTATTTCAGTGTCCGGGGCACGTTCACATTGGACAACACTATCTAGTACAGGCTGCTGTCTTCCACCCGTGCTCTCTTGCACTGAGCATTGCATCTTGCACAAGTGAGTCATAAGGACTCCCCTCTTCTGTATGTACACTAAAAAAGCAAAATTGTCTTTTCAGACGAAAAAGTAAAATTGTCTCATATCCACATTCTATCCTTAAAAGTATCCTTATGTCTGGGAGACGCAGATCCACCGAGCAGATCCCACCCGACGACCAGTAGCAAGACTGCAGCACAAGAGGCAGGAGTGCCATCTGTTCCCTTTGACGTTTCTGTCTTGCTTTGCCACCTATCAGTAAGTGATGAACCAGCTAAATCTGGACTTTGCTGCCACAAATCAAGAAGCAATGGCTTGGAGACAGCATGAGCTCATTGTCCAACTGACGGGTGGAAGCAACGCAACAGCAACAGCAACACCAACATCAGTCACACCACCAGTGAATATACTAGAGAGGCCCTCAATACCACCGCAGTAGTCCTTGAGCTGGAAGTGACAGCTCCGTGGAACAAAGATGGACCTTCGAAGCTGCTGGGTCCAAAATGCAATCAGCAGCAACATACACAAACAACTGAGCCTACTGACTCACACGGCAAATGCAGCGTGCTTTTACCAACACCAGTTCTGAGCATCGGTAATATGAGGGACCATACAAACAATTCTGCAGCACCTCAACTACACAACACTACCCCAGCCGCTACGCAGAACACTACACCGACTGGCTTCCCACTGGTCATAATACACAATTACACTTGCCTCGGCAAGCTAAAAAAGACATTTGTAGAATGTCACTCCCCACAATATACCAAACACAAAACTCACAAGGGACCATGTATCACTGTATGTATGCAACAAAACAGATTGCACAAATCTCCTGAAAATCATCAAAGCTGGGGGAATTGAGTATCATAAATATAACACCCAAGGGGGGAAAACTCGAATGTACATCGTGAAAGGAGTTGACACCACAACCCTCAATGACATTCTTCATGGTATAATCACAGCTCTCAGCTGGGACTGTGAGAGCATGAGATGAATTCTTGGATTCGTGACACACAGATTGCAGCCAAACTATTTAGTGGAGTTCGATGACACAGCTTACTCCTGCAACTTTCTGACGCAGATGCTCCTGCTTCACATGGTCGTAGTAGAAATATACACACTTCCGTGTGTCCCCCAACAGTGCCACCACTGCCAGCAGTTTGGCCATGCGGCACCCGATGTGATCTGGCACACGGTGCCGCAAATGCATTGGTAACCGTGTAGCACGACACTTTAAACTTGGTACAACTATCAAATGTACCAAATGTGGAGGGGTCCATGTGCAAACTACAGATGGTGTGCAGCATACAAAGAAGCTCTAAGGTGCAAAAGTGCCAAAGACAGACAAGTGGTAACCAGAACAGCTCCAAGACACTCCCCACCCCCCAAACCAGTAAGGTGTGGAATCTCTTTTACTGGCATTGTCAGTGGAAGTGGATGAACTGAGGATGCACAGAGCTCCACAAACTCACGGCACACTCCCACAACAACAGAACCACAACCCACACCTGCAGTGCTAGAAACTGCCCCTGTACTGATGACAAAACTGCCGGTCCCAGACAACACCAAGTCAACTCTGTCTAGGACAGATTGTGACACTTGTGATATCACAGAAGACACACCCAAACTAGGGCAACCACAAACACACGAAATAAAACAGAGGTACCCAAAAAACAAAAGAGGGGACACTATCACACCACAACAAATACACCAACAACAGACCAGACAAACATAGGAACACATTAAAAGGAACAATGTAACTGTAACTCACACTCTTGCCCCCCTCACCAAAGCAATAACACAGGTGACCCCAGATGAAATACGAACCATGAATAACACACAAGCCAGCCCATCCAGTACACCAACATAAGGACCACCAGCCACCAACACCACCGCCAGCACCTTGGCTGACATAACAAACATTCTCACCACAATCAGAGGCATAGTGGAGACACTATACCCCACTCACATGGCTTAAGATCCTCTTGAGGCTCTTCATCGTAACACATGCACAAACTCATGACGGCTACACACAGCCAGTGCATGGCTGCTATACAAACTGCTATCACCACACTGCCCACACACTTCCATAGATAATACACCACAAAACACAAACAACAGTACTTTGACCTAGATGCTATTCTGGAATGCAGATGGGATTGGCAACAAAAGGGCAGAGCTAGCTGCATTTATGGAGGAGAAGGGAATCTGGAATGCTCTCATGAACAAAGCTGAGCTCCAGTCACACAAACAACTACTCTTCTCAAGATATTACATCTACTGTACTGACCACCTGAAGGCACAACTGTTGGTGGAACAGCAATCTTCATATATTGAGACAAAGAATACACAAATATTAAGATCCCTGAACCTGAAAGACTAGAAGCCACAGCTGTTAGGGTCAAGTCAATTGAGTGAACACTACATTGATATCGATATACAATTGATCTGGTAATATCATAACAAGCGATATCAGCACAATACTCAACATAGCATAGTGACTAATAGCCACTGGTGATCTTAATGCTAAACACTCTGCTTGGAACTAACAAAGATCAAACACCAATAGCAAAAAAACTATGCGAACATGCACTGCGCCCAAACTACATTACACTAGTGCCAGCTGAGGTGACACTTAAAACAGGGAAGAGAGACTAAATGTGATAGACATTAGATGTGATAGGCATTATAGTCACAATCAACATTGAAATTATACATGATTTGGCCTCATCAAACACCTGTAATACTTTACTCGCAAGAAACACAGCAGTATGATGAATCTCACAGGATACTGAGCTACAAGCGTGTGAATTGGGCATTGTTCAAGGAAATGCTTGAAAAGTCGTATCCCACAAATTCCCAAAATTACACAATGCAGGAAACTTGTTGAAGCTGTCAAAGCCCTTACCACCGCAGTTCAGGATGCAATAGCAGGTACCATTACAGTACTTATACCACAAGAATGCTCAATGGCCCTGCTCCCAGAAATACAGGGGCCAATGTCAATGAGAGATCATCTCGGGAGATACTGGATGTACAAACATAGATTAGATTAGATTAGATTTACTTTCATTCCAATTGATCCGTAGTGAGGAGGTCCTCCAGGATGTGGAACATGTCAGAAAAACAACAATACATGACAAATATTTAAACTAAAACAAATAAGCTAATGTACCATTCCACAGGTCCCAAGTGGAATGATCGTCATTTTTTAATGAACACTAAGAGTCATTTTACAAATACTATTGCACTGAATTTAAAATAAAAAAGTTTTATATTTATTTATAAGGTAAGAAACATGTAATACAACTACTGTAATACTTATTTACAATGAACACATTACTGCACTGAAATGGTGCAGAAGTTAGATTATACTTACACACACACACACACACACACACACACACAAATTTTCAGTGAACACATTACTTCACTGAAATTGTGCAGAAGTTATGTTGTACTTATATACAAATCAGTTGGTTTTCCTCAGAAATTCATCAATGGAGTAGAAGGAGTTGGCCACCAATAAATCCTTTAGGCTTCTCTTAAACTGAATTTCATTGGTTGTTAAGCTTTTTATGGCTGCTGGCAAGTTATTGAAAATGTGTGTTCCTGAATAATGCACACCTTTTTGTACAAGACTAAGTGACTTTAAATCCTTGTGAAGATTATTCTTATTTCTAGTATTGATTCCATGAATTGAGCTGTTGGTTTGAAAAAGTGATATATTTTTAATGACAAATTTCATTAAGGAATAAATATATTGGGAAGCTGTAGTTAGTATCCCTAGCTCCCTAAACAGGCTTCTGCAGGATGGCTCAAATGGCTCTGAGCACTATGGGACTCAACTGCTGAGGTCATTAGTCCCCTAGAACTTAGAACTAGTTAAACCTAACTAACCTAAGGACATCACAAACATCCATGCCCGAGGCAGGATTCGAACCTGCGACCGTAGCGGTCTTGCGGTTCCAGACTGCAGCGCCTGTAACCGCACGGCCACTTCGGCCGGCTCTGCAGGATGTTCTTGAGTTCACACCACATATAATTCTTACTGCACGTTTTTGTGCCCGGAAAACTTTAGCTTGGCTTGATGAATTACCCCAGAAAATAATCCCATATGACATTATGGAATGAAAGTAAGCATAGTATGCCAGCTTTTTCATTTTTATATCCCCTATGTCTGACAAAATTCGCATTGCAAACAGAGATTTGTTAAGACGCTTCAGCAGTTCTGTGGTGTGCTCCTCCCAGTTGAATTTATTATCAAGCTGTAATCCCAAGAATTTAACACCGTCCACTTCTTCTATCTTCTTGTCATCATATGTTAGACATATACTCTTGGGACACCCCTTACAAGTTCTGAACTGCATGTAGTGTGTTTTTTCAAAGTTTAGTGACAAAGAATTGGCTAGGAACCAGTGATTAATGTCTACAAATATTTTATTGGCTGATCTTTCTAAGACTACACTTGATTTGCTATTTATTGCAATGTTTGTATCATCAGCAAACAAAACAAACTTGGCATCTGGTAATGTTACTGATGAAAGGTCATTGATATACACAAGAAAAAGTAAGGGCCCCAAAATGGAACCTTGTGGGACCCCACATGTAATTAGTTCCCAGTTGGATGATGCCTGATAGCTTGATACATGTCTCTTTCCTAATAACACCCTTTGTTTCCTGCCAGAGATATAAGATTTGAACCATTTTGCAGCATTTCCTGTTACACTATAATATTCTAGTTTACTTAAAAGGATATTGTGATTTACACAGTCAAATGCCTTTGACAGATCACAAAATATACCAGTTGCCTGCAATTTTTTCTCTAATGAATTAAGTACATTTTCACTGTAAGTGTAGATAGCCTTCTCAATATCAGAACCTTTTAGAAATCCAAACTGTGACTTTGACAGTATGTTATTTGAGATAAGATGGTTATAAAGACGACTGTACATTACTTTTTCGAAAATTTTTGAGAATGCTGGCAACAGTGAAATTGGACGGAAATTTGATGCTATTTCTTTATCTCCCTTCTTAAACAGTGGCTTAACTTCAGCATATTTCAGCCATTCGGGAAATATTCCACTGATAAACGACTGGTTACACAGATAGCTTAATATGTTACTTAGCTCAGAATCACATTCTTTAATTAACTTTGTTGATATTTCATCATACCCACTAGATGTTTTTGATTTTAAAGATTTTATGATGGACATTATTTCTGTTGGGGTAGTGAGGGTCAAATTCATATTATGGAAGTTACTTGAAATGTCTGGTCTAAGGTAATCCATAGCAGCATCTACCGAACCTGACAACCCCATCTTTTCAGTAACAGTTATAAAATGTTTGTTAAAAAGTTCTGCAACACTATACACATCTGTCACCAATGCATCATTTACTCTTAATGCTATTTGTTCCTCTTCATGTCTGGTTCTACCGGTCTCCTCCTTCACTATATCCCATATTGTCTTTATTTTGTTATCTGATATGACTATCTTTTCCTTGTAATATATTTGCTTTGACATCCGTATTACAGTCTTTAATATTTTGCAGTATTTCTTATAATGTGCTATAGCATCAACATTGGAAATGTTTCGGATTGACAGATACAGTTTTCTTTTTGTTTTACAAGATACCCCAATTCCTCGAGTAATCCATGGCTTCTTTGTACACTTTGCTCTAACCTTGGTAAGTTTTGGGGGAAAGCAGTGTTCAAATAAGGTAAGCACTTTATTAGCAAAAATGTTATATTTTTCATTCATGCCATGAGCACTGTAAACATCAGTCCAGTGAATGTCTCTGAGGAGTGTCCTAAAATAATCAATTTTTGGCTTACTGATTACCCTCTTGAGCTCAGATTTAACAGATTTTATATCCTGTTCAGTATTAACATTTAACAGAAGGAACTGCATGTCATGGTCTGAGAGGCCATTGACTATTGGTTTTGTAATATAATTTTGTTCATTTGACTTTTCTATAAAGATATTATCAATGGCTGTTTGTGAGCAAGTGGTTATCCTAGTGGGGAACTTTACTGTGGGAATTAAGTTGAATGATAGTGTTACTAACTCAAATAGGTTCTTATTGGGAGAGTCTTTAAGGAAATCTACATTGAAATCACCAGCAACCACTATTTCTTTGTTTTTGGTTGTTAAATGGGCCAGTACAGCTTCAAGGTGGTTTACAAACAGATTAAAGTTACCTGCAGGTGCTCGATATACACTTAATATTATGAAAGATTTTTTGTGAAAATCTAATTCTGTTGCACATGCTTCCATATGCTGTTCTAGGCAAAATTTATGAATGTCTATGTTCTTAAATTTATGACAGTTCCTGATGAATGTGGCAACTCCTCCTTTCTCCATTTCTGATCTACAATAGTGAGATGCTAACCTAAACCCTGTAACACTTAAAAGTTCTATACCAGTGGTCACATGATGTTCAGAGAGGCAGATTATGTCAGCTGGGTTTGAAGACTCTAATTCATCTATGCAGATAGTTAATTCATTAATTTTATTTCTCAGTCCTCGAATATTTTGATGCAATAAAGATAGCTGACATTTCACATTGACTGACTTAAAATTGGATGGAGTTAAAATATCTGCTGACAGATGAAAATTCTTAACCAATGGCTGTTTATGTTGATGTAATAAGTTGGAATTATGTTTTTTGATTTCTTTCTCAAACTGAAGGTTTGTCTCAGTTCTAACCTCTCTTAAAATTTGTTTTCTTTCTGTCCTCCCTACCCTAAAAAAGGGTCTTTTCTGAATCCTATAACCACTGGTATTTTACCACTCATGACAGTGCCTCCCCCCTTTAACTTTCCTGCAATTTCCCCAGCCAATTTACCCTTCCCCTTCCTGTTGAGGTGAAGGCCATGCCTAGTATAATCCCACCTACTGACAGAATCAACATGAACCACACCAATGTGTGACCCCGCACCCGACATGAGCAGCCGTTCCAGCTCCAAATTAACTCTCTTGACAGAAGAGTTCAAATGAGGTCGGTCATGGCGCCCAAGAACAGATACAAACTCAACACTGGTATGCCTCGATGCTGATGCCATCTTCGCCAGGTCACACTCTATGCTGTACCCAGGATCTCTGTCAATACTGTTACCTGCCCCACCCACTATAACCACGGTGTCTTCCTTAGTGAAATCTTTGCAAAGTGATCCTAAATCCTCTGTCACCTGCTCCAGACCAGCACTAGGTTTAAAAAAATTGGTGACCTGGTATTCTGATCCTAGTTCATCCTGCAAGAGTTGGCCAACACCTCTTCCATGGGAACTACCTAACAACAACACTTTCTTTCTCTTTACTGATTTCCCTACATTCTTACTTTTCAATTTGCTGCTGAAAGTTTGTTGTGCCCTGTCTACACCTGTAACTGCTTGAGGCTCACCAGCTTCTAACTGAAGCAACAGGTCAAATCTATTTTCCACATTCACCATAAAGCTGTCAGACAAAGTTCTAGGCCTGTTCCTCCTGTTGCCTGTTGCCACTTCCCACCTCTCTTTACCCTTCTCCCTCCTTAACCTGTCAAGATCTCCCCTGGCCTTGTCTAACTCAGCCTGAAGGGCAGCAATTTTCCCCTCCTGTTCCAGTATCTTCCTATCTCTACTACAAATCCTACAAAACCACTGATGAGTCTCATTTACTTCCCCTATTCCCACGCCACTACAGTCACCCACATGGAAAAAACTACAGCACCCATCACACCAAAGCCCCGACCTAACAATTCTATGGCAAGTCAAGCACTTTTCACTCATGATAAACGTAATAATTTATTAAGAATAAGTCAGTTAAATTACAGATAAACACGAAAATATGGTTACACAAATTTGGCCTATACGCAACTGTGTGTAAACAAAAACAAAAGTGCAAAGTTTCTGAAACAACAAGTTAAACTTTACGCTACTTTCCGGAAATGCTAGTTAAATAATGAAGAGGTACACTAAGTTAAATTGCTGGAGAGAGCAAGGAACAACTAAACGAAATTCTATAGATTTGCTGCAGCAGAACGTAAACAGAAAATACGACTGTACGGTCTTTTCGCGTTTTCTGCTATATTACGTAATGAGAAATGAAACCTTTAATGGTACACTTAAACGGCACACTAATACACTTATTTACCATGTAATCAGTACTAATCTATGTGTTTTATAATCTAAAATAACTTATCTTTACGAGAACACCAAACCTCGCGCTAGTCGCTTGGCTGCAGCATATTAGCAGGCTCCAGGGGATCATACAGGCTAAATTAAAACTTTTAAAACCACAAACTGGGACAATAGACTCGCAGGGCTGCACACCACATGACCTGGAGTGTGGCAAATAGCTGCCCACTCCACCAAGAAGAAATACTACACACCAAGTTTACAAATACCTTACAGACCAGCATACTCCATGGAGGGGAAGCATGAGCTGATGACCAGAACACTAGCAACATCATTCACACTGAATCTGGCTCCTTCCAATCCAGCACTGCTACTTGAAATGGACCAGGAGGTTACATGGCCTGTAACCCAGCCCAATTGCAATGTAACAATACATACTGCTACACATGAAATTACACAGGTTATTAAGCACAAAACAACTAGAAAAGCTCCTGGTCCCAATCACTTTCAAAACCATGTCACCCAGGAGTTCACGAATAAAGCTATAGAGCATCTCGCACATGTGATGAATACCATTCTACAACATCAACACTTCCCTGTCCTGATGTTCAGGAAGCCAGGGAAATACCACTCCCTACCACAAAATTATGGAGCCATCAGCCTGCTGAGCTCCCTGAATAAGATTGTTGAGAAGATGATTCTCAAACATCTTACTATGCACTGCAACACCAATGACTCGCTGAGACTGGAGCAATTTGGATTCAGCAATCACCACTCCACAACACAACAACTCCTCCGTGTAGTAGAACATATTACACACACCCCCAACACCATAAAGCTACAGGAGCACTGTTCCTGGTCTTCAGTCATTTACGGAACAATCGTCTCATTCGCAAACTCTGCACTGCTAGTCTCTCCGACGAGCTCGTACACCTTACACACTCATATCTCACTCACAGAAGCTTCAACACCGACATTCAGGGCAAACAGTCAACACAACACAGTATACAAGTGAGAGTACTCCAAGGCAGCATCCAAGGGCCCCTCTTGTTTAATCTCTATGTCAATGACTTTCCAACTGAACAAAACACAATGGCAACCATCTACGCAGATGACACTACCATCCTAGTGCAAGACTGGAAACCATCAGGCATAATTCGCAACTGCAAACAAAACTGCCTAGCTGGAACGACAGTGTGTTAAAGCAAATGCTGACAAGTGTGAAGCAGTTCTGTTCACTGACAAACCATAACAACTGCACAATCATTAAGTGTTCTGGCATACCCACAAGCACTGGAATGAAAATTAAGATCGCAAGAGCAAAGAAGGCAGTGAACACACCGTCAGCGAATAGCCCACTGGCAAGGACCACACCACAATGGGAGCAGGCCCCTAGACAAAGAGAATATAAGTGCCACTCCTGCCAGCCTCGGCCACTCAGTATTTGGACAGGATTAGGACAGTATACGGACAGGCCTAGCGCAGAATGCTACAATAACAGTTACTAGTGATCCACAAGCTGTGTGTGAAACTTGCACGAACATTGTATATAGCAAAGGACTCGGATTTATACTGCATGTCGCCTATTGCTTGCGACACCATTGTAAATTCCAGGTCAAGCATTGTCAAGCTTCTTATTTGTAATAAAAACTATTAATGTTGTTTGCTTGAATTGTTGTATAGCATTTTGAGAATGCAGCATCCTTTAGGCACCCTATATGAGATGAGTGGGTAGGACCCCACATTAAGACTGCAGACAAATAACACTACACACACGCCCAATACGTTTCAGTGTGAAAGTCAAATACTTCAGTGACAGGCCAACTGAGCAAATGCAAGGCTCAAACAGTGTTACTCTAAGCTCAACAGGTAAAGCACACTGAATAGGAGGATATCGAGGTCCGTGTACGTGATACTGATTAGACCCATGATGATACATGCAGCTGCAGTCTGGGGTTACGTGGCTCTGACCGCCTGTGCCGCCTACAGGTGATACAGAACGAAGTGCACCACAGTCCACACACACTGTCGACCTTCACAGAGAATACTGCCTTGAGACTCACACACAGATATTCAAAAAACTCACCACACTACTGTACAGGAACTTGAGACACTCTGACAATCACTTCATTCTTAACCTGGGAAACTACGACCACAACCACGGGTGAAAACACAACTGCTGAAAAACACTTCTATCTAGGGACAATTAATCACCTGTGGACAGCACAAGCTCACAGACAAAATAAACACTGGTGAATCCCTGCATTACAGCAAAACTAAATGGCATTGCCAGCTGCAAATATCTAGCTGACCAACTGGCAATACGGGAAAGCAGTATTGCACACTAAACATAAACATATCCAACCAAACCTCTTTATGGCCAATTGATCACTCGTATAATGACCTTGGCATGTTACAAGTACAGATGCTGCAGGTGGCCCAGGAGAAACTCAGGTGCACAGCCCAGGAGTACCCCTCCTCAATAGGACTGACACCCGTAAAGAGCTTAGGGTTAAGAAAACTGTTTTATATTCAGGTGCAACACCCTTTTAACATCTCCCAGCCGAAATTAGGAGCAATCTGGAAATCCCCAAATATTCAAATTTAAAGTAAAAAATGTTTTATTAGCCAGTCCACCAATAATTTACCTGGATATGTGAATTTACCTACCTGTCCCACCTCAGATACACAACGCACAAACACTTTCTAACAGAAAACCATATTTAGCCATGCAACATATTCTCTAGGACCAGACAGGAATGGTAGATGGTTTACTCCACAGAGGGAAGCTGGCAGCAGCTTTGGAATGCCTTTTGAAGTGGTGATTCCATCATAATAATAGCCTATGTGCAGGTACGGTTGGTTCTCCACGGAACAGAAACTACTGTACTGGTCCCAACGTGGCATTGACAGCATAAAGGACATTGCACAGGAAGGAAGTATATGAATTTATCAGAATAAGTTTAGATGACAGTGTCCTGTGTAGAATTAAATGCCCATTTAGCATGAAGTATTAAATCAAAATAGTGGCAGAGCAGTTTAAGTAGCAGAGCATTGGCTTTTTTCAAGTAGTTGCTTCTCTGTATATTTATAAAAATAAAATGATGTAGAACTGATCCCCTTGAATAATGATTAATGTGAGCAGATTAGTAGTAGATGAAAATGGTTGTTAGTAGTTCAGTGGCACTTCTCACTTACTCGTTTTACACCCCTGAAGGCTCTCATCGGTGATGGAGCTGTTGGAATATTACATGTGAATGAATGGCTGAACTCGATAATTTTCAAGGTATTCAATATTCTTGTACAGTGCATTCAAAACAAAGTTATATAAAAATGAAGAGGGATGTGTACTTCATAAACTGGCTTGACAACAAGCACACAACGAAGCAGTGTGATGTAGCTTACTCAAGCACCTCAGCTTCGCAGGAGACCCTGAGGCAACAAGTACACGCATCATGTTTGCTCACTGTTTTTTATTGCCTGTGCTCGAGCACAGTATGAAATGTATTAATTTCCTTCTCCAATCTGTGGCTGCTTCCCATCTCTAATTAATTTGTCGTTAACAGGATGTTAATTGTAATATTCCCTTTAATGAACTCATTTTCAGCAAATTGCTAAGCTGGTAATCTTCCTTTTTGTATTGAATAATAATAGTAACTCTGACATTTACATGAAGAGGCATACCAGCAGCAGCAGTTAGCTGTCTTTTAAACTTCATTTGATGCATCCAGAACATTGGAGATATACTGCAACGTCAGTAGGACATATTTACTGAGAAAAATCATACACGACACACTTGCCTCCACTGAACGCATCCACACCCATTAATGTACAGGCAAGAATCCACAAAACCTAACATTCTAGAAGTGGAACAAAATGAATAATATTTTTCAAATACAGTGCTTAAAAAAGTTTCACACTGCCCCCACAGCTTGCATACTTTGTTTTTAACCCATTTGTAGGCACATTTTTTGTAGCAGCCCTGTAAAGTTAATTGTTTTGGTATCATTTTAGAAGTTTCAACTAAATTTAATTTTTGATTATTTTATTTTTGTGATTTAGGAGCAAAAAACTATAGTAGTAAGTATACTTCCCACTGTCTTTAGTAAGCTGTTATGAGTTACTACTACATGTGAAAAAAAGGAATTTTCTGTTTTTATTTGACTATCTATTTTACAATCCTAGAAACTTCATTTAACACTGCTTAAAGAAACGAGCTGAGACAAGTCACAATAGCATATATTGCAGAATGAAATAATGTGTTCTGTTGTAACAAGTGACAACAGCACTGATGTCATGACAAACAGACACCAGTTGTTTAGCATATTATCACAAAAGGTCAACCACATCCAGAGGAGGTACAACATTTTCCCAAGAGCATAGTAAAACAACTAAATTAGTGGTAAGTATGGTCAGTTGGTGGTAAGTATCTTTTCTGCAGTCCAAAAAAGAAATTAATTTTGTGGTAAGTATATTCCCCTTGTATCACGGAAAAATTACTTTGGTAGTAAGCATACTTCCCAGTGGCCTTCAAAACAACATTATTTGGTGGCACGTATATTTGCAACTGCTTCTGAAAGGAACAAGTGACATTTAATGACAATTAAAAGCTACATTTCATAACAGACAGAAAGTTCAGCTGGTGCAGCAAACTAACATCAGGTGCCAGGTGCATACAGAGCTCGTATGATGTGTTCTCAGGAATACAGTAAAGAAATACAGTTGATGGGAAGTACACTTCCCACATCCTGTGAAATGGTTAAATCAGGAACTTCTCTCAAAATATATCGAGCGAGGTGGCACAGTGGTGAGCTCACTGGACTCACATTCAGGGCAACTAACAGTTAAAGTCCATGCATTACTCTCCTGTGGCAACCTGTTCATCTCAGAGTAGCCCTTTCAACCTGAGACAATGTAGGTCGAATGAATGACGATACAGCTACAGAAGTTTGGTGCGTGTGGTAAACTTAGCAGTTAAGCTTTACCACGTAGTCATTGCTATGCGTCAGGCTCTCCATCCATATTTATACTAGAGAGCCTTTTTCACGTGCGTCGTCTGGTTTGAATTGATTGCTTATTTTTCTTTGATCTGATAAGTGCCATTCTCTTTGTTATAGGTGTTTCCGTCACTCTAAGCTCAAAACGCATTATCATACTGTGCCATGCATTGTTTGTCGCATTCTGATTATGCGTGTTTACGGCCTGTCGCCGCTCGCGGGATGGCTTGCTTTTGCGCACGCTACTGCCGCTTACAATTAAAAAAAAAAAAAAAGAGAGAGGAATCATCTCATCAGTGAAACAATGGCAAGAGACTGCTGTTTGTTGTTACTTACACTGCTGGTTTCTTTGATAATGATCAACAAGAACCATAGACTGCATATGATAGATGTTCCAAACAAAAGTTTAGCGAAAAATTTTCTCCGTTTGAAAATTTTTGCAGACGCCTCTTTAGTGCATTACATTCTGCACAGAAATTAGAGCCATCTTAGGTTTAAAAATCTAGTCAGTTGCCGTGCTTCATATCTGACTGTATCACTATTCAGCATAGGAATAATACGAATATAAACATGACATGATATATATATTCTTCCGCGTTTGCTGTTGTCTCACTCTAGTTTCATAGTTTATTAGGAAGACAGGATTTAAATGAGATAGCAGGAAACATGTAGGAATACATGGCAAAATGTTTACATTCGAATTATTCTTATGGTGAAGAGAATACTGGATGTGATTCACAATTCACAAAAGTTGCTATTAACAACCATCTCTTGTCACAGGTAGGACAAAAATTCAGAACGTAGACTTGGCCATATTGACAAACATCCCAAACAGTCTTCCAGTCAGATTTTCATAGTACATTGAAAGGCTGCAACATTCGGAGATGAAGAATACGGAATTTGTATTTACTTCGTTGGATAAAGTATGGAAATGCAGTGGTTGAACCTTGGGGCAGAGAAAAAAGCTCGTCTTCCACCCCCACCCCTGTTTTTTTTTAGTTTGTTTACTGACGCATAGGTTTTGGCGCCAGTATTTATCTTTGTGCCTGCAAAGCATGCCTGTGTAGTGCTACATATATTCGACGGCAGAAGTTAGTTGTGGCGGCACCTACCAACATTTTTCAGAACTTCCGCTTACTTTGCACTTGATTCTAAGCCGCAGGCAGTGTTTTGGATTACAAAAACCGGAAAAAAGTGCAGCTTAGATTCGAGTAAACACAATTATGTCTTTTGTGAATCTCGGGAAGCATATTTGCCAACCACTTAGTGGTTTTACAAAGCTTTTGGGAATATATATTACCATCTGTAGATGTACCTGGTATCTTGTGATAGTACACTGTACCAGATGCATAAAAATTGCTACAACAAACAGTTTTTGTTTATTGTCAGATCACTACTATCGTCACTTGTGTAGTTGGAAAAAAAAATTGCCTCATTTTCACAGAGGAAAATAGCAGCTCACAAAAGGGCTCTAGGAGAAATACACTACCACTACAGTTTTTGTACTAAACCACAAAAATAAAATTACAAAAATAAATAAATAAACAAACTGATCACATGTCCAATATAACATCAAAAAATTTGACGTTGCAAAGGGATTAAAGCGTTAATGCTTAAAGACTGCCCAGGCATTGTTACTTTACAGTAAGAATGCTTGTCAGCATGGAAAGTTACCACACAATTGGCAAACGCTACAGCGACATCAAATGAACATTCCACAGCCTTTGCAGTAACAAAATGTTAAAAATCAGCACTACAGAGATTGCTCAGAGCCAACAACAACTGATGACTGCTAACTTCAAATTATAGCTGACAGGTAATACCTCGGGAACTTACTGTAACTGCACTGTGACTTTTTTTGCAGATAATGGGGAGAGCTGTGTTGACTCACACGGTACACAACCATCTCGACACATTCAGTGGGGTCTCTAGGTGTCCATTATGTACTACAGTACAAACCCCCAGGGAATGTAGTGCACAAAGAATCGTGGTGTACATGGAAACCGGTGGATGGCAAGCGACAATCTTTTTAAGGAGCACTAGTGAGAAAATTTAGAGAAATGGCTGTTGACGCTGACTGCAGAACAATCTACTGCGACTAATAGGCATATAGACAAGTCATTTTGCCCTCACTCTGTTTGTGGCGCAACAGGAAAGGAAATTACTAGTGGTGATACAGGGTGTCCTCCAGCGGAACTTGGATCAGTGGTATTGTATTCCTTTCACAATAAGTGAAGCATTTCTTTGATACCTGATGATCCTTGTAGAAGGGTGCGGAAATGGCCAGGTACCAATGCATGTCTCAAGTGTGAAGACCCACAGATTCAGCACATAGTTGAGTCAGTCTGGTTTTGGTCTGGCGTCACCTATGGATATCAAATGCCTCTAATAACTAGTAAGTATAATTTGAGAGCTGTGCAGTATCAGAACTGAATCCTCCAACCTACTGTCTAGCCAACATAATGTCAAAATTTCAGCAATGGGTCTCTCGACTAATAGTGCACTATGGCATAGGTCCTGTTCTTAGCATGCATTTATTGTAATTTCCTGCTTAATGCAAAGTCCTAAGCAATTGGAAAAAAGCACGGTAATTCCTGTATATAAGAAGAGTAAAAAAATGGACCCACATTACAATCCAATATCCTTAACAATGGTTTGCTGCAGAATTCTTGAATGTATTTTCACTTTGATTTCCACGAGACAGAAAAGCTTCTGTTCACAAATCAGCACAGATTTAGAAATCATCGTTCGTGTGAAACTCGACTTGCTCCTTTCTCACAAGATATCCTGCAAATCAGCGATGAAGGGAACAGGCAGATTCCACATTGCTGTTTCTAGAAAGTGTTTGCCACAGTGCGCCACTGCAGACTGTTGATGAAGGTCTGAAATTACAGATTAGGTTTCAAGATATGTGAATGGCTCGAGATGACTTCTTGTGTAGTAGAAGCCAGAATGTCGTCCTTGATGGTGAGTGTTCATCAGAGGCAGGGGTATTGGGGTTATTCTCAGGAGTGCCCCGGGGAAGTATGATAGGATCACTCTCATTCTCTATACAGGGTGTTACAAAAAGGTACGGCCAAACTTTCAGGAAACATTCCTCACACACAAATAAAGAAAATACGTTATGTGGACATGTGTCCGGAAATGCTTAATTTCCATGTTAGAGCTCATTTTAGTTTCGTCAGTATGTACTGTACTTCCTCGATTCACCGCCAGTTGGCCCAATTGAAGGAAGGTAATGTTGACTTCGGTGCTTGTGTTGACATGCGACTCATTGCTCTACAGTAACAGCATCAAGCACATCAATACGTAGCATCAACAGGTTAGTGTTTGTCAGGAACGTGGTTTTGCAGTCAGTGCAATGTTTACAAATGCAGAGTTGGCAGATGCCCATTTGATGTATGGATTAGCACTGGGCAATAGCCATGGCGCGGTACGTTTGTATCGAGACAAATTTCCAGAACGAAGGTGTCCCGACAGGAAGACGTTCGAAGAAATTGATCGGCATCTTATGGAGCACGGAACATTCCAGCCTATGACTAAGCGACTGGGAAGACCTAGAACGACAAGGACACCTGAATGGACGAGGCAATTCTTCGTGCAGTTGACGATAACCCTAATGTCAGTGTCAGAGAAGTTACTGCTGTACAAGATAACATTGACCACGTCACTGTATGGAGAGTGCTACGGGAGAACCAGTTGTTTCCATACCATGTACAGCGTGTGCAGGCACTATCAGCAGCTGATTGGCCTCCACGGTTACACTTGTGCGAATGGTTCACCAACATTGTGTCAATCCTCATTTCAGTGCAAATGTTCTCTTTATGGATGAGGTTTCATTCCAACGTGATCAAATTGTAAATTTTCACTGTCAACTTGAGTGGGCTGACGAGAATCTGCACGCAATTGTGCAATCACGTCATCGACACATATTTTCTGTGAACGTTTGGGCAGGCATTGTTGGTGATGTCTTGATTGGGCCCCATGTTCTTCCACCTACACTCTATGGAGCATGTTATCATGATTTCATACCTGTGCTGCTAGAACATGTGCCTTTACAAGTACAACACAACATGTGGTTCATGCACGATGGAGCTCCTGCACATTTCAGTCGAAGTGTTCGTACGCTTCTCAACAACAGATTCAGTGACCGATGGATTGGTAGAGGCCGACCAATAGCATGGCCTCCACACACTCCCAACCTCAACCCTCTTGACTTTCATTTATGGGGGCATTTGAATACTCTTGTCTACGCAACCCCGGTACCGAATGTAGAGACTCTTCATGCTCATATTGTGGACGTCTGTGATACAATACGCCATTCTCCAGGGCTGCATCAGCGCATCAGGGATTCCATGCGACGGAGGGTGGATGCATGTATCCTCACTAATGGAGGACATTTTGAACATTTCCTGTAACAAAGTGTTTGAAGTCATGCTGGTACATTCTGTTGCTGTGTGTTTCCATTCCATGATTAATGTGATTTAAAGAAAAGTAATAAAATAAGCTCTAACATGGAAAGTAAGCGTTTTCAGACACATGACCACATAACATATTTTCTTTCTTTGTGTGTGAGGAATGTTTCCTGAAAGTTTGGCTGTACCTTTTTGTAATATCCTGTTTAGACTGGTGGTCCAAAACATTATGACCTGCTTAATAGCTTGTTTGTCCATCTTTGGGACAAAATACATCACTGATTCTGCATATCAGGGATCAGACAGCTTGTTGTAAGGTTTGAGGAGGTATGAAACATTAGATGTCTACACACAGGTCTTGTAATTCACGTAAATAACATATCACTGATTTGCATACGTGGTAATGATGCTTGATAGCGATCCAGATGGGTTCTTTAGGTTTACATCAGGCAAATTTGGCCACCAAGACATCAACATGACGTCACTATAATGCTTTTCAAACCTCTGTAGCATGATTCTGGCTCTGAGACACAGACATTTACACTGCTGAAAGATTACATCACTGTCGGGGAAGACATCAAGCATGAAGGGACATAGGTGATTCACAGCTGTCAGCATGTCTTCGATTACTACATGCAAGTGCAGGAGAATGTCTCCCAAGCATAATGCTGCTCCCACCAGCCAGCATCCGTGGTGTGCTGCACATTTGGAGCTGCCATTCACCTCAATGATGGTTTTTGTGGAGACACCTACCAACCTAGTGTAGCAAAAATGGGATTCACCCAAAGAGCCAAAATTTCCATTGATTGATGGTTTAATCCGAATGGTCCTGTGCCCACTGCAATCACAACTGATGATGTTGTTGGGTAGACATGTGAACATGTAGGAGTGGTCTGCTGCGGAGCTCCGTGTTCCAGAATTTACAATGAACAGTGTGCTATGGAACACTTGTGCGTGCACCAGCATTGTGCTACAAATCACCATCTATCCACATTGCAGCCAGACATGCCTCCAAACCCCAAGTACTGTGAAGAGTCATGGATGTCTAACCATTTAGCACCTAGTGATAGATAGCTCATGAACATTTGACCAGCACTGCCGCTTTTGAGATGTGTGTCACAGGCTCAGCATAATAATAATCTGCCATTTATCAAAATCACTTATCTCAACTGATTTCCCCATTTGCAGCCCATATCTTCCCTAAAGTGAGCCCCCATCTGCGTCTGCTCTATTTACATATTTTTGTTACTGCATCACAAGCCCCCAATGCCACCAGGCAGCATCCAACTCGCAGTGGGCAGTGGTCATAATGTTTTGGCTAATAAGTGTACATTAAGGATCTGACAGCCAACGTGGCCAGCACTATGAGGCTGTTTGCTGATGACGCTATTGTGTATGAGCAAATGTCGCCATTGAGTGACTATAGGAGGATATAAGATGACTTGGACAAAATTTGTGATTGGTGAGATGAATGGAAGCTTACTGTAAATATAAAAAAATGTAGGTTAATGCAGATGAGAAGGAAAAAAAAATCCCATGATGTTTGAATACAGCATCAGTAGTATGCTGCTTGACAGTCATGTCAATTAAATACCTAGGCATAATGTTCCAAAGCAGTAAAACATGAAACAAGCAAAATTGGTTGTAGGGAAGGCAAATGGACAAATTGGTTTATTGCAAGAATTTTAGGAAAGTGTAGCTTATCTCTAAAGGACACAACACTAGTGTGACCCATTCTTTAGCATTGCTTGAGTGTTTGGAATCTGCACGACATTGGATTAAAGGAAGACATTGAACCAATTCAGAGATTTGTCACCAGTAAGTTTGACCAGCACATAAGTATTATAGAGATGCTTCATGAACTCAAATAGCAACCCCTGGAGGGAAGATGATATTCTTTTCACAAAACACTATTAAACTATTTAGGTACCTCGTACTTGAAGCTGACTTTAGGTCGATCCTACAGCGACCAATTTACAATTCATGTAAAGGCCACAAAGACAAGAGAAATTAGGGCTTGTACAGAGGTATATAGACTATCATTTTTCCTAGCACTATTTGTCAGTGGAACAGGGCAAGAAATTACTAAGGTGGCTTGTGGGGTATGTACGTAATTTTAATCAGCATGATAGATACATTTTTGTACATGTTTACTTTCAAGGAACTTTGTTGTGCTGTTCTTTTTTAATAAAAACAAATACAAAGCTCGTGTGGGGTATGTACGCAATTTTAATCAGCATGATGGATACATTTTTGTACATGTTTACTTTCAAGGAACTTTGTTGTGCTGTTCTTTTTTAATAAAAACAAATACGAAGCTCGTGCTTATTCACTCCATTCCTGGCTGATGAAAGTATCTATTGTAATTATCATCTTTCTCATGTTCCCAGTACCTCGGAAACTCTCTGTCAATTGCATTTCTTTTTATTTGGCATTTATGGTGTGGACATCTTGGAATTCACGAGCATCTATTCTGTTATCAGAAACATTACATTCTCTTCAGACCATTCTGCTGCTCAAAGATCTTGAGTTGAAGACAAAAGTTCACTGATGAAACACCAAAATTTAGCTCTTTCTCTCCTGCTCTCACCAATGCAGAGATGATGGAGACTTCGTTTGACAGTTCATCGAAGGACTGATAATGGGCAGAACATGAGTGAACACCTGTGAATGCTAACCAAATGCAACAGAATGGTGTCTGCTTGTGCTCAGCTACTGTTCAGAGCCACAGAGAATTCTTGTTCATTTGTGTCCGCTCCAGTGAAAAATGAGTTTCAGACCTGCAGTCCAGTCTTTTAAGTTTAGCAGGCAGATGGATCAGTCATGTTTTGGGCCAGTATGGTATACAGATGTCTGACACATATCATTTCTAATGAGGCTATTTGAGGGCTGAGCAATTTGATGACAGGATCCTCGAAACTACTGACCTGTCATATAGTCGACATTTGGATGATCATTGGTTGTGTTTCAAGATGACAATGCACAAGTACACCATGGGATATGAATGATGGAGGAAATCAAAGTCAAAATGAGGGCAGCTCAGTCTGTATTATTGTAAAATATTAGGAGAGAGAGAGTCACAGACATGATATGCGAGTTGAGATGGTAATCACAAAAAGAAATACTTTTTTGCTGTGGCAAGATCTTTTCACAAAATTCCAGTCTCCAACTTCATCCTCCAAATGCAAAAACATTTTAATTTTCATAGCACTCACCTTCATAGGGAAAAATGATCGTTATAATAAAACACAACAAATCAGAGATCACACAAAGCAATTTAAGTGTTACTTTTCCCCACACATTGTTCAAGAGTGGAACGGTAGAGAAACAGTATGAAAGTGGTTTGATAAATCCTCTGTCAGGCACTGATTTGTGAAATGCAGAGTAGTCATATAGATGCAGACATTTCATATCCCATAAGCACGGTGGTTGTGGAGGTCTAGTGGGTAGCGCACTAGACTCCAATCAGGAGGTCCTGGGCTCGATTCCCCATAAAACATAAAAGTGGGGATTTTTCCTTGTTCCAGTGACTGCAGGATCACCCCAGGTGACACCAACCTGCTATCAGATGATTTCTGGGGATGTTTCCCAGGGGTAAAAGGAAGCTGGGGTGATAGGCCATAACCCTCTCCCTCCTAGTGCCACGGTGAACAAAGGCTGCACCCTACCTGCTGTCAGGACAACAGCCCAGTCACTGCCTGCCATCATAGACCTTACTTTAACTTTTATGTTGTAAGCGTCTGAACAATTACTTTAACACAGAACATATACAGAAATGAACAAGACCAGAATAATTAACATATTCTGTTGGATTTTCTGTTGCGGCTATATCATAAATTAAACAACAACAGAAAGACATCTTCAATCAATTTTCTAAAATTCATGACATAAAAGTATTGTATAAATCATTAAAACTCTACTGTACTCTATCGAAATTGTAATACTGCTGGGTAGATGCCAACGTTAGCATGCAGCTAGAGCCAGTGTTGACATGATTTTTAAGCTGTTGTCCACATCCAACTAGATGAATAGCAGACTGGTATGCACACCCCACATCAGTTACATGATCCTCAAACATTTTGAAAACATTCTCACACTTTCACACACGATAATATTAGATACATACAGATACAGGGTACATACCTTTCACCCTGGTGTGGGTTGGAAGGTTGGGGGGGAGGGGGGAGGTGGCATGGAAAGGGCATCTGGCCACAATTTACCACTAATACTGCCAAATCCACATTAACATGCTGAGACTGTGATAGCAGGGGATAAGAAAAAGAAAAAGTAAAATGTATCAAAGTTGTGAGGTAAAAGTTTGTGCCCACTGCCAGAAGAAAATTCACTCCAGATTTAATGTTGCAACAGTGCATATGGAGTACATGAAATGATCACATTTACAGATCAATACTGCAAATGCTTCTCAGCTAGCATGTATCGACCCATGCCAAAACACACACATTAGTATGTGGTGTAGCCCTCACTGGTGATAATGCAGGCACTGACTATAGCATTCAGTCGATAGTACAGATGGCAAAAACTGTCCTGAGATAAATTATGTCACACATGCTCAATCTGTTCAGATAGTTATGTAAGAGTTGTTGGTTGACAAGTTGCACGAGTCACTTCTCATCCCATGTTCCCACATGTGCTCGGTTGGAGACAAACTCGTAGAACATGGTGGCCCGGGAAGTCACTGTTCATCTTTCTGAGAACACTGAGTTTCGTGGGCAGTGTGTGGGTCAACACTGTACTGTTGGAACAGTACATTACCTTCCAGTTGCAAGAATGCAAAAATAACGGGTGTAACATCATTCTGTATGTACCAAGTGCAGAAACACCACAGACGAATGAGAGTTGTAGTTTATCGCCTGGGGTGGGGCCACTGTATCTTGGACTAATGCACTCTACAAGAGAGTGCTCACCAGATTTATGTCATTTGCTGATACGACCATCACTTGTCTGCGAGCGGAATCTGCTTTCATCACTTACAACCATGGCGTGCCATGCCATCCTCAAAGAGATCCTCTGATGGCACCACTCTAACCATACATGTCAGTGCTGAGGCACGATTGGAAGACGGGATAGATGTGTGCACGTCCGTAACGCAACTGGCAATAACTGCTTCGCAACAGTTTGTGTTGACACATCTGGGCCTCACAAGACCTTTTATCTGTGCTGTGGTAGCCGTACGATCTGCAACTGCTGCCCTTTCAGTACAACAATCCTAGTGAGCATCTGTGCTGTGTGGATGTCCAGAACCTCGACTACGTGTGTGAGAATGTTCACGTGACTACTGATACTAGGAATGTTGCATAACTGACGCAGCACATCCAACTTGTGTGGCAATTCCCCCGAAAGGACCATCCTGCCACTCGGAAGCCCACAATTTGACCCCTTTTTAAACTCACTCGTTGGCTATAAGAATCACGAGTGTGCCTTCCTGGCATGGTTGCCTGCTTGCTTCACATGTCTGCATCACACTGGCTGTGAGCATTTCCTATTAAAGGGTAGACACATATAGCACTCTGATAGCTATGCCATTACACTATCTGTTGGCGGATGACACTGAAACCATTGCCAGTACATCTACTATTCCCAGGTGACATGTGTTGTCATCAGAACAAAATTGACATTGTTTTTCCAGGTGTACAATATAAGCTGTATCAGCAGAAACATGTGACTAAAAAGATGCTAGCCTTACATTATTCTTGCACATTATCATTATCTTTGATGTTAATATGACAAGAAACATGAAAAATGCAATATTGAAAGTGAAGTTCATGGGAGAGATCTATGAACCGTTCAAAGTAAAGACAGGAGTGAGGCATGAGGATGGCCATCACCCACTCTATTTAACTCAGTTTTGGAGAAAATAATCAGGACATGGGACAAAAGAGACAGATGGGTGAAGACTGAACTGTCGCCCTCCAAGTGCCGTGCCAAACAAAGACTGCACTCTACGTGTAGTCAGATCATGTCACACACCACACCATGACTTTCGAAATATATATGCACATGTAGATAAAATGTCTGGCCTTTGCTGATGATATAGCCATCATAACAAATAACAGAAAAGAAGACAAAAAAGCTCTACAAACTCTTTATCAAATCTCAATCAAAACGGGACTACAAATCTCAAATGAAAAAAACTTGTACATTGACACAATGTAAAGAGACAGACACCCACTGGTAACAAAGTATGGGAAGATATCACATGAAGAAAGTTTCCAGTGCCTGGAAGAGATTACTCAGAAAATAAGACTGAACTCAACATCCAATGAAAAAAGAATCACAAAACTACATAAGGTATTCAGACTTATATGGAACAATTATAACAAAAGAAGTTTTTCCATCAATGCCAAATTAAGACACTGTAGTACAGTAGTTACCACAGGCCTTGTACACCTCAGAACAACAGCCATGAAGGGAAGAACAAAAATCAAAGAGATGGAAAAACAGAAGGAAAGATCTACAGGCCAGTTCAGAGAGAGGGGATCTGGATAAACATATTGACAAAAGAACTGTACAAATACAAACAGAGGATTAAAAACAGCACCAGGTAAAGAAGGACAAGGTTCTAGAGACACATACAAATTATGCACAAAAACAGACTTACCAAGAATATTTTTTATATAGTTATGACTAATAAAGTGAAAACCAACTGGGTATAGGAAACCATGGAGGACCTCAAGAAACAAAACATCTCCACAGAAGACATCACAGACAGGAAAAAATACAGAGTAAAAAACTGGAAAACAGAAATTTCAGCAGATATTGAAAGAGAAGAAAATGGGGAAGAACGGTACAGAAGAGAGGAAGAGGAATCACAATGAATATATGAGAAGTTTTTGAAAGACAAATGAAATAGACAGAAAAAAAGCCTTGAAAATTGATGGTGCTCTCCTTAAGGGGGTATTAATTAACAATAATTCAATATAATAATAATAATAATAACAATAACAATAATAAGAAGAACTAAAAGAAAAATATAGACAAAGACTAACAGAAATACTGAAAACAGAATTGACAGCAAGAAACAAGACAAAAGCTATAAATACTTATGCCATACCAATATTGACCTACTCATTTGGGGTAGTGAAATGGAGTAACACAGACCTAGAAGCACTCAATACACTTACACGATCACAATGCCACAAATATAGAATACATCACATACATTCAGCAACAGAAAGATTCACATTAAGCAGAAAGAAAGCAGGAAGGGGATTTATCGACAGAAAAAAACTACATTATGGACAGGTAGACAATTTAAGAAAATTCTTTCTAGAATGAGCAGAAACTAGCAAAATACACAAAGCAATCACTCATATAAATACATCGGCTACACCACTGCAACTTCATAACCACTTCTACAACCCTTTAGATCACATAACATCAACAGATACGAAGAAAGTAAATTGGAAAAAGAAAACACTTCATGGCAAGCACCCGTATCATCTAACACAGCCACACATCGATCAAGAGGCATCCAACACATGGCTAAGAAAAGGCAATATATACAGTGAGACAGAAGGATTCATGATTGCAATACAGGATCAAACAATAAACACCAGGTATTACAGCAAGCATATTATTAAAGATCCCAATACCACAACGGATAAATGCAGACTTTGTAAACAACAAATAGAAACAGTAGATCACATCACAAGCAGATGTACAATACTAGCAAATACAGAATACCCCAGAAGACATGACAATGTCGCAAAAATAATACATCAACAGCTTGCCTTACAACATAAACTTTTAAAACAACATGTTCCAACATACAAGTATACACCACAAAATGTACTGGAGAATGATGAATACAAATTATACTGGAACAGAACCATTATAACAGGTAAAACAACGCCACATAACAAACCTGACATCATACTCACCAATAAAAAGAAGAAATTAACACAACTAATCGAAATATCCATACCCAATACAACAAATATACAAAAGAAAATAGGAGAAAAAATTGAAAAATACATCCAACTGGCTGAGGAAGTCAAAGACATGTGGCATCAGGATAAAGTTGACATTATACCAATTATACTATCAACTACACGAGTCATACCACACAATATCCACCAGTACATCAATGCAATACAGCTACATCCAAACATATTTATACAACTACAGAAATCAGTAATTATTGATACATGTTCAATTACCCGAAAGTTCCTAAATGCAATATAACACATACCATACAGTTGAAAGGAAGTGACGCTTTATCAAGGTCCACGTCACTTTCCATTTTTAACCAGACTTAACGTCTGAGGAAGTAAAGAATAACAATAATAATAATGACACTGTCTCTGTCTCAATAAATTGATCTTCGAAGATCAGCTGAAGTTATCTCCCATGTCTTACTCTGCCTCTGTCCATGTGAATAACAGTAAAATTTAGGCTTATTTGGGAAAACAGCATCAAAGAAATTGTTTATTACAAATGGAACAACAGTATTATAGATTGCACATGGCAAAGATTTATTGTCACAAATTGATGTTATCACCACTCTTGATAAATCCTGTTAATACAGTACAATAAAAATAACAACACCCGATAAATCTCTGTACACACGCCACATTACCACAAGTGAAAACTACATGGAGTGGAAACAGGGAGATACTACGATGCAAAATTGTTTCCATCTTATGACCTTTTTGTTGTTGCTGTGGTAGTCTGAAGATTGGATTGCTGCAGCTCTCAATACTAATCTATCCTGTGAAAGCCTCATCACCTCCAGCTCTACATATCTATTACAACACCCACCCGTTTAAACCTGCTAGTTGTCGTGAAGTCTTGATCTATTTCTACAGTTTTTATACCCCTTCCCTTCCAACACACACACACACACACACACACACACACACACACACACACACACACACACTAGCCACCAAGGAAGAGCCTACAGCTTTGATTCAACCCCCTCGCCCCCCCCCCCCCCCCCCCCCAGTCGTACCCTCATACCTCCCTAACTATGCTTTGTTCGATACTCATCCTTCCACAATCGCAACGAATTCCTCCATCCTCCATGAGATATATACATCCTAAGCACCAATCCTGTAAAACTGTTGTCAACCTTTCTGCCACAACTCTTAGCCCTGCAGACGTCTTGGTACTTTCTAAAGGCCTCACCTTTAGCCCAAAACCTAAATTCAAGTGTGCTGGACTTGTAAAGGACCTTCTTTCCTTACCTAATCTCTGCAGCTGAAATTTCTTCAATGTGCGTTAGGGAGGTATGAGGGTATGACTGGAAGAGGCGGGGGGGGGGGGGGGGGGGGTTGAATCAAAGCTGTAGGCTCTTCCTTGGTGGCTAGTGTGTGTGTGTTGGAAGGGAAGGGGTATAAAAACTGTTGAAATAGATCAAGACTATGCTCCAGACTGAATGCGGAAAGGCATAATCAGTCTTAAATGATGATGATGATGCATCCCACTAATAACAGCCAACAAAAACCTCACATAGAACCTTGCTTAAAACAGTTCCAGCCTCCCTCCCACCCTGAACCTCCCATTCCAGCCAGTCATCTCTTGGTTATCTTTCAGGAATTCATCACTTCTAACCCGGCCTTACTTTCCTTTCCTAAATCCTCCCTAGTGAGACCAACATCACTCCTATCTAACACACAGCTACCCATATCCTTAAAATCAATCCGTGCCTTATCATCTTTCCTACAGATAAAAGCTTCATCACAGTGTTCATGAATCATAGTGACTATGTGGCTGAGAGTCTTCACCAACTTTCTAACACCTCTGCATACAAACCTTACAACCATGATCACATCCGTGAATTCCAACAAGACTCCAGCAGCTCTCCAAAACCTTAAGTCCATCCCATAACCTGACTCCTGGATCTATCTCCCTCCTCACACCACTCCTTCCTTTTTACCTATTCGCCAACCCAACTACACAGGTCTCTCCACTTGCCCAACTGTGGCTGGGTACAATCCTCCCACTGAACATCACATGCAAACCATTGTCTGTAACCTCCCATCCTACAGTGAAGACAGTGCTTACTTCCTTCACCGCCTTTCTGCAGTTCCTGTTTTGCTACCACATGACTCCTTGCTGGTTACTATGGATGCAACATCATTTTACAACATCCCCCATGCCCATGGCCTCACTTTCCAAACATCCTCCTGATACCAAAACCACCACCTCTTTCCAAATCCCCTTCCCCAAACACATCCTGACTCACAATTATTTCACTTCCGAAGACCAAGTCACAGGGTGAAATGCCTAAAGCTCGCACCACAAGTATGAAGTGCTATTGATTTGCGGCTTTGACTGAATGGATTGGTAGACAGGGACTCATTACTGTTACCCAATCAACATATTGTAAAAATCCTTTCTTGTGCAGATGTACACTTTTTAAATGAAACTGTGCTTACTGACATTAACAAACTAAAAATATGGTAAATCAGAATGTCAGTGGGGTTTGTTGCAGGATTCTAGTACAGGTTGTCAATGAGATACAGTATTTTTAAAAGTTTCCACACCAATACTAGTTTGTGCCACTCAATCTGGGTAGTTGCTAGGTATGATGTTGTTTGCTTACAGTGTGTTTGTGTGTGTGTGTGGGTAGTTGCTAGGTATGATGTTGTTTGCTTACAGTGTGTTTGTGTGTGTGGGTAGTTGCTAGGCAACCTCTTCAACCAGTTATGTGGAAGTCATAGCCTAACTCTTAGCAACATAACAGATGAAACAAGTAGTTGATCCACATGTTACCTCTTGCACAATCGCATGTGGAAATGGCATTAATCGGGCAAGTGTCCTATGCATTCTCCATTGATATAGGTGTATCCCTTTCTATAAAGAGCTGCATGGAATTGATCAAGAGAATTGTGTTAACTTCCATACATGGGCATTAAGACAGGATACTCCAGATGTATCATGTATCTTGTTTAGTGGTGAAGGAAATTTTAACAATCGTGGCCTGGTAAAGTGCTGAAATAAGCACAATTGGTCTGTTAACAATTGTCTTTGGCTGTGGCAGGTGGAATCTCAGCATCCTTGGAGTGTAAACATGTGGTGTGAGGCAGTGAACCATCAGCTCATAGGCCCGTTTTTCTTAGAAAGAACACTGAATGTGCACAAGTATCACAGCCTCCTAACAAATCATCTTCCACGGATGCTAGAAGAGATTCCTCTGCAGACTAGGAGCAACTTGTGGTACCAATACGATGGCTGTACAACCCACAGTGCACGAAGTACAACATGGCTTCACAAACTGTTTACAAATCATTAGATTGGATGTAGAGGACCTGTATCTCGGTTGATCCATTCGCCAAATTTCATGCCTGCAGACTTTTTTTCTATGGGGAAAGCTGAAAGACTGTCTACAAGGGCATACCAACTACATCTGATGATATGCAATGATGTATTACTGCAGCCTGTCGGATTGTCCCTGCTGAAATACTGGTTTGTGTGCAGCAGTCTTTCCATACCAGAATGGGAGCATATACTGGTGCTGCCAGTGCTCATTTTGAACACAGCCTGTGATGGTCAATTGTCTCATTACTGGTCACAATCCACATAACTAGTGTATGGACTTGGACTGTTCTTTGGTGTGTGCTACCGCAGCTAATGTACAAGTGTTGGTGTGGGAACTTTACAGCTAATGTACAAGTGTTGGCGTGGGACCTTTTCAAAATATGATATCTCATGAATGGCTCACACTAGACTCCTGCAACAAACACCGCTGATAGACTAATTTACCCTACTTTTAGTTAATACCGATAGGCATAGTTTCATTTAAAAAAGTTTATGTTTGCACAAAAAATGCACTTTCTAATATCACTACAACCTGTTGGTTGGTTACTAGCATAAGCCCCCAACTACCAATCCATTCTGTGAAAACCACACATCAATAGCACTTTCCATTTCTGCAATGTTTGTCGTGCAGGTTTTAAGTGATTATCCCTGTATAAACAAATCTGTAGTACTGCCATGGGTACTCGCATGGTGCCATCCTATACCAGCTTTTATATTGGCCATCAGGAGAAGTCCTTCCTATCCTGTCAACACCTAAAACCCATTGTCTGATTCAGAGTAATTGAGACATTTTCATGATCTGGACTCATGGTATAGACTGCTTCTTCCATAACCTAAAAACCTACTCCCAAATCATCTTAACCTGATTATTCTCAACTCAATGCGCCATATCACTAGACATCGATATCCATAAATACATGTCAAATGGACCAACCACCAACAGTACCTCCCTCCACTTTGACAGCCGTCACCCATTCCATGTCAAAAAGGCTCTTCCATGCAGCCTTGTCACACGTGGACTCACTATCCCCAGTGGAAAGCAGGAGTTGTCTAAATATGGCAATAGCACTACCAGAGCCACAGTATCCTATCCGTCTCATTCATAAATAGATCTCCCGTGCCATCTCCTCATTTCACACCTGTAACCCTGCTAACCAGACAATGGTCAGCACTCATCTAATCACCCAGGCCTTGAAAAGCTCAACCACATCCTTCACTGGGGCTTTGGCTATCTCAGATGGGGTATACTATACTCAAGATACTACCCTATTCCTGCAAAGTAATGTTCCACTGCCCACACAATCTAGAGAACATCCTTGTCCGCCCCTAATCCTGTGAGTGACCCAGGTGCAAGACCTGTCCCACAGATCCACCCACCACCTCCTACAGCAGTCCAGTCACAGGAATCTCCCACCATATAAAAGGCACGATCATGTGCAAAAGCAACCTGTTAAAAATCAGCTATGCTGCAATTACCATACAATTTTCCATGTAGGGATGACAAGTAACCAACTGTTCACTCGCAGTAATGTCCAGCACCAAACTGTGGCAAACCACAGACTTGACATTGCAGTTGCCAAGAGGCTGTACACCACTTCAACAACTGCTTCACTAGATATACCATTTGGATATTCCCTTCCAGTGCAAGTTTCTCTGACCTACGCAGGTGGAAATTGTCTCTCCAGCACATCTAGTGCCATCCACCTGACCTAAACCTCTGCTAATTTGTTTCCCACTGTATCACTTCACCTTTTCCCTTCTCTCTTCTGTACCCACCAATCTTTTCCCATTCAGACAATGTACTGTCTTCTCCAATCACTCTGCCCCCCCCCTCCCCCCCACCCCCCCCAACCCCCCCACCCCACCCCGTGCAGCTACTGCGGGTGTGTACATTTGGGTGTTTGTGTGGTTTCCAAACTAAACCATGTGCATTTTAGATATGTTAGATCCATATACTTTACCTGAAACTAATTCTCTGAGGTACTGAGACTACTGCTTCCTGGCTCTATTTTCAGCTAACACAGAAGTATTGTCTACAAACAAAAGTGTATGGGACAGGATATTTACCAGTGAATCATTCACACGGGACACCAAAAAGTCTGTTGTGTGGCATGTAGACAACCCCCGAGATGGTCCACCAAGGCAGTGTGACTGCAGGAGCATACAGCAAAAACTGTACACAAAAGATGGTCCAGCACTTCTCAGAGCTTACAGTCAAAAATTATCAGGCTAGGTGTCCATATTATGCAAATTAACGTAGGATTAACAAGTGACAAATGCAGTTACCAAAGCAAATTAGATGATGAGCATGCCATCAGTATTATAGCTCTATAGGAAATGCATTTAGGTGATAATTCAGAAGCTACATGCAAGATTACGCAATATAAAGCAATATCAATACTCCTCTCAATTGTTAGGTGCTACCACAATAAATGAAAAAAGAAACAGCTCTTGGATTATGCTGGCTTAAGCTGTCAGAAAATTAGTGATGTAGAAGTAATTAGAATAAAACTCAAAGGCCTGGTTATTACATCAGTCCACAAATCACCTAACGGAAAGTGTCTGACACTAGTCTTACACACAGCAACTAGACAGCACGTATATGTTTAAGATTTTAATTCCAAAACACAACCCGGAGATACATAAATAGAGACAAAAATAGAGAACCATTGTTCGAATGGATCAACACACAAGAAATTATCTAAGTTTGATGCCAAGGAATTTAAAACGTTTTGGGCAGGCAGATGGAAACTGATACAAAACCTTACCCATCCATCTTTTCCACTGATGAGAACAAATTACCACTGAATCACTCAATAGTAGTACTGAAACATTTTTCAAGGAGTGTACATTGGCTCACATAAGTTATCATTGGTGCTGAAATATCAGTTACAAAATACATTGATAAACCCACATGGAAATTTGAAAAAGCTAACTCGATACAATACACCCAGGAATTGGCGTCGAGTGTGCAAGCAGTAGTAAATCGTGCCATAGAAAATCGTATTACATTTAGTTTAAAGTGCATAGTCTGCCAAAACAGTATTCATAGCGGTATTTGTTTGTGCTCTTTTTCACATATATGGATCCATCTATCGTGTATGAACAACAGAAAAGTGATAAATCCGAATTGTGTATGTGGCTTTGTTAAGTGCAGTGCTCGAAAAAGTGCAGTCAAGATGTATAATGCTGGTACTGAAGAACTCATCTCTGATGTGCTGAAAGAAGAACTCGCAATAGCTAAAAAATATATGAATGACATCGAATCGTTAATTAATTCTTTGAATGTCGATTTTAATCCTTTTGTGAAAAATGTACAAAGTGAAAACTACAACACTCTCAAAGAAACCGTTACTGAAATTCAAAGTGCTCCAATATCTGCTATAGTTACGAAAAACTCGTTTGCGCCCATTGCACAAGAGAAACACCGACAAACGAAATTATTGAGAGAAGACGAGACAAAACCAAAAGTTTATATCTTTGCAGACAGCCATGGACGAGATTTAGCCACTATTCTTACGAATATGCAATCTAAATTTTCCGTTACTGCCACAGTAAAACCCGGGGCTCCTTTCCAGCAAATAATTAAAGATTTAAGCCCTCAACCAAACGATGTTTGTGTAATTATTGCTGGAGCTAACGATGTTTATAAAAATGAGTCGAAAAATGCAATCACAGCATTGCGAAATGCACTGGAAAGAATCTCGCCAAGAAAAACAATCATCGTTAGCATCCCATATAGACATGACCTAATAAACAGTTCATGTGTAAATAATGAAATCAAATTCACAAACAGAATGTTTCAAAAGGTATGCAAAGCATTCAAGGACGTGAAGTTTTTGGACAGTAATTCCGAAGAGAGAAACCATTTTACTCGGCATGGAATGCACAGGAACTGGCTAGGAAAACGTGTACTCGCTAAAGCATTATTAGCAGAAACATTCAAACTATTTGAAAACACCACTCCTCCAATCATTCTAAAAGCACCTGTGCCCATTGAAACTGTACCATTGGAAGAAATACATACAGTGTCGTCAAAATACTCCTTCAAACCTAATGGAACAGCTGAAGGGAAGACTTCATATGCAGCAGCACCTGTATGTGAATCAACACAAACAGGTCTTTTATACAAAAGCAAGACAGCACCAGCAGTTACAACTCAAGTGGGAAACGTTAGTCCACCGCCAACTTGTGAAGCAGCAGCATTTAAGGAGGAAGAACAGTCATCAATAGCAGAAACAGCAACACCAACCCCCACAGGATCAAGTGTACAAGCCGACAGTGTAGAAACCTCACCAACAGGAGATCCACCCTCTATGGCAAAAAGGAGAACAGTAGTGACTGCAGCTGCTCCACATAGGATGTGCCTGAGATCAAGAAAGTCCTCAGCTGCAAATGGGGATTTTTTATGGTACTGGGGCAGAAGGGGGAAGGTTCCAATCAGAATGTAAGTAATGTAGTTAATAACAACAAATGTGGGTGTTACCAGCACAACAGCTCCCTCTTCCCTGCAGAAAACTGTTCCTGTAATACTGGTATGTCAAAAGTAATAAAACTCAGTCCTAGCAATGGTAACACCACAACTAATCATGTAATTAAAAATGAGCTCAAAATTTTTCACCAAAATATTCAAAGCCTGCTCTGTAAGTTAGACCAATTTATTGTAATTATTGATGAACCAACAGGCGCAAATTGTGCTCATATTCTCTGTCTGACAGAACACCATATCACTTTTGGCATTGAAATGCTCAATATACCAAATTATGGTTTAGCTACCTCATTTTGTAGAAAGCATATGTGCAAAGGTGGGGCAGTTATTTATGTGAAAAACAGCCTGTCCTTTGATACAATAGATGTAGAGAAATATTGTGTAGAGAAAGACTTTGAGGCATGTGTCACAGAAATAGTAGAAGGTAACAAGAAACTGGTAATCGTAGCAGTATACAGGGCTCCATCTGGTAATTTTAAAGTATTCATGAAACAATTAGATTCTGTGCTATTGTATCTCACAAGAAAAAATAGGGACATTATAGTGACTGGAGATTTTAATATAGATTTCTTAGGAAGCTCATCTTCTAAGACAGAGTTTGCAAACTTAATGCATACCTACAACCTTGTCTCCACTGTCAGTTTTCCCACAAGAACTACTGCCACTTCCAGCACTCTAATAGACAATATCTTTGTAGATATGAGTAAAACTAATCACATCAAAGTTGAAAAAGTCATAAATGGACTCTCTGATCATGATGGGCAAATACTCACAATTGACAACTTTAATACAAATCAGAACAAAGCTAGTGCACAGTGGAAAACCATTAGAAACATGAATGAGGAAAATATCCAAAAATTCAAATTATGCATTCGGGAGACTGACTGGAGGTATGTTTATCTTGCAAATGATGTTAATACAAAATATAATTTATTTACTGATGAATTATCAGATATATTTGAAAATGTCTTTCCAAAAAAGGTCTGTAGACTACAGAACAGGCAATCAAGCAAAAAACCATGGCTCACCAAGGGCATAAAAATATCATGCCAGAGAAAAAGGGAACTGTATATAATATCTAGACAATCCAATAATCCCCTGCAGATGAAATATTATAGGACATACTGCAAAATCTTAACTAAAGTCATTAAAAAATCTAAAAGTATGTGCATGCAATCTAAAATTAACTGTTCAAACAATAAAATCAGAACGATTTGGAATGTAATAAAGAGGGAAACAGGTACTTCACCATCTGACAATGAAAAATCTGCTGTCCTAAAAATTAACGATTTGGAAATAACTGATAGTAAACAGATAGCAGACACATTTAACAACCACTTTCTAAGTGTCACCTCTCAAATAGGTTCAGTGGTGACCTAAGAGAAGCTTTAGATATTCTGAAACTTAACCTCCCACAATGTTTTAATGATATAAATGTAACACCCATAACTGTTAATGAAATAAAAAAAATAATTCACTCATTGAAAAGTAAAGGATCTTCAGGTATAGATAACATCTCTAATAAACTGTTGAAAGCCTGCAGTAATGATGTAAGTGTAGTACTTGCTCACATTTGCAACATGTCTCTTTATGAGGGAGTTGTTCCAGAGAGAATGAAATATGCCACTGTGAGACCTCTTTTCAAGTCTGGCGATGCTACAGATGTAAAAAATTATCGTCCTGTCTCTCTCTTAACAACATTCTCAAAGGTTCTTGAAAAGGCAGTGTATAACAGGATTGTGGCACATCTTGATAAACTTAATATTATTAACCACAGACAGTTTGGTTTTCAAAAAGGGGTTTCCACAGAGTGTGCCATATATTCACTCACAAATGATGTCTTGGAGTCTATTAATAGTAAGAAGTCACCAGTTAGTGTCTTCTGTGATATTTCCAAGGCCTTTGATTGTGTAAACCACAAGATACTCTTGGAGAAGGTCTATCATTACGGAATCAAAGGGCCTATAGGTAACTGGCTAAAATCATATCTTCAAGACAGGAAACAAAAGGTGGTTCTACATGGCTGCAACAAAGGATCTCCTAATCTAGTGGATTCTGAATGGGGCAAAATTCAGCATGGAGTTCCCCAGGGATCTGTCCTTGGACCCTTGCTGTTTTTAATATATGTTAATGATTTACCCCTGCCCATTAGTAAAAATTGTGAATTCACAATGTTTGCTGATGATACAAGCATTGTCGTTGATGGTCAGTCTACTGCTGATATGGAGACTGATGTTAATGATATATTCAGAGAAGTTACAGCTTGGTTTTCAATTAATTCTCTTTCAGTTAATATTAAAAAAACTAATTTTATACAGTTCCACACAAAAATAAAACTCTAGAAAGTATAGTAATTGCTCATGACAACCAGGAACTAGAACAGGTGCAATCCACTAAATTCCTGGGGGTTCACATTGACAGTAGGCTCAACTGGGAACAGCATGTGTCCCTTACTCTAAAAAGGCTTTCATCAGCAACTTTTGCTCTAAGAATAATTACTCATTTTGGGGACATCAACATTTTAAAATCGTCTTACTTTGGGTACTTTCACTCATTAATGAGTTACGGAATAATATTCTGGGGTAATTCACCAGCCTCAAAAAAAATCTTAAATGCTCAGAAGAGAGCAGTCAGAATCATGTGTGGGGTTCCTCCACGAACCTCATGTAGAAAACTTTTTATACAGTTAGGTATTCTGACCACAACATGTCAGTACATATACTCTCTGATGAATGTAGTTAATAAAGACTATGCTCAGTATGAAACAAATTGTTCATACTATAACTACAATACTAGAGGTAAAGATGATCTACATGTTGAACTAAAAAATTTAACACTTGTACAGAAGGGAGTAAAGTATGCGGCTATAAAGACTTTTAATGCATTGCCTAATTATATTAAATGTACAATAGAAAATGAAACGCTGTTCAAAGGTATGTTAAAAAAATACCTGCTCGACCATCCACTGTACTCGTTAGATGAATTCTTTTCCAGAAGTAATGCCCTCCCTTAATAATAGATGTATTTAGTCTCTTAGTTATTAGATGGATGATACAATATTATGTTAATGTTATAGTGTTAATGTTATAGTTATAATGTTATGTTGAGAATTGCTATACTAGTTTAATGACAGCTTGTAATATCTATATCATTGAATTATATTACTATTCTGTAGCATTAATTGTATTTGTACAATTATATTGACACGTTCCACATCCAGGCGAATCCCTCGCATGTACGGATCTATGGAATACGCATATCAAATAAAAAATAAAAACAACCCGCACTGGACACCTCAAAAGGCAGAACATTGGGAATTATTGTAGATGTAGCTAAATGGAATATCTGAAGGGAGGTAACAAAATAATGTGTACTAGGATGGGACAAACCTGCCCAAGTCCTCTACAAAGGATACCAAGGGTCTAAATAATGTTTTGATAACATTTTGTATTTAAAAATATTTGTGTGTATAAATTGTTCATGTTGATGTAAATTTGACAATTTAAGAAATGGTCATGCTTAGGAACAATGTAAGAAATAGGTGTTATGTAAAAGCCAGTGTGCTTTTGTTTGAAACGAAAATAGCTGTGGGGAGTGGAAAAGGTGCGAAAGGCGAATTGGCGTGCTACCTTGAGCAAGTGTGGGAAGTAAGTCACACAGTCTGTAGGCAGCAGTGATTGAGGTAACTCCTTTGTGGAGCAGAAGCTTTGCCTGCAAATTTTCATAAAAATGCCTTGGTTGAAGACTGCAAACAGCTTACAGCATAGCTGCGAGTTGTTGAGCTACTGTATGTAAAACTGAATGAAGCCAAGAAGAGAAATTGAGCCCATACAGCAAGAAACTTGCAGGCCATAGTGTGGGTAGTGTAGCCGTCATAACTGTTCGCCAAACCCAAGCCTATAGCCACCAGATAAGATTTTTTTTCTATTTTTACCTTTGTACAGCATGAACCATTAATTTAAACTGTGATTTAATAATCATTCTTGAAATTTACGGAAACTGGCTCACCCTGTCATTTCATCCTAATCATACATCTGTATAGGGTTCCTTCCTGGTGTTTGATTGATCCGAGTGTCCTGTTTTACAGACTTATGAAGTGCCAAGTTAATATAAAGAGGAACCATTTAAATTGCTTTAGTGTAAATAATAAAAAAGTTTTCTTAACTATTGCAAAGTGTTATAGTTTGCTTACATAAAATTCAATCAGAGTGAAGTACCAAGTTAATATAAAGAGGCACCATTTAAATTGCTTTAGTGTAAATAATAAAAATGTTTTCTTAACTATTGCAAAGTGTTATAGTTTGCTTACATAAAATTCAATCAGAGTGAAGCCAAGTTACTAGAACCTGTTAGATGGCTATACAGAATTAGTTCAAAGAATAATAGCTTTTGAAAGTAAATTCCACCAAGAAAGAGGTTTTCTTTAAGTGAAATGTTCAGTTAAAAAGTGTGTGCTTTAGTGTCTAAGTATTTAAGTTTCTTGATTATGGAAAGTGCTTATCTAAAGGTTGTTCCCCCCATCCCCGGCTAATTTTTTTTACCTTCCTTGAAGTTATGTACTGGGCTTTTTCTTTTTTTAAATCATAATGTATAAAGATGTAGCCCAAAATTGTTTAAGTGGGGTAATTTATTCGAAGAGCCAAACTAAACAGTAGCAAGAAAGTAGGCAAAATTCACATTTCTGCTTCTCCAATACTTCACTATTTCATTGCCAGGATAGGTTGGTGACCATTAAGTACATGTTTTAAACCACTAAATGAACTTGGAAATGAGTTGTCCTAGCTTCAGTATATTATTATTCATACTGTGTTTCTATCTAGCCACTGGGTAAGATCTTAGGAAAAGAAGTGAATAGTCCAATTTACTTATCCATTAGACGCAACAAACGGTAAATCCTGTAAGAAGGATAACTCTATTGATTATCTTTTCCTATAAACAGGACTATCCGTCCACAGTGTATTTTATTTGGAAACTAAACTAAATTTTAGTAAGAGGGTTATACGTGGCAACATAGAGACAGGGTTTCTGTTATTTACATAAAAGCATACTAATATCATAATGGTAGTGTTACAAGGTCCTATTAATGTGTGGTCATCACATTTGTTAAATGTCTCACCACATTCCTATTGAAACTATTTACTCTTATTGAAACTATTTACTCTTCTTGACCGAACGAGGTGGCGCAGTGGTTAGCATACTGGACTCGCATTTGGGAGGACGACGGTTCAATCCCGTCTCCGGCCATCCTGATTTAGGTTTTCCGTGATTTTCCTAAAATCGTTTCAGGCAAATGCCGGGTTGGTTCCTTCAAAAAAAGGGCACGGCCGATTTCCTTCCCAATCCTTCCCTAACCCGAGCTTGCGCTCCGTCTCTAATGACCTCGTTGTCGACGGGACGTTAAACACTAACCACCACCACCTACTCTTCTTGTAAATAACACCTATGACAAATTTATACAAATGTCCACTAAGACTTTGCTCGTCAACTTTCATTTAGGTAACAGCGATCTTTTAGATGTATTTAAATCAGTACTGTTAAGAAATACTGACTAGCTTTATTTTCAAGAATCTCAAGTTTAAGTTATACATACTGTTATCCTCCAATAAGAATCATTGGCCGATTCTTCATCTTTGACAGGTTCAGCATGCCTGCAATGCAAAACATTACCTTTTGTATTAACACATGAAATCCAATTTTTAAATTTAATAAATGCTTATACAAACATAAAGTTTCTTCAAAAAATGTATTTCTGACAACTTCCTGTCACAGATAATTTTCACTGAATGTTTCAACCCAGTTATATTGCTGATGAGAAGCAAATGTTGATCTTTTCCCTCTCTTCCTTCACCATCTCCTGTTTTGTTCACCTTGACATATTTCTACCAAAAAGACTACCCCAATGGATCCACTGCTTATATTTAACACACAGTAAATTCAGTGCAAATATTTCCTTAACACAGGATGTGCATTGACGAGCTTGAATTAATCAGAAAAATATAAACAGATACTAACCATTCCACAGCTCTTACAAAATACTTGCATTAAGTAATCATCAAAGCCACTTTTTGTACAGCAAGAGGACTAACAGTCAAAATGGTGCTACATGCTACAGGCAGTGCAATACAATTTATTTTACTCATTGCTACAGCAATAAATGTACTTATAAAAATATTCAGACTTAGACTATAATCAAATACAGAGAGAGAAAATATTCTAACTAAAGAGATATAGCAGCCATAGGCAGAAACAAATAAAAAAACTGATACTAATCTTAGCTTTGAGGACCAAAAGTTTCTTCATCTGGAAAATGTAAAAAGAGAAATGAGACTGTTCAAGAAATAAGGATGAAAATTTAGGATCTTGAGTCATGGAAGATGGATGGTTAAATGAATGAAAAAACTAGACTGGACATGATGAAATTCAGATGCGAAAGAGCAGCAGATGATGTAATTTTAAATGCTGAGAAATAAGATCTCTTCAAGAGGAGCCACCAAAAGGTCAAATAAGTGAAGAACAAGCTGAAAATACCGGTAAATGGGCTAAAATGGCGGCAAATAGATAAACGAAACAGAAAGATAGTGCTGAAGAACAGGCAACCAAACAACAACAACAACAACAACAATAACAATAACAGCACATTGTAGCAATATATAATAGCAGTCCCACAACATCTGGAGGAAGATTTTCCACTAACAGAACAATAAATTCATGAAGCCATCAAATCATTCCAAAACTTCGAAGCAACAAATGAAGACTCCACTACAGCAAAATTATTGAAATAGTCAGAACACAAAAAATGATCTACAACTGCTGTTTGAGAACATTTGGAAAGCTGAAGAGATTATTGAAAGCATTAATCCACAGCTGTGAAAAAAAGGGGACACACAAAATGTCAACAATTGCAGAGATGCCTGACTTCTGCCAGTGGTATACAAAATATTATCAAAAATTCTCTGGACAGAGTTGTAGAAACTTTAGACAAATAACTGGGAGAATCTCAAGGAGCTCTAGAAAGGGAAGACCCTGCACAGAACAGATGTTTATTAGAAAATTGATAATTCTCCACAGACTGTTAATCACCAAACCAATAATAGTATCACATATTGGTTTCAAGAAAACATTTGATTTGGTAGGCAGAGAAATTATGGGTAAAATCATCAAAGAATTTTGTGTTAAAGCAAACATAATCCTCAAAACACTAGCAAATAGGGTGACTGAAGCTAAATTTATGGGGGAAGTATCTCAACCATTTGAAATAAAAACTGGTGTTAGACAAGGGGACAGTTTATCACCTTTACTGTAAAACTACATTCTAGAAAAAATAGAAAGTTATTGGAATTTGGAGAAAAAAAATCACAAAATTGAACCAATAGTTTTAGGACGAAAAACAAATGGAATTAAGGTAAACTGCCTCTCTTCTGCAGATGATTCTGATATACTTTCAAAAAATCTGACAGACAGTTATTAAAAGAAATCTTTTGGAAGAAATAGCAAAGAGAGTTGGCCCCGAAATTTCAGCCAAAAAAACAACATTGATGACAATTTCAAACAATGCATCAACATTCTTAGAAAAACAAAAATGTAAAATAGCATTAGTAAGTAAATTTAAATATATTGGACAAACTGTACAACAAAATGGACTAGAAGAATTAACAGTAGATGCAAGAGTCAGCAAACTGGAAAGAGCAAATCGTTTGACAAAGGATATTTACAACAAGAAATGTACAACTAAAAAAAACAAATTTAAACACTATCCCACAGTGGTATGACCAGGATGTTTACATGGATGAGGATGCCTAATGATGAACTATAAGATGGACAGAACAGAGGTTCCACAAAGGAGCATTATTAGAAAATAATGGTTGCAATACAAGCTACAGATGGCTGGAAAATGAGAAGTAATGAGGAGATATACAAAAATTTTGAGAAAATATCAGAAGTAATGGCTAAAAGAAGATTAATCTTTTTTTAGAGACCTCTACTGAATGAGTAGTTCTGGAAGAAGGAATCAATGATAGCATGGATTACAGAAATAAGAAAGAAACAACATCAAACAATCAGAAATAATAGAAAGAAACTTTTTACAGATAACATACTGAATGTAAAAGGATCATCACCTCTCCAAGATCAAAATTAATTTCATCCCTCTCAATAAGACTGTGAAAACCGGAAATAAATTTCATAAATATGATACTGCGAAGCTCAAAATCAATCAAAACGTATTGGAACAATGCCACCAGTAACTGACAGTTGAATCCCATAAATGGGCAGACATTGCCTCCATGATCCAACAAGCAGCTAATACTACAATCCTGACAGCTAAAAAGAGGAATCATACATGGTGGAATGAGGTTTGTGGTGAGGTGGTGGCCCAAACAGCAAGTGCATGGAAATAGTGGAACTCTACCAGGAGACCTGATGATTTTGATGTATTCCATGAAGTTCAAAAATATGCAGCCAGAACTCTACTGCATGAGAAACAGCAGTTAGAACAGATCGATCAGCGTTTCCAGATAAACAATGTCAGAGACTTCTATCAGACGTTCAAATCGAATTTGAAAGGATACCAAGCCCCTAGTTTTTGTTTTAGAGACGAAAATGGAAAGCTCAGTGTTGTGTACATAGTTCCGCGTATTCAGCGCGTACACAAATTTCCCACTAGAGTGCGCCCCGCTAAGCACAACAGCGCAGGCGCAGCACTCGTCCATCTCCCCACTACGAGATGGCGCTGCCATAGAGACGGACCAAATTCTGCTTCCGCCGATCCGCGAATTAATATGTAACGCAGCCAATGAGATTGCTGCTAACATAGAACACTTTCTCCTCGCGCATCACACTCACGCAGTGATACATGAACGTGCGAGGTATTATAACGGGTGTAAAGACCTTCGATCAGTCAGTCTGCATTTGTCTGCACCAGTCTGCATTAATCTGTACCAGTCTGCATTAGTCTGTACCAGTCTGTACGAGTTCTACAATTGTCTGTGCCAGTCCATAGTCAAGTTCCAGTCTGTGCCTAATAAGATTACCATATTCCTGTACATAGCCATGAAGATAAATGTATAGACACTTTTGTCAAGTATCCGAGATATATGTAAGAATAAGATTAACGTACCAATACCAAAGGAACTTCAGATTGTCAATTGTAAATAGCATCCAGAACCAAGTTAAATAATTTTTATATTTGTTATTATTTTAATAAATGTGTGTGAAAATTAATCAAGTTCTATTTAAAGTTGGTCACCATCAATCTGCTACTCTAAGTGTGCAAGTGGCATTTCTATCGTCTGACCTAATGGCAGAAGATAAACATGCCATGATAAGACCACGAGACATATTGCTGACACTCGCTTACTTTGTTAGAGCAACAAGTCAAATAATCTGATGGTGTGTGTACTGAAGATCTTACAGTACGCACACCACACTCGGCCTGACCAACAAAGAGAACTGCAAGATAATGTCTCGTTACTTTGAAAACCTACTTAATTGTGATGAACCGAAAGAAAGATTCCCTGTATGTGCCCCAATCCACAAACTACCCCTCATCTCCATCTAGTAAAGCAGAGACCAAAGAGATCATCAACAACTTTAAGAATAATAAGGCAGCTGGAGAGGATTCAATAGTGGTGGAACTACTGAAGCTGGCAAATAATGAAACTCTAGATATACTAGTCCAACTTTTTGAGGAGATCTGGAGAGCTGGGATGATACCAACTGAATGGCAGTCAGCTTTAATCCATCGTATACACAAAAAAGGTGATAAATAGAATGTCAATAACTATAAGGGTACCTCATTAGTATCTGTTCCATGTAAGATTCTCTCCAAAGTGATACAGAATAGAATAGAAGATCATTGTAACCAACTGATTGGGGACTATCAAGCTGGTTTCCGAAAGGGCGATTCTTGCGCAGAACAGATCTTTAACCTGAAGAACATGATCAGGTACAAAAAAAATTGGAAAAATAACTATGTGGTCATATTTGTTGATTTTCAGAAAGTATATGACTCCATCGACTGACAGGCAGTAATGAATATTTTGGAAAAGTTTTGGGGTGGATAATACATCAAGAAAGCTGATCAAACAAACTCTTACTAACACAGTGTCAAAAATTAAATTTATGGGTGAGGTATCTGAACCTTTTCAATTGTGTCTTGGAAAAGGTCATTCAAGAGTGGAGAAAGTTATTAGCCCAAGGAGAAACAAATGAAGAGTGGTTCAGACTTGGTCCTAAGAACAAAGGGGTGTGCATTGGCTGCTTAGATTTTGCGGCTGACCTAGCCATTTTTGCTAACAACATAGAGTCAGCAGTCAACAAGATAAATAGGCTGTCAGAAATTGCTGAAAAAAGTTAGACTCCAGATCTCCAATCAAAAGACAAAACATATGACGAACATCTGTGATGGACCTGAATGGATGATAACCAACCTGGGAAAAAATTGGATGAGTTAAGAATTTCAGGTATCTCGGTGAAGTCATCCACCTGGAGAATGGATTAAAAGAAGAAGCAATTGTCGGGATGAGGAAGTTAGACCAAGCATACCAACTGACAAAGAATACTTATAACAAAAAGTCTATGAGTATATGGGCCAAGTTCCAACATTATAATACAGTTGTAAAACCTGAGGGCTTATAAGCATCCAAATCTTTGACCACGAATAGACAAGGTAAGCTGAGCGGCTGGAAAAGCGTGAGTGTAGGATATTAAGGAAAATCCTAAGGTAATAGATGGGTCGATGGACAATGGCGAATGAGAGCAAATGAGGACTCGTGCAGCAAGACAGAACCTATCACAGCATCCATTACGAAGAAATGATTGTTATTTTATGGTATCTCATGAAAATGGACGGTGATCGACTAACAAAAAGAATATGGAGTTTCATCCCATCTAAGAAAACGAGGCCGAGATGGTTCAAAGAATGTGAAAAAGATCTTAAGCAGATTGGTATCTCAGAGAGAAATTCCTGAAAGGAACAAATTTAGAAGATTGGTGACCAACTACCAAGGTTTTAACATGGCATCAACATCCGAAAGACAGTGAGGACCATTATCTGAAGAGCATAAAAAGGCACTTCTTGCAGGGGCTCAGAAGATACTGGCAGGAAGTCAAAGCTGGAGCAAGAACAAGACCTGGACACTAGAGTGAAGTCGGTTGTTACCACGCAGTCCGTAGAGACTCACCTCAATAAAAAAAAGTAAGTAAATAAAAATAAAAGGCTTTCAATGCAGAAGAAATAGGGGATTGAGAACAACACGAATAGAATAAAGGGGGAAAAACATGAGGAGGAGATGGACGAGTACTGGAAAAACAGGAGACGACAAGGGAAGAAGAAGAAGTGAAGTTATTACATGATGAGAGATGGTGATTGGATTTGATTTGATTCAGTTTTCATTACATACACCGAAAAAATGAGATGATTCTCGAGGGTGTGGAACATGTCAGAATGTATAACACAAAACATTTTAATATAATGAATACTACCCTGATCATTTGTCATGAGATTGTCAAAATAGGTGAATACAATACAATAAACTGGAAAAGCTAATATTTACAGAATTAATACGCTGTCAGAATGAAACATTGTTATGCACTATTAATAAATTTATCATACACAAAATACCTAATTTTGACTGTTGCAACCAAGTGCTGTCAAAACTTATATCTAACATATTTTTACTTAAGCTGGCCTAACAGTCTCTGTTAGGATATTCATCTATAGAGTAGAAGGCATTGCCTATCAAAAAGTCATTCAAACTCTGTTTAAACTGTGCTTTATCTGAAACCAAGTTTTTAATGGTTGCTGGTAATTTATTGAAAATGTGTGTTCCTGAATATTGGACCCCCTTTTGGACCAACATAAGTGATTTTAGGTCTTTATGTAGATTTTTCTTATTCCTAGTATTGATAATATGTATTGAGCTACTTGTTGGAAATATAGATATATAACTTGCAACAAATTTCATTAAGGAGTAAGTATACTGAGAAGCAATGGTTGGAATTCAAAGTTCCTCGAATAGGTTCTACACGATGTTCTTCAAAGACTGGTCCCAGATACTCCATTGCACCATTCACCGAACCTGATAACCCCGAGCCGTCAGTAACAAAAATTAAGTCTTGCTTAAGAGATTTACAACACTACATGCACTTGTTACCAAAGTCTCATTTACTTTTAGAGCTATCTGTTCCACTTCCTTTTTGGCCCCACTTCTCTCTGTCTTCACTATATCTGAAACAGTTCTTATTTTGTTGCCCGATACAATTATCATTTTCTCTTAATAAAGCTACTTCGATTTCTGGATTACTTGATTCAATATTTTGCAGTATTCTTTGTAATGCATTACAATTCTAATATCAGAAACGTTCCTAGATAGTAGATACAGTCTCCTTTTTGCCCCACATGATATCTTTATTCCTTGTATAATCCATGGTTTATCTTTTGACTTCTGTGTGATCTGAGTTACCTTTAGGGGAAAACAATTTTCAAAAGAGGAGGTAACTTTATTAATAAATGCTTTGCATTTTCCATTTGAGTCAGGTAAACATCTCTCCAGTTCATGTCTTTGAGCAATTTCCTGAATTCCTCAATTTCTGGCTTATTTATTATCCTCCTGTACTCAGATTTAATATTTTTTTATCCTGACAAGTTTCAACATTTAACACAAGATGCTGCACGTCGTGATCAGATAGTCCATTTACTACTGGTTTTGCGATATGACGTTTTTCCCCTAGATTTGTTCATAAAGATATTATCAATAGCAGTCTCAGAGCATTTACATATCCTAGCTGCAAAGTTCACAATAGGAACTAAATTGAATGATAGTGTTAAAAACACCAGCAACCACTATTTCCCCTTCTTTTGTTTTTTACACAAGCTATTCCTTTCGCTTTGTGAAATGAAGCACTGCCTAGTTCCAAAACACAGGACTACTATGACAAGGTGAAATGTTCTCAGAGTGCTACATGTATGATAGTAAATGTAATCAGCACTATAGTTGTTTTCTGAGTAGTTATGCTGTGTGTGTTTCATTCAATCAGATGAAATGGAATAAAATCATCTATTTATTTATTTGGGCTCTTTATCACCAAGATACATTCAATGTTGGTTGAGGTTTATCTTTTGAATTCACTCCAGTGTAGATTGTCAAAATTTTATCAGTTGTCAAAGTACTTGTAACACAGTTTTCGAATTTACTGCCATCAAGGAAAGTCTCGCACTCAAATTATTCTCAGAGACTGAGAGCTGGCTGAAACCCAGAGTAGAAAGCTCTGACATATTTAGTGATTAATGGAATATATATCGGAAAGGCAGGTTAGACACTGTAGGAGAGGGAGTGTCCATTGTCTCTATTGAGGTCAAAGCTGATTGTGACAGTGAAGTTATCTGGTTGCATATAACAAGTCTACGTGAAATCAAGTTAATTAATGAATGTTTTAATCAGCCACCCGGTTCTGCTATGACAGTTTTGGAGCCATTCACAGAAAGTCTACAGACAGTAGCACGTCAATACCTAGATCATGCAATACTAGTTGGAGGTTAATTTAGCCTACTGAGTATAGATGGTAGCCTATGGCTTCATTGCAGGGGGTGCAGTCAATCTTGTGAAGCACTTTTGAATGTGGTTTTCGAAAATTGTCTTGAGCACCTAGTTTGCCATGCCACATGCAATGGAAATATCTTAGACCTTGTAGTTACAAACAGGCCAGATATCATCAATGACTTCAGCATAGAGATGGGGATTAATAATCATGATAACATCATAACAACTAAGGTTACAAAAATTAATAAATCAGTCAAGAAGGCTAGGAAAATGTTCATGCCAGAAAGAGCAGATAAGCAGATGTTAGCATCTTACTTAGACAGAACTGACATCACTTAGTTCCATTAAGACGGACGTAGAGAGATTATGGTCAAACCTTAAACAGATCGTGAATTGCACTCTCAACAAGTCTGTACCTAGTAAACGAATTAAGGATGCAAAAGAGCCACTGCGGTTTAACAATGAAATTTGGAAAATACTGAGGAAGGAAAAGCTACTGCACTCTTGGTTCAAAAGAGAATGCCAAATGGCAACAAGGAAAGGTTACTACCACTGTCATACCTCAGCAAAAGATCTGGCTGAGAAGCAGGGGAATTTATTGTCCTATGTAAAATCACTAAGTGAGTCAAAGAATTCCATCAAGTCACTTGACCAGTCTGGGGTGGCAGTAGGAGATAAATGTTTTAAATTTTGCATTTAAGAAATCATTCATGCAAGAGAATCATATAAACATACCGTCATTTGACAATAGCACAAAGACACCTAACAACAATCACCACAAGAGGCCAGCACTAGCACAAGTTGTTCACATGATATTCATTGGACTGTTGCCTGTAAACCCGTCCCATGTCAGTGCTCTTGGAAGAGAGCTGTGGCAGTGACACGGCTCTGTTGTTGTTCCTGTGCAGTGATCTGCAAAGACGCGACGGTACGGGACGGGGGGTCGGGTCGAGATTCAAGCAGTGATTAAATACTTCATAAAGAAAGGTATGAAAGTGAAGGACATTCATGCCGATTTCCAGAAAACACCAGGGGACTCTGCTCCTTTGTCTTCAACTGTTGCCAAGTGGATAAATGAATTTCAATTTGGTCAGGAGAGCTTAGATGATGATCATCCATGAATAGGTCAGCCAAAACGTGTCACTACTCTAGAAATCATTGCAAAAGTCCGCATAATGATCAAGGAGGATCACCAATTTAGAGTGCATGAAATTGCTCACGCTTGCCAGATGTCATCTGAAAGGTATTCACAAGATGGGTGCCGCGACTCTTGACGCTGTGTCAAAAACGCATGAGAATGGACATATCACAACAATGTTTGGCCTGTTTTAGGAGAAACAAACAAGATCTTTTGTGCTGGTTTGTGACCACGAGGAAACTTTGGTTTACTACTATACCCCAGAGACAAAGCAACAATCAAGGCAGTGGAAACATGCTGAATCTCCGCCGCCAAACTCCTTCAGCGGGGAAGGACATGGCGTCAGTGTTCTGGGATGCGCCACCAAATTCCTTCAGCGGGGAAGGGCATGGCATCAGTGTTCTGGGATGAGAAGGGGATTCTGTTTGTACATTATCTCCCCACTGGGCAAACAATTACTGGAGAATACTATGCTAACCTTCTGGACAAATTGCAACAAATGATATGCGAAAAAGGCCAGGTTTAATAAGGAAGAAAGTCGTCTAGCATCAAGCAAATGCACGCTCGCATGCATGTACCATCGCCATGGTAAAATTACACAAACTAAGGTATGAATTGTTGCCACACGTGCCTCTTCCCTAAACTTAAAATTTTTCTTTGTGGATGAAGATTCACTTAAATGAAGAATTGATAGCCTGAGTTGACAACTATTTTATAGGCCTGGAGGAAAATCATTGTCGAGATGGGATCGAGGTATTGGAACACTGTTGGACCAAGTGAATTAATCTACAAGCAGGGTACATTGAAAAATAAAAAAGTTTCAGTGACATAAGTACATTTTTTCTATTCTGTTTCAAGAACTTTTCAAACCACCCTCGTAAGCATCCCCGACGCCTGAAATAATTAAAAACAAATTAGTCGCCAGTTGCAGATGGAATCTCAATTTGGTTTTACAAAGAGTGCTATATGGCACTGGACCCTTACTTAGCTTGTATTTATTGTGAATCTCTCACCCAGCAGAAAGACTTAGCAACTGGGGAAAAAAATACAGAGGCGTCTCCTGTATATACGAAGGGCGAAAGAACAGACCCGCGAAATTACAGCCCAATACCCGTAACATCAGTTTGCTGCAGAATTCTTGAACATATTCTGGGTTTGAATCTAATCAGTTTCATAGAGACCAATAAGTTTATGTCCACAAATCAGTACAAAGCATCGCTCATGGGCAACTCAGCATGCCCTTTTGTCATACGACGTCTGTTCAAAAAATTCCAAAACTTTGTCCACAAAATTTTCTATGCTTATCTTTTAATTACTATGGATTGTCTCCTTCGAAATACTCTCCTCCACAATTGATACACTGCTCCCAATATCATTTCCACTTCCAGGAGCAGTCTTGACACACCTCTTGCTGGGTCGCATAAAGTGCCGTCTGCGAATTTTCTTTTATCTCATCTACCATTGCAGAACTTCATCCTTTTCAACTTTGGAAATAAAAAGAAGTCTGCAGGGGTCATACTATTCTCGCAAGGAACATCTCATTCTCATTTGTGAGATCCAAAAGTTTTTTTGGTCTTGACTCATGAGCCGTGGAATGAACTTGGCGGCAACACAATGCATTCCAAGATGCTGTGTCATTTCATAACATGATCCAATTGAAATGTTACATTCTACTACAATCTCTCAGACAGTGTATCTTCGACTGCCACACACAATTTCTTTGACGTTCCTGACACAAGCAACATCAGGGGACATCTAAGAGCATCCTGAACAAGGATTATTTTTGACTTTTGTAAAGCCATTTTAAAACGTGTGAATAATACATAACACCAAGTATGGCTTAAGCACTCATCGCTATAGGCTCCCTGCATCATTTGGTGTGTCTGTGTAAAGGTTTTCTTGAGTTTCACGCAAAATTTAATGCAGATGCATTGCTCCTCTAACTTTGCCATCACAAAATTCACAAACCCAGATTCCATATTTCTTGATTTCCGAGAAGCATTTGACATAGTGCCTCACTGCAGACTTTTAACAAAGGTACAAGCACATGGAATACATTCCCAGACATGTGAGTGGCTCAAAGACTTCTGAAGTAATAGAACCCACTACATTATCCCGACGGTGAGTGTCCATCAGTGACTGGGGTATCATTAGGATCATTCCAGGGATGTGTGATAGGAGCGCTATTACTCATATTTTCTATGTGCATAACTGATCTGATGGACAAAGTGGACAGTAATCTGTGGTTGTTTGCTGATGATGTTGTGGTGTATGGAAGGTGTCATCGTTGAGTGATTTAGGAGGATAAAAGATGACTTGGGCAAAGTTCCCAGTTGGTGTGATAAATGACAGCTAACCCGAAATGTAGAAAAATATAAGTTACTGCAGATGAGTTGGAAAAACTAATCCATAATGCCAGAATCCAGCATTAGTAGTGTCATGAATGAAGTCACATTGTTTCAATATCTGGACATAACGTTGCAATGTGATATGAAATGGAACAAACTTGTGAGGGTCATGGTAGGGAGGGCGAATAATCATCTTTCGTTTGTTGGGTGGATTTTACTACAGTGTGGCTCAGCTGTGATGGACATCACATATAGGATGCTAGTGTCTGGGATCCACAAGGGGTCGAATTAAAGCAGACATTGGGGTAATTCAGAGGCAGGATACTAGATTTGTTAACAGTAGGTCGAAACAACAACATACAAGTATTATGGAGATGTTTCTGGAACTCAAATGGGAATCCCTGGAGGGATTTTGAGGAACACTGTGCTGACTGCAGAACAATTCTGATTGCACCAACATACATTATGCGTAAGGACCACGAAGATAAGAGACGACAAATTAGGACTCATAGAGAGGGATATAGACATTCACTTTTTCCTCAATCGATTGGCAGATGGAACGGAAAAGGAACTGACTACAGTTGAAATAAAATTACTTGATAGTTGGCACTTCAAACGCCAATAAGAGTAGTCAGCGTCACACTTGAACTGTCTGCTGTTGCCAAACTCCACCAAAATTGGCCAGTCACTTCCAATTCCTGGTTCAGCATTCTTTCTTGATGTATTTGTATCCCGAATTACGAGCCCGACACTTTTATTATGTATTTCATGACACGCGATAGCTACACCAAAAACAACACACATTAACAATGCTAATGAAAGACACACATTTCATTCATAGCACTAACCAAACACTACCGAATAACTCAGCACAAGGTGTAATTCAGTATCATACATATAGTTATCATATTCACAGAGATCATCTTACATTAGATAAGCTTTTCACTACATTGTGTGAAACTGAAATTTTTAAGGTTGCAGTTCATAGTTGCAACTGGGTCACTACATTCACATATATAAATACTTCATGCAGTGCTGTGGCATAGCACAATGGTTGGCAGATTAATCTAATGTGTAGCATGTCGTAGGTTTGAATCTCATCAATGTAGCAAAATTTTTATTTCTAAATCTAACCAAAAGAGTGTGATTATTATTTTCATTCAATTAATTGGTTTAAATGTATTTTTTTATTTTTAATACTTTGCTGCATCATTTTTCATCATTGTTTTGACTGTTCTATTTGGTCTTATTTTTCTTCCTGTCACTATTTCTTCATTTGGAATCTGCCTCAGTCATCTATAATCCACGAACAAGTGCCCACATGGACTGTTCACTGGTTTCTAACATGGCAGCATGTGCAGCTAGAGTAAGGATAGTTACAGGTAACAAATGAAACGGAGAAATTTTAATTTGCTTTCAGCCCTGAAATTGAGTTTTTGTTGTCTTGAGTTTACCCTTAAGCGTTAGCTTTAATCGCCATGAACAAAGCGATCATGATATTAGTACTGCTGCAGACTGTTGACCACAATTTTCTCGGCTGGGTTAGGACACAAGTTTACAGTCAGGGATACAAAACGGGTCATCTTCCCCAGTTCAGTCACTGGTCACTTTAAATCAATAGTCGACAGAGTATCCAACATTTCTGACATACCTTGCACCAGCCACTAGAAAAATTGCTCTGTGTTAAACGTTTAACATAATTTGTGAAGTGAGCCGCTTGTTTGTTGTCACCTGTAACCAAACGGTAGCTGGTAGCCAATGTGGCAACATTGTTGCGGCAAGTGATTGATGTCAACTATCAAGTAATTTTATTCAGACTATTGTAGTGAGACAGGGTACCTTCTGCCATGAACCATATGGTGGCTAGTGGAGTATGTATGTAGATGTGGAATCAGTCTTTCCTTCTCATCCCATCTGGAAAGTCTCCCCTGATCTGCAGTTCTGGGTAACTTTCTCAAAATCTACAATTTTTCCTAGACCTATCCTTCACCCCTCTTCCTTGCACTTCAACCCTTCTGCCTGAAGAATGAGCTACTGGCTCTGAAAGCTTGCCTAATTATAATCTTCTTTTATGTGTGTGTTCTGCCGCCACTTAGCAAGTAGATTGTTTATCTATCCAATTCAATTATCATGTAACCAAAAGCTGCATTTAACACACCAAGTCTCTTTTACCAATCACTTTTAATATGTCCTACAGAATGTACTGTCTATCCTGTCCTTTTTTGAGATTACTGTTTTGTTGTACTTTTCTACAGGCATCATCTTACTTATTAGGAGTCAGTTCCTTCATGTTGTTGTTGTTGTGGTCTTCAGTCCTGAGACTGGTTTGATGCAGCTCTCCATGCTACTCTATCCTGTGCAAGCTTCTTCATCTCCCAGTACCTACTGCAACCTACATCCTTCTGAATCTGCTTAGTGTATTCATCTCTTGGTCTCCCTCTACGATTTTTACCCTCCACGCTGCCCTCCAATGCTAAATTTGTGATCCCTTGATGCCTCAAAACATGTCCTACCAACCGATCTCTTCTTCTAGTCAAGTTGTAGAGCTGCATGTACTCGGGAAAAATTACGGCTGTAGTTTCCCCTTGCTTTCAGCCGTTCGCAGTACCAGCACAGCAAGGTGTTTTGGTTAATGTTACAAGGCCAGATCAGTCAATCATCCAGACTGTTGCCCCTGCAACTACTGAAAAGGCTGCTGCCCCTCTTCAGGAACCACATGTTTGTCTGGCCTCTCAACAGATACCCCTCCGTTGTGGTTGCACCTACGGTACGGCCATCTGTCTCGCTGAGGCACGCAAGCCTCCCCACCAATGGCAAGGTCCATGGTTCATGGGGGGAGTTCCTTCATAGTCAACAGTTAAGGAATGGATGGCTGAATTCATATGTAGCATATGTCTCTGTAAGATGACTCATGAACAACTTCCTAGAATTACAATCAAATATGAAAATGCTGAGAAAGAACACAGTGTGATATTGCAAGATCAGTAATTAAAAAGATGTGCAAAACATTTGATGCCATGGCCATACCAGAAAGTGAGTGGCATGTCTGTTGAAGCCTGACTACAACCTAATGTGAAAAACAATTTGGGACAATCTGACACACAACTGATTCTATGCACCAATCTGTTCCCGTGGATGAAATGAAACAGCAGTTGCACAAAAATAGCCAAGGTGACTTAATCGGAGAGAAAGAGTGGTCATTGTTTTCTAGGATGCAAAAGGGATTTCTATTTTAGATTAGCTTGCAAGACTGAAACAATACCTCACAAATACAATGCAAGTATTCTGACTCAACTGGATGAAAAAATATGGAGCCAAGACCCAGGGGGAAAAAAAAAGTTTATTGTCAGTGAAATGCATATGGTCACAAAGGCACTTTCACAATAGGAAAACTGGGAGTTTCAAGTGTGAAGTCTTCAAATATCTATTCCATTCTCCAATTTTTTCACATTCTGACTTTAGCTTCTTCTTCTTTTCTTTTTGTATGAATGATTCACTTAAGACTACATGCGTCACAGCTCAAAACCGTTTTGTGAGTCAACAACTGGATATGTTTTCACTGGTCTGTCTCTTGTAACTCCGTTGGACACGGAGGTAGCAAATGAGGATGTAGGATGTCCATGACATACTGCTGTGCTGTCAGAGTGACCTGAAGTCATATCCGATGCTGCCCCACACGCCCTCTCCCTATGTCGTTGTCATACTCACTGACAACTGTCATCGCGGGTCTTGCAGAATGTCTCACTGCTGGTCACATGACAGGTGCAGGTGTGAAAGGGTTACTATGTGCTCGGCGTACATTACAGCAATTCTCCCATGGGCTCGTCAGACACGGTAAACCGGAAGCTTGCTGACAAGCACACCACCCTTACGTTCCCAAGCAGTCCAACATGGGGCCACTACCACATCTGAATGACTCACAAATCTGCATATTGCATAATTCAATCAGCCTGGCAAATGGAGACACCCAATTAGGCCCCTTCAAATTTTGTTGCGTGCTGATAATGCTGACTCACAGAAGTACAGGGCATCTGTGTCCTTCACAGGGATCACTCAACATCTTACACTCTTCACATCTCTTATAGCTCCTACCATTCTTGGTAACAATCCAAGACACAAACAAATCTAATGCAATCTGGTGGCCTATGTATCCATTTCAGAGAGTTGCGACTCTCATAATTTACCACTGGTATGCACACTCGTGAAACTACGTTGCTTCAGGGAGCTTCCCTTTTTTTTCTTCAAGCTGTTTAGTTCTTTGAATCCATTTTTCTTGTAGCTCAGAATAATTATTTTATTGTGTAGCAAACTTACAGACTAGCATTCTGGTCTGAGCTGTCGGAGTTGGCGGTCATGTGTGTGTGAGGTGTGCTTGCTTGTGTGAATGAATGGTGTGTATTTCTATTTCTTTTTCTGATGAAGGTTGTGGCCAAAAGCTTATGTGTAAGTGTCTTAACTGTGCCTGTCTGCATTTTAACGTGCCATCTTTATGGTAATTAGCACTCTATCTTTTCCTACACTGCTGATATTCCAACCTGGAGTTTCCATTGTTTGAACTTACGGTCTACTGTTTTATGTTGCAGTGCACTTCTACAAGTGTAATACACAAATGTTGCCTTAGGAAAGAGTCACAATAACATCCATGTCTACCGTTTGCTATTTTTTACGAAATAGCACATCACACTCGAAATTTAACTTAGCCAATGAAATAAGTTTGAAGATTTATTGTGTGTAAGAGACACGAGGGCCCACTGTGTGGGAAATGTGGGAAGTTCTGTGCAGAGATGGAGTTATCCACAGACGCAGTAAGTCTTGGGAGCTATACGGGTGTTTAAACATCGACACCTGCTGGGATGAGGGGCCACTTTCTCTGAGGTGGCGCTGTGCCAGCAACGAGCTCGACCCATTGATTAGCACCACAGATGACAATGAGCAACCAGCTTCTTCTCTGTGCAGAGATATAAAATTTATCGATTTTGGACATCTTTTGACAATCTGTCACATGGAGAACAATGTTTACTCTGGCAATTTTAACACTAATCTAGTGTTCTGCAACATATTAATGTGAAATGTTGTCTATGATGTTGAAGCGTGTAAGTTAAACTGATATCTGAGAATTTGTTGTTTTTGTGGCATTATCTGGAAAATGGCCTCTCTTGCAGCTCCAGGCATAAATGTCAAGTGAAGAAGAATAATTAGCACAGCACACTGGAACCGAGTAGGGATCCGGTTTACTGCTCGGCCACTAAATTAGCATATCGTGAGTACACCAGAAGAGACGCTGTACACACTTGCATATACTACATACACAAGTACAAGCATCGATCAAGCTACCGCGAAACTGCACTCTGTGTGACTCATCACTACATCAGAATACTGTAAATGTGGTGATTCCAATTTCTTAAGGTCTCTTCCTGTTTGTTTTCATCAGTAGGATCTTATTTTTCAAGTATGTGGGAATCCAATGAGCTGCCTGTTTGGATACATTCTTTCTGTATGTCCCACAAGTTGGATTCCTTGGAGACACATTGTAACAAGAGCTTTTAGGAATTTGCCTGGAGATTTCACACTGGGTTCTGTGTGATGTATCCCACCCTTTATTCTTGGACCTAAGATTTTTACTACAATTTTACATTCTTCTAATTCAGTTTGCTGTTTTCATGTCTTGTGTTGGACAAAGAGTCTCTCTCATGCATAAAGAAATTCTAATTTGATCACTGTTGTACAATGTTAGATTTTAGAGTTCCAGGAAAAATACTTTTAGTTAACTGAGAGACAGTTTGTACTTTCTGAAGTCTGGATTCTATGGCCTTCTTTTCATTATGATGTTCAGTGGTCTTTTTCACCAAATTATTTAAACTATTTAACACCGAATACTATGTCATTGCCTATATAAGTTCACCCAGTGCCATTTTGGTATCAGCCAAGAATTTTTTCTCCAGGTGAAATTAGTAGTCCAATTTTCCTAGCTTGCTCCCTTAATATTTCAAACTGCTTTAGCATATCAGTGATGTTTTTGTCAATTAGTATTATGTCATCGGTATAGGTTACACAATATAATTCTATCTTTAAGTTTACGTTCTAGTCAGTGTAATAGTGCACCTGCTCTTCTCCATTATCTTACAATTTTCTTAGGGGCATAGTTGAATAGCAATGTGATATGCCATCCCATTTTCATATTCTTATGTCTGTCTTAAATTACACTGCTTGAAAAAAAGTGAGACACTCAGAAGGTGGGGAGAAAACAAATTGAAACATAGCTAATTTAGAGGGTATGTGATGTTATTTCAGTGACAACAAAACAGAGTCAAATTTACACAGAACTTATCAGTTTGAGCCCACTTATCAATACAGCAATGCACCCTGTCTGGCCTGGACAGTCCGGGAGGATGTCGTAAAGCTGCTGCATACCCTCCTGAGAAAGGTGATCCACAACTGTTGTAACTGGACATTGCAATCATGGATACAGGCAGTGGGATGGAGTTGACGTCCATGTTGGTCCCATAATGTTATATCGGGGACAGATATGGGGATTTTGCTGGCCACAGGAGTATATCAACATCACACAGACAATTTAAAGAGACACATACTACATGTGGACAAGCACCGGCCTGTTGAAAAATAGCACCACAATACTATTACACACTGCTGTACCATCAGAGTTCCCACGGCCATTACAAGCCGTGACCTGAAGTCATACCCAATGGCTCCCCACACCATGGGACTCCTTTGTGACCCACCCCCCCCAAAATGTGGAAGAATGGGACCTCTCCCCATCTCCCCGGGTCACTGTCAAACTTCTCCACGATAGTCATTTGGAGCAGTGCAGGACTGGGACTCATCAGTGAACATAATGTGACGCCATTCATTAGCAGTCCGTACTTCTTGATCATGGCACCACTTCACATGCAGTCATTTGCTTGGGTGTTAATGGCAGCCTATGCGCAGGACGGCAATTCCATAGTCTGGCTGCTCCTAGCTGTATGACACAGCATGTTGCAAGGAGACTATTACAGTGAACTCCTGTTTATCCGAAATGATCAGGACGGTGGTCAGTTCCGATAACGAAAATTCCAGATAAATCAAAGTCCCCCTGTTTTCACATGTGAACACTCCAAATTGCGTCAATATTGCGAAATACGATCGTAAAACGTGCGTAGGGTATGTAAAACATTACTGATATGGTTGCAAATAACCCTACACTTTTTTACTGAAAAAATTGTGTTGACATGTTAAAAAGGCACCAAACTATGATTGAAAACTCAAAGTTTTTAAATGCTGTATAACAAAGCTCGTTTATTTTGCATTCTTACAGAAAAAATCTCCCTTATTTGGCAGCAGGAAAAAACAGGAGTTTTAATTTTATTACCTACTCTTTTGAATAAAAAATAAACTACTGAACAAAATTGTGAAACAAATCTAGAGATTACTCAAAGGAACGAAAAGTCTGTTCAGAGGAACTTTCAAGAAAAGTAAAAAAAAAAAAAAAAAAAACTTTTTAAGTTATGGACATAGAAGTTCTAGGATGCTTCATTAGAGTTTATTTTTTGGTAACGAAGTCACGAATGTCTTTTTTTCTTTTTTTTTTTTGCTTGAGAAACTATTGCTGCAACAATACATCTCCAACGTTGAAATCAAACTATTTCAGGATAAATCGTCTCCTCCTGTTGGCTGATGTACTCCAGGGCAGTTTGGATCACTTCGTAACAGAATGTGTGAGGAATATTTTTCTCTGATTCATCATCAGAAACATAGTCTTCTAACGCTTTATGATCGGTCACAATTTGGACGATTTCATCCTCAGTCACATGAAAAAATGCCATTTTCCATCCACTCTTCAATGTCTTCGAAGTGTGTGTCTTTACAACCAGCTTCTCCAGTAAATTCACCAAAATTATGTCAGCTTGAGTTTCGGTGTTGTCTCCTCCTTCCCACCACTTAGGTTGCCTTACGATCTAAGAGTTTTTTCCAAGACCTAACAAGAGGAACTGGAGGAATTAGATTCCAAGCTTCAGCAATCAATGAATGACACTTAAAACATCAATTTTTTTAAGAGCTTCCACAAAATCATCTGCAGCATCAATCACACCTATTAAGTATTCCAGCATCTTGTGTCTGTAATGTTTTTCCATCGCCTCAAGAATACCTTGGTCCATCGGTTGACATAGAGATGTGACATTTTGTGGAAGAAATACAACTTTGATATCCCCATCTTGCAGATCACCTGGGTGAGAAGGAGCATTGTCCACAAGAAGTAGCGCTTTTCAAGGAAGTCCTTTTCCTTCCATGTAATTTACTACAGCTGAAACAAACTCTGCCTGGAACCACTCTCTGAAGATGGCACGGCACTGTTCATACATGCCTTAAGACTGATTCGTGTACCTCAGTGGGAAAGCTGGTTGGTTGGTGTCTAAATGCTCTTGGTGTTTTGGATTTGCCAATTAAAGTAAGACACAGTTTATGATTGCCAGTGGCATTACTGCAAGTGAGGACAGTAAATCTTTCTTTGATTTTTTTGTATCTGGAAGCCATTTCTTCTTCTTTAGAGGCAAGGGTTTTCGTTGGCAGCATTTTGTAATTCAACCCAGTTTCATCACATTTGTAAAGTTGATTGTCAGTATAGCCTCCTTTGTCAATGATTGTGTGCAGTTTCTTCTTAAAATCAGCATAGGAGCTTCATCCCCAGATAATGATTTGGCACTGATGGCAATTTCATGGCTGCCATGCTGCTTCTTGAAATGATCCTGCCAGCCATTACTTCCGAGGAATTCTTGCTTCTTTCCTTCTATCAGCTCATTAGCTCATTTTGACAAATTAGAGGACCTGAAACTGACACACCTTTGGCTCTTATTTATTCGTGCCACAAAAATAATGCCTCTTCTAACTGAGGATGTGCACCTTTTCTCATTGTTTTTCAAGATTTCACTGCGCTGCCCAATGCTTGGATGGAACAAAAATTTTTCAATTCCTGATCGATTTGTCTTCCGATCAGTAATTGTACTCCTACTCTGCAGCAACTTTTGTGGGTGGCTCACCAGCATCAATTCTCTGCAAAGTGTGATGCTCTTTTTCCAACAAGATCACATTCACTTTATGTTACGTGCCCGTAGTCACGTTCAGTGTTCTTTTTACAGACACTCGACTGAGTCCTTTATGGTTTTTGGCCCCTTTTATCTCTGGACACTTTAAGGCACATAGTGGGAGCACAAAACCTCAAATCAGAAACACACAAATGCACAACTTGACAACACTCGAGATGCACTAGACAAACTTTTGATTTTTGAAACCAGGCTGTGGCAGCCATCAAATGAAAGCATTCGATACATCTATGCCATTTCCTCTGTTCTACCCAAGCCCACGTGGCAACACAACAGGGTGTTGTACGTTCACTGTTAAACACTCAGCTTTGATGTACCGACAACAAGTGGAAAGTGTTAGGCGGCGCACTCTAATTGTCAGTTTCGACAGGCCTACGTTGCGCTCCATAGAACAATACTGTATGTACTGTACTTCCAAGGAGTTCCAATAGATGGCAGTGGCATGAAACCATGCAATACAAATAAGAAACGCACTAGAGCTTCAACCAACACACGCACGAATTGACGATACTTGGACTTTTGACACGCACCAGTGCACTGATTAGCAGTAGATTGCCAAAAAACACCAGCAAATGCTTGGCTCCAGGTGCACGCAAATTGAAATTTGTCAAGTGTCAATCTAGCTAGCCAAAAGTGTAGCTGCACAAGAGTTTACTGTACTTGTTCTCAGATGGCAGTCACAGACGTGAACAGGTTACAATGTACTCAGTACACTACACAGTGATGCTCCCTTGTAGTGGTCTGATGTAGTCAACTGGAACATTGATGATGAGTAAGCCCTTACTTTCCAACATCAGGCCACTGTCAGATCCAAATACTCCAAAAATACAGATGTTGCAAGGTTTAACCAGGGGACCAAATGGACATCCACAATGAGGTTTCTTTCAAACTCTCATCAGATAATGCTGTCTCACACCAATATGCAGCACCTTCATATCCTCCAGAGTGATGATTCAACATCTGACGCTATTCACATCCCTTATATACCACACGATGCTTGCTAAACAGCAATAAAAAAAAAGAACACTAATGAATAATGAAGGAAAAGACAGACTGCTACTTACCATAAAGAAGATACCTTAGGCTGCAGATGGGAAGAATTAAAAGACACTTACATAAAGCTTTCAGCCACAGCCTTCATCAGTAAGTAGTAATCTGTCTTTTCCAACATTGTTGATATTCCTACTGGAGTTTCCATTGTTTCAAGGACACTGATGCTTTTCTGTGAGTGTTTGCTTTATGATGTTTTCTGCATTTTAGCTTTTTTTTAAAAAAGAAAAAAAAAGAAAGAAAGAAAGAAACAAAAAGATTTGTTGCTGGAAAACTTCTGAAGTCCAATAAAGGAGTTACAACAGCCATATATGGTTATCTGGTGGACCTTGCAGAACCAAATTCTAGGGCTGAAATATACTGTTGACCAATGGGCATTAATCAGAATGAATACTAAATAAAAAATTAAATCCAAGTTTACACAAAAAACACAGGTTCTATCACTGTTGCTTTTCATTCTATTTTGCTCTTATGTTTGCTATGACTTGTTAAGCAGAAATTTTCTTTCTATCTACAGAGTTACATTTGCTGTAATGTATCTTACCTTCATGTTGTTTCTTCTTTCTTCTCACTGCTGCCCCAATCATGGCAAGCAAGTCATCCTCACTGCATTTGCTTCGTATTGCATCTCTGAAACAACAGTTAAAACACCCGTTAAACAGTACCAGGCAATTACCACACAGTGAAATGTTGGTACACTAAAAAGGAAGAAAAACTTTGCAGAAATCTTCAACAGTAATCTTGTAGTCTGCAGTAGGCAACAGCAGGATAACAAACCCACTGGACAAGAATGGGAAAGTCATGATAGAAGTTACTTTTATTTTTATAAATAAACAGGTATCTTACACAAATGCTCAAGAGTATACATAGGATCTCGGGCTGAAGAGGTGGAGCAGAAACTGACATTAGTTTTGTTGAAGAGGGAGTACTGGAACACAGCACAATTTCTTGCAAAATGAAGCCAAATTTATTGATAAACTCTTAATTAATTGCCAAGCTCACTAATGTGATCATTTTACGACAGGTACTTACTGCTTGGAGTATATGTGACTTTTCAGGCTTGCCTGATAGATCTGTTGCAAAAACACTTTGGGTTCCCCACCAGATAACATTATGCAAGCCCCTCCCTCAATATTTCAGTGACACAACGTTTTGGCATCTTCAGGTGGTGGTGATTTCCACCATCACTGCTGCAAGATGCAACTGGCAATTTCCACGTGACAGCTTTGAAATTTATCATGTGGATGTCTATGACCATCATATTTAGAATTCAGAGGATTTCATAGAATACCTGAAGATGCTTAAACTAGAACTTTCAGATCTTTTAGTTAGCTCAAATGTTATATCATTACTTACAAAAGTGTCCCTGCAGCCCTCATTAGAGGTTATTAGCAGCAAGTTTGAGAAAGAAATTGTGATGCTGTTTAAACATGTGCATACCTCATCCTATTTCTTATGTAACACCAACTACTTTAATCAAGTGGACAGTGTTCCCATGGGAGATCCTCTATTTCCCTTAGTAAATATCCAACATTCCTCCTTCTGGCAGAATGCTGAAGAGACATTTGTGGTGTGGCCCACATAATACAGACACTACCTATGTCCCTGCAGCATTTGCACTCGCTCCATCTGAATATTCAGTTCACTGTGGAAGTACAAAAAGATAGCAGCTTACCATTCCTGGATGTCACGGTTAGAAGAAAAGCTGACATAGCACTGGGGCTTAGTCTCTACTGCAAACTGATACACGCAGAGTTATATTTGAGGTCCAAAAGTTGCCGTCACCCTGCACAATGTGGTAGTGTCTTACACTCCCTGGCACATAGAGCACACGTGATTTCAGATACCGACAGTCTGCCTGGTGAACTGTAACACCTAAGAACAGTGTTCCAGCAGAATGTTTATTCTTGTAAACAGATTTGCAATGTGTTCTGAGCAAAGCAAGTTCAGTGTAGGGATGTAAATGAAGATACTTAGACAAGCACTGCAAATGGCTTTCTTGCCATATTTCAGTGGCATGTTTTCAAAATTAAAAGAATCGCTAAGAGAAACAGAATCAAGTGTGTTTTTCGTCTACCAGCAAAACTAAGGAATTGTTTGTGTTCAGTTAAAGACAATCTTGACCTTAGAAAACACAGATCATATATAAGATCTGATGCCATTATGGGAAACCTTATATAGGGCAGACACCTCACATTGTGCAAGAACACTGTGTTCAACAGCGCTGACAAAAATGCCACCCAGTAAATTAATGGTAGCAGAACACTGCCTGAATACAGGGCACCACACGTTTCCCAAGAGGACTGAAATTTTATCCTCAGCATCATCACTCTAGGACTGTGTTTTTAAGAATGAGGCATGTATCCATACGGTGGGCAATCTTACCAACAGGAATATGGAATTTTGACTAAGCACTGCCCAGAATCCAGCACTGACTGCCATGAAATTAAAACAGTAGAAACCAGATCCTCCGATGTATGACCTGATGCAGTACCTTGCAGAGAGTTAATTCAGCTCTTAACCACACGAGTGTCCAGAAGTGCAGTCATTGCCCACAACACATAAGCAGAAGGCTACTATGAATGGCATTTACATCCAACTGGGAGTGCCTGTCCACACATTCGTACTCCTGCTTCTAGCCTGACAAATTTCAATTCTGCTGTGCGAATATCACCAGCCACATCTTGCAGCAGTGATGACAGGACCCACCACTACCTGAAGATGACGAACAGTTGTGTTGGTGAAATATTGTGAGGCTTGGACAAAGTTATTCAGTGGCAAATCTGAGAAGATTTGTATACATTATTTTTCTGTGACGCAGGTAATGTGCAGCAAAATGTGATAACTTTCTGCATTTTCCTTTTTGTACATTTCAAAATACCCCAAAAATTGGTGAGAAACACTGAACATATGACATAACCAGATGACACACCCCACAGCATGTGCAGCAGTCGGGGTTGAGTGTAAATGAATGATTGAGCAGTGCAATACTTTCATTTGAGCAAACAGAGCAAATTTCGAAAACATTTTGTAAATATGATCTGTTGTAAATGTAGATGTTAAAAATTATTGTCCCTGCTGTAATCAAGCAAAAGCAGTTCTGATTTTGTGTTTATTGCTTCTGTCCCTTCTCTTGTTAGTAAAGAAAACATAGGTCATTTAATGGCGATGATGCTATTCTGAAGTTTATACTCATCTACTTGTTATGCAATATGGTAGGTTTTCATTGTACTGTACTTTGCAAGAAATCAAGGAAACTGCAAGACCGGTAAATAAAATAATAAACTTCTATATATAAAAATAAAGATGAGGTGACTTACCGAACGAAAGCACTGGCAGGTCGATAGACACACAAACATACACACAAAATTCAAGCTTTCGCAACAAACTGTTGCCTCATCAGGAAAGAGGGAAGGAGAGGGGAAGACGAAAGGAAGTGGGTTTTAAGGGAGAGGGTAAGGAGTCATTCCAATCCCGGGAGTGGAAAGACTTACCTTAAGGGGAAAAAAGGACAGGTATACACTCGCACATATCCATCCACACATAAAGACACAAGCAGACATATATTATCTGCTTGTGTCTGTATGTGTGGATGGATATGTGCGTGTGTGCGGGTGTATACCTGTCCTTTTTCCCCCTAAGGTAAGTCTTTCCGCTCCCGGGATTGGAATTTTACTATCATAACTTTTTTTTTTTTTTTTTTTTTTTTTTTTTTTTTTTTTTTTTTACTTGTACCACACATATTCCACACGGTTCATGCTCACTCCTTCAATGATACTGCCCATCCTTCTCTAGTGTGTGAGTTGTCCCTGCTTTCCTGCGTGTTTGTTGGTTTAAACACCCTTGTTTCAAAAGAGAGTGACAGCTTAGAACAGTCTTGTCAACATTTTGTATTTTTATTTAGCAATTATAGTTTGAGCCTTATAGGTGAATGTCACAAGATATTGTCAACCACTGCATTCACTAGATGGGAATGGGGTTCATGGGGTTCATTTTTTAAGTTGCTGTTATCTTTTTCATCCTATGTTGGACTAGCTTTTCCATACTCCCACTCTATTTTACGTAGCCAAACAGTTATCTGCCCTTGCAAACTTGCTCCTTTACTACCAAGTCAACTAATACTGGGCAGCATAACAGAAGTTCCAATATCCAGTCTTTCACCACAATTCACCTACACACACTTTTCACTCACTGATTTTCTTTTTTCAATGTCATAAATATTTTGCTTTCACAGGCTGCTGTGCTTTGAACATAAAATTGTAGGAACATCTGCCTCACATGTCTTTTTTTTTTTTTTTTTTAATTAAAGAATATGTTCCTTGCTTATTCCTATTTGCTTCTGATACATTTCCATTCTCACTTTTATTTTCTTTTGATCCATTTCTTTTTTCTTTGATAGACAAGTCAAACAACAATGGCAATATGTTGCAGCCCCCTGTGTTTCACCCTACTTACTATGAACTTACTTTTCTTAGCTTCCAATTTTATTAGTCATTTGGTTTTTAAGATACTTAAATTAATTGTTTGACCCTGTATTTTTATATCTTATTTTACCTTCGGTTGATAAAGGATTTCTGGTATGCTCACAAAGAGAGAGCTGATTCTTCCCACCCCTCACCCCCCTTACCATGTCCTGAAACAAACTTATCGCCAAGTCTTAGTCTAGTCATCAATTTAAAAGTGTCAGTTGTTGGTCCCATTGTCTAATAATTTGTACATTTATACACATGAAGTTCCAATTTTTATTTGGAACATATAGACTCTGATAATCATGAATCACAGTTGAAATGGCTCTGGGCACTATGGGACTTAACATCTGAGCCAAGGCAGGATTCAAACCTGCGACCGTAGCAGTCGCACAGTTCTGGACTGAAGCACCTAGAACCGCTCAGCAACGGTGGCTGGCGAATCATAGTTACCATCACATGGACAGAAATACTGTGTTAACTTTAATACAACACAGGGACATAGCCAAAAATGTCTTTACATAATTTCCAGTTCTGATTACTTTCCTTTAATTTAATCTCACAAATAGGTTAGTGTAACATGATGTTGACAGAGGCAAATTATATATACTCACAAATTATTTAGCTAGAGGTATCTGGTTTGTATGTCTGGGAGGGAGGAGGGTGCAAGCTGAAAACTTCAAGAAAAGATTACTCATTTCATACCTGCTGGATTTAACTGCAGTTTATCTCTTCCATATACCAACCACATACCTAATGTGCATGGCAAACAGTTTGAAAGTATTATTCTATACTCAGCATTTGGAACTATCAGTTCCTTCATGAGAGAGGAAAGAGGGATAAGTTTCTGAAGGTCTCAAAGGTCACTCGGACTCCATGACTAATGTGAGGACAAGAGGAACGAATGTGTCTATAAGAAGTTTTGGAATTTCACCTCCTGAAGGTAAAATACTGATCAGTCTGTCAGTCTTCTAGTAATTTTATGGTTTCCTCGCATGAATTTTCACTTGGACATGATTATTCTATGTTTCATCACTCACCTGAGAGATATCTCTGAATACCCAAAGAGACACACCTCCAAATTGCCATCAGCTGTTATCTGTAAACGGTTGCACGTGCCACAGAAGTGTTCACTCATTGAGGTAATAAATCCCACACGTCCCTTGAAGCCCAGGACATGGTATGCCTGCAAAAAGAAATTGTAAGAAAATAGCTACTGCTGTTGTGTAAATACTATAAATGTGTTGCTCACCAAGTGGAGGAAGGAGAAAATGTGCATTAAGGGGAGTTTGAACGCCCTATCCTGACAATGTTAAATTTGGTGACTTAACTTCCCCGTATTTCAGGAACAACTGTAGCCATTGACAAGAAACTTTTACAGGACATTAAACTATATGTTCTGAGTCTTACAATAATTGCATTTCAGCCACTGCTTTTGGAAATGCAATTTTTTAATTACACAGTTAAAATTTTGTGTACTTTTTTGTATGTTATTCTAAATAATTTTATTTATGCATAATATTATGTTCTTCTTTTAGTTCAGAAGACTCAGAATACGTATGTTATTACTCCCTGAAAATTTTAATTCGCTACTCGAAGTAGTTTCTGAGATTTAGGGAAAAATGCAAGAGAAAATCTAAATTTTCAAGAAGAGTTTTTAAAGTTTTAATAGACTGTAACTCAATATATGCTTAACATTTTATTTTTAGTCACTCAGAAGCACCCTGCACCATACTGTATATCATCCTCTTGACCTTTTTTAAGTTTTTTCTTGTTTTCTTCTTTCTGGACTCCGTAGTGGCCAACTGTGCTGCATACAGTGCTTTACCATTGCAAACCTTGTCCATCCATTCAAATTCTCTGATGCAGTTTGCTCCAGAATTAATTCCCATATGTTGTAGCACTTTCACGCTACCAATGTTGCCATCATTAAAAGCAATAACAGCATGACTGACCCCCACTTTAGTGCCTTCATTACAAGAAAAACATTTTTTGGTCTACATCTACATCTACATCCATACTCCTCAAGCCACCTGACGGTGTAGGCTACCTTGAGTACCTCTATTAGTTCTCCCTTCTATTCCAGTCTCGTATTGTTCGTGGAAAGAAGGATTGTTGGTATGCCTATGTGCGGGCTCTAACCTCTCTCATTTTATCCTCATCGTCTCTTCGCGAGATATACGTAGGAGGGAGCAATATACTGCTTGACTCCTCGGTGAAGGTATGTTCTCGAAACTTCAACAAAAGCCCGCACAGAGCTACTGAGCGTCTCTCCCGCAGAGTCTTCCACTGGAGTTTATCTAACATCTCCGTAATGCTTTCATGATTACTAAATGATCCTATAACGAAGCATGCTGCTCTCTGTTGGATCTTCTCTATCTCTTCTATCAACCCTATCTGGTACGGATCCCACACTGCTGAGCAGTATTCAAACAGTGGGCGAACAAGTGTACTGTAACCTAATTCCTTTGTTTTCAGATTGCATTTCCTTAGGATTCTTCCAATGAACCTCAGTCTGGCATCTGATTTACCCACGATCAACTTTATATGATCATTCCATTTTAAATCACTCCTAATGCATACTCCCAGATAATTTATGGAATTAACTGCTTCCAATTGCTGACCTGTTATATTGTAGCTAAATGATATGGGATCTTTCTTTCTATGTATTCGCAGCACATTACACTTGTCTACATTGAGATTCAATTGCCATTCCCTGCACCATGCATCAATTTGCTGCAGATCATCCTGCATTTCAGTACAATTTACCATTGTTGCAACCTCTTGATATACCACAGCATCATCCGCAAAAAGCCTCAGTGAACTTCCGATTTCATTCACAATGTCATTTATGTATATTGTGAATAGCAACAGTCCTACGACACTCCCCTGCAGTACACCTGAAATTACTCTTACTTCGGAAGACTTCTCTCCATTGAGAATGACATGCTGCATTCTGTTATCTAGCAACTCTTCAATCCAATCACATAATTGGTCTGACAGTCCATATGCTCTTAAATTGTTCATTAAACGATTGTGGGGAACTGTATCGAACGCCTTGCGGAAGTCAAGAAACACAGCATCTACCTGGGAACCCGTGTCTAAGGCCCTCTGAGTCTCGTGGACGAATAGCGCGAGCTGGGTTTCACACGATCGTCTTTTTCGAAACCCATGCTGATTCCTACAGAGTAGATTTCTAGTTTACAGAAAAGTCATAATACTCGAACATAATACATGTTCTAAAATTCTACAACTGATCGACGTTAGAGATATAGGTCTACAGTTCTGCACATATGTTCGACGTCCCTTCTTGAAAACGGGGATGACCTGTGCCCTTTTCCAATTCTTTGGAACACTACGATCTTGTAGAGACCTACGGTACACTCCTGCAATAATGGGGGCAAGTTCCTTCGCATACTCTGTGTAATATTGAACTGGTATCCCATCAGGTCCAGCGGCCTTTCCTCTTTTGAGTGATTTTAATTGTTTCTCTATACCTCTGTCATCTATTTCAATATCTACCATTTTGTCATCTGTGCGACAATCTAGAGAAGGAACTACAGTGCAGTCTTCCTCTGTGAAACAGCTTTGGAAAAAGACATTTAGTATTTCGGCCTTTAGTCCATCATCCTCTGTTTCAGTACCTTTTTGGTCACAGAGTGTCTGGACATTTTGTTCTGATTCACCTACCGCTTTGACATAGGAGCAAAATTTCTTAGGATTTCCTGCCAAGTCAGTACATAGAACTTTACTTTCGAATTCATTTAACGCCTCTCGCATGGCCCTCCTCACATTACATTTCGCTTTGCGTAATTTTTGTTTGTCTGCAAGGTGTTGGCTATGTTTATGTTTGCTGTGAAGTTCCCTTTGCTTCCGCAGCAGTTTTCTAACTCGGTTGTTGTACCACGCTGGCTCTTTTCCATCTCTTACGATCTTGCTTGGCACATACTCATCTGACGCATATTGTACGATGGTTTTGAACTTTGTCCACTGATCCTCAACACTATCTGTACTTAAAACAAAACTTTTGTGTTGAGCCGTCAGGTACTCTGAAATCTGATTTTTGTCACTTTTGCTAACCAGAAAAATCTTCGTACCTTTTTTAATATTTCTATTTACGGCTGAAATCATCGATGCAGTAACCGCTTTATGATCACTGATTCCCTGTTCTGCGTTAACTGTTTCAAATAGTTCAGGTCTGTTTGTCACTAGAAGGTCTAATATGTTATCGCCACGAGTCGGTTCTCTGTTTAACTGCTCAAGGTAGTTTTCAGATAAAGCTCTTAAAAAATTTCACTGGATTCTTTGTCCCTGCCACCCGTTATGAAAGTTTGAGTCTCCCAGTCTATATCCGGAAAATTAAAATCTCCACCCAGAACTATAACATGTTGGGCAAATCTACTCGAAATATTTTCCAAATTATCCTTCAGGTGCTCAGCCACAACAGCTGCTGAGCCAGGGGGCCTATAGAGACATCCCATTACCATGTCTGAGCCTGCTTTAACCGTGACCTTCACCCAAATTATTTCACATTTCGGATCTCCGTCAATTTCCTTCGATACTATTGCACTTGTTATTGCTTTAAACATGCCTCCCCCTTCACTGTCCAGCCTGTCTCTGCGGTATACACTCCAATCTGAGTTTAGAATTTCATTACTGTTTACATCTGGTTTCAGCCAACTTTCTGTCCCTAGTACTATGTGGGCATTGTGACCACTTATTAATGAGAGCAGTTCTGGGACCCTTCTATAGACGCTCCTGCAGTTTACTATTAGCACATTAATATTGTTATTCCCTGTTGCATTTTGTCTACTCCTACCTTGCCGCATCTCAGGAGGTGTCTTGTCGGGCCTAGGGAGGGAATTCTCTAACCTAAAAAACCCACATGTGCACTCCACATATACTCCGCTACCCTTGTAGCCACTTCCTGCATGTAGTGCATGCGTGACCTATTCAGGGGGACCCTACATTTCTCCACCCGATAGCGGAGGTCGAGAAATTTGCACCCCAGATCTCCGCAGAATCGTCTGAGTCCCTGGTTTAAGCCTTCCACTCGGCTCCAAACCAGAGGATCACTATCGGTTCTGGGAACGATACTACAAATAGCTAGCTCAGATTCCACCCCGCGAGGCTTTCCGCCTTCACCAACTCCGCTAACCGCCTGAACGAACTGAGGATGACCTCTGAACCCAGACGGCAGGAGTCATTGGTGCCGACATGAGCAACAATTTGCAGTCGGGTGCACCCAGTGCTCTCTATCACTGCCGGCGCGGTCTCCTCCACATCTCGGATGAGACCCCCGGCAAGCAGACAGAGTGAACACTGACCTTCTTCCCCGACCTTTCCGCTATTTCCCTAAGCGGCTCCATCACCCGCCTAACGTTGGAGCTCCCAATAACTAATAAACCCCTCCCCCCATGTGCCTGCTCGGACCTTGCTGAAGGAGTGGCCACATGTCCACTCACAGGCAGAACGGGCGATGCCACACGGCCAGCCTCCACACTGACCCTCCACCTCGTGCGCCGCGAACGCCGCTGAACCCGCCACTCCCCTTGGGAAGAGGGTGGCACAACCGCGCCCGGTATCCGCAAAGATGTGTCGACAGCAGGGTCAGTGGGTGAAGCATGTAACACCTGGGGTGTACCATGCAATGCACCAGACTCACCACTGCCTGAAGACGGCTAACCGCGGCCATCAACACGTTCAGCTGTTTGCGAACAGTGGCCAGCTCCTCCTGTGTCCGTACACAGCAGTCTCACATCCTATCCATCTTAAGAAATCAATTTACTGTAGAGAGTTAATCAACTTATAACTAGACTGCTAATTCACTAAAGGCGGCTGATAGTTGACTACACTGTGGTTACTAGACACTTCCTGTAGAAAACAATGAAAATAGCACTACCTGTCTCTGGACTGTATTGAAAACAAACACTAGCACTACTGGCACTATGGCTGACTATATGGACTTTCTCTGACTGTATTCAAAACAAACACAAAATCTATGGAACACTGTTACTAGCACTCGACAATTAAAGCTTCCTAAAAGCAAAAACACACGGAAGAAGAAGTTACAAGTAAGAAAAATAGAGTTAATACTTAAATCAGCATAGCTCGCTGCACAGCAGACGTGACGCAGACGGCAGTTACGACGACACTGACGCTATAAGATTATTGAACGACTCATTGGGATTTTGAGTCTGACAATGCAGACACTTCTTCAATAATTCAGGATTGCCAGGTCTCTGTAAACAGGTTTTATGATATCCACAACTGCTGCTGGGATATAATGTTTATGGCTGTATGACCTGTTTGAGTACTGGGCATTGCGGTAATTGCACCATGAACCAGATCCAGGAGGGCATGACCAACACATTCCAGTTCTGTGATAAGCTTCTCACCATAAGGCTGAGTGGCTACTACACTGTTATATGCATTTGAGTCTGCACAACCTAAGAACTTAGTGTAACACACTCCCCTTTAGTTTACAGATCGATTATACATTTCAACAGCTGCACAGGCCTCCGTACGACTAGTTGTCCTTCATAATTTCTGTCACAGATATGCCCTTCTTCATTACCTGATTTATACTTATAACAATGTTTGGTTAAAATCTGGAAATCTATTAGCTTTCCAGTATCCACCACTGGTCACTGTAGCAACAGAATTCTTAGAACTTCAGCTGCGCTTCTACCAAGTGCCCCAAAAGCTACTGATATGTCAATCATACCATCGTTTATTTCAGCAGCTTCATTTGCAGCACCCTTAATTGACTCACATGCAGTGGATTTCACAGCAGCTCCAATAAATCCTGCATACTTGTCCATTTTACAAAGTGGGCGTGGCATATACATCACGACACACATTGTTTCTGCTGCAGTGTGTCCTTTGCCAATAGCTCTCAATCCATAAAACCACCTAGCATTTATTTCAAAATAATTATCTTTACACTTATCAGAACTCCAAAATGAATGAGTATATTTACAACTGGCAGAATTAATGATAAGTTTCCTGGCTAGTCCATTTGATACCTCAATGTCTTCATGTAAACTAACTGGCCCTCCACATATGTACAACACACACATTCACATAACACCCCTGTTACGATGTGTAGATGTATCAGAATATAACCTAACCTACCATTTACATGAGTTTTGTTTTGAGATAACTGTGTTATCACTATGTTTTATTTTAATCTTCGAAGCACTAATGGGTGTTTCTCTAGATACTCATGAGTTTGCGAGTATTTCATTGTCTGTAACTTCACACACCACATGCTGAACACAATGTTTCTCTTTATTCAAAAATTTATTACCATGAAACCCACATTTCTTAAAAACACTTCATTTTGGAGTCATACTTTTTGAGAGATTTACCAGTCTATTCGTCACTATTCCTCAGAAAAATGTTAGCACTTCGATATACAAAGCATGTTTATACTATGAAAAGATACGATACTATTTTTGACAGAGCTACCAATACAAACACATAATTTAACCTTTATAACACAGCAATCCACAGCTTTCTACAGGGTGGTCCATTGATAGTGACCGGGCCAAATATCTCACATAATAAGCATCAAATGAAAAAACTACAAAGAACGAAATTCGTCTAGCTTGAAGGGAGAAACCAGATGGCGCTATGGTTGGCCTGGTAGATGGCACTGCCATGGGTCAAACTCATATCAACTGCATTTTTTTAACATAGGAACCCCCATTTTTTATTACATATTCATGTAGTACGTAAAGAAATATGAATGTTTTAGCTGGACCACTTTTTTCGCTTTGTGATAGATGGGGCTGTAATAGTCAAAAATGGTTCAAATGGCTCTGAGCACTATGGGACTTAACTTCTGAGGTCATCAGTCCCCTAGAACTTAGAACTACTTAAATCTAACTAACCTAAGGACATCACACACATCCATGCCCGAGGCAGGATCGAACCTGCGACCGTAGCGGTCGCGCGTTTCCAGACTGTAGCGCCTAGCACTGCTCGGCCACTCCAGCCAGCTGCTGTAATAGTCACAAACATATAAGTATGTGGTATCACATAACATTCCGCCAGTGCGGACGGTATTTGCTTCGTGATACATTACCTGTGTTAAAATGGACCGTTTACCTATTGCGAAAAAGGTCGATATCGTGTTGATGTATGGCTATTGTGATCAAAATGCCCAAGGGGCGTGTGCTATGTATGCTGCTTGGTATCCTGGACGATATCATTGAAGTGTCCAGACCATTCGCCGGATAGTTACATTATTTAAGGAAACAGGAAGTGTCCAGCCACATGTGAAACATCAACCACGACCTGCAACAAATGATGATGCCCTAGTAGGTGTTTTAGCTGCTGGGGCAGCTAATCCACACATCAGTAGCAGACAAAAAGCGTGAGAATTGGGAATCTCAAAAACGTCGGTGTTTAGAATGCTACATCAACATCGATTGCACCCGTACCATATTTCTATGCACCAGGAATTGCATGGCGATGACTTTAAACGTCATGTACAGTTCTGCCACTGGGCACAAGAGAAATTACAGGATGATGAAAGATTTTTTGCATGCATTCTATTTAGCGATGAGGCATCACTCACCAACAGCGGTAACCTAAACCGCCATAATATGCACTATTGGGCAACGGAAAATCTATGATGGCAGCAACAAGTGGAACAGCAGCGACCTAGGCAGGTTAATGTATGGTGTGGCATTAAGGGAGGAAGGATAATTGGCCCCCATTTTATCGATGGCAATCTAAATGGTGCAATGTATGCTGATTTCCTGCATAATGTTCTACCAATGTTACTACTAGATGTTTCACTGCATGACAGAATGGCGATGTACTTCCAACATGATGGATGTCCGGCAAATAGTTTGCGTGCGGTTGAAGCAGTATTGAATAGCATATTTCATGACAGGTGGATTGGTTGTCAAAGCACCATACCATGGCCCGCACGTTCACCGGATCCGACGTCCCCGGATTTCTTTCTGTGGGGAAAGTTGAAGGATATTTGCTATCGTGATCCACCGACAATGCCTGACAACATGCGTCAGTGCATTGTCAATGCATGTGCGAACATTACGGAAGGCAAACTACTCACTGTTGAGAGGAATGTCGTTACACGTATTGCCAAAGGCATTGAGGTTGACAGACATCATTTTGAGCATTTATTGCATTAATGTGGTAATCACAGGTAATCACGCCGTAACAGCATGCGTTCTCAGAAATGATAAGTTCACAAAGGTACATGTATCACATATGGAACAACCAAAATAAAATGTTCAAATGTACCTACGTTCTGTATTTTAATTTAAAAAACCTTCCTGTTACCAACTGTTCATCTAAAATTATGAGACATATGTTTGTGACTATTACAGCGCCATCTATCACAAAGCGAAAAAAGTGGTCCAACTAAAACATTCACATTTCTTTACGTATTACATGAATATGCAATAAAAAATGGGGTTCCTATTTAAAAAAACACAGTTGATATCAGTTTGAGCTATGGCAGCGCCTTATAGCAGGCCAACCATTGCGCCAGCTGGTTTCCCCCTTTGAGCTAGACAAATTTCGTTCTTTGTAGTTTTTTCGTTTGACACTTATTTCGTGAGATATATGGCCCGGTCACGATCAATGGACTACCCTGTATATAAAAAATTACCGATTTTATTAGGTCTTGAAGTAATGTGTGTCAAAATTTTAACATTTTCAACTAGTGTAGATTATATTTTAGAAAATAAAATAAAATACTTCCCACGCAAGTTTATAAGTAATATACATATCATTTTATTTGGAAAATTGCAAATTTTATAATCAGGTAAAAACCCAAAAAAGTGAAAAAGAATGTTTTCCCCTTAAAGTTATGGAAATGTGCAAGCTTTCGGAGCCAGTGGCTTCTTCTTCTGGCAGAAACAATAAGGGGACGGAAAAGGGAAGAAAGAAAAGGATTGTCAAGGTTTAGGAAATGGGGAGAGTTGTAGAAAAGCTGCAGAGAAACCCAGGCCAGGACAGACTTACTGAATGGGATGAGAAATATGTAACTAAACCAGTCCATCTCTCATACCACCAGCAGATGTGAAGTATTATTGTGATTGGTAGTAAGTCATAAACATTAAATTATTTTCAATGTATGTTCATATGTAATACTGCACGTACCTTTGAGGTATCATTGGGCCCATTGGGCAGAGGATCAAAATTAGGCCACTGCTTTCTAATTATTTGGACCATTTCACTAAATGAGACCATCTTCCCATCATTCCATTTGTTGCCGCTGAAAGGCATGTACTCGATAAATCTTACATCAACATTTTTCTCTTTTGTTAACTCCACAAAACTGCACACTTCATCTTCATTAAAACCTCGCATTACAACACAATTTATCTGTGGAAGAAAGACACCATTAAAAACTTGGTATCAGATAAAGCATGGTTTAAACAGAGTTTGAAAGACTTTTTGATAGGCAACTCATCCTACTCTATACATGAATATCTTAACAGTGGCTGTTAGGCCAGCTTAAATAAGAATGTCTGTTAGATTTCAGTTCTGAGAGCACTTTGTCATAACAGTCAAGATTATGTACTTTTTGTTTGATAAATTTATGAATAGTGCATAACAATGTTTCAGTCTGACAGCGTATCAATTCTGAAAATATTAGCTGTTCCAGTTTGTATTGTATTCACCTAGTTTGACAATCTCCTGACAAATGATCAGGGTATTCAAATGTTTTATATTTTTTATGTTATACTTTCTGGCATGTTACTCACCCATGAGAATCGTCTCATGTTTTGGGTCTTGGAACAAAAGCTGAATCTAATCTAATCTAACCTACAAAATAATGGTTCTACAAGTCTGTTGTTATATTTGTATACCTCACTGATTCTGTTAAATTAATCTTTTTCTCTCTTTTTAGAGAATGTCTGAATTTATCTTAGCATGCCAAGCTGTTAACCTTCTTAACAATTTATGAAAATTAAACTACATACATCTCCAATCTTTTTCCCCACTCCAACGCACACATCTTTTGCTGAAAGTATTATTTTAACAATTACATGAAACTGTGCTGCCATTTGTGAAACAAAGTTGAAAGTGTTCTCAAGATAAAAGGTCTTCAGAAAAGGAGCATTTAGTATCTGTGCAGGTGGTAACACTGACAGCCATCATATAAACAAGCCCAAATGGTAGAACATCCTGCTTTACACATACACGCAATGGCAGAAAAAAGGAAAAGAGCACACCTTTCATTCAAGCATTGAATATATAAACTGATGAGACAAAACACTATGACCTCCTGTTTGATAATGTGTTTGTCCACTGTTGGAACACAATACAGCAGTGATTTTGTGTGGGACAAGTTCAACAAATTTCAGGTATGTTCCCAGCATTATGTGAGGTATGTTCCCAGCATTATGCAGCACCGCATGTCTAAGCACAGGACATGTAATTCCCATAAATTGGAGATCAGTGGTTTCTGGGTGCAGAACTGGTATCTGATAGCATCGCAGATGTATTCCATCAGATTCAGAAGGGGTGAATTTGATTCTGGCCTCGTGACACTGAAAGTCATATTGTTGAAACATGTCACCTTCATTAGGGACAGGGTGCGGACAGTGCACAATAATGTTCACACAGAACAAAGCTGTTATGGAGCCTTCAGTTACTACCACAGGACCCATAGAAGACCAGGTGAATGTCCTCCATAGCATAATATTGCTCCCACTGGCCTAAGTCTGTAGCAAAGTGCACCTTTCAAGCACCAATTCACTCTGTTGACAGTGTATGTGCACAAAACCGTCAAGTAGGTGTAATGCAAAACTCGAATGACTCAACCAGATGACACATTTCTATTGATTCACTGCCCAATCTCAATGCTCCTGAGCCACAGAAATTGTAATTCAACTGTGTTGTCAACATGGGAACATACAGGGGTTGTCTGCAGCAGAGCCCTATGTTTAACAATGTGCAATGAATGGTGTGCTCTGAAATACTTGTGCTTCCACCAGCACTGTGTCATCAGACATGCCACAGAAATTAGCTTCCTCAGCCGAATGTCATCTTTTTCAAAGGAACCATCCCAGCATTTGTCTTAAATCATTTAGGGAAATCAAGGAAAACCCAAATTTTGATGGCCCGATGGGATTCGGGTCCGTTGTCCTCTGGAAGTCAAGTCCACTGTCTGACCACTGTGGTGGCATGACCTAGTCTTAATTAAGCCAGAAAATCCTGGGAAATGCTGACATACTTATTGATTTAAGATATAACAATTTAAAACAATCCTCTCATGAATTTCACTACAATTTTCCGCTCTTTTGAAAAAAAATTTCTTTTGACTGTTTTGATGTTGTTTAGTATGTTTAAATAATGATGGCAGTCTCTATAAAAGGGCAGTTTGACTTTTAAGTTTAGTTATACTGTTTTAAACTACATCCTTCATCTATTTGTCCACCCAGAAGTGCTATAGGATATAACTTGAAGACTATGGTGAGGTGGTGGGGGACAGTCATGTGTTGAGAAGGAGGTGCTGCCAGAAATGAAGTGTGTGAGGTGACGTTATTGACACTGCATACAGGGAGAATAAAAATACTCTATTCCATATTCATTTACAATCTACGTCTGGCCCCCATATGGTTTTACTTTTCCCCAATAAGAAAAAAGAAATTGTCAGTAACTGTCTTTATAAGGTCTTAAAAGGCAACAAACAATAGAAATCTAGGCTGGAGTAATGACCATATTATAAAAAAGATACATTGCTATTCACTGTATACAGGAGATGTTAGGTCACAGACAAGCACAACAAAAAGACTACTAAACACGTAAGCTTTCCATCAGAAAGTCTTCTTCCAAAGTGGACAAAAAAAACACACACACACACACACACACACACACACCCGACCGTTGTTTCTCCCATGATGCACAGTTGCTTCCAGTCTGGCCCTAGCAGCCGGAGACAGTGGTCATGTATGTGTGATCTGCATTTGCGCGCATGTGTGTGCGTGTGCGTGTGTGTGTGTGTGTGTGTGTGTGTGTGAGGGAAGGGGGGGGGGGGGGGGGGGTTTGCACCAAAAGCTTACGTGTTTAATAATAGGTGGTGTTCCTTTTCCCCCCCACCCCCAACCCCCACCCCCCCCTGCCAGCAACACATCTACACTATACAGTGAGTGCCAATCTATCCTTTTCATAATACTGTCGTTACCACCTTGCCAAGAGGCATATTGTGGAGTAATCCGAAGGGCTCTACTAATTTGTACAAGAGGAAGGAGAGCACAATCTCAATGTAAGTTTTTAGAAAACTGGTATGTGCATTACTTCTGCAAACCTTTCAGAAAGGATACGGTATGCACTTCATTCAGCAAGATGAGTAATAAACAATATTAGCAATACTGCATCAAACTTGTTCACTTTCATCTTTGGATTAAACATTCGATTTCAGAGAGTACAGAATTTGGCAGAATCAAATTTTGGGGATATGTGGAACTGGGACAATGGCATATTTTTTACCCATTCAACAAACTAAGCACTGCTGATTGCTACTTTTATTGTGTCTGCTGCTGCAATGCATATATGAAACTATAAGTGCAGCATCTATGATGGAATAAAATGTTATACAAATGAAACATACAGGTACAGTGAAATAGAGTAGTATGGCTCATCATTTCGGTCTCACAGATTAGCAGGTGTTGACTTGAAATATAATACTTAAGAAGTTGAATCCAAAGGAGAGGATGTACTGTATTTACTCAAATCTAAGCCGCACTTTTTTTCTGGTTTTTGTAATCCAAAAAACCGCATGCGGCTTGGAATCGAGTGCAAAGCAAGTGGAAGTTCTGAAAAATGTCAGTAGGTGCTGAAAGAACTAATTTCTGCCGTCGAATATATGTAGCGCTACACAGGCATGCTTCGTAGGCACAAAGATAAATACTGGCGCCAAAACCTCTGCGTCAGTAAATAAATTAAAAAAAAAAAAGGTGGAAGACAATTTTCATACATTATCCAACGAAGTAAATACAAATTCCGTATTGTTCATCTTCGAATGTAGCAGAACTTCAATGTATTACGAAAATCCGACCGGCAAGACTGTTTGGGATGTTTGTCAATATGGCCAACTCAATGTTCTGAATTTTTTCCTACCTGTGAGAAGAGACGGTTGCTAATAGGAACCTGATGAAATGTGAATCACATGCAGTATTCTCTTCATCATAAGAGTAATACGAATATAAACATTTTGCCACATATTCTTTCGTGTTTGCTGCTATCTTATTTAAATCCTGTCTGCCTAATAAACTACGAAACTAGAGTGAGACAACAGCAAACGCGGAGGAATATACGTATCGTGTCATGTTTATATTCATATTATTCTTATGCCTAATAGTGATACAGTCAGAAATGAAGCACGGCAACTGACTAGATTTTTATATCCAAGATGACTCTAATTTCTGTGCAGAATTTGATGTACTAAAGAAGCGGCCGCAAAGATTTTCAAATGGAGAAATATTTTCACCTAACTCTCGTTCAGAACATGTTCTATCATACGCAGTCTATTATTTGGTTCTTGTTGATCATTATCAAAGAAAGCAGCAGTGTAAGGAACAACAAATAGTAGTCTCTTGCCATTGTTTCGCTAATGAGATGATTTCTCACTCTTCTTCTTTTTTTTTTTTTTTTTTTTTTTTTTTTTTTTTTTTTTTTAGGCAGCGGTAGCGTGCACAAAAGCAAGCCATGCCACGAGTGACGACAGGCCGCAAACACGCACTATCAGAATGCAACAAACAATGCATGACACAGTACAGTAATGCATTTTCAGCTTAGAGTGACATAAACGCCTATAACAAGGAAAACGGCACTTATCAGATCAAAGCAAAATAAGCAATTGATTCAAACCAGATGAAGCACATGAAAAAGGAAGGGTACCAGTATAAATACGGATGGAGCGCCTGACGCATAGCAAAGGCTACCTGGTAAAGCTTAACTGCTAAGCTTACGACTCGAACCAAACTACTGTAGCTGTATCGTCATTCATTCGACCTAAATTGTGTCTCATATTACAATGGACCAACTTTGTTTCGATTTGGAGGTGCGGCCTAAAACTTTTCTCTCCCCTTGAACTTCAAGTCTCAAATTTCAGGTGTGGCTTAGATTCGGGAATTTTTTTTTTTTTTCTTTCCTTTATTTCGAGTCTCATTTTTCAGGTTTGAGTGCGGCTTAGATTTGGGTAAATACGGTAGGTGGTATTTCAACTAATTCTGACTATGAAATAAAACAAAGTACAGCAGGGAGCTCTGACGAATCAAAGAGCAGCGATGAAGATTCTGATGAATAGTAAAGTATGAGTTAAGAAATAAGATGCTACTGAGATCGTAAATTTTTGTTGTGTTGATGAATCTGTTAACAAACATATTCAAAAATGCACTGAAACATTGGCACATGTAGTGTTGGGAGGTGATAAACTGTCATTACTGTTAGAGGAGCTACGTATTTCTTGCTGTTCTACTCCTAAATGACACTGTATCTGAAGGTATAGAATGAATCTTCACTGGCTAGAGAAATGGGTAACACAATTTTACAAGTCTCTGCTGTCATGTAATCTCTTCAGGGAAATCATGACTGTACTAAGATTCGGTTTGTGGTTGACAAGGTCAGAGTCATTAAGAAATGCAAGGCAGCTACCATGTCAGTCCTAGAAGAGAGAGACGTAGCAAACTGTCAAAGCATGTACAGTCCCGGTCCATATGTTTGTGGTGATGTACTAACCAAGTAATACTGTGTGTCAGGCAGCGCATTACTCAAGAACCATCATGGAAAAAGGTGGAGTGGTAATTTATGTAAAAAACAACATATTTTACAATGCATTAGATTTAAAGAGCCATTGTATAGAGCAACAAATTGAAGTATGTGGTGTTGAGATTACTGTAAATGACTTCACGGCTGTAGTGTTAGCACTGTATAGATCTCCCTCAGGGAATTTGAATGTATTTCTTAAGCACTTAGACTCTTTATTATCCATACTGTACTCAAAGTCCAAGAACTTGATAATTACTGGTGACTTTAATGTTGATTTCCTAAATGAGAGCAATAGTAAAGCTGATTTAGTACATTTAATGGAGTCTTATAATCTGATGACAATAGTAGATTTCCCAACTAGGGTTGCTGTTAACAGTAAAAGTCTGATAGATAATATATTTATAGATAAGTCTACATGGAATGAGATCACTGTACATCCAATCCTTGGCCTTTCTGATCATGGTGGTCAATTGCTTAGGCTCAATTACATCAGTGTGTGCAACAGTTCCGAGCATTCTTGGAAATCTTTTAGGATAATAAATGAACAGGGCCTTAAAAAATTCAGTGACAGCCTAAAAGAGATAGACTGGAGCCGAGTTGATAGGGAAACAGATGTAAACAAAAAGTACAATTCATTTTTAAATGAATTCATGTCTGTATTTGAGTCCATCTTTCCCAAAAAAAGTAGTTAGAAATAGTCATATAGGCAATGCCAAGAAGTCTTGGATCACTACAGGGATAACAACATCTTGTAGAACAAAAAGGATGTTATACAGTTCTCTCAGGACTTGTAATGATCCAAAGAAATGACAACACTACAAACTTTACTGTAGCATTCTCAAGAAGGTTATAAATAAATCTAAAAGTATGTGCATAAAATCAGAAATTGAAAGCTCAGAAAATAAAATTAAAACTATAAGGAATGTAATAAAGAGGGAAACTGGCAGGACAACAGGGAACATGTCTCAGGTAGAGATTAAAACAGGGGACAATATCATAAAGAAACCTGAGTTGGTTGCAGAAATATTTAATAACCACTTTTTGAGAGCAGCAGAGAAGACAAGCTGTAATGGTTCTATGGAATAATCATTGTCCCTCCTACAGAAAGCTATTAGCAACAGAATCCCACAGTTATCCTTATCTCCATTTACTGTAAGCGAAGTCATAAGAGTAATTAGATCATTATAAAACAAAAATTCTGCTGGTGTGGACAATATTTCTAGTAAAATACTGAAACACTGTTATAAATTTGTTAGTCCCACCTTATGCAACATATACAATGCATCCCTACAAGATGGGATTGTCCCTGACAGACTTAAGTTGGCTGTAGTGATTCCTCTCTTTAAAAAAGGGGATAAAAGCATTGTTACAAACTATTGCCCAATATCCCTATTAACTACCTTCTCGAAAGTTCTAGAAAAACTCATGCACAGGAGGATTGTAGACCATCTCAAATTCCATAGTATCTTAAGCAAAAATCAGTTTGGTTTTCGTGCCGGTCTTTGTACTGAACAGGCAATATTCTCTTTCAGCAACCAAGTTTTGGAAGCCATTAACAAAAAAATGTCTCCAGTGGGTATTTTTTGCGATCTTACGAAAGCCTTTGACTGTGTAAACCACCAAATTCTTTGGAAAAAGGCAGAATACTATGGTTTAGGTGGTACTGTTGGCTTGTGGCTACAATCATATCTACAGGATCAGAAGCAGACTGTAATGCTAAATGGCTCTTCTGGAGAACCTGCCTCGTCTGAATGGGGCATGATAACGTGTGGTGTGCCTCAAGGCTCCGTTTTGGGCCCACTGATTTTACTCATCTTTATTAATGATCTTCCTCTTTGTTCTGAGACAAACAGCAAATTTACCCTGTTTGCCGATGATACCACAATTCTAATTGACGATTTGACTGATCATGATCTTGAAAAAACTACAACTACTGTTTTTAATGACATCTTAAATTGTTTCTCCTCAAATCGTCTCTCACTCAATGCAGATAAAACTCATTATATGAGGTTCCATACATCACAAAGTAATCCCAATGAAATTGACATAAAATGTAGAGATCAACCAATACAGAAAGTTGAAGAAACAAAATTCCTGGGTGCTTACATAGACAGTAAATGTAATTGGTCAGTTCACATTCTTCATCTATGTAAAAAACTTAGCTCGGCAACATTTTCACTACGGGTAATTTCTTCAGTGGCTGAAGTCGACACTATTAAGGTTGCCTACTTTGGCTACTTCCACTCATTGATGTCATATGCTATCATATTCTGGGGGAACCAACCACTTGCAAAACAAGTTTTCACCATCCAAAAAAAAAGCAATCAGAATAACGTGTGGGGTTAATCAAAGACACTCTTGCAGGCACTTGTTTCGGAAGATAGGTATCCTAACAACTGCCTCACAGTATATTTTTTCCTTGCTGACCTTTGTGTGCAAAAATTATTCCATCTACCAAGACAACAGTAAATTCCATGGTTATAACACCAGAAACAAAAACAATCTACATTTAGAAATGAAACGTCTCACTCTGGTACAAAAAGGAGTTTACTACTCCAGCATTAAGCTGTTCAATGCTCTACCACTACATATCAAATGTGTTCATACAGAACTGCCAAAATTTAAACGAGTTCTCAAAGATTACCTGACAGAGAAATCTTATTATACTGTGGATGAATACCTGAAAGAAAATGTATACCATCACTAAACTTATTGTGTCTAGAAGTAGATCAATTGATTTTATTGTGCATTTGGGAATTAGCTCACTTTTTGTAACAACAGATTGGCTGTACATGTATTTACTCTTGTAGGCCTAATATCTGATTTAACTTTGTGCTCTTGCCTTTAACCTTTATTTGAAACTCCTTTTTCTGTCAAATGGTTGTTATGTTATCTAGCTGATATTGTATCTGTTACTGTATTTATAGTATGTCTTACTTAAACTATGTACAATTTGCCATTGAATTGCCCTTGTATAGTTTAAATTGAAACCTGTACAATTTGACACGTTCCATATCCTTGTGATTGACTCACTAACTGGATCTATGGAACAAGAAATAAATAAATAAATAAATACTGAAGTGTGATCCAAGTCGCACAAATATGGCTTTAATAATAACCTCCGAACAATATGCCTCTAAGGACTCAACAAGACACAGAACACTGATGTGCACATTGCAAACTAGAATCACACAGAGAGTCAGTCAGCACTGTTCCACACTAACATATGTGCGAGTCACCAGCAGATGGCACGGCAGGGACCGCACGGCACGCTTGGCTCCCAGAGACGGCCTCCAGCAGCCAGCCTGCAATGATCAGTCGGTGACCAATTTAAAGACGCATGTACGGCAACACCACTCTCGGTGCACTCACACTGACATGTACTAGTAGCACGATACAGCAGTGATGAGTAGTAGTACCCCTCCTGTCTTGTGCGCCTTTTATCTGGCTCTACAACTTACTTTCCTAGACCCACACAAATGCCTGATCCTCCTAATTCAATTTGCTCTGCAGACTATTTAAAACTTTTGAAGAAAAAGGAGCCACAATTGCACTTTGTGTGCCAGTTACTTTCCAATACATTGGCACCAGCTGATCTTATTTAAGAATACTCAACTTTCGTAGCCATACTTACAGCACATCCTTTGCTTCCTGGCCTAAATCCAAGTTAACTCCCAGCCCCCCCCCCCCCCCACACACACACACCCCTCTCTCCCCCCCTCGCAAATCAGCTAGTTGTGTGCTGTTATCTCACGTCACACCCTAGTCTATGAGTGCCCAGCTGTCTGGCACCTGACCCCTCTACCTGCACCCCTAGCTAGCCCACAGATGGCTCCCCACTCTCCCACGAGCCACTAAATGCTTCCCTCCAAACCCCTCCCATCTCTCTCCATCTCTCACATTGCCTCAACCCACCCCATCCTACCCCACTCTAAAGCCCCACCTCACTCCAGAACACTCACCATGGGCCAGTAAAGAGCTGGCAGTTGAGCGACCACAGCATAAGGAGACATGCATGCGCATGTGAGAGTGTGTGTGTGTGTGTGTGTGTGTGTGTGTGTGTGTGTGTGTGGGCGCGCGCACATGTTTTCCCTACAGCTAGAAAAAGAAAGTGCATTCTGGAAGCTCGCCAAGTAACGTACCTTTTAGTTTGGAAGGTAGAAGACGAGGTACTGGTGGAAGTAAAGCTGTGAGGACGGGTCGTGAGTCGTGCAAGGATAGCTCAGCACTTGCCCACGAAAGGCAAAGGTCCCAAGTTTGACTCTTGGTCCGGCACACAGTTTTAATCTGCCAGGAAGTTTCATATCAGTGCACACTCCACTGAACGGTGAAAATCTCATTCTACATACCTTTTGTTTGTGTGCCTATCGATGAGACAGTGCTTCTGCCTTTTGGTGAGCCATCTCCTTTATTCCTAAATAATTCGTAATTTTCAACAGAAACTTTCTGTACCTTATTGTTGCATCCTACATTACAATATGCAATTTCCACAATATGTGGTCATCTGTGAATATAATGGGGGTAACAACTGTAGGAGACCAAAAACTGACTGCAGTAAGCAAGTTCAAGTTATTGTACGCTGCAGTAGTTATGCAGAGGTGAAGAGGGTCACACAGGATAGGCTAGCATGGTCACCTCCATGAAACCAATCTTCAGATGGAAGATCACAACAATAAAAACATTTGATTCAGCATACACCAGACTCCAAACAGCGTACACAACCTGTATGCTCAGAAACACAGAAAATCATATTGGTTCCATCAGCAGGAAACTTCAGCCCGTAATTGTTATGGAACACTGTGGCGATTTTGTTCATTAATAAAACCCAAAACTGGGGAGTAATAAGAGAGTATTGTTGTAACTTCTTATCAACCTGGTTACCAAAATACATATTAAGAACACTGGTAAAGTGTTATTTTAAAGGGGTCACTCCAAAGCGCCACGAAAGTATTTGAGCAATGTATAAAATTAGAGAATCAGTGCACAATATTGAAAGCCTATCTACATAATCTATATCTGCATGACTAGTCTGTAATTCACAATTAAATGCTGGCAGAGGGTTCAGAGAACCACCCTCAACCTCTTTATCTACCATTCCACTCCCCTACAGCATTTGAGGAAAAACAAACACTTCAATATTTCCGTACAAGCTCTGATTTCTCTTATTTTATTACAATGATCATTTCTCCCTATGTAAGAGGGCTCTAACAAAATATTTTCACATTCGGAGGAGAAAATTGATGATTGAAATTTTAAGAACCTGCTCCAGCAAAATGCTTTTGCTTTAATGACTGCCACCCCAATTCACATGCGATATCTGTGGCATGCACTTTCCTGTTTCCCAATAATACAAAATGAGCTGCCCTTCTTTGAACTTTTAAATGATGTCCTTTGTCAGTCCTATCTGGTAAGGATCTCACACCATGCAGAATACTCCAAAAGAGGACAGACAAGTATAGTTGTAGATAGTCTCTTTAGTAATCCTAACCTTCTAAATGTTTTACTATTAAATCACAGTCTTTTGTTTGCTTTCCCACCGCGTTATCTATGTGAGCATTCCAATTTATGTTATTTGTAAATGTAATTCCAAAGTATTCAATAGACTTCACAGCCTTTAGATCTGCGTGAATTATCATGTAACCAAAATTTAGTAGATGCCTTCTACTACTCATGCGGATGACATAACAATTTTTATTATTTAAGGTCAGTTACCACTTTTTGCATCATATGGATAGGTAGCCTAAATCATTTTGCAGTTCGTTTTGATCATCTGATCACTTTACAAGACAGTAAATGATATGCAAGACTGTAAATGATAGCATCATCTAAGAGGACTGCTCAGATTCTCTCTTAAATTGTTAATGTAGATCGGCAACAGCAGGTGGTCTATAACACTTCCTTGAGGAATGTCAGATATCACTTTTGTTTTACTTGACGATTTTCCATCAATTACTATGAACTGTGACCTTTCTGACAGGAAACCACACATCCAGTTGCACAACTGAGACAATACACCATAGGCACACAATATGATTAGAAAATACTTGTGAGGAACTGTTTCAAAAAGTCTTCTGGAAATCTACAAATATGGAATCAATTTGAGAGCCCCAGTCGACAGCACTTATTACTTTGTGTGACTAAAGAGCTAGCTGTGTTTTAAAAGGTCAATATTTCTGAACCTATCTTGGCTATTTATCAATGAATCATTATCTTTGAGATAATTCATAATATTCAAACACAATATATGTTCCAAAATCCTAATGCAAATCAACATTAGTGATATGAGTCTGTTATTTAGTAGATTACTCCTCTTTTCTTTCTTGAGCATTGGTGTGACCTGAGCAACTTTTCAGTCTCTAGGTATGGATCTTTATCAAATGAGTGGCTATATGTTGTTGTTGTGGTCTTCAGTCCTGAGACTGGTTTGATGCAGCTCTCCATGCTACTCTATCCAGTGCAAGCTTCTTCATCTCCCAGTACCTACTGCAACCTACATCCTTCTGAATCTGCTTAGTGTATTCATCTCTTGGTCTCCCCCTACTATTTTTACCCTCCACGCTGCCCTTCAATACTAAATTGGTGACCCCTTGATACCTCAGAACATGTCCTACCAACCGATCCCTTCTTCTGGTCAAGTTGTGCCACAAACTTCTTTTCTCCCCAATCCTATTCAATACTTCCTCATTAGTTATGTGATCTACCCATCTAATCTTTAGCATTCTTCTGTAGCACCACATTTCGAAAGCTTCTATTCTCTTCTTGTCCAAACTATTTACCATCCATGTTTCACTTCCATACATGGCTACACTCCATACAAATACTTTCAGAAATGACTTCCTGACACTTACATCTATGCTCGATGTTAACAAATTTCTCTTCTTCAGAAACGCTTTCCTTGCCATTGCCAGTCTACATTTTATATCCTCTCTACTTCGACCAACATCAGTTATTTTGCTCCCCAAATAGCAAAACTCCTTTACTACTTTAAGTGTCTCATTTCCTAACCTAATTCCCTCAGCATCACCTTACTTCATTCGACTACATTCCATTACACTCGTTTTGCTTTTGTTGATGTTCATCTTATATCCTCCCTTCAAGACACCATCCATTCCGTTCATCTGCTCTTCCAAGTCCTTTGCTGTCTCTGACAGAATTACAATGTCATCGGCAAACCTCAACGTTTTTATTTCTTCTCCATGGATTTTAATACCTACTCCGAATTTTTCTTTTATTTCTTTTACTGCTTGCTCAATATACAGATTGAATATCATCGGGGAGAGGCTATAACCCTGTCTTACTCCCTTCCCAACCACTGCTTCCCTTTCATGTCCCTCGACTCTTATAACTGCCATTTGGTTTCTGTACAAATTGTAAATAGCCTTTCGCTCCCTGTATTTTACCCCTGCCACCTTTAGAATTTGAAAGAGAGTATTCCAGTCAACATTGTTAAAAGATTTCCCTAAGTCTACAAATGCTAGAAACGTAGGTTTGCCTTTCCTTAATCTTTCTTCCAAGATAAGTCGTAAGGTCAGTAATGCTTCACATGTTCCAGTATTTCTACGGAATCCAAACTGATCTTCCCTGAGGTCGGCTTCTACTAGTTTTTCCATTCGTCTGTAAAGAATTCGTGTTAGTATTTTGCAGCTGTGGCTTATTAAACTGATTGTTCGGTAATTTTCACATCTGTCAACACCTGCTTTCTTTGGGATTGGAATTATTATATTCTTCTTGAAGTCTGATGGTATTTCGCCTGTTTCATACATCTTGCTCACCAGATGGTAGAGTTTTGTCTGGACTGGCTCTCCCAAGGCCGTCAGTAGTTCCAATGGAATGTTGTCTACTCCAGGGGCCTTGTTTCGACTCAGGTCTTTCAGTGCTCTGTCAAACTCTTCACGCAGTATTGTATCTCCCATTTCATCTTCATCTACATCCTCTTCCATTTCCATAATATTGTCCTCAAGTGTATCGCCCTTGTATAGACCCTCTATATACTCCTTCCACCTTTCTGCTTTCCCTTCTTTGCTTAGAACTGGGTTTCCATCTGAGCTCTTGATGTTCATGCAAGTGGTTCTCTTATCTCCAAAGGTCTCTCTAATTTTCCTGTAGGCAGTACCTATCTTACCCCTAGTGAGATAAGCCTCTACATCCCTACATTTGTCCTCTAGCCCTCCCTGCTTAGCCATTTTGCACTTCCTGTCGATCTCATTTTTGAGACCAATCTATTCCTTTTTGCCTGCTTCATTTACTGCATTTTTATATTTTCTCCTTTCATCAATTAAATTCAATATTTCTTCTGTTACCCAAGGATTTCTACTAGCCCTCGTCTTTTTACGTACTTGATCCTCTGCTGCCTTCACTACTTCATCCATCAAAGCTACCCATTATTCTTCTACTGCATTTCTTTCCCCCATTCCTGTCAATTGTTCCCTTATGCTCTCCCTGAAACTCTGTACAACCTCTGATTCTTTCAGTTTATCCAGGTCCCATCTCCTTAAATTCCCACCTTTTTGCAGTTTCTTCAGTTTTAATCTACAGGTCATAACCAATAGATTGTGGTCAGAGTCCACATCTGCCCCTGGAAATGTCTTACAATTTAAAACCTGGTTCCTAAATCTCTGTCTTACCATTATATAATCTATCTGATACCTTTTAGAATCTCCAGGGCTATATCTGATTTCTAATGGAGCTGTTGTATCAGCATACTCTGAAAGAAACATAACTGCTTTATGACACTGAGGAGAGCTACTACTAAGTTACTCACAGTTGCAGTTGTTCTTGATTTGAATACTGCAATAATAACTTTGTTGTCTTTGGTGAAGAAATTTCAGAAATCCGTGTTTAGTAACCCTGCTTTAGTAGCACTGTCATCAGTAATATTACCACAGCTATTGCGCAGTGAAGGTATTGGTTGTGTCTTGCCATTGGTGTACTACACATGCAACCAGAACCTCTTTGGATTTTCTTCCAGATTTCAAAACGAAGTTTCACTATGGGAACTATTAAACACATCTTGCACTGAAACCCACCCTAAGTTTCGAGCTTCAGTAAAACATCGCTAATCTTGGAGATTTTGCATTCTTTTAAATTTTGACATGCTTTTTTTCATTGCTTCTGCAACTGAGTTTTGACATATTTTGTGCACCACCCTTTTAATTTATTTGGTATCCTTTCAATTTATTTGGTATATATCTCTTAATTGATGTCGATACTATTTCTCTGAATTTAAGCCATGTCTGGTCTACACTTACAAAGTCAGGCTTGAAGGAGTAGAGACTAAGTAGAGACCGTCTCTTTGGAAGGCATCAAGTTAATTTTTATATGCTTTCTCATTAAATGCCCTATTGTGTAGGGCTGAAAATTAATAGGGATAAGGTAAACAGAATGTGCAAAGTAAGTGGAAATTACTCGTCTCTTCCCCGATTACAGTGCAATAGAAGATAATACAAGATGTTGACAGATTGCCATATCTCGGTAGCTTTATATGTAATAATGAGGTCACAGATGCAGAAATCACCAGCAGAACTGGAAAATCAGTCCATATGGCAATTAGGTCTGTAATATGCCAACAAAGCTTTGACTGCACTCCTTTATCGTTTATATGTGTGAGACTTGGAAAATGTCAGTAAAATCAGCACACAGTCTCCATGTTTTTCACCAACAATGCTAGAGATGAATTCTGAAGATGTTAACCCAACCAAGTTACAAACGATGAAGTGCTGAGAATAAGAGGTCTACACAGCCTGCACAAAATTATTGTTGAAAGAAGACTGAGGATTGCAGATTATGTTCTACGCATGTAAGGTGGAAGAATCCCAAAATCAACACTGTTGTTGAAATCAATGGACAGATACAGATGTACAGGAAGACCTTTTAACACCTGGAACTTTTGCAATGAATCTTCAATCCATGGACACAAACTTGGAGGAAGGTGAGAACTTGGCAGCTGATCAAGTGAACTAGTGGAAACCAGTTCCTTGTATGGTACACAGCAAATCTGAGTAAGTTAGTAAGTAAGTAAGTAAGTAAAGTACAACTGGGGATTTTGCAAAACTGTTGGATGATCGATATTATTGTCTAGATTTGACACTGTTGGACTTCTACCTTTTCCTTGATGTGTATTCTTCAAATTGTGAGTTTTACGAGAAAGCTGATAGATACTTACCAATCAACCTTCCCTGACACGAACTGACATTGTCTCTTTATAAATTCTACTGTGCTAACAATTATCTACTGAGAATCCTCGACTAGGTCTCCGCAGCTCAAATGAGCCAGTTTCTTTTAAATTTCTGTCTTTGGCTATAATTGTCTTCCAAGTATGGTGACACAACATCCTGTCATGAAACTTTTGCCTTTACACTTGTTTACTTTTCTGGACACTGCCTTTTTCTGCACTGTGCACTAAATACACTATGTGAGTAATGTCCAATCTCCAACAACCAATCGTGAACTGTAAACAGCTGTAAACTCTACCAGGGCACATAACAAACAATTAACATTTGTGTTTTAGTGTTCTAAGCTGTGAGGTCATCAGCGGACAAATAATTTAGTACCTATTCCTGGACAGCCAGAGTGGCCGTGTGGTTCTAGGCGCTACAGTCTGGAACCGAATGACCGCTACGTTCGCAGGTTCGAATCCTGCCTCGGGCATGGATGTGTGTGATGTCCTTAGGTTAGTTAGGTTTAATTAGTTCTAAGTTCTAGGCGACTGATGACCTCAGAAGTTAAGTCGCATAGTGCTCAGAGCCATTTGAACCTATTCCTGACGTGCTGTTGTTTGGAACAACAACTGACATGATCCAAAATATTACTTTCTTTTATTATAGCTACACTTTTATTTTGTCTAATGATTACTAATTTCAGTATCAAATTCCATCATCAAGCCACTATATGATCAGAAAGCACAGTGTATCGTTAAAATATTGTTTAATAAACAGATTACCATTATATCATCATTCCTTAAAGTAATGTCCAAAGTGGAAGGACAGATGATTAATTTTGAGTATATACTAAAGTCAGAGTACTGAACCGGATATGAAAGAAGGAAAACCAGAAGGGCAGTGAGAGACGGGTGCCTTCTATCACCTTACTTCCTTAATATGTTCATCTAGGAAGTAATAACAACAACAAAGAAAAGATGACCAGAATCAAAAGGTAATTTCTGGAATACGCCATGGAAATGTGATAGGACCATTACATTTACAATGTATATAAATGATCCAGTAGAAAGTGTCAGAGGCTCCTTAATATTGTTCACAGGTACTACACTTGTCCATCAGAAAGTAGCAATAACAGAAGACAGTATCAATTTGCACAATGACCTGCAGAGGATTGGTGAATGATGTAGGCTCTGGCAGTTGACCCTGCACATAAATAAATGTAACATATCACACACACACACACACACACACTCACACACACACACACACACACACACAGGAAAAGAAATCCAATACTGTACAACTACACTATTAATGACAAATTGCTGGAAACAGAATCTACCATAAAATATCTAGAAGTAACTATCCAGAGCAACCTTAAAGTGGAATGACCACATAAAACAGCAATAGAAGAGCAGATGCCAGACTAAGATTCACAGGAAGAATCTTAAGTGAATGTAAATTACCCCTGTGCCCTTACCCAGTAAGACTGACAGAAGAGAGAAAGAAGATCCAATGAAGTGCGGAGTGTTTTGTCACAGGATCATTTAGTCGCTGTGAGATCATTACAGAGATCCTCAGCAACTCCAGTGGTAGATGCCATAAGAGAGCAGTTGTGCATCACGGAAAGATTTACTACCCAAATTTCGAGAGAGTAGTTTCCGAGAAGAGTCTGACAACATAATAGTTTCTCTCATATACAATTCACGAAATGATCACGAGAAGAAAATTTGAGAAGTTAGAGATAATACAGAAGTGTACTGACAGTCATTCTTCCCAAGCACTGTTCACAAGTGGAACAAGGCAGAGGGGATCAGTTGGTGGCATGAGACGTACCCCCTGCCACACACAGTTAGGTGGTTTTTGGAGCATGATGTCGATATGGAAACTTAATTGCATGCATATACACTGCAGATTGACGACATCACAATAGTAAATCAGAGTAGGAACTAAATAAAATGTTTCAGGCCTTAAATCAAGAAGTGGTAAAACTAAAGCTAAAAATGAATACAAAGAAGACAAAAGTTATGGCTACAGACAAGAAAGGAGGAGGAGGTAGGACTGACACAAGAACAGGCAATGAGCAACTCAAGAAAGGAACTGAAATTCAATATCTCAGTAGCATTTTGCAAGAAAACAATCAATATTTCAAGGCATTCAAGAAAAGAATAGCACAGTTGAAGAGTTCCTTCCAAAATAAGAAGAAGCTGCAACTGAATAAACATATCAGCTTCCACATTAAGAAAATATTTGTAAAGACCTTTGTGTGGAGTGTTCTGACACACAGATGCAAAATCTGTACATTAGAAAAGCCAAAGGAAGCTCGCCTCAGACCTGCTGAAATGTGGTTCTGGAGGAGAAGTACAAGAACTATCTGCATTGACAGAAAAATTAAAGGAAATAGGAGAGAAGAAAGAACCACTGAAAGTTATAGGCCAGGGCAAAGCAAAATACACTGGACACTTAACTGGAGACGATAATCTTTTAAAAAACATTTCTGAAGGCAAGATCATAGGTAAGAAAACAAGGGGATGACTGAGAACATCCTACTTAAACAATATGATCAATGAATGGGATTTTCTTCACACATGGAGATGAAGACAACTGCTGAAGAGAGGAAGCTGTGGCTGCAGAGACAAGGTTTAACCTTTTGGAAGAGTAAGGACAAACTAATACAAAATATGAGTCTACATGGTAGCTACATATGGAATAAATGACAACTTCTTGTGTGCAGTCATCAAGTCACTTACCTCAGTAGGTGTCTTATCTACTAAAAGTAAAGGTCACTGTTGTGCTTTCAATAGATGTGAACTGCACCCTGAAAATGGTATGTCTAGTTTGCAGTTGTACAGAAGCTTTTTATTTTGCAAAATGGTTCAAATGGCTCTAAGCACTATGGGACTTAACATCTGAGGTCATCAGTCCCCCAGACTTAGAACTACTTAAACCTAACTAACCTAAGGACATCCCTGCCTGAGGCAGGATTCGAACCCGCGACCATAGCAGCAGCACGGTTCTGGACTGAAGTGCCTAGAACCGCTCGGCCACAGTGGTCAGCTTTTATTTTGCACAGAAATGTTTGATAATAAGATGAACTGATGCTGGCACTTGCTACTGAAACCAGTAGTACTTAGACACAACAAAAATGTGACTACAGAATTAAGAATAATTTTTCCAAACAATCGAGTATTTTTACCAAAACAACACCACAATAGTGGAAACTTATTTTAAACTAAAGACACAAAAGAAAAAAAGAGAAACTGTAAAGATCTTGAGTCTCATAAGACTCTCTTGGGAGGAAAATATAAGATTTTTAATTGGTAAACTTGCAAGGCATCCTTTTTATGTTGTATAAACTACGAAACTGTTAGCATCGTCAGCTAAAATTTACTTCTTCTGTCTTAATATACCTTCCTTCACTTACAGCTGCAGTGTGGAGACAGAGGTGAGGGTGGGAGCGGGGATGGGGGCGAGGGTGTGGGCATACTGCTTTAAAATGGTGATTCTTGTATTGATATTCTTAACAACAGATTTATATCTTTTGTTTATGAAAGTCTGCATGCGATGACAGCTGCACTAGTAATACCTTCACAGGGTCGTATTCAAGTTGCAAGGCTAGATCTATGCCAGCCATGGCACGCTCCCAGCCTTTCCTCCTCGTGATCTGGTTGTAGCGTTGGGACTGCAGGGTGTCTAAGCTGATGTTCAGACCGTCAAGCCCTGCCCTCTGCAAGGCAACCAGCTGTCTTGTCAACATGAGGCCATCGGTTGTCATTAAGACACTTTCGAGATCTTTTATTTCCTTCAAGGCACCCGTGAAACAGCAAATTATTCTAAAGAAACTGAAACAAATAATTTGTAACATTGCTGCTGCATATGAAACAAAACTCCAGTTGATAAATTGAAAATACAAATTCCTCAAAAGTTAACTGAACATTTGCCCTAATACAAAGAGATAAGAAGGGTTAATAAACTGAATTGAAGAATGCAAGTTAAGATAGCAATGAAAAAATAATTAGAGGCATAAGATCACCTACTGCAACAGGGAAATGGGAATCAATATGAACCATTACCCAGCTACTGTCAATTGATTCCATGTCTCCATGCACACTGTATAAACCACTGTGGGTTTGTCCGACAAAGTACATTGTTGTACCACACATTATGGTTTTTCCCCATTCAATGCTCATGTGGAGTGTGGGAAGAATGATTCTTTAAATGGTTCTGTGCATGCTGTAATTAATCTTGCCTTCATGGTCCCTATAGGAGTGATACATATGCGGTTATTGTACAATCCCTAAATACCTCACTTAATACACGTTCCTGAAATTTCATAAGTTAGGTTTTGTCATATATTTGGCGTCTATCTTCACTTGTCTGGCATTTCCAATTTTTAGTAACTTCTTGATGCTCTCCCATGCATCAAATAAATCTATGATCAATCATGCTACACTATTTTGTATACATTCAATGTCTGCCATTAGCCTTATTTGTTATGGGTCATACTTAAGCAATATTCTAGAATGGGCCACACAAGTATTTTGTAAGCAATGTCCTCTATAGACTGATTGCATTTTCCAGTATCTTACCAATGAATTGAAGTCTGCATTCTGCTTTGCCTACAAGTGAGTCTATGTCACCATTTCATTTCATCCAGATATTTGTATGAGTTGACCAATTAAAACTGTGATTATTTGATAATGTAGTCATACAATACTGTCTTTTTTTTGTTTTGTGATGTGCTCCAATTTACATTTCTGAAAACTTAAACTCAGTTGCCTATCTTTGGACCAAATTGAAATGTTATGATCTGACTCAAATTTGTGCAGATTTTTTTCAGGCAATAATTCATTATAGACAACTCTATCATCCAGGAAAAGTATGAGGTTCCTTATAATATCGTCTTCCAGAACATTAAGGTACAACATAAATGTAATGGTATAAATTACTATAACTGTATAAATAAGTTTATAAGTGTGTAAAATACATTGAACTATTTGTTACAACAAAATATTGTACCGGTATACTCAGCAAGATGTTAAATCAGCAGATAGCTACATTTTATGTTCAACATTTTGTGTACAGCATATATGCTGGAAAGGATTTATACCCAAATTAAATAAATCTGAAGAAATGGTAGTGTGTGTCTGGAAAAAAAATCCGTAAAAACTCATACAGTCCAATTTGCTATTATGTCACTGTTACTGAAATATAATACAAAGTAACTGAATTCGATGAACATTCTCAGAGTGCAATATGCCTCAGAGTGAAATGCACAGTAATGTCAACATTATTTTTTAGGCTATGTTTGTGAAAATGGATGAAAGCAAACCACACATTTTGTTCTCAATCTGCGGAAGCATTATGCACTGTGAAACACTGTACTGCTGTTATACATAAAAGCTGTCTCATTGCCAACATCTTTCCCCTGCTGGCTGTTCTACACTTCTCATAACTAATTCAACACGTTGTAAGATATTTTATGCTGTATGACACCACAGTCCAATCTGGTTAGGATAGCATAAAAATAATATATGAATTTCAGTATTGAAACTGGAAAAGCAGAACAGCTCTCATCACACTGGATATCAAATCGAGGTTGGATTACAGCCATGGGTACATCATTTCATGCTACTCAACTGAATGTCATATGTCAGAGTTCTTCAACTGTAGTGGCTGGCGACTGGTGGCTGGCGGCTGGTGGCATACCCATCTCTTGGCATCCTGTGAACAGACGTTCTCCACAGGTGACAGATTTGAAGAAAATGCTGGATACGGCAACAGTGGAACACTCTCTGTATTGAGGTAGCTCAGTACAGCTCAGGTGATGTGTAGTCTTGCATTATCTTGTTAAAAGATAACATCAAAGAAAGACTTGTAAGGGATAGAACAATTTATCAGCTTCCTGAACATCCTTCCAACAGCGAGGAAAACAAAATAAACAAGAAAGAAGAACAAAAATACAACGCTGGTGACATTCCTAATTTAAACTAGAGGTATGTGATGCTGTAAATATGATTCCCAATTACCAAATTGTGAATACGCCCGATTTAAAAATTTATCACCATAATGTGCAATCCCTGCGTAATAAGATCGATGAAATTAACATTCTATTAACACATGAACTTAATGATATCTCAGTGTTATGCATTTCTGAGCACTGGCTTAACCCAGAATTGATCCAGAATACTAAAATAAACAAATTTGTCTTGGCTGCTTACTACTGCAGGAAAAACAGCAAACAGTGTGGGGTAGCAATTTACACAATGTAGATTTTATTACACTACCTGACTTAACTAGGGCAAATGTCGAAAAGGATTATGAAATTGCAGCTATAAAAATTACTCAGTTCAACCTGGTTATTGCTACAGTTTACCGATCACCGTCTGGGAATTTTGAACTTTTCTTAAACAAAATGGAGTCATTGCTAAATAAAGTAAATAAAATGGATTGTGAATTTATAATCTGTGGTGACTTCAATATTGACTTCCTCACGAATAGTGGAAATAGGGAGACCATTTTGAACCTTGCAACGTCCTTCAATTTAAAGGCTGAAGTAAAAGCAGCTACCCGAGTATCAGAAACTTGTCAAACAGCTCTTGATCAGTTTCTAGTAAATAAGAGTTTACACAACACCTCACTAAAAATTTTCAATGCAGGTTTTAGTGATCATCTTGCTCAAATATTAAGCATAAAAGTACAAGGCAGTATTATTAACAACATGTCTTTTAGAACAGCATATCGAAGCTATAATCAGCATAATGTGAACTACTTCAACAACTTATTACACAAAGAAAAATGGCTAGGAGTGTACAAAATGAATGATATTAATGAAAAATTCGACACTTTCATTGATACATTAACCCATTTCTTTGAACTTGCATTCCCACTGAAAACATTAACCATACGGGGAAACTCTAGAACAAACAGCTGGATCACAAAGGGAATAAGGGTTTCATGCCAGAAGAGAAGACTACTTCATGAAATATGTAACTCGAAAAATTCCTCACCTGTAGTACGCACATACTATAAAAAATACTCCAAAATATTAAGAAAAGTAATAAAAGCAGCAAAAATAATGCATAATGATGAAATCATTTATAATTCAGCTAATAAATCAAAGGCTATGTGGAGTGTTATAAAAAAAGAATGTGGAGAATACAGACAACCTTGGAAAAATATAACACTATCACATAAAAATAAAAAAGTAACAAACCCCTTAGAAGTAGCTAACACATTTAACAACTTTTTCACAGGTGTTGCTGAAAATATGTTACAATCAAACTTTAAGAGCATCCAGGCAAATGAATATAAAATAAGTACATGTAGAGGATCAATGTACATCGGTTCTGTTTCACAAGATGAAGTAGCTAAAGCAATAAAAGGACTAAAAAATTCCAAATCGGCAGGTATTGATGGTATACCTGCAACAGTGTTAAAGAAGAGCGCATCAAACCTAACTGAAGTACTCACACATTTATGCGACTGCTCACTTCAGGCAGGCACTTTCCCTGATGTGTTAAAAACATCAAAAGTTATTCCTGTATATAAAAAAGGGGATAAAGACAATGTAAATAACTACAGACCCATCACAATTTCCTCCTGCATCTCTAAAGTACTGGAAAAAGTTATGTATGAGAAACTTATGAAATTTATAAATAAAAACAGCATCCTATGTAATGAACAACATGGATTCAGAAATAAGAGGTCAACGACAACTGCTGTCTATGAGTGCATCAATTTCATCCTAAACCTGATGGACAAAAAACAGGAAACAATAGGAGTCTTTATTGACTTGTCAAAAGCTTTTGACATGGTGGACCATAAAATTCCGCTATCAAAGCTAGAAAGATAGGGTATTCGAGGTCTGTCCAACAAGTGGATCAGTTCCTTCCTGACAAATCGTATGCAGGCAGTGTGCGTCAAGCACACAAATATTGAACTAAAAACTGTATCTAATCACTTATCTGACTACAAACAAATAAAATGTGGTGTACCCCAAGGATCCGTATTGGGACCCCTTCTGTTTCTTCTGTACATAAATGATCTAAGCTTAAATATTGATGCACACAAATCAATCATATTTGCAGATGACACCACGATTCTACTAAAAGGAGACGACGATGAACAGTTACAGCAGACAGTAAACACAGTCACGAAACAACTTAGCAGCTGGGCACAGAGTAATCGGCTTGTAATAAACAGTAAGAAAACCGTTGCTCTAAAATTCCACAATGTTCCTAACAAGGACATGTTTATCCCATCAGTCTCTATCAATGACGAACCAGTTGGTAACAGTACTGAAACCAAATTCTTAGGACTTTGGCTGCAGAGTAACATCAGATGGAACAAGCATATTGAATGTCTCAATGCAGAACTGACCAAAACACGTTATCTTCTTTGTTCATTAAAATCATGCTGTAGTGAGAAAACAGTATTGAATGCATATCATGCGTACTTTCATTCTCGTCTTAGATATGGGGTCACCTTCTGGGGAAACTCTAAAATAGCTAATAGCACTTTTAAACTACAAAAAAAGGGCCATTAGAATCTTGTTTGGGTGCAAGCCTAGAGACTCTTGTAAACCCCTGTTTAAGAAATCTGGTATTCTCCCATTACCGTGTGTATACATTATGGAAACCCTTTTGTTCTTTAAATTAAATGTAATAGGCAAGGACCAGAGGCTAAAAAAAACTGTGATATACATGAGCACTTTACCAGACAAAACAGGAACTTACATATGACTCAAATCAGCATAGCACTGTGCCAAAAAGGTACTTTTCACATGGGAGTTAAGCTTTATAACAAACTTCCTGAAAACATAAAAGCTATCACTGAGGTCAATACATTTGGAAAATCTCTAAAGTCATATTTACAGCATCACTGCTTTTATTCCATTGAAGAATATTTAAATTTATGAAATGTGTTATATAAATACTTGTGTGTAAAGTGTATTATTGTAAGCTTAAATATGTATGCTTTGAAATTACTTTCAGCCTGTATATTTATAACTTGACTTGTCCAATGTCTTATGCATAAGCTGCTATGTAGACAACAGGACCAATAAAATACAATCTACAATCACGGAGCCCTAGAAAATAGGGCACAGCGATAGGCCTTAACAAAACACAAATGCAATGACTGCTGTCCAAATTACTGGATATGTGAACCAGAAGTTGTGACATGTATCCAGTTGCACCCCATACCATCACATCACATGCTGGACCCGCATGAGAATGACAGGTACAATCTGGCCAGGTCTGTTGGCATCAGAGCCTCCAAACACAAGTACATCAATTGTGACGATGTTGCAGAACCGAGACTCGTCTGACACGATGACACAGTGCCATTCCTGTGTCTGGCATTGTTGTCAGTTGCACCGCTGTCAGTTCACCTCTCTCTAGAGCTGCATTAAGGGCTTGACAGTCTGTGCTGCTCCAGATGCCATCACATTGTCTGTGTGGATATCTGTCTCACTGTATACAAGCCCACTTCCTGACTAAATGTACACAACTTCACTGCAGGATCACGTACGCATGAGCGAACACTTGTCTGCCCTCTCAGGTGCTAGTTGGGTGGCACTACTGAGGCCCTGCAAGGCATTTAGCATGGCCCTCCTGAACCTACCAATTCTATGTTGGCACAAAATGAGATTCTGAGCAATGCAAGCAGCAATATAGTGAAACAATAAACCAGAGTCTCAGCAGACCATGAGCCTGCCACTGCCAAATCTGGAATGCTGATAAACATTTCTCCCTCTTCCATTATGCTTAACACGGTCTTCGTGTAAACAACCAACACTGAAATAGAATTTCTGAATGAGAAACCCGCTCCATAAGCTTTTCTTGCATGCAGAATATGCATGGGAGTGCTGAAAAGTAATGCCTCTGAATTTTTTATTCTGTTCTCAATATTGGTCGAGGTATGACACATCACGCATATTACTTGGTCAACTTTCCCACTTCACTGACTCATGGCACACCCACCTCCCGCAAACAGATGGAGTCGGAATAGGCAGCCCACTCTGACCAGAGATTGTGAATATGTTTACGGTGCACTTCGAGGAAGAGGCCCTGATGTCAACCAAATGGAAATCCATCTTCTTCTTTTCTTCTTCTTCTTCTTCTGTTATGTGGATAACACACTTGTCATCTGGCCTCATGGAAGAGACAAACTTCTTGACTTCTTTGTACATCTGAACTCCACACGCCACAAAATCAAATTCACTATGGAGACCAAAGAAGAAGGAAGACTACCATTCCTGGACATCATAGTCAGGAGAATAATGGACAGCACCCTGTGCCACAGCATGTATCTGACTCTATAAAACACATAAACTCAGTTCTCCCTATGGCACTGTGAATAATTTCAATAACAAAAAGTGAGATGAATGTTGCAGCTTACAATTAATTTCCACTTTGGCTTTGTATTCAAGATCAGTCTTACCTGAGAGTGCAACATTACATCTTTAGTTAATTTAATTATATGTTCATTAGATTTTGGTTATAAGGCACGTTTTGCTGCCTAATGTTTCATCTCCAAATACTGGAAACAATCCATGGAGGAAGAGGAGTATGTAAGACATTGTTGGACCAGGTTGGAAGAATCTGTGAATTTCAATACTCTGTAGAAGAGCTCAATCATTTGAAAATAACTTTCAGACCTTGTGGCTATTCTAACAGATATACATAGGGCACTACATTCTAAAATATTTGCATCTTTCAGTGAAAAACAAGCAACTAGAGGAAAAGTTCTCTTGCCATTTGTAAAAACAGTCGCAGATTGCGACCTCTGAGTGCTATAAAGAGAAGGTATTGACGCAGTGCTTAAACCAAACAGAAGACCACAACTGCAGCCATACTCAAGCAAATTGCTATGCAGTAGTTTCAGTGAATTTGACAATGATGTGGCTGCTTTCATTGTGGCCCAGTCATATTGTGGGGTACGGAATGCCAGTGACAGGGCTGGAATTGTAGGTGACAGATGGGTTTTTGGCAAAGCCTTGTATCAATACCTCCTTAATTATTGAGCTGAAAAACTGTAAAAAACATTCATGCAGTAAAATCACACAAAAAAATTTCCTATTTCTGCAGGTATTGTGCCTTCTGTTTCTTTTTCATTATAAAAACATATTGATTCAAGTTTATAAAGTCACAACTATGTCACTGTGATTTGTGTAACACACATTCTGGAACATGTTCCAGGAATGTCATGAAACAGACAGCTTTAAATAATTACTCTAGCTCATCTTTCAAGACTTGCATGCCAACAACAACACCATCTATCCAATCTCTTTTTATTTCACTTTCATGAAAAGATTTCTCCACAAAGGATATCATCTGCCATGTAGGTAGTGCAAGAGGAAATTCCACACTAACATTTGGGTAATCAAGTGGATTCTGTGTCTTGTCAGAACCAAGTACAATCAACCCAATTTCATCTTTACCACTGGTAAATATCTGGAAACATATTAAATGGTAAAAATAAGTTTTGTTTATAACAAGTTGTATACCAATAAAAACATCACACACAGATACTCTTTATAAAATTATTTAATTGGATAGATAAAAAATCTACTCACCAAGCAGTGGCAGAACACACACATAAAAGACTGTTGTGATAGGCAAGCGTTTGGAGCCAGTGACTCCTTCTTCAGGCTGAAGGGTTGCAGGGGAAGCAAGAAGGATGAAGGAAAAGGACTGAAGAGGTCTAAGAAAAGGGGTAGATTTTGGGAAAGTCACCCAGAACCATGGGTCATGGGTGACTTACCGTACAGGATGAGAAGGAAAGACTAATTGTTGGGGACTGCATCGGGCAAGATTCGGAAACCTGAGAGCTTAAAGGTGGAAGACAGGGTAATATGCAAGACAGAGATTACTACTAAAACTGTATATGGTTAATAAGAGTGAGAAGGTAAGTGTATTGTATGCAACAGTTGTGGGAGGGGGCAGTGAAAATAGACGGGAAAGACAATGAAAGATGTAGAAAGCTAAAACGGAGTGAAGCAAAGAGTAATTACAGTGAAGAAAAGCTGAGACAGGAGAAATTAACGTAAATTAAGGCGAGGTGGGTGGTGAGAACCAAGGACACGTTGTAGTGCTAGTTCCCACCTGCGGAGTTCTGAGAAACCGGTGTCTGGCGGAAGAATCCAGGTGGCATGTGTGGTGAAACAAGTGCCGAGGTCACGTATGCCATGTTGTAGAGCATGCTCTGCAACAGGATATTGTGAGTTTCCAGTATATACACTATGCCTATGCCCACTTATCCTAACTGATAATTTGGTGGTAGTCATGCAGATGTAGAAAGCTGAACAGTGTTTACATAATAGCTGGTATATGACATGTGTCGTTTCTATTTTTCGCCTAATCCGAAGTTCTGGGTGACTTTTCCAAAATCTACACCTTTTCCTGGAACTCTCCAGGCCTTTTCCTTTACCCTTCTTCCTTCCCCTTCAACGCTTCTGTCTGGAGGAGCCACTGGCTCCGAAAGCTTGCCAATCACAAATAATTTATTGTTTTTGTTGTTATAGTTACTCTTTATAACCTACTTAAAATACATCACGTACCCTCCTCTCCACAATTCTTCGAACACATAGTTTTGCCTTTTGCAAAAAATCACTGCGTTTCTGTATAACATACTTGGAGTCAAAGTGTCCAACATCTATTACAATTATAAACAGAAGAAAGAAAGTCATTGTATTTATTGACAGTATTACGCAATCAAATATTTTGAAAGAGTTCCAGTGGTATAAATTTACAAAATCTTACAAATAAATATATACGTTTATTCTTTAATTCAATTCTTAGCAATAACATAATAGTATAAATTGCAGAATCAATATAGCCAATTTTAATGTAATGACTGCAATACAAATACAATATAACAGCGGTAAGTTATAACAAATGAGAGAGAGAGAGAGAGAGAGAGAGAGAGAGAGAGAGAGAGAGAGGCATTTAGACAATGTTTCATTACAGTGTGAAACTTATTAGAATATTAAAATGAAGCCATAGTGAATTATTACATTCCAAAACTAATAATTATTGTGTTCTTTCACCCCAAAATAATACATTCATTAGGCAATGTATACTTTTAATTTCAGAAATTTTTACACCTCTGAACTTCACTGCTTCGATGAATTTATTACATGTGTCAATGAATGAGGGTTGATAACACTGCTTTAGTCATTCAATTGTTCGTCATGTGATATTCGCAATGTTCTTAATAACTTCTTATGTAAAGTTCTATCATCAAAAAGATAATCTACGTAAGTTTTAAAAGTCGCGAATCTTTAAACAACAACTTGAAAATGGGTATATCAGTATTTTGTATACATTCTAGCATTGCTAGATTTACTTTTAAATTTTAAAGTATATGAGCAGATTGAGCGACTTTCGATCCAGAAAATTTGCTGTTGGCAAGACCACACTACAAAGAAAAATGGTCTTTCTGGAGTCAAATGCTAAAAAATTCATAAATACCAGCATTGTAAGTGATACAAACAGGTATTAAGCACCGGGCATAAATATCATTCTGCTTGACGAGAAAAAAAGTAGGTAGATGAAAGAGTAAATTGGGTGCAAGGATTGAACATAAACCAACCCAAATTGCACAAAAAAAAAAACATGAGGGTCACTGCTCAAGAATTGAGAACTGCCCCCCCCCCCTTTCTTTTACAGGCTTGTTTCACATTTCAGATGAGACCATGTCCCCCATATGTGAAGAAAATAGCCAATATGTAAAGAGAATTACAGATAAAGAGTTTTCTAGAATGAGATTTTCACTCTGCAGCATAGTGTGCACTGATATGAAACTTCCCGACAGATTAAAACTGTGTGCTTGACCAAGACTCAAACTTGGTGATCGTAGCCCCAGACCTGTGCTGCCGTTTTGGGAGGTAGATCTCATATCTGGAAAGAGGAGATGACAGTTAGGGTACTATGGGTGAGCAGCTGCCATCAATTTTTGATGGTGCAGAACCCACAATAGTGGAACTGCTGCCTAGTCCAAAGGCACCTGTTACCAGTCTTACCCCACAATAGTGTATCGAATCCAGACGTAATGTCGAAGCTGATAAAAAGTCATATGAGAGATTCCTGTAATCTAGGTGTGACTGCACCAATGCTGCATACAGCCATATCAAAGTAGAGTGGACCACACCGCTGAGGCATAGAAGAGCATTCAGGTGCGACCTACATGTCTGCTTTAGTTGGCAAAGACGGGGAAGCCATGTCAACTAGGCATCAAAGACCGGACCTAAAAAACACGATGACAGAAATGCATAACGTAGGTCATGGCAGCCAAAAAATGGATGCTATGAGTGAAAGCCCAGGATTGTGCTTGGTGTATTGCTCCCTGCATTCTGCCTCCAGCAATAGCCGTCGCGGACGAACAAAAATGATGGGGACAAAATATGTCATGCAGCTGCCGCCAGATCATTGATAGCCACAAAAAGGAGAGTGACACTCAAAACAGAACCTTGTGCAAGCCCCTTCTCCTGCAGGGGGGGAATGCTACAGGAGGCACCAACCTGTACCCAAAAAGTGTGACATGGAAGAAAGTTCTGGATAAAAATCATGAGTTGGCCATGGAGGCCCCACTCCTTTAAGGTGGCAAGGACATTATGGCACCATGTGGTATCATAAGATATACACGCAGATCAATGAAAACTGCAACAAGGAACTGATGCTGAGCAAAAGCTGTTCAGATAGCACACTTCAAGTGGACTAAATTATCTTCAGTAGAGCGCCCTTGGCGAAAAGCACCCTGGATCGAAGCCAAAAGATCCGGGGATTCAAGGACACAATACAGCCTTCAACTAACCATATGTTCAAGTAACTTGCAGGACACTGAGTAAACAATCTGGACGACAGCTGTCCGTTTGAAGAGGCAATTTATGTGATTTCAAAATTGGAATAACGGCATTTTCTCGCTACTGGGAAGAGAATTCTGCATTGCCCCAGGGATGGTTAAAGAAAGGCCAGGTACACTGACGGAAAAATTTGCAACACCAAAAAATAATTAATGTAGAGTAATGAAATACCAGGAATATATTTGTTGAGACAACGTATGTAAAGTGATTAACGTTGCAGGATCAATGGGAGTGTGAGACAAGCCACTGCAAATGTAAATGCAAATGCTGGTACGCTATTGTACACGTGTCATGTGTCAGTTTGTGGGATGGAGTTCCATGCCTGTTGCACTTGGTTGGCCAATATAAGGACAGTTAATGATGTTTGTGGATGGGTTGAAGCTGTCATCAGATGATGTCCAATACGTGCTCGATGGGAGGTAGAGCTGGTTATCGAGCAAGCCAAGGCAATATGTTGACACACTATAGCATGTTGGCTTACAACAGCAGTATGTGAGCAAGTGTTATCCTGTAGGAAAACACCTCCTGGAATGCTGTTTGTGAATGGCAGCACAACAGGTCAAATAACCAGACGGACGTACAAATTTGCAGTCAGCGTTCGTGGGATTCATACAGACAGTTTTGTCAGTGGAAAAGCGAAAGCCATTGTTGATGCTCCACGAGTAAAGACAATCAAGACATTGCTGAAGATGCCACTAAGTGAGACAGGTTCATAGAGAATTGCAATAGAAGGCAAAATCGTCAAAAAAAAAGAGAGCCGGAGATGCCCAGTGGGAGACAGGCCATTATAGGGTTTATGGTGATAGCAAAGAGAATGACACTCAGAATGGAACCCTGAGACACACCATTTTCCTGGATAAAGGTGTCCGACAAGGCAGACCCTTCATGCACCTCGAAAACTCGGTCTTTTAAAAATGTCTGAAGGAAACAGGGTAGGTGGCCACGGAAGCCCCACATGTGAAGAGTATGGACGTTACTAGCTCTCTAGCAGGTGTCATAGGCCTTCTCCAAATCGAAAAACACAGCGACAATCTGGGATTTCTGCAGAAAACCATTCATGACATGGGTGGGCAAAATAATGAGATGGTCCACTGCAGAATGCCCTGTTGAAAGCCACACTGTGCATTCATCAAAAGTTTTGAGACTCGAGCCACCATATCATCCGGGCATGAATCATATGTCCCATCACCTTGAGAACACACTGGTAAGAGAGATGGAGTGGTAGCTAGAAGGAAGAGTGTGTGTGTGTGTGTGTGTGTGTGTGTGTGTGTGTGTCAGAGAGAGAGAGAGAGAGAGAGAGAGAGAGAGCTAATTTCGGCAAGAGCTAGATTTCCATCAATAAACTGAGTTGAAGCTGCTGTTGTGGTCTTCATCCAACTACTGCTTTGGTGCAACTCACCAGCCTATTCCTGCCTTTGTAAGCCTCTTCATCTCTGCATAGTATTTCAACCTAAATCCACTTAGAATGGTGAACCACCATTCAGAGAATAACTTTTTAACAACACAGTTTGACTTCTCTAAAGGCTACTACACTGAGAATCCAACATAATATCTCACAAATTCAATTCCAGTAGAATTAAATAGTGGAAATTATCCCCTCTGTCATCTTGCCAAAGCCTTTGACTGTTTAGATTAAAAAATTCTGAGAGGGGAAGCTAAAATAGTATGGCATTAAAAGTCTTCCCCTTGCATGGATTGAGTTGTACTTTAACTACAGAAAATGGAAGGTCACATTAACAAATGATAAGACAGGAATAAGATTAAACTCAAAAAGGGAGAACATAAAATATGGTGTGGCACACAGTGTTTGCTGCCAAGTCCACAAAAATGATTTACTTGGGGCACTGGAGGGCTTTGGAAAAACTCTAATGTTTGCAGTGTCACAAACTTATTGATGCAAGATCTAAACTCATCCATACCAGAAACATCCAGGATAATAACAGAACAGGCTTGTATAGATCCACAGGTACCAGCTTAATGCCTAAAAACTTGTGTTGTGCAGTTCTAAAGAAATAAAAGCAACTTACAGATACGAATATCAAAAGTAGGGATAAATGGGCAATTAGGCTACCGTGTTCTAAGTTCCTGGGAATGCAGATACCAATCACGTGTGAGACCAGCATGTGGGTCAGTTAACCGAGAAGCTCAGTTCCGCCCATTTTGTGCTTAGAAATCTCTTACTGTATCAAACTGGACAAAGGATTGCTAACACACTTTCACTCAGTTTACTCATATGGCTTAATCTTCTGAGGTACTTCAGCTAAGCAGAAAAAAATATTTGTTCTACATCTTGAAAAAGCTTCTTCAGGGACCCATGGATTCTCACACTTACATGCCTATAGAAGTTATATTCCCTAATGGTATATGTGATTAATAACAAGATTTAGTTTAAGATGAACTCAGCAATTCAGAACTGCAATACTAGAAGCAAAAATAATTTCCATATATAAAAACCTAAAATCAGGTTTGCCACAAGTTTCTCCAAGTGAAATTCCCTGATATTTCTCTGATTCCACAGACACGTTTTAGAATTTTTCCCCGACAAATTTTGAGGTCTCAAGGGGAGGTAAAGACATAAGTCGACAAAAGAATGTAAGGGCTTTGTATTTCTCCCCCATTTTGTTTTAGGGCGCAAAAACAACTAGGGTCATATGTGTCCATGCCAAAACTGTGAAACACAAAGATGAAGAGAGGAGTTAAAAATGATTACATGTCAACGTTTAATGACGGAAGATAGGACAGCTAGAAACAGGGACGTGGAGAAAGGTCTATGAAGTACGCAATAGTGAAATGGAGGCCCAGAACTAAAAATTAAATGGCCTTCACTATATTGCTACAACTGATAAAAAGTAAAACAGATTTGACAGCCCACGCATTGTTCACTAAAATGGCCAATAACTCAGATGGCAAACCCAAAAGGGAATGTAAACTCTAAAAAAAAAAAGGGCATCCCCTCAGTAAACGGCAGACAGTTAAAAGTTGGGTGCAATGTGCACAAAGTAGTAGGGGAGCACCACTTAACAAATGGTGATGGCTAAAAAGGCAGTGCCCAATATGCAACCTAGTTAAAATGACCTCCTCGCCACAGGAGGACTGAGAGGAGGTTGTCCAAGCCACTGGGAGAGGCTTAATAACCCAGAGCTTATTCCTATGAATGGAGGACCAGTGGCGATGCCAAAGTGACACCACCTTCTGACAGAAAGTAACAAGAGATCATCAGAGGGAATGCAAGAATTATTGGGCTGAAGTACGAGGAATGCAGCTTTGGCAGCAGTGTCAGCAACCTCTTGGACCGATATGACCTGGAACCCACATAAACATCAGAGTGGCTCCATAAAAAGTGAGCAAGTGGAAGCTTTCCTGGAACCGGTGCACTAAGGGATGGACAGTCTACACTGCACAGAGGCTTTGAAGGGTGCCAAGAGAGTCTGAGCAGTGACAAAGTGAAAAGAGTATGTCAGCAGATGTACTCGATGATCTGATACAGGGTGGAGAGCTCTGCTGTAAATACTGAGCAATGTGCCGGACGTCAGTACCAAAAAATGTTGGTTGACGTTGAAGGCACACCCGACACCATGGTCAGTCCAAGAGCCATCAGTGTACACAAAGATACTACTGCAAAATTCCATGCATAGGTCGTGAAACTGAAGGCAATAGACCGAGCCTGGTGCAGTGTCTTTAGAAAGTGAATGAAGGTCAAGGTGAAGATGGGCTGCCGCACGAAGCCAAGATGGTGAAGGGTTCACACCCATCGAAAAAGCTGCAGGGAGAATGAAGTGGGAGGACCAAGATAGTTTTGTATAAAGCAGGAGCCTCAGGAATTTTGTAGTTTCAATGAATGGAAGAGCAACAGGCCCAAGATGTAAAAATGGTGGGAGAAACCAGCTGTGCTGCCAGAAATTCATACAAATGTTTTTGTCAGTAGAAAAACTTAAGCCACTGTCCATGCTCCATAAGTAAAGACGATCAAGACATTGCTGAAGACACCACTCAATGAGACAGGTTCATGAAGAGCAGCAGTAGATAGCAAAATTATCAACAAAAAGAGAGCCGGAGATACCCGGCAGGAGACAGGCCATTGTAGGGTTAATGGCGACAGCAAAGACGACGACACTCAGGACAGAACCCTGAGGTACACCATTTTCCTGGATAAAGGTGTCTGAGGAGGCAGACCCCATACGTACATCGAAAACTCGTCTTTTAAAAATTCCTCAAGGAGATGGCGCAGTTGGCAACATGTGTAGAGAGTACAAACGATACCAGTCCTCCAACAAATGTCGTAGGCTTTCTCCAAATTGAAAAACAAAGCCAGTCTGGGATTTCCACAGAAAACCATTCATGACATGGGTAAACAAAGTGGGTGATAGCCAGAAGGAAGTTGTTTGTCCTTACCGGGCTTAGGTGTGGGTATGACAGTGCCTTCACAACAGTAGCTGGAAAACATGCCCTCTGCCCAGGTCCGGTTGTATGTATTAAGCAAAAAGTGCTTGCCCACAAGAGAAAGGTGCTGCAACACTTGAAAGTTAACAGTGTCTGGTCCAGGGTGGAGGATTGAGATGAAGTGAGAGCGTGGTCTAGCATCCTCATAGTAAAGGCAGCACAGTAACACTCACAATTCTGAGAAGAGATGTTATTGCCCGAGTCTTCTCTGCTCATCTCCTATAGAGGTAGGCAGGATGATAGTGGGAGGAGCTCAAAATTTCTGCAAAATGGCGACCCAAGGTGTTGGAGATAGCAATAGGGTACACGATGATATTGTCTGCTACTGTCAGGGTGAAAATTGGGGAATGGATCTTGCTCCCAGAGAACCGTCGGAGGTTGGTGCACACGATGGAAGAGGGGGGTGAAACTGTTAAAAGAACTAGTGAATGAAGTTCAGCTGCCTGTTTGGTTATCCCAAAGAATGCGAATTACATCACAGCAGGCTTCAGTCCACCAAAGGACTGGGACACAGCATGGTAAAGAGGAAGTGTGAGGAATGGAATGTTCTGCGACGGTAAGGATAATGTTTGTAAGAAATTCCACCTGGTCATGACAACTGCGGAAATCGTGTTCGTTGAAGGTCGCCAGGGAGGAGTAAAGTCTCCAGTCAGCCTTAGTCAGCTGCCATTTTGATGTGCACGGAGGTGGGGTAGGAGTTAGCAAATGGATAGCACACAGGAAATGGTCGCTCGAGTAGGTGTCAGAAAGAACGGACCGTTCAAGATGATGTGCAGGACAGGCAGTGAAGAAGGAAAGGTCCAAATGGGAATAGGTGTGTGACGAGTCTGAAAGCAACATGGGTGCTTCTGTGCTAAAGAAGAAAAGGTTAAGTTGATTAAGAATGGCAGCGAAGAGGGCACCTCTCAGATAGGTTCTGGAAGAGCCCCAAATGGGATGGTGTGCATTAAAGTCCCCAAGCAGCAGAAATCAGCAAGGAAGCTGTCCAATAAGCTGGAGGAAGTCGAACCTGGTAACATCGAATGACGGAGGGATGTAAATGGTAGAAAGGGAAAAGCTCAAGTGAGGAAGGAATAGACAAACTGCAACAGCTTGATGACAGGTAGTCAGGGAGATGGATGGGTTGACTATGAATGTCATCCCATAAGAGCAGCATGACTCCCCCATGAGACAGAATGCCAACCTCGAGCGGAAGGTCAAAACAGACCAGGAACAAATGTGAAAGCTCAAAGCAGTCGTGAGGATGAATTTTGTTTCCTGAAGGCAGAGTACAAGTAGAAGCTGCAATTCTAAAAGCAGTCATAAATCCTCTTTGTTGGATCAAAGGCTGCAAAAGTTACATTGGAGGACAGTCACGATGAGGACAATAGGAAGGGGTGTCACCTCGGCAGCTGCCAAGTGCCAGTCTGCGAAAACTCACTGCTACAGGGCACAGAGGCAAGAGGATCCTGCTCCATGTGGTCCTACAGAAGTGTCGGCTTTCTTCTGCTGTTGACATGAGGAATCCAGGGCACAAGAAAGGTTGGTGGGGCACACTGGCGAAATGGTGGCCGGCCAGGAGAAGGTATCACATGGCGACACCATCAAAGAGGATCTTTGGGTCAGCGAAACAGAAGACCATTTGCCTTTGTTGGACTTTTTCGAGCCTTTCCAGTTGGCAGAGGGAGACTCATGTGTTGATTGGCTGGAGGGATGTAGCAAGTCTTCAAGGGAGTCTTCCTTCTGTCCTTTCCGGCCTGCCGGTTGTGTAGCTGGTGTGTTGCACAAATACTCTGAGAATCAACGCTAATGAGGATAGTAGCAACTCACAGTAAAGATGATTGCTGAGCCACATCCAGGCATGTAAAAAAGACAATAACATTCTCACAACTAAACTTCCGCCATACCCTTTGTCAGAAAACAAGAGCACACAGATATTCAGACAGTCACCCAGACACAACTCATGTATACGTGATCACCACCTCTGGCTGCTGCATCAACAATCTCTGAGAATCAGATTCAAATAACCACTCCTCCTGCCTCCCTGTCTCTTGTCGATAGCTGCTAGGCTAGTGGCAAGAAGTGGTGGTGGTACTGATTGCAATTCGAGGGGAGTGGTATAAAGGGGAGAAGCAGTAAGAATAAGGGAGTACGGAAGTTACGCACGTACTCAGCTGCACCCAGCCAGTGATGACACATGACATCTCAGTAAACAAACCATTTCATCTACTGAGACAAAAACAAGATTTTTCCAGTGCTCTTTTCAAAATTCCCTGATACATTTGAAATTCCCTGATTTCCAGAACATGTGGCAACCCTGGAAATACACATGATTGATGTGCCATAATAATATTTATTTCATATTAATAACCATCTAAGCTGTATTATTACACATTTATTGTGTTATGACCAGATTTGTTCACTAAACATATTCAGGTGGCCTACATGTGTAAAGTCATGACACAAATGGGCAATTTGAAGATGTTCAATCAGTGAAACCAACTGCAACATGATAAATATGTAATAACACATATAATCATTAATATTGGTCTCAGCTGTGGTGCTCAGCATGATCAAAGTCATTTACTTTACAGTTCGTTATGAATCAGATTTTGGCTTTTTTGGACATCATCAGAAATTGTCTGAGGATGACACAGAATGCCAAAAGCTGGTTTATAACTGACTATAAAACAAATACTATTGTGGAAAATCAATGATGTGAATTTAAGCATTAATATATCTATGTTCCCTCAAGTACCAATGGCATATTTCCATGTAGACTGTGCACCTCTCCGTACGGTTCAGATTACAGCTTTATATTCTGCTAGAAAAGTGTAACAGTATGACAAGAGACGGACAGGCAAACAAAAATCCCCAAATCCTTAAAAATGAAGTAAAAAAATACCCCATGAGACAAGGTGTCCATAATTTATAAGAATACCTGGGCTCCAGAACGTAAATTCTGCATACTAATACTATTATATAGATCCTGACTTTACCCATATATAGAGAGCTGACAGTAGTCTGCGTCCCATTACATGAATGTTTTGTTTGAAGTATTATATAAAAATAGCAGCTAAATAGTATAGGACGAGCAGTGGATATTTTCAAAATCGCTGTTTTACCCCTGACATAACAAATCTACAAGTAATTTCATAATTATCAATTCGAGCAGAGTAGCACTAGCCATAATTTGTTGTTAGCATATTTTACAGACATAGGCAGCAGGGGATTACCAAAAGTTCTTGTTCTCTTATTTGCTTTAACCCGTGGCATCTTCAAGATGGTGACACTCCTATTTCAAGCGTTTTCAATATGGAGACCACGACATCTATCACTACACCCATGAACAAACATAAACAGGCCCTAACAAGTGGAATATTTAACACCAGAAATAAAGTGAAACTAATGGGGGAACCGCTCGAAGTAGGGGTTTTGGGCAGTGTCAATCACCACACACAACAATAAGGATGATGACACCATTCCAAAATAAATATCAAACCAAAAATTATGTACACAAAATCCTCAACAAACCCTCAACAATCATCCCACCCCAAAACTGCGAATAACAGCTATTGGTATCATACATTTTGCCTGAACTAAACAGCTCCAATGAAGACAGTGATACTAGAAACCCACACATACACTGAAACTTTCACTTGGACTATACGGCTCAAACATAGCCAGAGATACCATGAAACCAGACACAAAAACCTGGTACTGCAAATTTCACTTGACCTATATAGCTCAACCAAGGTGCACAATACTACCAACTGCCACAAATCAACAACACCAGACCACACTCCATAAAACCCACCGATATAAGCAAATAAATACCCCCAAAAAATAATACCAAATTAATCAAACATAAATTACCTCAATGAACCGTAAACAAATCCACTACATTACAAAAAGGAAAAAGGTCTTACCAAACACAGTTTCCCCCCCTCCACTCTCTCTCTCTCTCTCTCTCTCTCTCTCTCTCTCTCTCTCTCACACACACGCACACACACACACACACACCTAAGCACCACTTACCAAACAACTGATGCCCATCCCATACATACATACATACATACACACACACATCAAAAAACGTTTTGCATCCCCTCGGTTCCTGAACCTGTGCAGAAATTTGCAATAGAGATCAACATCGTTTCCGCCCTTTCTATTGATCATGAAAACCACACAGTGCATGTTGTACCACCATACAGCGAGACTCTCAGAGGTGTTGGTCCAGACTGCTGTACACACGGGTACCTCTGATACCCAGTAGCACGTCCTCTTGGATTGATGCATGCCTGTGTTCGTCGTGCCATACTATCCACAAGTTCATCAAGGCACTGTCAGTCCTGATTGTCCCACTCCTCAACGGCGATTCGGCGTAGATCCCTCAGAGTGGTTGGCAAATCACATGCCCATAAACAGCCCTTTTCAATCTATCCCAGCCATGGTCGATAGGGTTCATGTCTGGAGAACATGCTGGCCACTCTAGTCGAGTGATGTAATTATCTTGAAGGAAGTCATTCACAAGATGTGCACAATGGGGATGCGAAATGTCATCCACAAAGACGAATGGCTCGCCAATATGTTGCCAATATGACTGCACTATTGGTCGGAGGATGGCATTCATAAAACTTTGAACATAGCTGCTAAGGTTCAGTGCCCGTGTCAGAATTATATTAGAACAAATAAGCCCTCGGTCACAAATATTAAGTCAAAATTGACCAGGTTTCGATGCTACTATGAGCGTCGTCTTCAGAATTAGCCTGACTGTTCTAAAACATATTGGGTATATAATACATTCATAAAATTAAAGTTTGTACTTCATCTTTTCCAGTCAGTACAAACTTTAATTTTATTAATGTATTATATACACAATATGTTCTAGAACAGTTAGTGTAATTCTGAAGACGACGCTCATAGTAGCATCAAAACCTGGTCAATTTTGACTTAATATTTGTGACCGAGGGCTTATTTGTTCTAATATAAGGATGGTATTCACTTATAGCACAGCTGTCATGGTGCCTACCATGACCACCAACAGTGTGCATCAGCCCCCCATAATCCCACCCAAAACAGCAGGGAACCTCCACCTTGCTTCACTCATTTGACAGTGTGTCTAAGAGTTCAACGTGACCGGGTTGCCTCCAAACACATCTCTGACAATCGTCGGAAGGCATATGTGACACTCATTGGTGCAGAGAACGTGATGCCAATCCTGAGCAGTCCAATTCAGCTTGTTATTGGGTTCATCTGTACCGTGCTGCACGGTGTTGCAGTTGCAAAGATGGACCTCGCCATGGATGTGTGGAGTGAAACTGCACATAATGCAGCCCATTGCACACAGTTTGAGTCGTAATGTGATGTGAGGTGGCTGCACGAAAAGCATTATTCCACACAGCGGCATTGCCGTCAGGATTCCTCAGAGCCATAATCCGTTGGTAGCGTCACCCACTGCAGTAGTAGCCCTCGGGTGGCCTGAGCAAGGTATGTCACTGACAGTTCCTGTCTCTCTGTTTCTCCTCCATGTCCGAACAACATTGCCATGGTTCACTCCACGATGTCTGGACACTACCCTTGTTGAGAGCCCTTCTTGGCACAGTGTAATAATGCAGATGTAATCGAACTGCAGTATTGATCATCTAGGCATTGTTGAACTACAGACAACATGCCCTGGATTCCTCATGTCGACAGCAGAAGAAAGCCGACACTTCTGTAGGACCTCATGGAGCAGGATCCCCTTGCCTCTGTGCCCTGTAGCAGTGAGTTTTCGCAGACTGGCACTCGGCAGCTGCCGAGGTGACACCCCTTCCTATTGTCCTCATCGTGACTGTCCTCCAATGGAACTTTTGCAGCCTTTGATCCAACAAAGAGGATTTATGACTGCTTTTAGAATCGCAGCTTCTATTTGTACTCTGTCTTCAGGAAACAAAATTCATCCTCACGACTGCTTTGAGCTTTCACATTTCTTCCTGGTCTGTTTTGACCTTCCACTCGAGGTTGGCATTCTGTCTCATGGGGGAGTCATGCTGCTCTTATGGGATGACATTCATAGTCAACCCATCCATCTCCCTGACTACCTGTCATCAAGCTGTTGCAGTTTGTATTTTCCTTCCTCACTTGAGCTTTTCCCTTTCTACCATTTACATCCCTCCATCATTCGATGTCACCAGGTTCGACTTCCTCCAGCTTATTGGACAGCTTCCTCGCCGATTTCTGCTGCTTGGGGACTTTAATGCACACCATCACATTTGGGGCTCTTCCAGAACCTATCCGAGAGGTGCCCTCTTCGCTGCCATTCTTAATCAACTTAACTTTTTCTTCTTTAGCACAGAAGCACCCATGTTGCTTTCAGACTCGTCACACACCTATTCCCATTTGGACCTTTCCTTCTTCACTGCCCGTCCTGCACATCATCTTGAACGGTCCGTTCTTTCTGACACCTACTCGAGCGACCATTTCCTGTGTGCTATCCATTTGCTAACTCCTACCCCACCTCCGTGCACATCGAAATGGCAGCTCACTAAGGCTGACTGGAGACTTTACTCCTCCCTGGTGACCTTCAACGAACACGATTTCCGCAGTTGTCATGACCAGGTGGAATTTCTTACAAACATTATCCTTACCATCGCAGAACATTCCATTCCTCACACTTCCTCTTTACCATGCTGTGTCCCAGTCCTTTGGTGGACTGAAGCCAGCTGCAATGCAATTCGCATTCTTCGGGATAACCAAAAAGGCAGCTGAACTTCATTCACTAGTTCTTTTAATAGTTTCACCCCCCTCTTCCATCGTGTGCACCAACCTCCGACGGTTCTCTGGGAGCAAGATCCATTCCCCAATTTTCGACCTGACAGTAGCAGACACTATCATCGTGTACCCTATTGCTATCTCCAACACCTTGGGTCGCCATTTTGCTGAAATTTTGAGCTCCTCCCACTATCGTCCTGCCTACCTCTATTGGAAATGAGCAGAGAAGACTCGAACAATGCCTTTCTCTTCTCAGAATTGTGAGTGTTACTGTGCTGCCTTTACTATGAGGAAGCTAGATCATGCTCTCACTTCATCTCAATCCTCCGCCCTGGACCAGACACTGTTAACTTTCAAAAGTTGCAGCACCTTTCTCTTGTGGGCAAACACTTTTTGCTTAATACGTACAACCGGATCTGGGCAGAGGGCATGTTTCCCAGCCACTGTCGTGAAGCCACTGTCATACCCACACCTAAGCCCGGTAAGGACAAACACCTTCCTTCTGGCTATCACCCACTTTGTTTACCCATGTCATGAATGGTTTTTTGTGGAAATCCCAGACTGGCTGTGTTTTTCAATTTGGAGAAAGCCTATGACATGTCCATCCCTTAGTGCACCCATTCCAGGAAAGCTTCCACTTGCTCACTTTTTATGGAGCCACTCTGATGTTTATGTGGGTTCCAGGTCATATCGGTCCAAGAGGTTGCTGACACTGCTGCCAAAGCTGCATTCCTCGTACTTCAGCCCAATAATTCTTGCATTCCCTCTGATGATCTCTTGTTGCTTTCTGTCAGGAGGTGGTGTCACTTTGGCATCGCCACTGGTCCTCCATTCATAGGAATAAACTCTGGGTTATTATGCCTCTCCCAGTGGCTTGGACAACCTCCTCTCAGTCCTCCTGCGGCAAGGAGGTCATTTTAACTAGGTTGCATATTGGGCACTGCTTTTTTAGCCATCACCATTTGTTAAGTGGTGCTCCCCTACTACTTTGTGCACATTGCACCCAACTTTTAACTGTCTGCCGTTTCCTGAAGGGATGCCCTTTTTTTTTTACCGTTTACATTCCCGTTTGGGTTTGCCATCTGAGTTATTGGCCATTTTAGTGAACAATCCGTGGGCTGTCGACCGTGTTTTACTTTTTATCAGTTGTAGCAATATAGTGAAGGCCATTTAATTTTTAGTTCTGGGCCTCCATTTCCCTATTGCGTACTTCATAGAGCTTTCTCCACGTCCCTGTTTGTAGCTGTCCTATCTTCTGTCATTAAACGTTGACATGTTATCATTTTTAACTCCTCATTTCATCTTTGTGTTTCACAGTTTTGGCATGGACACATATGACCCTAGTTGTTTTTGCGCCCTAAAACAAAATGGGGGAGAAATACAAAGCCCTTACATTCTTTTGTCGACTTATGTCTTTACCTCCCTTTGAGACCTCAAAATTTGTCGGGGAAAAATTCTAAAACGTGTCTGTGGAATCAGAGAAATATCAGGGAATTTCACTTGGAGAAACTTGTGGCAACCCTGATTTTAGGTTTTTATATATGGAAATTATTTTTGCTTCTAGTATTGCAGTTCTGAATTGCTGAGTTCATCTTAAACTAACTCTTGTTATTAATCACAAATACATTCTTTTGTCGACTTATGTCTTTACCTCCCCTTGAGACCTCAAAATTTGTCGGGAAAAAATTCTAAAACGTGTCTGTGGAATCAGAGAAATATCAGGGAATTTCACTTGGAGAAACTTGTGGCAACCCTGATTTTAAGTTTTTATATATGGAAATTATTTTTGCTTCTAGTATTGCAGTTCTGAATTGCTGAGTTCATCTTAAACTAACTCTTGTTATTAATCACAAATACCATTAGGGAATATAACTTCCATAGGCATGTAAGTGTGAGAATCCATGGGTCCCTGAAGAAGCTTTTTCAAGATGTAGAATAAATATTTTTTTCCGCTTAGCTGAAGTACCTCAGAAGATTATGCCATATGAGTAAACTGAGTGAAAGTGTGTTAGCAATCCTTTGTCCAGTTTGATACAGTAAGAGATTTCTAAGCACAAAATGGGCAGAACTGAGCTTCTCGGTTAACTGACTCACATGCTGGTCTCACATGTGAGTGGTATCTGCATTTCTAGGAACTTAGAACATGGGAGCCTAGTTACCCATTTATCCCTACTTTTGATATTCGTATCTGTAAGTCACTTTTATTTCTTTAGAACTGCACAATACAAGTTTTTAGGCATTAAGCTGGTATCTGTTGATCAGTACAAGCCTGTTCTGTTATTCTCCTGGATGTTTCTGGTATGGATGAGTTTAGATCTTGCATCAATAAGTTTGTGACACTGCAAACATTAGAGTTTTTCCAAAGCCCTCCAGTGCCCCAAGTAAATCATTTTTGTGGACTTTGCAGCAAACACTTTGTGCCACACCATATTTTATGTTCTCCCTTTTTGAGTTTAATCTTACTCCTGTCTTATCATTTGTTAATGTGACCTTCCATTTTCTGTAGTTAAAGTACAACTCAATCCATGCAAGGGGAAGACTTTTAATGCCATACTTTTTTTGCTCCCCCTCACAGAATTTTTTAATCTAAACAGTCAAAGGCTTTGGCAAGATGACAGAGGGGATAATTTCCACTATTTAATTCTACTGGAATTGAATTTGTGAGACATTATGTTGGATTCTCAGTATAGAAGCCTTTACAGAAGTCAAACTGTGTTGTTAAAAAGTTATTCTCTGAATGGTGGTTCACCATTCTAAGTGGATTTAGGTTGAAATACTATGCAGAGATGAAGAGGCTTACAAAGGCAGGAATAGGCTGGTGAGTTGCACCAAAGCAGTAGTTGGATGAAGACCACAACAGCAGCTTCAACTCAGTTTATTGATGGAAATCTAGCTCTTGCCGAAATTAGCTCTCTCTCTCTCTCTGACACACACACACACACACACACACACACACACACACACACACACAAAAACACACACACACACACACACACACACACACTCTTCCTACTAGCTACCACTCCATCTCTCTTACCAGTGTGTTCGCAAGGTGATGGGACATATGATTCATGCCCGGATGATATGGTGGCTCGAGTCTCGCAATTTTTGATGAATGCACAGTGTGGCTTTCAACAGGGCATTCTGCAGTGGACCGTCTCATTATTTTGCCCACCCATGTCATGAATGGTTTTCTGCAGAAATCCCAGATTGTCGCTGTGTTTTTCGATTTGGAAAAGGCCTATGACACCTGCTAGAGAGCTAGTACCCTCCATACTCTTCACATGTGGAGCTTCCGTGGCCACCTACCCTGTTTCCTTCAGACATTTTTAAAAGACCGAGTTTTCGAGGTGCATGAAGGGTCTGCCTTGTCGGACACCTTTATCCAGGAAAATGGTGTGTCTCAGGGTTCCATTCTGAGTGTCATTCTCTTTGCTATCACCATAAACCCTATAATGGCCTGTCTCCCACTGGGCATCTCCGGCTCCCTTTTTTTTGACGATTTTGCCTTCTATTGCAATTCTCTATGAACTTGTCTCACTTAGTGGCATCTTCAGCAATGTCTTGCAGTGGCTTATCTCACACTCACATTGATCCTGCAACATTAATCACTTTACATACGTTGTCTCAACAAATATATTCCTGGTATTTCATTACTCTACATTAATTACTTTTTGGTGTTGCAAATTTTTCCATCAGTGTACCTGGCCTTTCTTTAACCATCCCTGGTGCAATGCAGAATTCCCTTCCCAGTAGCGAGAAAATGCTGTTATTCCAATTTTGAAATCAGATAAATTGCCTCTTCAAACGGACAGCTGTCGTCCAGCTTGTTTACTCAGTGTCCTGCAAGTTACTTGAACATATGGTTAGTCGAAGGCTGTATTGTGTCCTTGAATCCCCGGATCTTTTGGCTTCGATCCAGGGTGCTTTTCGCCAAGGGCGCTCTACTGAAGATAATTTAGTCCACTTGAAGTGTGCTATCTGAACAGCTTTTGCTCAGCATCAGTTCCTTGTTGCAGTTTTCTTTGATCTGCGTGTATATCTTATGATACCACATGGTGCCATAACGTCCTTGCCACCTTAAAGGAGTGGGGCCTCCATGGCCCACTCCCGATTTTTATCCAGAACTTTCTTCCATGTCACACTTTTTGGGTACAGGTTGGTGCCTCCTGTAGCATCTCCCCCTGCAGGAGAAGGGGCTTGCACAAGGTTCTGTTTTGAGTGTCACTCTCCTTTTTGTGGCTATCAATGATCTGGCGGCAGTTGCATGACATATGGTGTCCCCATCGTTTTTGTTCATCCGTGACGGCTATTGCTGGAGGCAGAATGCAGGGAGCAATACACCAAGCACAATCCTGGGCTTTCACTCATAGCATCCATTTTTTGGCTGCCATGACCTACGTTATGCATTTCTGTCATTGTGTTTTTTAGGACTGGTCTTTGATGCCTAGTTGACATGGCTTCCCCGTCTTTGCCAACTAAAGCAGACATGTAGGTCGCACCTGAATGCTCTTCTATGCCTCAGCGGTGTGGTCCACTCTACTTTGATATGGCTGTATGCAGCATTGGTGCAGTCACACCTAGATTACAGGAATCTCTCATATGACTTTTTATCAGCTTCGACATTACTTCTGGATTTGATACACTATTGTGGGGTAAGACTGGTAATAGGTGCCTTTGGACTAGGCAGCAGTTCCACTATTGTGGGTTCTGCACCATCAAAAATTGATGGCAGCTGCTCGCCCATAGTATCCTAACTGTCATCTCCTCTTTCCAGATACAAGATCTACCTCCCAAAACGGCAACACAGGTCTGGGGTTACGATCACCAAGTTTGAGTCTTGGTCCAGCACACAGTTTTAATCTGCCAGGAAGTTTCATATCAGTGCACACTATGCTGCAGAGGGAAAATCTCATTCTAGAAAACGCTTTATCTGTAATTCTCTTTACATATTGGCTATTTTCTTCACATATGGGGGACATGGTCTCATCTGAAAAGTGAAAGTAAGCCTGTAAAAGGAAGGGGGGGGGAGGGGGGGGGGGCAGTTCTCAATTCTTGAGCAGTGACCCTCTTTTTTTTTTTTTTTTTTAACCTTTGCAGTTTATGTTCAATCCTTGCACCCAATTTACTCTTTCATGTACCTACTTTTTTTCTCATCAAGCAGAACGATATTTATGCCCGTTGCTTAATACCTGTTTGTATCACTTACAATGCTGGTATTTATGAATTTTTTAGCATTTGACTCCGGAAAGACCATTTTTCTTTGTAGTGAGGTCTTGCCAACAGTAAATTTTCTGGATGGAAAGTCGCTCAATCTGCTCATATACTTTAAAATTTAAAAGTAAATCTAGCAATGCTAGAATGTATACAAAATACTGATACACCCATTTTCAAGTTGTTGTTTAAAGATTCGCAACTTTTAAAACTTATGTAGATTATCTTTTTGATGATAGAACTTTACATAAGAAGTTATTAAGAACATTGTGAATATCACATGACGAACAATTGAATGACTAAAGCAGTGTTATCAACCCTCATTCATTGACACATGTAATAAATTCATCGAAGCAGTGAAGTTCAGAGCTGTAAAAATTTCTGAAATTAAAAGTATATATTACCTAATGAATGTATTATTTTGGGGTGAAAGAACACAATAATTATTATTTTTGGAATGTAATAATTCACTATGGCTTCATTTTAATTCTAATAAGTTTCACACTGTAATGAAACATTCTCTAAATGCCCCTCTCTCTCTCTCTCTCTCTCTCTCTCTCTCTCTCATTTGTTATAACTTACCACTGTTATATTGTATATGTATTGCAGTCATTACATTAAAATTGGCTATATTGATTCTGCAATTTATACTATTATGTTATTGCTAAGAATTGAATTAAAGAATAAACGTATATATTTATTTGTAAGATTTTGTAAATTTATACCACTGGAACTCTTTCAAAATATTTGATTGCGTAATACTGCCAATAAATACAATGACTTTCTTTCTTCTGTTTATAATTGTAATAGATGTTGGACACTTTGACTCCAAGTATGTTATACAGAAACGCAGTGATTTTTTGCAAAAGGCAAAACTATGTGTTCGAAGAATTGTGGAGAGGAGGGTACGTGATGTACTTTAAGTAGGTTATAATGAGTAACTATAACAACAAAAACAATAAATTATTGATAAAATTATTTAATTGAATAGATAAAAATCTACTCACCAAGCGGCAGCAGAACATACACATAAAAGACTGTTGTGATTGGCAAGCTTTCGGAGCCAATGGCTCCTCCAGACAGAAGCGTTGAAGGGGAAGGAAGAAGGGTAAAGGAAAAGGCCTGGAGAGTTCCAGGAAAAGGTGTAGATTTTGGAAAAGTCACCCAGAACTGCGGATCAGGCGAAAAATAGAAATGACACATGTCATATACCAGCTATTATGTAAACACTGTTCAGCTTTCTACATCTGCATGACTACCACCAAATTATCAGTTAGGATAAATGGGCATAGGCATAGTGTATATACTGGAAACTCGCAATATCCTGTTGCAGAGCATGCTCTACAACATGGCATATGTGACCTCGGCCCTTGTTTCACCACACATGCCACCTGTATTCTTCCGCCAGACACCAGTTTCTCAGAACTCCGCATCTGGGAACTAGCACTACAACGTGTGCTTGGTTCTCACCACCCACCTCACCATAATTTACGTTAATTTCTCCTGTCTCAGCTTTTCTTCACTGTAATTACTCTTTGCTTCACTCCGTTTTAGCTTTTTACATATGTCATTGTCTTTATCGTCTATTTTCACTGCCCCCTCCCACAGCTATTGCATACAATACACTTAGCTTCTCACTCTTATGAACTCATGTACACTTTTAGTAGTAATCTCTGTCTTGCATATTACCCTGTCTTCCACCTTTAAGCTCTCAGGTTTCCGAATCTTGCCTGATGCAGTCCCTAACAATTAGTCTTTCCTTCTCATCCTGTACGGTAAGTCACCCATGACCCACGGTTCTGGGTAACTTTCTCAAAATCTACCCCTTTTCTTAGACCTCTCCAGTCCTTTTCCTTCACCCTTCTTGCTTCCCCTGCAACCCTTCAGCCAGAAGAAGGAGTCACTGGCTCCAAACGCATGCCTATCACAACAGTCTTTTATGTGTGTATTCTGCCACTGCTTGGTGAGTAGATTTTTTATCTATCCAATTAAATAATTTTATAAAGAGTATCTGTGTGTGATGTTTTTATTGGTATACAACTTGTTATAAACAAAACTTATTTTTACCATTTAATATGTTTCCAGATATTTACCAGTGGTAAAGATGAAATTGGGTTGATTGTACTTGGTTCTGACAAGACACAGAATCCACTTGATTACCCAAATGTTAGTGTGGAATTTCCTCTTGCACTGCCTACATGGCAGATGATATCCTTTGTGGAGAAATCTTTACATGAAAGTAAAATAAAAACAGATTGGATAGATGGTGTCGTTGTTGGCATGCAAGTCTTGAAAGATGAGCTAGAGTAAGTATTTAAAGCTGTCTGTTTCATGACATTCCTGGAACATGTTCTAGAATGTGTGTTACACAAATCACAGTGACATAGTTGTGACTTTATAAACATGAATCAATATGTTTTTGTAATGAAAAAGAACCAGAAGGCACAATAGCTGCAGAAATAGGAAATTTTTTTGTGTGATTTTACTGTATGAATGTTTTTTACAGTTTTTCAGCTCAATAATTAAGGAGGTATTGATACAAGGCTTTGCCAAAAATCCATCTGTCACCTACAATTCCAGCCCTGTCACTGGCATTCCCTACCCCACAATATGACTGGGCCACCATGAAAGCAGCCACATCATTGTCAAATTCACTGAAACTACTGCATAGCAATTTACTTGAGTATGGCTGCTGTTGTGGTCTTCAGTTTGGTTTAAGCACTGCGTCATTACCTTCTCTTCATAGCACTCGGAGGTCATGATCTGCGACAGTTTTTACAAATGGCAAGAGAATTTTTCCTCTAGTTGCTTGTTTTTCAGTGACAGATGCAAATATTTTAGAATGTAGTGCCTTATGTATATCTGTTAGAATAGCCACAAGGTCTGAAAGTTATTTTCAAATGATTGAGCTCTTCTACAGAGTATTGAAATTCACAGATTCTTCCAACCTGGTCCACCAATGTCTTACATACTCCTCTTCCTCCATGGATTGTTTCCAGCATTTGGAGATGAAACATTAGGCACCAAAACGTGCCTTATAACCAAAATCTAATGAACATATAATTAAATTAACCAAAGATGTAATGTTGCACTCTTAGGTAAGACTGATTTTGAATGCAAAGCCACAGAGGAAATTAAATATCCGCTGCAACATTCATCTCACTTTTTGTTATTGAAATTATTCACAGTGCCATAGGGAGAACTGAGTTTATGTGTTTTATAGAGTCAGATACACGCTGTGGCACAGGGTGCTGTCCGTTATTCTCCTGACTATGATGTCCAGGAATGGTAGTCTTCCTTCTTCTTTGGTCTCCATAGTGAATTTGATTTTGTGGCGTGTGGAGTTCAGATGTACAAAGAAGTCAAGAAGTTTGTCTCTTCCATGAGGCCAGATGACAAGTGTGTTATCCACATAACAGAAGAAGAAGAAGAAGAAGAAGAAGAAGATGGATTTCCATTTGGATGACATCAGGGCCTCTTCCTCGAAGTGCACCGTAAACATATTCACAATCTCTGGTCACAGTGGGCTGCCTATTGCGACTCCATCTGTTTGCGGGAGGGGGGTGTGCCACGAGTCAGTGAAGTGGAAAAGCTGACCAAGTAATATGTGTGACGTGTCATACCTCGACCGATATTGAGAACAGAATAAAAAATTCAGAGGCATTACTTTTCAGCACTCCCATGCATATTCTGTATGCAAGAAAAGCATATGGAGCAGGTTTCTCATTCAGAAATTCTATTTCAGTGTTGGTTGTTTACACGAAGACCGTGTTAAGCATAATGGAAGAAGGAGAAATGTTTATCAGCATTCCAGATTTGGCAGTGGCAGGCTCATGGTCTGCTGAGAATCTGGTTTATTGTTTCACTATATTGCTGCTTGCATTGCTCAGAATCTCATTTTGTGCGAACATAGAATTGGTAGGTTCAGGAGGGCCATGCTAAATGCCTTGCAGGGCCTCAGTAGTGCCACCCAACTAGCACCTGAGAGGGCAGACAAGTGTTCGCTCATGCGTACGTGATCCTGCAGTGAAGTTGTGTACATTTAGTCAGGAAGTGGGCTTGTATACAGTGAGACAAGTATCCACACAGACAATGTGATGGCATCTGGAGCAGCACAGACTGTCAAGCCCTTAATGCAGCTCTAGAGAGAGGTGAACTGACAGCGGTGCAACTGACAACAATGCCAGGCACAGGAATGGCACTGTGTCATCGTATCGGATGAGTCTCGGTTCTGCAACATCGTCACAATTGATGTACATGTGTGTGGAGGCTCTGATGCCAACAGACCTGGCCAGATTGTATCTGTCATTCTCATGTGAGTCCAGCACGTGATGTGATGGTATGGGGTGCAACTGGATTCATGTCACAACCTCTGGTTCACATAGCCAGTAATTTGGACAGCAGCCATTGCATTTGTGTTTTGTTAAGGCCTATCGCTGTGCCCTATTTTCAAGGGCTCCGTGATGTTATCTTTTAACAAGATAATGCAAGACTACACATCACCTGAGCTACCTCGATACAGAGAGTGTTCCACTGTTGCCGTATCCAGCATTTCCTTCAAATCTGTTGATGAACTCTGACATACGACATACAGTTGAGTAGCATGAAATGATGTACCCATGGCTGTAATCCAACCTCGATTTGATATCCAGTGTGATGAGAGCTGTTCTGCTGTTCCAGTTTCAATACTGAAATTCATATATTATTTTTATGCTATCCTAACCAGATTGGACTGTGGTGTCATACAGCATAAAATATCTTACAATGTGTTGAATCAGTGATGAGAAGTGAAGAACAGCCAGCAGGGGAAAGATGTTGGCAATGAGACAGCTTTTATGTATAACAGCAGTACAGTGTTTCACAGTGCATAATGCTTCCGCAGATTGAGAACAAAATGTGTGGTTTGCTTTCATCCATTTTCACAAACATAGCCTAAAAAATAATGTTGACATTACTGTGCATTTCACTCTGAGCCATATTGCACTCTGAGAATGTTCATCGAATTCAGTTACTTTGTATTATATTTCAGTAACAGTGACATAATAGCAAATTGGACTGTATGAGTTTTTACGGATTTTTTTTCCAGACACACACTACCATTTCTTCAGATTTATTTAATTTGGGTATAAATCCTTTCCAGCATATATGTTGTACACAAAATGTTGAACATAAAATGTAGCTATCTGCTGATTTAACATCTTGCTGAGTATACCGGTACAATATTTTGTTGTAACAAATAGTTCAATGTATTTTACACACTTATAAACTTATTTATACAGTTATAGTAATTTATACCATTACATTAATGTTGTACCTTAATGTTCTGGAAGACGATATTATAAGGAACCTCATACTTTTCCTGGATGATAGAGTTGTCTATAATGAATTATTACCCAAAAAATATCTGCACAAATTTGAGTCAGATCATAACATCCAAAGATATGTAAATTGGAGCACATCACAAAACAAATAAAAGACAGTATTGTATGACTACATTATCAAATAATCACAGTTTTAATTGGTCAACTCATTCAAATATCAGGATGAAATGAAATGGTGACATAGACTCACTTGTAGGCAAAGCAGAATGCAGACTTCAATTCATTGGTAAGATACTGGAAAATGCAATCAGTCTATAGAGGACATTGCTTACAAAATACTTGTGTGGCCCATTCTAGAATATTGCTTAAGTATGACCCATAACAAATAAGGCTAATGGCAGACATTGAATGTATACAAAATAGTGTAGCATGATTGATCATAGATTTATTTGATGCATGGGAGAGCATCAAGAAGCTGCTAAAAATTGGAAATGCCAGACAAGTGAAGATAGACACCAAATATATGACAAAACCTAACTTATGAAATTTCAGGAACGTGTATTAAGTGAGGTATTTAGGGATTATACAATAACCGCATATGTATCACTCCTATAGGGACCATGAAGGCAAGATTAATTACAGCATGCACAGAACCATTTAAAGAATCATTCTTCCCACACTCCACATGAGCATTGAATGGGGAAAAACCGTAATGTGTGGTACAACAATGTACTGCGGTAGCACACACCAAAGAACAGTCCAAGTCCATACACTAGTTATGTGGATTGTGACCAGTAATGAGACAATTGACCATCACAGGCTGTGTTCAAAATGAGCACTGGCAGCACCAGTATATGCTCCCATTCTGGTATGGAAAGACTGCTGCACACAAACCAGTATTTCAGCAGGGACAATCCGACAGGCTGCAGTAAAACATCATTGCATATCATCAGATGTAGTTGGTATGCCCTTGTAGACAGTCTTTCAGCTTTCCCCACAGAAAAAAAGTCTGCAGGCATGAAATTTGGCGAATGGATCAACCGAGATACAGGTCCTCTACATCCAATCTAATGATTTGTAAACAGTTTGTGAAGCCATGTTGTACTTCGTGCACTGTGGGTTGTACAGCCATCGTATTGGTACCACAAGTTGCTCCTAGTCTGCAGAGGAATCTCTTCTAGCATCCGTGGAAGATGATTTGTTAGGAGGCTGTGATACTTGTGCGCATCCAGTGTTCTTTCTAAGAAAAACGGGCCTATGAGCTGAATGTTCACTGCCCCACACCACACGTTTACACTCCAAGGATGCTGACATTCCACCTGCCACAGCCAAAGAGAATTTTTAACAGACCAATTGTGCTTATTTCAGCACTTTACCAGGCCACGATTGTTAAAATTTCCTTCACCACTAAACAAGATACATGATACATCTGGAGTATCCTGTCTTAATGGCCATGTATGGAAGTTAACACAATTCTCTTGATCAATTCCATGCAGCTCTTTATAGAAAGGGATACACCTATATCAATGGAGAATGCATAGGACACTTGCCCGATTAATGCCATTTCCACATGCGATTGTGCAAGAGGTAGCATGTGGATCAACTACTTGTTTCATCTGTTATGTTGCTAAGAGTTAGGCTATGACTTCCACATAACTGGTTGAAGAGGTTGATAACATCATACCTAGCAACTACCCAGATTGAGTGGCACAAACTAGTATTGGTGTGGAAACTTTTAAACATACTGTATCTCATTGACAACTTGTACTAGAATCCTGCAACAAACCCCACTGACATTCTGATTTACCATATTTTTAGTTTGTTAATGTCAGTAAGCACAGTTTCATTTAAAAAGTGTACATCTGCACAAGAAAGGATTTTTACAATCTGTTGATTGGGTAACAATAATGAGTCCCTGACAACCAATCCATTCTGTCAAAGCCGCAAATCAATAGCACTTCATACTTGTGGTGCGAGCTTTAGGCATTTCACCCTGTGACTTGGTCTTCAAAAGTGAAATAATTGTGGGTCAGGATGTGATTGGGTAGGGGGATTAGGAAAGAGGTGGTGGGTTTGGTATCAGGAGGATGTTTGGAAAGTGAGGCCACGGGCATGGGGGATGTTGTAAAATGATGTTGCATCCATAGTAACCAGCAAGGAGTCATGTGGTAGCAAAACAGGAAATGCAGAAAGGCGGTGAAGGAAGTGAGCATTGTCTTCACTGTAGGATGGGAGGTTACAGACAATGGTTTGCATGTGATGTTCAGTGGGAGGATTGTACCCAGCCACAGTTGGACAAGTGGAGAGACCTGTGTAGTTGGGTTTGTGTAGTTTGGCGAATAGGTAAAAAGGAAGGAGTGGTGTGAGGAGGGAGATAGATCCAGGAGTCAGGTTATGGGATGGACTTAAGGTCTTGGAGAGCTGCTGGTGTCTTGTTGGAATTCAAGGATGTGATCATGGTTGTAAGGTTTGTATGCAGAGGTGTTAGAAAGTTGGTGAAGACTCTCAGCCACATAGTCACTATGATTCATGAACACTGTGATGAAGCTTTTATCTGTAGGGAAGATGATAAGGCACGGATTGATTTTCAGGATATGGGTAGGTGTGTGTTACATAGGAGTGATGTTGGTCTCACTAGGGAGAATTTAGGAAAGGAAAGTAAGGCCGGGTTAGAAGTGACGAATTCCTGAAAGATAACCAAGAGATGACTGGCTGGAATGGGAGGTTCAGGGTGGGAGGGAGGCTGGAACTGTTTTAAGCAAGGTTCTATGTGAGGTTTTTGTTGGCTGTTATTAGTGGGATGCATCATCATCATCATCATTTAAGACTGATTATGCCTTTCCGCATTCAGTCTGGAGCATAGTCTTGATCTATTTCAACAGTTTTTATACCCCTTCCCTTCCAACACACACACACTAGCCACCAAGGAAGAGCCTACAGCTTTGATTCACCCCCCCCCCCCCCCCCCTCTTCCAGTCATACCCTCATACCTCTCTAATGCACATTGAAGAAATTTCAGCTGCAGAGATTAGGTAAGGAAAGAAGGTCCTTTACAAGTCCAGCACACTTGAATTTAGGTTTTGGGCTAAAGGTGAGGCCTTTAGAAAGTACCAAGACTTCTGCAGGGCTAAGAGTTGTGGCAGAAAGGTTGACAACAGTTTTACAGGATTGGTGCTTAGGATGTATATATCTCGTGGAGGATGGAGGAATTCGTAGTGATTGTGGAAGATGGAGTAATGAACAAAGCATAGTTAGGGAGGTATGAGGGTATGACTGGGGGGAGGTTGAATCAAAGCTGTAGGCTTTTCCTTGGTGGCTTGTGTGTGTGTGTGTGTGTGTGTGTGTGTGTGTGTGTGTGTGTGTGTGTGTGTGTTGGAAGGGAAGGGGTATAAAAACTGTAGAAATAGATCAAGACTTCACGACAACTAGCAGGTTTAAATGGGTGGGTGTTGTAATAGATATGTAGAGGTGGAGGTGATGAGGCTTGCACAGGATAGATTAGTATTGAGAGCTGCAGCAAACCAATCTTCAGACTACCACAGCAACAACAAGAAGGTCATAAGATGGAAACAATTTTGCATCGTAGTATCTCCCTCTGTTTCCACTCCATGTAGTTTTCACTTGTGGTAATGTGGCGTGTGTACAGAGATTTATCGGGTGTTGTTATTTTTTATTGGACTGTATTAACAGGATTTATCAAGAGTGGTGATAACATCAATTTGTAACAATAAATCTTTGTCATGTGCAATCTATAATACTGTTGTTCCATTTGTAATAAACAATTTCTTTGATGCTGTTTTCCCAAATACGCCTAAATTTTACTGTTATTCACATGGACAGAGGCAGAGTAAGACATGGGAGATAACTTCAGCTGATCTTCGAAGATCAATTTCTTGAGACAGAGACAGTGTCATTATTACTATTGTTATTCTTTACTTCCTCAGACGTTAAGTCTGGTTAAAAATGGAAAGTGACGTGGACCTTGATAAAGCGTCACTTCCTTTCAACTGTATGGTATGTGTTATATTGCATTTAGGAACTTTCGGGTAATTGAACATGTATCAATAATTACTGATTTCTGTAGTTGTATATATATGTTTGGATGTAGCTGTATTGCATTGATGTACTGGTGGATATTGTGTGGTATGACTCCTGTAGTTGATAGTATAATTGGTATAATGTCAACTTTATCCTGATGCCACATATCCTTGACTTCCTCAGCCAGTTGGATGTATTTTTCAATTTTTCTCCTGTTTTCTTCTGTATATTTGTTGTATTGGATATGGATATTTCGATTAGTTGTGTTAATTTCTTCTTTTTATTGGTGAGTATGATGTCAGGTTTGTTATGTGGTGTTGTTTTATCTGTTATAATGGTTCTGTTCCAGTATAATTTGTATTCATCATTCTCCAGTACATTTTGTGGTGCATACTTGTATGTGGGACTGTGTTGTTTTATAACTTTATGTTGTAAGGCAAGCTGTTGATGTATTATTTTTGCTACAATGTCATGTCTTCTGGGGTATTCTGTATTTGCTAGTATTGTACATCCGCTTGAGATGTGATCTCTGTTTCTATTTGTTGTTTGCAAAGTCTGCATTTATCTGTTGTGGTATTGGGATCTTTAATAATATGCTTGCTGTAATATCTGGTGTTTTTTGTTTGATCCTGTATTGCAATCTCGAATCCATCCATCTCACTGTATATATTGCCTTTTCTTAGCCATGTGTTGGATGCGTCTTGATCGATGTGTGGCTGTGTTAAATGATACGGGTGCTTGCCATGTAGTGTTTTCTTTTTCCAATTTATTTTCTTCGTGTCTGTTGATGTTATGTGATCTAAGGGGTTGTAGAAGTGGTTATGAAATTGCAATGGTGTAGCCGATGTATTTATATGAGTGATTGCTTTGTGTATTTTGCTAGTTTCTGCTCGTTCTATAAAGAATTTTCTTAAATTGTCTACCTGTCCATAATGCAGGTTTTTTATGTCGATAAATCCCCTTCCTCCTTCCTTTCTGCTTAATGTGAATCTTTCTGTTGCTGAATGTATGTGATGTATTCTATATTTGTGGCATTGTGATCGTGTAAGTGTATTGAGCGCTTCTAGGTCTGTGTTACTCCATTTCACTACTCCAAATGAGTAGGTCAATATTGGTATAGCATAAGTATTTATATCTTTTGTCTTGTTTCTTGCTGTCAATTCTGTTTTCAGTATTTTTGTTAGTCTTTGTCTATATTTTTCTTTTAGTTCTTCTTTAATATTTGTATTATCTATTCCTATTTTTTGTCTGTATCCTAGATATTTATAGGCATCTGTTTTTTCCATCGCTTCTATGCAGTCGCTGTGGTTATGCAGTATGTAATCTTCTTGTTTAGTGTGTTTTCCCTTGACTATGCTATTTTTCTTACATTTGTCTGTTCCAAAAGCCATATTTATATCATTGCTGAATACTTCTGTAATCTTTAGTAATTGGTTGAGTTGTTGATTTGTTGCTGCCAGTAGTTTTAGATCATCCATGTATAGCAAATGTGTGATTTTGTGTGGGTATGTTCCAGTAATATTGTATCCACAATTTGTATTATTTAGGATGTTGGATAGTGGGTTCAGGGCAAGGCAGAACCAGATAGGACTTAATGAGTCTCCTTGGTATATTCCATGCTTCATCTGTATTGGCTGTGATGTGATATTATTTGAATTTGTTTGGATATTAAGTGTGGTTTTCCAATTTTCCATTACTATGTTCAGGAACTGTATCAATTTAGGATCTACTTTGTATATTTCCAATATTTGTAGTAACCATGAGTGGGGTACACTATCAAAAGCTTTTTGGTAATCAATGTATGCGTAGTGTAGCGACCTTTGTTTAGTTTTAGCTTGATATGTCACCTCTGCATCTATTATCAGTCGCTCTTTACATCCTCGTGCTCCTTTGCAACAGCCTTTTTGTTCTTCATTTATAATTTTGTTCTGTGTTGTATGTGTCATTAATTTCTGTGTAATGACTGAAGTTAATATTTTGTATATTGTTGGTAGGCATGTTATGGGGCGATATTTTGCTGTGTTTGCTTGATCTTTAGGTTTCAGACAAGTTATTCCACGTGTAAGTGTATCAGGGAATGTGTATGGGTCTGCAATGTAACTGTTAAATAATTTAGTTAGATGTGAATGTGTTGAGGTGAACTTCTTTAGCCAGAAATTTGCTATTTTATCTTTTCCAGGGGCTTTCCAATTGTGAGTAGAATTAATTGCTTGGGTGACTTCATGTTGCAAAATTATCACTTCAGGCATTTGTGGTATCATCTTGTATGTGTCTGTTTCTGCTTGTATCCACCGTGCATGCCTGTTATGTTGTACCGGGTTTGACCATATGTTGCTCCAGAAGTGTTCCATGTCTGTTATGTTTGGTGGATTGTCTATTTCAATGTGTTTGTTATCTATTGTCTGGTAAAATTTCTTTTGGTTTGTGTTGAATGTTTGGTTTTGTTTCCTTCTACTTTCACTTTTTTTGTATCTTCTGAGTCGTTTGGCTAATGCTTGTAATTTCTGCTTCTTTTCGTCTAATTGCTCTGTCGCTTCTTGTTGTGAGACTTTACCCAACCTTTTTCGTTTTCTTTCCGAGATTTCATTTCTTATAAATTGTGTTAGCTGTCCGATGTCTTTTCTCAGTTTTTCTATTTTGATCTGTAGCCTGTGTTGCCATGCTGGTTTTGTGGGTTTCTTGTGTGTGTTGGTTGGTTCTGATCTCTGCCTAGTGTGTATATTTAGTGTAGTGAGTGCTCCTGTATAAACCAGTAGTTGTAACTCTTCCATAGTTGTGTTTTCATTTATTTTGTTGTGTATGATTGTGTTGATAGTTTTTAACGTTGTTTCGACTTGTGGGTTATTTGGCGGTCTTTGCAAGAATGGTCTAATGTCTGTATTTGTGTCTTTGTATTCTATATATGTCAGCTGAAATTTTTCTTCTATATCTAACATGTGTGTCACTTCATGTTCTATTTGTGCTTGTTCTGGTGGCTGTCTTAAGATTTCGTTTTCCTCTGATTGTTTAATTGATGCGTGTTGTTCTTTGTTTGTTTGCTCTGGGATGTTTGAGTCCATTACTGTATTTTCTTCCTCTTCTGATTGCACATTATTTTGTTCCAGTATTTTTTGTACTTGTTGTTTGATGTTTTCTCAAGTACAACAAATATTATTATTATTATATTGAATTATTGTTAATTAATACCCCCTTTAGGAGAGCAGTAAAGCACCATCAATTTTCAAGGTTTTTTTCTGTCTCTTTCATTTGTCTTTCAAAAACTTCTCATATATTCATTGTGATTCTTCTTCCTCTCTTCTGTACCGTTCTTCCCCATTTCCTTCTTTCAATATCTGCTGAAATTTCTGTTTTCCAGTTATTTACTCTGTATTTTTTCCTGTCTGTGATGTCTTCTGCGGAGATGTTTAGTTTCTTGAGGTCCTCCACGGTTTCCTATACCCAGTTGGTTTTGACTTTATTAGTCATAACTATATTAAAAATATTCTTGGTAAGTCTGTTTTTGTGCATAATTTGTATGTGTCTCTAGAACTTTGTCCTTCTTTACCTGGTGTTGTTTTTAATCCTCTGTTTGTATTTGTACAGTTCTTTTGTCAATATGTTTATCCAGATCCCCTCTCTCTGAACTGGCCTGTAGATCTTTCCTTCTGTTTTTCCATCTCTTTGATTTTTGTTCTTCCCTTCATGGCTGTTGTTCTGAGGTGTACAAGGCCTGTGGTAACTACTGTACTACAGAGTCTTAATTTGGCATTGATGGAAAAACTTCTTTTGTTATAATTGTTCCATATAAGTCTGAATACCTTATGTAGTTTTGTGATTCTTTTTTCATTGGATGTTGAGTTCAGTCCCATTTTCTGTGTAATCTCTTCCAGGCACTGGAAACTTTCTTCATGTGATATCGTTCCATACTTTGTTACTAGTGGGTGTCTGTCTCTTCACATTGTGTCAATGTACAAGTTTTTTTCATGTAAGATTTGTAGTCCCGTTTTGACTGAGATTTGATAAATAGTTTGTAGAGCTTTTTTGTCTTCTTTTCTGTTATTTGTTATGATGGCTATATCATCAGCAAAGGCCAGACATTTTATCTACATGTGCATATATATTCCGCAAGCCATGGTGTGGTGTGTGACATGATCTGACTACACGTAGAGTGCAGTCTTTGTTTGGCACGGCACTTGGAGGGCGACGGTTCAGTCTTCACCCATCTGTCTCTTTTGTCCCATGTCCTGATTATTTTCTCCTCATGCCTCACTCCTGTCTTTACTTTGAATGGTTCATAGTTCTCTCCCATGAACTTCTTTTTCGATATTGCATTTTTCATGTTTCTTGTCATATTAACATCAAAGATAATGATAATGTGCAAGAATAATGTAAGGCTAGCATCTTTTTAGTCACATGTTTCTGCTGATACAGCTTATATTGTACACCTGGCAATACAATGTCAATTTTGTTCTGATGACAACACATGTCACCTGGGAATAGTAGATGTACTGGCAATGGTTTCAGTGTCATCCGCCAACAGATAGTGTAATGGCATAGCTATCAGAGTGCTATATGTGTCTACCCTTTAATAGGAAATGCTCACAGCCAGTGTGATGCAGACATGTGAAGCAAGCAGGCAACCATGCCAGGAAGGCACACTTGTGATTCTTATAGCCAACGAGTGAGTTTAAAAAGGGGTCAAATTGTGGGCTTCCGAGTGGCAGGATGGTCCTTTCGGGGGAATTGCCACACAAGTTGGATGTGCTGCGTCAGTTATGCAACATTGCTAGTATCAGTAGTCACGTGAACATTCTCACACACGTAGTCGAGGTTCTGGACATCCACACAGCACAGATGCTCACTAGGATTGTTGTACTGAAAGGGCAGCAGTTGCAGATCGTACGGCTACCACAGCACAGATAAAAGGTCTTGTGAGCCCCAGATGTGCCAACACAAACTGTTGCGAAGCAGTTATTGCCAGTTGCGTTACGGACGTGCACACATCTATCCCGTCTTCCAATCGTGCCTCAGCACTGACATGCATGGCTCGAGTGGTGCCATCAGAGGATCTCTTTGAGGATGGCATGGCACGCCATGGTCGTAAGTGATGAAAGCAGATTCTGCTCCCACACAAGTGATGGTCGTATCAGCAAATGACATAAATCTGGTGAGCACTCTCTTGTAGAGTGCATTCGTCCAAGATACAGTGGCCCCACCCCAGGCCTTATGGTCTGGGGTGCGATAAACTACAACTCTCATTCGTCTGTTGTGTTTCTGCACTTGGTACATGCAGAATGATGTTACACCCGTTATTTTTGCATTCTTGCAACTGGAAGGTAATGTACTGTTCCAACAGTACAGTGCTGACCCACACGCTGCCCACGAATCTCAGTGTTCTCCGAAAGATGAGCAGTGACTTCCTGGGCCAGCATGTTCTACGAGTTTGTCTCCAACCGAGCACATGTGGGAACATGGGATGAGAAGTGACTCGTGCAACTTGTCAACCAACAACTCTTACATAACTATGTGAACAGATTGAGCATGTGTGACATAATTTATCTCAGGACAGTATTTGCCATCTGTACTATCGACTGCATGCCACAGTCAGTGCCTGCATTGTCACCAGTGAGGGCTACACCACATACTAATGTGTGTGTTTTAGCACGGGTCGATACATGCTAGCTGAGAAGCATTTGCAGTATTGATCTGTAAATGTGATCATTTCATGTACTCCATATGCACTGTTACAACATTAAATCTGGAGTGAATTTTCTTCTGGCAGTGGGCACAGACTTTTACCTCACAACTTTGATACATTTTACTTTTTCTTTTTCTTAGTCTTTATCCCCTGCTATCACAGTCTCAGCATGTTAATGTGGATTTGGTAGTATTAGTGGTAAATTGTGGCCAGATGCCCTTTCCGTGCCACCTCCCCCCCCCCCCCCCCTTCCAACCCACACCAGGATGAAAGTTATGTACCCTGTATCTGTATGTATCTAATATTATCGTGTGAGAATGTTTTCAAAATGTTTGAGGATCATGTAACTGATGTGGGGTGTGCATACCAGTCTGCTATTCATCTAGTCGGATGTGGACAACAGCCTAAAAACTATGTCCACACTGGCTCTAGCTGCATGCTAACGTTGGCATCTACCCAGGAGTATTACAATTTCGATAGAGTACAGTAGAATTTTAATGATTTATACAATACTTTTATGTCATGAATTTTAGAAAATTGATTGAAGATGTCTTTCTGTTGTTGTTTAATTTATGATATAGCCGCAACAGAAAATCCAACAGAATATGTTAATTATTCTGGTCTTGTTCATTTCCGTATTTGTTCCGTGTTAAAGTAATTGTTCAGACGCATACAACATAGAAGTTAAAGTAAGGTCTATGATGGCAGGCAGTGACTGGGCTGTTGTCCTGACAGCAGGTAGGGTGGAGCCTTTGTTCACCGTGGCACTAGGAGGGAGAGGGTTATGGCCTATCACCCCAGCTTCCTTTTACCCCTGGGAAATATCCCCAGGAGTCATCTGATTACAGGCTGGCGTCACCTGGGGCCACCCTGCAGTCACTGGAACAAGGAAAAATCCCCACCTTTTATGTTTTATTGGGAATTGAGCCCAGGACCCCCTGATTGGAGTCTAGTGCGCTACCCACTAGACCACCACAACCACCGTGCTTATGGGATATGAAATGTCTGCATCTATATGACTACTCTGCATTTCACAGCTCAGTGCCTGACAGAGGATTTATCAAACCACTTTCATACTTTTTCTCCACCGTTCCACTCTTGAACAATGTGTGGGGAAAAGGAACACTTTAATTGCTCTGTGTGATCTCTGATTTGTTGTGTTTTATTATAACGATCATATTTCCCTATGAAGGTGAGTGCTATGAAAATGAAAATGTTTTTGCATTTGGAGGATGAAGTTGGAGACTGGAATTTTGTGAAAAGATCTTGCCACAGTAAAAAAGTATTTCTTATTGTGATTACCATCTCAACTTGCATATCATGTCCGTGACTCTCTCTCTCCTAATATTTTACAATAATACGGACTGAGCTGCCCTCATTTTGACTTTGATTTCCTCCATCATTTGTATCCCATGGTGTACTTGTGCATTGTCATCTTGTAACACAACCAATGATCATCCAAACGTCGACTATATGACAGGACAGTAGGTTCGAGGATCCTATCATCACATTGCACAGCCCTCAAATAGCCTAATTCGAAATGAGATGTGTCAGACATCTGTATACCATACTGGCCCAAAATATGACCGATCCATCTGCCTGCTAAACTTAAAAGACTGGACTGCAGGTCTGAAACTCATTTTTCACTGGAGCGGACACAAATGAACAAGAATTCTCTGTGGCTCTGAACAGTAGCTGAGCACAAGCAGACACCATTCTGTTGCATTTGGTTAGCATTCACAGGTGTTCACTAGTGTTCTGCCCATTATCAGTCTTTCGATGAACTGTCAAACGAAGTCTCCATTATCTCTGCATTGGTGAGAGCAGGAGAGAAAGAGCTAAATTCTGGTGTTTCATCAGTGAACTTTTGTCTTCAACTCAAGATCTTTGAGCAGCATAATGGTCTGAAGAGAATGTAATGTTTCTGATAACAGAATAGATGCTCGTGAATTCCAAGATGTCTACACCATAAATGCCAAATAAAAAGAAATACAATTGACAGAGAGTTTCCGAGGTACTGGGAACATGAGAAAGATGATAATTACAATAGACACTTTCATCAGCCAGGAATGGAGTGAATAAGCACGTGCTTCGTATTTGTTTTTATTAAAAAAGAACAGCACAACAAAGTTCCTTGAAAGTAAACATGTACAAAAATGTATCTATCATGCTGATTAAAATTATGTACATACCCCACACGAGCTTTGTATTTGTTTTTATTAAAAAAGAACAGCACAACAAAGTTCCTTGAAAGTAAACATGTACAAAAATGTATCTATCGTGCTGATTAAAATTACGTACATACCCCACAAGCCACCTTAGTAATTTCTTGTCCTGTTCCACTGACAAATAGTGCTAGGAAAAACGACAGTCTATATGCCTCTGTACAAGCCCTAATTTCTCTTGTCTTTGTGGCCTTTAAATGAATTGTAAATTGGTGGCTGTAGGATCGTCCTGCAGTCAGCTTCAAGTACGAGGTACCTAAATAGTTTAATAGTGTTTTGTGAAAAGAATATCATCTTCCCTCCAGGGGTTACTATTTGAGTTCATGAAGCATCTCTATAATACTTATGTGCTGGTCAAACTTACTGGTGATAAATCTCTGAATTGGTTCAATGTCTTCCTTTAATCCAATGTCATGCAGATCCCAAACACTCAAGCAATGCTAAAGAATGGGTCACACTAGTGTTGTGTCCTTTACAGATAAGCTACACTTTCCTAAAATTCTTGCAATAAACCAGTTTGGCCATTTGCCTTCCCTACAACCAAATTTGCTTGTTTCATGTCTTACTGCTTTGCAACATTATGCCTAGGTATTTAATTGACATGACTGTCAAGCAGCATACTACTGATGCTGTATTCAAACATCATGGGATTTTTTTTCCTTCTCATCTGCATTAAGCTACATTTTTTTTTATATTTACAATAAGCTTCCATTCATCTCACCAATCACAAATTTTGGCTAAGTCATCTTATATCCTCCTATAGTCACTGAATGGCGACATTTGCTCATACACAATAGCGTCATCAGCAAACAGCCTCATAGTGCTGGCCACGTTGGCTTCAGATCCTTAATGTACACTTATTAGCCAAAACATTATGACCACTGCCCACTGCGAGTTGGATGCTGCCTGGTGGCATTGCGGGCATGTGATGCGGTAACAAAAATATGTAAATAGAGCAGACACAGATGGGGGCTCACTTTAGGGAAGATATGGGCTGCAAATGGGGAAATCAGTTGAGATAAGTGATTATGATAAATGGCAGATTATTATTATGCTGAGCCTGTGACACACATCTCAAAAGCAGCAATGCAGGTCAAATGTTCATGTGCTATCTATCACTAGGTGCTAAATGGTTAGACATCCATGACGCTTCACAGTACTTGGGGTTTGAGGGCATGTCTGTCTGCAATGTAGGATAGACGGTGATTTGTAGCAACTCTGCTGAAAGAGCACAATGCTGGTGCACGCACAAGTGTTCCATAGCACACTGTTCATTGTAAATTCTGGAACACGGAGCTCCACAGCAGACCACTCCTACATGTTCACATGTCTACCCAACAACATCATCAGTTGTGATTGCAGTGGGCACAGGACCATTCGGATTAAACCATCAATCAATGGAATTGTTGGCTCTTTGCTACACCAGGTTGATAGATGTCTCCACAAAAACCATCATTGAGGAGAATGGCGGCTCCAAATGTGCAGCACACCACGGATGCCGGCTGGTGGGAGCAGCATTATGCTTGGGAGACATTCTCCTGCACTTGCATGTAGTAATCGAAGACATGCCGACAGCTGTGAATCACCTATGTCCCTTCATGCTTGATGTCTTCCCCGACAGCGATGTCATCTTTCAGCAGTGTAAATGTCTGTGTCTCAGAGCCAGAATCATGCTACAGAGGTTTGAAAAGCATTATAGTGACGTCACATTGATGTCTTGGTGGCCAAATTTGCCTGATGTAAACCTAAAGAACCCATCTGGATCGCTATCGAGCATCATTACCACGTATGCAAATCAGTGAAATGTTATTTACATGAATTACAAGACCTGTGTGCAGACATCTAATGCTTCATACCTCCTCAAACCTAACAACAAGCCGTCTGATCCCTCATACGCAAAATCAGTGATGTATTTTGTCCCAAAGATGGACAAACAAGCTATTAAGCAGGTCATAATGTCTTGGACCACCAGTCTATACAGGATGTTACAAAAATATACGGCCAAACTTTCAGGAAACATTCCTCACACGCAAAGAAAGAAAATATGTTGTGTGGATGTGTCCGAAAACGCTTACTTTCCATGTTAGAGCGTATTTTATTACTTTTCTTCAAATCACATTAATCATGGAATGGAAACACACAGCAACAGAATGTACCAGCATGACTTCAAACACTTTGTTACAGGAAATGTTCAAAATGTCCTTCGTTAGCGAGGATACATGCATCCACCCTCCATCGCACGGAATCCCTGATGCGCTGATGCAGCCCTGGAGAATGGCGTATTGTATCACAGCCGTCCACAATATGAGCACGAAGAGTCTCTACATTTGGTACCGGGGTTGCGTAGATAAGAGCATTCAAATGCCCCCATAAATGAAAGTCAAGAGGGTTGAGGTCGGGAGAGTGTGGAGGCCATGGAATTGGTATGCCTCTACCAATCCATCAGTCACCAAATCTGTTGTTGAGAAGCATACGAACACTTCGACTGAAATGTGCAGGAGCTCCATCGTGCATGAACCACGTGTTGTGTTGTACTTGTAAAGGCACATGTTCTAGCTGCACAGGTATGAAATCATGATAACAAGTTCCATAGAGCGTAGGTGGAAGAACATGGGGACCAATCAACACATCACCAACAATGCCTGCCCAAACGTTCACAGAAAATATGTGTCGATAACGTGATTGCACAATTGCGTGCGGATTCTCGTCAGCCCATTCATGTTGACTGTGAAAATTTACAATTTAATCACGTTGGAATGAAGCCTCATCTGTAAAGAGAACATTTGCACTGTAATGAGGATTGACACAATGTTGGAGAACCATTCGCAGAAGTGTACCCGTGGAGGCCAATCAGCTGCTGATAGTGCCTGCACACGCTGTACATGGTACGGAAACAACTGGTTCTCCCGTAGCACTCTCCATACAGTGACGTGGTCTACGTTACCTTGTACAGCAGCAACTTCTCTGATGCTGCCATCAGGGTTATCGTCAACTGCACGAAGAATTGCCTCGTCCATTGCAGGTGTCCTCGTCGTTCTAGGTCTTCCCCAGTCGCTTAGTCGTAGGCTGGAATGTTCCGTGCTCCCTAAGATGCCGATCAATTTCTTCGAACGTCTTGCTGTCGGGACACCTTCGTTCTGGAAATTTGTCACGATACAAACGTACCACGCCATGGCTATTGCCCCGTGCTAATCCATACATCAAATGGGCATCTGCCAACTCTGCATTTGTAAACATTGCACCGACTGCAAAACCATGTTCCTGACAAACACTAACCTGTTGATGCTGCGTATTGATGTGCTTGATGCTATTACTGTAGAGCAATGAATCGCATGTCAACACAAGCACCGAAGTAAACATTACCTTCCTTCAATTGGGCCAACTGGCGGTGAATCGAGAAAGTATAGTACATACTGACGAAACTAAAATGAGCTCTAACATGGAAATTAAGCATTTCTGGACACATGTCCACATAACGTATTTTCTTTATTTGTGTGTGAGGAATGTTTCCTGAAAGTTTGGCCGTACCTTTTTGTAACACCCTGTATAGAGAATGAGAGTGGTCCTATCATACTTCCCCGGGGCACTCCTGAGAATAACCCCAATACCCCTGCCTCTGATGAACACTCACCATCAAGGACGACATTCTGGCTTCTACTACACAAGAAGCCATCTCGAGCCATTCACATATCTTGAAACCTAATCTGTAATTTCAGACCTTCATCAACAGTCTGCAGTGGCGCACTGTGGCAAACACTTTCTGGAAATAACAATGTGGAATCTGCCTGTTCCCTTCATCCGTGATTTGCAGGATATCTTGTGAGAAAGGGGCAAGTCAAGTTTCACACGAACGATGATTTCTAAATCTGTGCTGATTTGTGAACAGAAGCTTTTCTGTCTCGTGGAAATCAAAGTGAAAATACATTCAAGAATTCTGCAGCAAACCAATGTTAAGGATATTGGTTTGTAATGTTGTGGGTCCATTTTTTTTACTCTTCTTATATACAGGAATTACCGTGCTTTTTCCAATTGCTTAGGACTTTGTATTAAGCAGGAAATTACAATAAATGCATGCTAAGAACAGGACCTATGCCATAGTGCACTATTTGACGAGAGACCCATTGCTGAAATTTTGACATTATGTTGGCTAGACAGTAGGCTGGAGGATTCAGTTCTGATACTGCACAGCTCTCAAATTATACTTACTAGTTATTAGAGGCATTTGATATCCATAGGTGACACCAGACCAAAACCAGGCTGACTCAACTATGTGCTGAATCTGTGGGTCTTCACACTTCAGACATGCATTGGTACCTGGTCATTTCCGCACCCTTCTACAAGGATCATCAGGTATCAAAGAAATGCTTCACTTATTGTGAAAGGAATACAATACCACTGATCCAAGTTCCGCTGGAGGACACCCTGTATCACCACTAGTAATTTCCTTTCCTGTTGTACTACAAACAGAGTGAGGGCAAAATGACTTGTCTATATGCCTCTGAATGAGCCCTAATCTCACTAAACTTGTCTTCATGGCCCTTACATGGAATGTACATTAGTTGCAGTAGATTGTTCTGCAGTCAGCGTCAACAGCCATTTCTCTAAATTTTCTCACTAGTGCTCCTTAAAAAGAACGTCGCTTTCCATCCATCGGTTTCCATGTACACCACGATTCTTTGTGCACTACATTGCCCGGGGGTTTGTACTGTAGTACATAATGGACACCTAGAGACCCCACTGAATGGGTCGAGATGGTTGTGTACCGTGTGTCAACACAGCTCTCCCCATTAGCTGCAAAAAAAGTCACAGTGCAGTTACATTAATTTCCCGAGGTACTACCTGTCAGCTATAATTTGAAGTTAGCAGTCGTCAGTTGTTGTTGGCTCTGAGCAATCTCTGTAGTGCCGATTTTTAACATTTTGTTACTGCAAAGGCTGTGGAATGTTCATATGACGTCGCTGTAGTGTTTGCCAATTGTGTGGTAACTTTCCATGCTGACAAACATTCTTACTGTAAAGTAACAATGCTTGGGCAGTCTTTAAGCATTAACGCTTTAATCCCTTTGCAAAGTCAAATTTTTTGATGTTATATTGGACATGTGATCAGTTTGTTTATTTATTTATTTTTGTAATTTTATTTTGTGGTTTAGGACAAAAACTGTAGTGGTAGTGTATTTCTCCTAAAGCCCTTTTGTGAGCTGCTATTTCCCACTGTGAAAATGAGGCAATTTTTTTCCAACTACACAGGTGACGATAGTAGTGATCAGACAACAAACAAAAACTATTTGTTGTAGCAATTTTTATGCATCTGGTACAGTGTACTATCACAAGATACCAGGTACATCTACAGATGGTAATATATATTCCCAAAAGCTTTGTAAAACCACTAAGTGGTTGGCAAGTATGCTTCCCGAGATTCACAAAAGACATAATTGTGTAATACCGTGTTTACTCGAATCTAAGCTGCACTTTTTTCCGGTTTTTGTAATCCAAAACACCGCCTGCGGCTTAGAATCAAGTGCAAAGTAAGCGGAAGTTCTGAAAAATGTTGGTAGGTGCCGCCACAACTAACTTCTGCCATCGAATATTTGTAGCACTACACAGGCATGCTTTGCAGGCACAAAGATAAATACTGGCGCCAAAACCTCTGCGTCAGTAAACAAATTAAAAAAAAAACGGGGGTGGGGGGGTGGAAGACGAGCTTTTTTCTCTGCCCCAAGTTTCGACCACTGCATTTTCATACTTTATCCAATGAAGTAAATACAAATTCCGTATTCTTCATCTCCGAATGTTGCAGCCTTTCAATGTACTACGAAAATCCAACTGGAAGAGTGTTTGGGATGTTTGTCAATATGGCCAAGTCTACGTTCTGAATTTTTGTCCCACCTGTGACAAGAGATGGTTGTTAATAGCAACTTTTATGAATTGTGAATCACATGCAGTATTCTCTTCACCATAAGAATAATTCGAATGTAAACATTTTGCCATGTATTCCTACGTGTTTCCTGCTATCTCATTTAAATCCTGTCTTCCTAATAAACTACAAAACTAGAGAGAGACAACAGCAAACGCGGAAGAATATATATATCATGTCATGTTTATATTCGTATTATTCCTATGCTGAATAGTGATACAGTTGGAAATGAAGCATGGCAACTGACTAGATTTTTAAACCTAAGATGGATCTAATTTCTGTGCAAAATGTAATGCACTAAAGAGGCGTCTGCAAAAATTTTCAAACGGAGAAAATTTTTCGCTAAACTTTCGTTTGGAACATCTATCATATGCAGTCTATTATATGGTTCTTGTTGATCATTATCAAAGAAAGTGGCAGTGTAAGTAACAACAAATAGCAGTCTCTTCCCATTGTTTTGCTGATGAGACGATTCCTCTCTTTTTTTTTTTTTTTTTAATTGTAAGCGGCGGTAGCGTGCGCAAAAGCAAGCCATCCCGCGAGCGGTGACAGGCTGTAAACACGCATAATCAGAATGCGACAAACAATGCATGGCACAGTATGATAATGCATTTTGAGCTTAGACTGGCAGAAACACCTATAACAGAGAGAACGGCACTTATCAGATCAAAGAAAAATAAGCAATCAATTCAAACCAGACGAAGCACGTGAAAAAGGCTCTCTAGTATAAATACGGACAGAGAGCCTGACACATAGCAATGACTACGTGGTAAAGCTTAACTGCTAAGTTTACCACACGCACCAAACTACTGTAGCTGTATCATCATTCATTCGACCTAAATTGTCTCATATTACAATGGACCAACTTTGTTTCGGTTTGGAGATGTGGTCTAAAACGTTTCTCCCCCTTGAATTTCGAGGCACAAATTTCAAGTGCGGCTTAGATTCCAGAAAATTTTTTTTCCTTGATTTCGAGTCTCATTTTTCAGGTGCGGCTTAGATTCGAGTGTGGCTTAGATTCGGGTAAATACAGTAAGTGTACTTCCCAAACCATTTTGAGAAACTATTTTGATGGAAAGCATATTTTCCAAGAGCCATTAAAACACTGTTATTTGGTGGGCTGTATACTTCTCACAGCCATAAAAGCTATGTTTCATAACAAAAAGAAAGTAAACTGGTGCAGCGGACTATCACTGGATGCCAGGAGCATGCAGAGTGGTTCAATGTATTCCCATAAATGCAGTAAAGAAACACAGCTACTGCTAAGTATATCTCTCATGACCAGTAAAAGCCTTAAGTGACTCTTTGCAGCAGGCCGACAGACTGTACGGCCCACGTGAGTCACACTGTCCCATCAGCGAATGGAGACACAGTGCACTCTGCTAAGGTAAATGAGAGTGCAGGTTCGCTTTCACCTACATTACACAGTCAGTTGTACTTAGTGATTTCTGGTAGACAAAAGAATATTGAGAAAGGAGAAATGAAGGGAGATAAGTGTTTAATGTCCCATAAACATTGAGGTCTTTAGTGTCTGAGCACAAACTCTGATTGTTTCAAGGATGGGAAGGCTATTTATTGTGCCTTTCAGAGAAACCATCTCGGCATTTGCCTATACTGATTTAGAGAAAGCTCAGGAAACCCAAGTCTGGGTGGACTAGATGGAGTTGTAGAGAGCAAAAACTGTAGAGGAAAACAGAGACTGGAATACATCCAGCAGATAATTGAGGCTGTAGGTCGAAAGGGCTACTCTGAGATGAACAGGTTGCCACAGGAGAGTAATGCATGGACTTTAACTGTTAGTCGCCCTGAATGTGAGTCCAGTGAGCTCACCACTGTGCCACCTTGCTCGATATATTGTGAGAGAAGTTCCTGATTTAACCATTTCACAGGATGTGGGAAGTGTACTTACCATCAACTGTATTTCTTTACTGTATTCCTGAGAACACATCATACGAGCTCTGTATGCACCTGGCACCTGATGTTAGTTTGCTGCACCAGCTGAACTCTCTGTCTGTTATGAAATGTAGCTTTTAATTGTCATTAAATGTCACTTGTTCCTTTCAGAAGCAGTTGCAACTATATGTGCCACCAAATAATGTTGTTCTGAAGGCCACTGGGAAGTATGCTTACTACCAAAGTAATTTTTCCATGATACAAGGGGAATATACTTACCACAAAATTAATTTCTTTTTTGGACAGCAGAAAGGATACTTACCACCAACTGACCATACTTACCACTAATTTAGTTGTTTTACTATGCTCTTGGGAAAATGTTGTACCTCCTCTGGACGTGGTTGACCTTTTGTGATAATATGCTAAACCACTGGTGCCTGTTTGTCATGACATCAGTGCTTTTGTCACTTGTTACAACAGAACACATTGTTTCATTCTGCAATATATGCTATTGTGACTTGTCTCAGCTCGATTCTTTACGTAGTGTTGAATGAAGTTTCTAGGATTGTAAAATAGATAGTCAAATAAAAACAGAAAATTCCTTTTTTTCACATGTAGTAGTAACTCATAACAGCTTACTAAAGACAGTGGGAAGTATACTTACCACTATAGTTTTCTGCTCCTAAATCACAAAAATAAAATAATCAAAAATGAAATGTAGTTGACACTTCTAAAATGATACCAAAACAATTAACTTTACAGGGCTGCTGCCCTTTATGCTGTCAATGCCACGTTGGGACCAGTACAGTAGTTTCTGTTCCGTGGAGAACCAACCGTACCTGCACATAGCCTATTATTAAGGTGGAATCACCACTTCAAAAGGCATTCCAAAGCTGCTGCCAGCTTCCCTCTGTGGAGTAAACCATCTGCCATTCCTGTCTGCTCCTAGAGAATATGTTGCATGGCTAAATATGGTTTCTGTTAGAAAGTGTTTGTGCGTTGTGTATCTGAGGTGGGACAGGTAGGTAAATTCACATATCCAGGTAAATTATTGGTGGACTGGCTAATAAAACATTTTTTACTTTAATTTTGAATATTTGGGGATTTCCAGATTGCTCCTAATGTCGGCTGGCAGATGTTAAAAGGGTGTTGCACCTGAATATAAAACAGTTTTCTTAACCCTAAGCTTCAATGCATATTCTCTATGGAAATTATTTATATTGTGATTGTTATGGTTGCAAACTTTGCAATTAATGCTAAATTCTCTCTTGTCCATTTGAGCAGCTCAGAGGTCAGCATATCTTGCTGCTATGTGGAGGACCCAGGTCCAATTCATGGTAATGCCTTTTTCTTTAAAGGGCGAAGCTACTCCACACCCACACTGACATGGTGACCATCACCAAAGTTCTACCATCACCTCCGTTTGCTTCGTTACAATTGAGAAGTGCACAGGATGTGGGGTCATGATGTTGTCCGTAGGATTACCCACTAATACAGGTACTTTGAGGCGATAGAAGTGGTCAAGAAGTGAGCAGAACGTAGCAGTTTTAAGGGCAGAGGGAGAAAAGTGCCGAGGCAAGCACCAAAGAAAAAGAACTTCTGCAATAGTCTGGACAGATAGTAAGAGCAGTAGCAGTTTCTTTCTGTCTGCAAGGGTGAGGTTGTCGTTAGTTTTGGGTATCGTGCGATGCTCAATACCACTGTCGCAGCTTAAAACACTCTTTACGAGTGTCAGTCCTATTGAGGAGGGGTACTCCTGGGCTGTGCACCTGAGTGTCTCCTGGGCCACCTGCAGCATCTGTACTTGTAACATGCCAAGGTCATTATACAAGTGGTCAATTGGCCATAAAGAGGTTTGGTTGGATATGTTTATGTTTAGTGTGCAATACTGCTTTCCCGTATTGCCAGTTGGTCAGCTAGATATTTGCAGCTGGCAATGCCATTTAGTTTTGCTGTAATGCAGGGATTCACCAGTGTTTATTTTGTCTGTGAGCTTGTGCTGTCCACAGGTGATTAATTGTCCCTAGATAGAAGTGTTTTTCAGCAGTTGTGTTTTCACCCATGGTTGTGGTCGTAGTTTCCCAGGTTAAGAATGAAGTGATTGTCAGAGTGTCTCAAGTTCCTGTACAGTCGTGTGGTGAGTTTTTTGAATATCTGTGTGTGAGTCTCAAGGCAGTATTCTCTGTGAAGGTCGACAGTGTGTGTGTGGACTGTGGTGCACTTCGTTCTGTATCACCTGTAGGCAGCACAGGCGGTCAGAGCCACGTAACCCCAGACTGCAGCTGCATGTATCATCATGGGTCTAATCAGTATCATGTACACGGACCTCGATACCCTCCTATTCAGTGTGCTTTACCTGCTGAGCTTAGAGTAACACTGTTTGAGCCTTGCATTTGCTCAGTTGGCCTGTCACTGAAGTGTTTGACTTTCACACTGAAACGTATCGGGCGTGTGTGTAGTGTTATTCGTCTGCAGTCTTAATGTGGGGTCCTGACCACTCATCTCGTATAGGGTGCCTAAAGGATGCTGCATTCTCAAAATGCTATACAACAATTCAAGCAAACAACATTAATAGTTTTTATTACAAATAAGAAGCTTGACAATGCTTAACCTGGAATTTACAATGGTGTCGCAAGCAATAGGCGACATGCAGTATAAATCAGAGTCCTTTGCTATATACAATGTTCGTGCAAGTTTGACACACAGTTTGTGGATCACTAATAACTGTTATTGTACCATTCTGCGCTAGGCCTGTCCGTATACTGTCCTAATCCTGTCCAAATACTGAGTGGCCGAGGCTGGCAGGAGCGGCACTTACATTCTCTTGGTCTAGGGGCCTGCTCCCGTCGTGGTGTGGTCCTTGCCAATGGGCTATTGGCTGCCTTCTTTGCTCTTGCGATCTTAATTTTCATTCCAGAGCTTGTGGGTATGCCAGAACACTTAATGTTTGTGCAGTTGTTATGGCTTGTCAATGAACAGAACTGCTTCACACCTGTCAGCATTTGCTTTAACACACTGTCATTCCAGCTAGGCAGTTTTGCTTGCAGTTGCGAATTATGCCTGATGGTTTCCAGTCTTGCACTAGGATGGTAGTGTCATCTGCGTAGATGGTTGCCATTGTGTTTTGTTCAGTTGGAAAGTCATTGACGTAGAGATTAAACAAGAGGGGCCCTTGGATGCTGCCTTGGGGTACTCCCACTTGTATACTGTGTTGTGTTGACTGTTTGCCCTGAACGTCGGTGTTGAAGCTTCTGTGGGTGAGATATGAGTGTGTAAGATGTATGAGCTCGTCGGAGAGACTAGCAGTGCAGAGTTTGCGAATGAGACGATTGTGCTGTAGATGACTGAAGACCGGGAACAGCGCTCCTGTAGCTTTGTTGGTGTTGGGGGTGTGTGTAATATGTTCTACTACGCGGAGGAGTTGTTGTGTTGTGGAGTGGTGATTGCTGAATCCAAATTGCTCCAGTCTCAGCGAGTCATTGGTGTTGCAGTGCATAGTAAGATGTTTGAGAATCATCTTCTCAACAATCTTATTTAGGGAGCTCAGCAGGCTGATGGCTCCGTAATTTTGTGGTAGGGAGTGGTATTTCCCTGGCTTCCTGAACATCAGGACAGGGAAGTGTTGATGTTGTAGAATGGTATTCGTCATATGTGTGAGATGCTCTATAGCTTTATTCATGAACTCCTGGGTGACACGGTTTTGAAAGTGATTGGGACCAGGAGCTTTTCTAGCTGTTTTGTGCTTAATAACCTGTGTAATTTCATGTGTAGCAGTATGTATTGTTACACTGCACTTGGGCTGGGTTACAAGCCATGTAACCTCCTGGTCCATTTCAAGCAGCAGTGCTGGATTGGAAGGAGTCAGATTCAGTGTGAATGATGTTGCTAGTGTTCTGGTCATCAGCTCACGCTTCTCCTCCATGGAGTATGCTGGTCTGTAAGGTATTTGTAAACTTGGTGTGTAGTATTTCTTCTTGGTGGAGTGGACAGCTATTTGCCACACTCCAGGTCATGTGGTGTGCAGCCCTGCGAGTGTATTGTCCCAGTTTGTGGTTTTAAAAGTTTTAATTTAGCCCGTATGATCCCCTGGAGCCTGCTAATATTCTGTTTGTACAGCCAGTATCTCCCGAGATGATCTCTCATTGACATCGGCCCCTGTATTTCTGGGAGCAGGGCCATTGAGCATTCTTGTGGTATAAGTACTGTAATGGTACCTGCTATTGCATCCTGAACTGCGGTGGTAAGGGCTTTGACAGCTTCAACAAGTTTCCTGCTTTGTGTAATTTTGGGAATTTGTGGGATACGACTTTTCAAGCATTTCCTTGAACAATGCCCAATTCACATGCTTGTAGCTCAGTATCCTGTGAGATTCATCATACTGCTGTGTTTCTTCCGAGTAAAGTATTACAGGTGTTTGGTGAGGCCAAATCATGTAACTAAAGGATGTTCTGAAATTCCCGCTTTTTTCCATGCAGTTGCTTCTTGTGATAATCAGAGGCTGATTTTGACTAGTTAGAAATACTGCCAACTCCCCAATGAAATGTTGGTTGTGGTCAGATTTATATGTAGCGTAGCTAGAGTATGGGTTGCTCCAGAGTGGTTAATTTTGTTTTACCTTGTACGGAAGCAACAAAGAGCGTCCTGTGGAGTTAAATACCCTTGGCAGCAGAAATAAGTTTCACATGAAGTACACACAGCCTATCCTGTCTCAAACGCTTGACAGCTACACAGCGAACATTATTCAAATGTAGATGGCAGCTGTACCTTGAAAGTAAGCGTACCTCATGAGTATATCAGCAGTACATCTTCTGACATGCTTGATGTGAATGTGAACATAGAATAATAGTTAAAAACAACTATAGAATTGGTCAGCAGAATCACCATTTGAGGTTCCGTAAACGTCCCCATTGGTTGTTTTCATGTCAGGTCTCCAGGTGGAACACATCATCATCTGGTCACAATACTATGGCTGTGAGCCGTCGCACTATCAGCCGGAACACAAATATCCATCGACCGTGGGTCCACCGCGCGTGCGCGAACACAACTGCCCTCTAGCGACAGGCACAACAGCGCACAGGTGGTGAAAGCTCGCGGGAACAATAGATATAAAAAACTGACAGTTTCTGATGACCGAAACAGGGACCATTGTGTTTCTTAACATCAAACAGAACAAGGTTCTAATTGTTAGTTAAAGGGTACCTCTTATCTCAATTCAGAGTATTGTTAGATAGCGGCATTCCAATGGCTTCTTCCACTACACAGTCCCAATACAGCGACGCAGGGTCAACCACTTGTCTCATCGTACAACATTTCATATTTTTCAGTAAGACAATGTTCAGACACTCAGATTTTTCTGGCTGAATTAAATGTGCATGCCGATCGTGCTTCACGCAACGATACTGGAGCGTACGAATAGTTCGTCCAATACAGGCTTTCCCGCAACTGCGGGAACTGTGTAGATCCCGGGCTTTCTCGAACCAAAGTTATCCTTCACTAAGCCCAGCAGAGCTGTGGTCTCAGGCGGTGGACGGAAAATACTTTTAATATCAAACTTCTTTAAACTTTTTCCTGTTTCTGAAGATACGCTCCCTGCAAAATGTAGGAATTCCGCAGATTTGCTTGTATCTTCTGTTAGTTCCCGCGAATGTCCAGTCTCCAGTTCTTGCGTCAAACTGTCTGCATCTCAGATAGCGTAAACCCTTTTCACCAATGTAAGTAGGACCCCATTGCGTTGGTAGGATTGATAACTGCCTGATGGATAAAGATATCTGTTCGTATGCGTGTGCTTCAGATAAACTGTCCTAATGTCCCATCACCCCTCCTGTGGACCAAGACACCTAAAAACGGATGTTCGCCGTCCTCTTTGACTTCCATAATGAACTCAATATTGGGATGCACACAATTAAAATGATACAGAAAACGATCCAGAACATCCCTCCCAAATGGCCGTCCCATAAACGTATGGTCGACGTATCTCCATGAACAAGTTGGTTTAAAGAACCATGTTGCAATGTCCTCAATCTTCCACAAATTGGCGACCACGGGGGATAATGGACTCCCAATAGCCACTCAGTTTGTTTAAAACTTTTGTCATTAAGTAAAAAAATACGTCAACGTCAACACATGGCGACAAAGCTTGTTGTTTCTTCGTCCAATTTTTCACAAATTAACTGCAAAGAATCCTCAAGAGGAACTTTGGAAAACAGAGACGCAACATCAAAACTAAAGAGCCAATTCTTGGGATTGAGACTCAGAAGTCATATGTTGAATAAAAACCAGAGAATTGGAAATAAGATTATAGCAATTTCCGACAGGGGGACTGAGCATGGACGCTAGATACTTAGCCAACTTATAAGTAGGAGTGCCCAAATTTCTAACAAAAAGCCGAAGAGAAAGTACTTCCTGTCTACCTTAGGCAAACCGTACAATCTCGGCTGGACTGCAGAACCAGGTCGACGTTTTTCCCAGAACTTCATCAGATAATGAAGTCTCTTTTAATGACTGGAAGAGTCTTGAGAGTCTTGGGTTTTATACGGTGAGTTGGATAGTTCTGCAATCTTTGGTATGCCAAGTGTGCAAGAGAGAGATAAATTTTAAGCACATAATTGTCCCGCAAAAGAAGAACCGTTGAACTGGCCTTGTCCGCTGGAGGAATTACGAAATCTTCTCTGAAGGACCGGATTGCGGCTCTTTAAAGCGAGATGTTACCTCGCGGGGGTGGCACCTGACACAGCTGAGACACCTCTTACCTAACCTCATCAGCTAGATGGTCGGGAAACCTGGACACGACTTGTTCAACGGCAGAAATGTATTCCGTAATTGGAACATCACTGGGTGTATGGGTAAAATTGAATTCCTGTTCCAATACTGCAGGCATAGCATCGTTCACTCTTTCGTTGTGAGACTGATCACATGTCGACGGGTGTTATCAGTGTAGACTGCGAAGAAAACCGTTGAATTTTCGAAGATTTCCTACTGACGGCGTTTGCCTACACCCAGTCTGATATTGCCCAGGACGAACTGTCGACCCAATTCCAGGATGCAGCGGAAGCAGCGCTGAAACTGCCAAATGCAGATAAAATAAATCTTTGGATATGAAATCCAGTTGTGCGCGTATAAAACTATTGCGCTCCCTTAGTAAGGCAAAACCAGCACGCTTCTTAATGGTGTTGGCCATTCTTGTCTCAATGTAATCAACAATTCTGGCAAATTTAGGTATTAAAACTTCATTCCAGCATCTCAGACAAAAAGCGAGGTTGCTCAGTAATTTCCCCTTCTTACGAAGTTCATGAAATACCCTTGAAAGTTGAAACGTCCCCTCACCGTAGAGGATCTTCATGTGATTCCGTAATCTCTGCCAGCGTAATAATTGGTTGTATTCATGTCGGGGCTCCAGATTCAAAACATCATCTGATCTGGCTGGAGAGCCGACATGAATACCCATAATCACGTATCAAAGGCCAATGATGCAAACAAAATGGTCTTCGTCTCTTCGGTTTGGAGTGATCATGTGTACATGCGTGAACTCGAGTACACAAGTTATGTGACTAGAAGTGAGACAGGGTCATACAGCGTATAAATTCTCAACCATGCAGTTGAGAAAGATCCAAACACCATTTCAACCTCAATATTCACAATTTTCCATCGTGTTTAGCCTAGGATTATTGTTTGCCCTCAGATAAACCAAAAGTAAAGAAACACATAGTATAGGATGTTATGTTGTCCATACTGCAAATGAAATAAATCTTTGGATATGAAATCCAGTTGTCTGCTGTTAAAGTCTCAGCAAGCCTTAACAGGTAAAGTTCAGACATTTTGTTAAGGTCACGATGTCCAGAAACGAAAGGGCTGTTCTTAAAATTTCGGACAGTTGTCAGACAGGTATACACGGTGCTAAGTCGGAACTGTCCATTACCGCAACTAATTTCCAGCTGTATGAGGGGGCGAAAGAAGCAACACAAGGTACTTTGTTTCAGCAGTGTTCCGAAACGACAGGCAAATGATGTATTTATTATAACGAATGAAACATTGCACAAATAACTGACAGGACACTCAATATTTAGTCTGTCACGAATTACATGCGGGACACATCCAGAAATTAGTGAGAATTCTTAAATGGATGAAGTTTATCGCAGACGCTCATGGTGGGGAGGGAGGGGGGGGGGGGGGTTGGTGGCAAGTGCAACTCCTTGCTGTCTGTCCCCTGACGTCCCCCTCCTCCCCCCCCCCCCCCACTTCTGTAGCCTATGACTAAGTATAAATCTACGAAGTGCGACACTATGAATTAAATTTCAAAATAGGATATAAAAAAGTTTGCTCAAATGCGATTGCACAGATTAGAAATGGAATTCCTGAAAAACCACCCATGCTTTCTGAAAACCGGGGAAAGTGTTTTAACAATATAGCTATGCTACTATCTGGGGAAAATCGAACGCATTTCTCGCAGTTACAGTGGAAAATTTACTCACAGAACATCCAGTAATATGCAGGCAGCACTGTGTGGTGGAAAAATTTCATAATTCACACAGTACTTACATGAAACTAAGTTTATTACTGTCTGCCAGCACTGAATCAGAAAAAAAGATGGTTCAGCACTAATCTTGATAACCACAGAGAATACATGCAACTATCTAAATATGTTCCTGAGCTGTCCAGAATGCTGTGTTCCAATAACAGGTACATGGCTGTCCGGACCTCACTGCTGCTCCGTCCCAACACACAACGACCCGGAAATACTAGCGGTTGCTCTAAAGATAGTACGACAGTCCTCTTATCGATAAGCGCCGCTGGTGCCACTCACGGGCAGGCAAGCCAGCAACTTAGTGACGCCAGTAAATCTAATAAGAAACAGGACGGCAGTACCGCAAAGACAAGATGTTAAGCAATAAACGGCACTAACACGAGCCGCGCACGGCTCAATCAGGGTATGGTATAATGCAGGACAATATAATTACATGGTTTTCAGCGTACGTAGTATTGCGATCTTCGATTTGCTTCCTTACTTTATACCACTTTATAACGTAATAACGTAGTCCCGAAACATGTTCGGGTTATTATATCACACATTTAACAATTGACACGAAACATTGTCAGTACTGATTCATGAACCAGTTGTACGTTGCTTGACAATACATATACAAGCTTAGAATTTAGGACCTTAGCCACAGTCTTCCCACGTGGTATTGCTTCAGTTTATCCTGGTGTACAGCTGTGTATCCAAAGTACTGTCTGTTTTTTTAATTCATCTGTCTTTCGACTGGTTTGGAGTCCTACATCGCTTCCTATCTTCTGCACTACTTTTCATCTCTACAGGGTGTCCCCGAAATGTTGCGACAAAATTCAAGGAGTTGTAGAGGGTGTCTTGAGGAACAAATGGAGGATAGGAGTACGTGTCTAGAAATTTCATCCAACGAAGCTACAGAACGTCGAAGTCATAGAAGCCTATGTCTGCCACTAGGGCACCCCTTCGGCAGCAAATTCACATTGTACACTGACGAAATGTAAGAGGAACGCCTCGCAATGTTATTTCTTATTCAGTGATCGCAACTGATTGCCATGATCGCCATTGGAGAGGATGGAGCTAGCTGCTGCGTAGACAGGCCTTGTCTCCAATGAATGCGATGTTCTGTTGCCTTGGTGGATGACTGTTTCGGACACGGGTTTCCATCTGTAGTTTATTTTTCTCCTGTATTTTAGAGGGTTCCAGGAGAAAAATAAACTGCGGGTGGATACTCGTGTCAGAAACCGCCACCAACCGAAGCACCAGAGCATCGTATTCATAGGAAACAAAGCCGTTCTAAGCAGCAGCTAGCTCCACCTTCTCCACTGAAGGTCGCGGTAATCAGTCGATCAGTGAATAAACAAACAACATTAAGAGACTTTCTGCCTACCGTCCTTCAGCGTGCAAAGTCACGTTTGCTGCCAGCGCCTATAACATCGGCGCGCTCTAGCGTCGTTGAACGACGTTCCCCAACACGGGTTTCTACCCGCAACGTATTCCTCAAGATACCATCTACAACCCCTCGAAGTCTGTTTCAACGTATCTAGAACACCAAGTTTATAATTTCTTTGTACTAGGACGCGTGTTCTAGTATCTGTCTACACCTACATTACTTTTTTCCATTTCTAATTCCTTCCAGCGCAAAATTAATTTTAGCGGCCTGCGTGGCAAATGTTCCATTAACGTGACCATTCTACTGGTAAGGCTTTCCCATAGATTTAATATAGGGCCTATTTGTTTTTTCAAAATGGTTCAAATGGCTCTGAGCACTATGCGCCTTAACATCTGAGGTCATCAGTTCCCTAGAACTTAGAACTACTTAAACCTAACTAACCTAAGGACATCACACACATCCATGCCCGAGGCAGGATTCGAACCTGCGACTGTAGCGGTCATGCGGTTCCCGACTGTAGCGCCTAGAACTGCTCGGCCACTGCGGCCGGCTGTTTTTTCAGTACCTCCTTGTTTCGTATCCGTCTCTCTACTTTACTACCTTCTTCGATAGTACCTCATCTGAAAGGATCAAATTCTCCCCAACTTCTGATCGTTTGAAGTGGCGTAGTGATGAAGGTAAGGGTCTCGTACTGGGGAGGACGGTGGATTCAAATACTCGCCCCACACTGAGATCAGATTTTCGTGGCTTCCCTGAACCACTTCAGGTCACTGCATGGATAGATCCTTTGAAAAGCATACGCCGATTTCCCTTCACACCCTTCACACATCTCAGTTTATGCACAGTCTAGTCATGATGATGCTGAAAGGAAGCCAAATCTTCGGTCCTTCTAATTTATACTTCTCAAATTTTCGCTTGGTATATATTTCAGTTCCACACAATGATATGCTCCAGAACTTTCTTCAGGTATGCCACATCCACTTGACGAATCCACCCCTGCAAGAGCTGTCATCTGCAGAGAGGAGTGAGAGTGTTTGTCATACCAGGAACATAAGAATACAACCCTGTGAAAATGGCTGCTGTCATCCTGGAAGACGGGAGGGTCCACAGCATATCCATATCAAAATGTAGAGGGGTAATGCTTAATTACAGATAATGTAGAGATGAACATCGTGGTTTATTTTCATGGCAATGAATGGTCGCAAGTCACGGTGCGAAAACTGCCCCAAAACATCACAGAACCACCTCCGGCCTGATCCACAACTTCCACTCTTCAGTATGGCATGATTGCACTCCAGTCAACTACTGCCCAGATACTGTGTTGTTTGTCCAATTAAAGACGTCCAACTCCACATGCCGCTGAGAGCAATGACCTTTTGCGAAGTACCTCGTTTCGAAAGTCCATGGCATGCAGTTCCATTCGCAACGTTGGTTCGCTGGAAACTTGTTGCATTCTTTCAGTCCTGGATCCTTCCGGTGGGAGAGGTGAGAAAGTAAGAAACTGAGAGCCCCCCCCCCCCCCCCCCCCCATTAGGATCCTACTGTGGATCCGTGTCTGCATTGAATGACTGCAGCAATTTCTGTCGGGTTGGAAAAATATTGTCATTGGCGAGGTGTGACATCCGTCACTAGTCACTGTCGGTTAGGGTGTTTTAACAATGGCTGCTCTTAACATGTGTTACATGACTGTGAGTGGTCCACCATTCCTTGTAGACAATCCACAATGATACACCAATCAACCTCTTCATCTCAGAAGAACAATGTCCTCAATTATTTGGTGCATATATTCCAATCTCTGTTTTCACCTACAGTTTTTACCTTCTACAGCTCCCTCTAGTACCATCCAAGTTACTGCCTAATGTCTTAACACATGTACATGTCCTATTACCTTGTCAACCTATCTTACAGCGCAAATTTCGGATAATTGAGTGGCACATACACAGAATTTCATTGTAAAGAGGCACTGTCCTGAATTAGGTCAGCAGTGGAGTGTCACACAACCGTCTGGTATCAGTTCTACGTGACTTAGAGCGATCCAAAGCATTCGCTGTGAGCAGCAATTCCTTGTCATGTTTGAAACCGATTGTATCTGGTAGTGTATGACAATTGTCTCTGGTCCATGTCAGCTAAAGTCTTCTTACTAGTGTTGCTCCTACGCCGTACTACATGGCTGCGAGAGATCTACCATTACTGTCTTGATACATCAACAAATCGGTGGACTGCACTCACGATCTGATCACAGGAGAGTCCAAACACGATTACTACTAACTGCAATCCCGTCACTTCTCCATGTAGAGCCTTCTTACTGCGGTGTTCCTTATAACTGACTGGCACATATACCATCTCATCAAAAGTATCTGGACACCGCTATGTGATGCGGAATTGGCGACTATATGTCACGAGAGGTAGACTCGACAGGGTAACTGGAGGTGGGAGCCATTGTCTTATTAGCAGAGAAACAGTACTGTAAAATGGGTTGTTCACGAGGGCTCGGTGATCTCGAACGTAGTGACTGGATGTCACCAGAGTAACAAATCCATCAGGGTCATTTCAGACGTTCTAAAGCTGCCCAAGTCGACTGCTAGCGATGGGAGTGTGCAGTGGAAGTGGAGAGGAAACTTAACAGCTAAACCTAGATGAAGCAGACATCATGTACTGACGGACAGGACCTCCAACCCTAGCAGACGGTGGTTGTAAGAAACCACACGAAATGAGTGGAAGGGATCACTCGTGTGTTCCAAAGTACTACCAGTAGTCCAGCTAGCACAATGAATGAGAGTTAAATGGAATGGAGTACGATGGTCACGCAGCTTCTGTCAAGCCACAAATTTCTGTAATTAGTGCTAAGCAAAACATGGGGTGATGTAAAGAATGACGCCATTGGGCAGTGTATCACTGGAAAGGGGTGATTTGAAGTGAGGAACCACGCTACATACTTTGGAAATCCAATGAAAGGATTTGTAGAATGCCTGCCATCATGCGTAATTCCAACACAGAAGTACAGAAGAGATGATGTTACAATATGGGGCTGTTTATCGTGCTTAGGGTGTCGTTCCCTCATTGCACTTAGGAAAACGCTATATGCAGAAGTATATGAAGACATTTTGTGGAGCTTTAGGCTGCATTCAGCACAGGACGTTTTCGGAGACTATAATTGTTTCAGCGTGATAGTAAACCCTGTTGTGCGGCAGTATCTGTGGTTTGTGAATAACAATATTCCTGAAATTAACTATGCTGCCCAGTGTCCCGACCTGAATCCAATGAAACTCATTTGGGAAGTGTTAAAAGATCGACTTCGCTCCAGAATCCAACATCACTACCACCTCTGGTTTCAGCACTTGAAGAAGAACAGACTGTCATTCCCTCACTGACATTCATGCACCTCACTGGAAATGTCCCCAGCAGAATTCCAGCTACCATAAATTAAAGGGTGGTCATATCCCATGAGTAATAAAGGGACACACACACACACACACACACACACACACACACACACACACAGCCAACAGCCGACCCACCAGCCCTTCGCATGATCTCCGTCACAATTTCACCCAACCCCTCCCTCCCCCAATCACTCCACCCAAAAAATTATGTTATGTGTAGCGCTGCCCTGCCAGCCGACCAACAGAAGTTCATCTTTTGTCCCTGTAGTCACTCAGTAAAGTAGGTCGTAAAGTGTGTAGGCTGTACAGGAAATTGGTCGGTCGGTTGGTGTGTGTGCGCAGTGCCCTTTATGTCCATTACTAGATGCTGGACACTTTTGATCAGAAGGTGTACCCACCACTTGGCCGGCATGACATACTTCAGAGCGGTGGAGGGTAACGTGACAGCTTGGCAGAAGTCCTACACAGGTTGTTGTTGTTGTGGTCTCCAGTCCTGAGACTGGTTTGATGCAGCTCTCCATGTTACTCTATCCTGTGCAAGCTTCTTCATCTCCCAATACCTACTGCAACCTACATCCTTCTGAATCTGCTTAGTGTATTCATCTCTTGGTCTCCTTCTATGATTTTTACCCTCCACGCTGCCCTCCAATGCTAGATTGGTGATCCCTCGATGCCTCAGAACATGTCCAACCGATCCCTTCTTCTAGTCAAGTTGTGCCACAAACTTCTCTTCTCCCCAATTCTATTCAAAACCTCCTCATTAGTTATGTGATCTACCCATCTAATCTTCAGCATTTTTCTGTAGCACCACATTTCGAAAGCTTATATTCTCTTCTTGTCTAAACTATTTATTGTCCACGTTTCACTTCCACACATGGCTACACTCCATACAAATACTTTCAGAAACGATTTCCTGACATTTAAATCTATACTTGATGTTAACAAATTTCTCTTCTTCAGAAACGATTTCCTTGCCATTGCCAGTCTACATTTTATATCCTCTATACTTCGACCATCATCAGTTATTTTGCTCCCCAAATAGCAAAACTCCTTTACTACTTTAAGTGTCTCATTTCCTAATCCAATTCCCTCAGCATCACCCGACTTAATTCGACTACATTCCATTATCCTCGTTTTGCTTTCGTTGATGTTCATCTTATACCCTCCTTTCAAGATACTGTCCATTCCGTTCAACTGCTCTTCCAGGTCCTTTGCTTCTCCATGGATTTTAATACCTACTCCGAACTTTTCCTTTGTTTCCTTTACTGCTTGCTCTGTATACAGATTGAATAACATCGGGGATAGGCTACAACCCTGTTTCACTCACTTCCCAACCACTGCTTCTCTTTCATACCCCTCGACTCTTATAAGTGTCATCTGCTTTCTGTACAAATTGTAAATAGCCTTTCGCTCCCTGTATTTTACCCCTGCCACCTTCAGAGCTCCAAAGCGACGAGTTGAGCTTTTTTGAGGGGGTGGCTGATATTTTGTCCTGTGAGATTGTCTGTAGTGACGGGTGCCGGCAATGTGCCCGCAGGGCCCGACGTGGGAGTGGAGCGGCGAGCTGCCGCATGTGGCGTAGACGATCCAGCACCAACACGCGATCCAGGGCGACGTGACGGAGCTGCAGCTGGCCGCTGTGCGCTGGACGTCCTACTGCCGGCAGGCGCTGTCTTCGCCGCTGGACACTCGCATCCTGCTGCGCCTGCTGCAGGACCTGGACACGCGCTGGCCACACGAGACGCTGTCCCGCGAGGAGGTAAGCGCTAAACGGCCCGCGCGCGCCCGCATAGCTCGCCAGATACCGGAGGCCCATTTTCACTATCATATTCACACGTTGTCTAATTCGGCTCTGCTATTCCGATCAAATATCGGTTTTCCGAGCGTCAGTTGTTATACACCATGGTCGACCAAGTCGTGCAAAATTTCACTTTTGCACAATGTGCTGCTTCCAAGCGCTCCGAGGTTCGGTCTGTCTCGTCACTGTTTGGTACGTCTCGCCTTTGCTCGGTCCCTCTCGGTATAGCGCCACATTTCATACAGCAGAGCGATGCGACACTTCCTTCCAGCATTTGATGAGGCTTCTTTTGATCGACACAGCTTTCTTCAGCTCGCCAGGGTCTTGGTGTAAGCACTGTTTATCCTTCGCTATTTGTTCGTGGTATAAAGGAAGTTGGTCCAGTGGTTATTCGCACAAAAACAGGCAGTCTAGTGATCTATCGTCACAAGATGTGGATGGGAACGAGAACAGAAGGTTGAAATTCTCCATATCCATTATGCAGTCGCAGTAATATATGAGTAGCAGAAATTTCCTATGGAACATTACACACCACTCAGATAGAATTTAAAGATTTAGTTGACGGGCTGGCCGGGGTGGTCGAGCGGTTCTAGGCACTACAGTCCGGAACCGCGGGACAGCTACGGTCGCAGGTTCGAATCCTGCCTCAGGCATGGATGTGTGTGATGTCCTTAGGTTAGTTAGGTTTAAGTAGTTCTAAGTTCTAGGGGACTGATGGCCTCAGAAGTTAAGTCCCATAGTGCTCACAGCCATTTGAACCATTTTTTTAGTTGACGAGGAAAGAACCAGAAATTACAAAGATTAGCAGACGAGATTCTGTGTTCTGTACATCAAAAAGCACTTTGTTTTAAATTAGCAGACGTAGCTGACGTGATGACATTGATGGTTCAAGTAGCAAATATTCGGAAGTAGAATACATTACTATGCCGTCAGGTATAACTGTTTCAGTGAAACTGTACGAAGAGTATGGAGACTAATCCATTTCGCAGAAAAAGTTCCAGGACAGGCTTTTTTTTATTTCTGAGCTTGCAATACTAAAAGGGAACAAATGTTGCTTTCATGTTAATGTGTGTGTCCTCGAAATGACCTTGCACGTGTTTCCGTGAAACTCACTATGTGGCAAGGCTGTGCTTAGCAACACCCTGTCTGGATTCTTGGCGCATTAGTTTTGGTGACACAATCGATGCTGATTCTGAGCAAAGAGTGAAAAATAAGATATGCGTTAAGTTGGGAAAACCCTAGTGAAATGTGGACGATGATTAAGCAACTGCAGCGAGGCCCTTTCAAGAATGCAACTGAAAGAAAACTCCATCAAGATATCACATACATACCTGTGACAAATGAGCTTACAAGCATAGAAGTTGAAAATTTCCCTGCTTTCTTTCAAGACCTCCAGAAACGTTGGTAACTGAAGTACAATTTTCTATATTTTTTTTAATCTGTCCTGTAACATTTCTGACAAAGGGAGTATATTCAGGATGAGTCATGCACGACGTAATACCCCTTTTATTTCGTGAATGATTTTAGATACCGAAGCTAGGTTTTGGGCCAATGATAGCACGCTAAGGGACACGTAATTTGGTGTGTAATACAGAATCTTCACTTTTGTATTGATCGTGATTATGAGGCAAGTATAATTTTTTAAAGAGAATGATATACTTTCTTAACGGCATCCGAAAGCGCATGAGAAGACGACTGCAGTGATACAATGCTTGTTAATTTTGTAGTAGAAACTCCTTGCAAAAGAATGAGAGAAATATTCTAAAACTGAGTCATCCGGAATCAGATATTACATTGTAAACATGGTCATGCCAGTCTACATCGTTGTATTAAGCTTTTCGACTGTTTACTTCTCTGTGCCCCAGAACTAACAAAACTGTGTTGTCTGTCAGCAGATCATTTATGATTCATAATTTCTTGCATGCTGACATGTACACCAATGTGCAAAAGTTAGACACGCTATTATGAGACGAATGTCAAGAAAATTCTGTGAAAATAGTAATGAAAAACTGCTCGAAAAACTGTAGTTGTTCCAACAAAAACCTGGAAAAGTACATACAATTGAAACAGCTTTCCTTAGTCCCATCTGATACGCCAGAAACTAGCATATGCCATAGTCTCACAAAAAAATCGTAGGTGTTTCTAGGTCGTATACAAAATGAGGTTTTATTTTAGTAGCGAAGGCGTGCCTTGCTGCATCGGCATATAACGGCTGAGTCTGGTCTGAGAGCTTGGTGTTATTTCACAGCAATGGCCTACTCTCACCTCATTGCTTCCCAGTTTTAGTGCATTTCTCGGATTCTCTTGCGAAAGGCTTCAGTGTCAGTAATAAAAGCGCTATATCATCGTAACTGCCTTTCCAAGACCTACTGAATATAGTTATGAAAAGTATACATTTCCATTAAAAAAATCATACTTGTATCAACATCTCGGTTGATGCCAGATATCAGGGCATTATCCATACAAAACAGTGCCCCTCAGGGTACTATCAATTGCACGAAACCTCGTTTCGATATCTGTAACCGTTCAGGAAATTAAAGGGGTGTCAGGTCTTTTGTAACTGGACTATATTATTTCAAAGTACGTTGGTTAAGTCAAGGGGCATGCCTGAAACGATTTTTCAAATTGAAACCCGCTATTGTTAAATTTATGAAAGAAAAATGAAAGGAGGAAAGAAAATTGGAACACCCAGGATGGGCTGAAGACTTTGCATTTTACGTGGATTTGACTGCACACTGCCCACAGTAAGATATTGCAAGGTGAGAAATAATCTATTTTGGATATGACGGGGATATGTTTAAAAAAATAGCATTGTGCAGGTGATAAATTATGAAAAAAAACACCGTCCATTTCCCTAAACTCACTGGTGTTAAAGAAAACATGAATTTGAACAAACTTCTGTCTCGTTAAAAGAATTACAGAAATAGTTTTCCAAACATTTGAGCGCACTGCCAGTTCTAAATTTCCTTGTGATCTCTTTTAGAGACCGTTTTGCATTTCATTTTAAAGCGCCCCTGGGCAACTGCAGATGGAGCTTATCGATCTGCAACGTATTTCCCGTTTATAAGCCAAATCCATCTGTGTTGAAACTGTCCCGAAGCTCGACATTCCACGTCCATATAATGAGATTGCAAACGTGATAACAATGTTTTGATCAACATAAATGCATGAAAGACTGCTTTCGATTATGAAACTAAATAAGTCACGATTACGTGGCAGCCTGTGATGTAATGTAGAGCTGAATATAACACCAAATATGCAACGAACATTTTATGAAGGTTTGAAACTCGCAATTCAATGGTGTGTTCCTGTAAAAACCGTGTGCCAGTGCTGAAGAGTATCAAACATTAGTATCATCAGTGGACTTGAGTATCGACAAAGCATTCTACCACAGACGTGGTATGGAAAAGAATAAGGGCATTGGAGACTTACGTTGAATCCATTCAATTGCCTCAGAATGCTGACAGCGTGAGCTTGGTTCAACCACTGAAACATGTGGATTATGAGAGGAACAAATGCCTGGGCCATAAATGATGAACCTCCTCACCACAGTATCAATGGTTCCACTATGCACAAGCCTCAGCACACCATGTTCCAGCAAAGGGATGAACACTTTTATTGACTTTGGTAAACAAGTGAAACTGTAGCACATTCATGGACAGTTCAACTTAACAGCAGCATTAACAAACTCAAGTGCGCCTGCACCATATTTCATGCGAGGTGAGCACTCTGGACGATGCCGCAATAGCAGCAGTTAAATTCCAATAATCAAACTACAGACTCTGAATTCAAATGTGCCTGTTGATGCAACCTTTATTTATTCATTTATTATTTTGTAAATAGCGGTAGTAATAATGTGTAAAGTGTACATTAAACAAAATTAGATACAAACATTATGTAATGGCATGTTCTGAGAGTACATGAGGTAAACTTGGGCACAAATGAAGGTCTCAGTACAATGGCAGGCCAAGAGTTTAAAGCACAGAAAAGTTAAATGGTGTTAATGCACCACCACTGCATACTGACATCCAGCGACCAGTGATATGGATCACTCCAGTATACAATAAATGGGGAGGGGTAAGGGGTAAGGGGCGGCAAGGGAGGGGGGGGGGGGTTGCAATTGTGTAGGTTCTTTAAATGACCTACACATATCAATAAAAAGTCGCACCATCCCCACGTGGCAGAGATATCATAGGGAGGTATGATTACATCTACGTTGACAGAAAATTTAAAAACAAAACTATCGATTTTTATGTACCTCTTTATGTATATATGTCTGCTTGTGTCTGTATATGTGCGGATGGATATGTGTGTGTGCGAGTGTATACCTGTCTCTTTCCCCCCCTAAGGTAAGTCTTTCCGCTCCCGGGATTGGAATGACTCCTTACCCTCTCCCTTAAAACCGACATCCTTTTGTCTTTCCCTCTCCTTCCCTCCTTCCTGATGAAGCAACTGTGGGTTGCAAAAGCTTGAATTTTGTGTGTGTGTTTGTTAGTGTGTCTATCAACATACCAACACTTTCGTTTGGTAAGTTACATCATCTTTGTTTATATATATACGAGGGCCGTTCAGAAAGTAACCTCCGGTTGATTTAAAAAAATACACCAAGTTAAACAAAAATATTTTAATATATACATCTTACAACTACATCTTTGCACTATTTTTCTACATAGTCTCCATAGCGATTGAGGCACTTATCGTATCTCTTCACAAGCTTTGAAATTCCTTCTGCATAAAAATCACCTGCTTGTGCCTGGAGCCTGCCTGTCACCGCATCTTTGAGCTCTTCGTCGTCATCAAACCGCTGTGACCCGAGCCATTTCTTCAAATGCATGAAGAGGTGATAATCACTTGGCACCAGGTCTGGGCTGTAAGGTGGATGGTTGATAACGTCCCACTTGAAGGACTCAAGAAGGGCCGTTGTTCTGCGAGCAGAGTGAGGACGGGCGTTATCGTGCAAAAAAACGATACCGGAAGTCAGCATACCACGGCGTTTGTTCTGTATAGCCCGTCGTAACTTTTTTATTGTTTCACAGTACACGTCTTGATTAATGGTCGTACCACGTTCCATGAATTCAACCAACAACACCCCTTTGGCATCCCAAAACACCGTTGCCATCAGTTTTCTGGCAGAAAAAATCTTGCGAGGCTTTTCTTGGTTTGGTAGGTGAATTTGAATGTGCCCACATCTTTGATTGTTCTTTTGTCTCAGGGTTCACGTACTTAATCCAGGTTTCGTCACCGGTCACGATTCTGTTTAACAATGGTTCTCCTTCGTCCTCATAACGTGACAGAAAGTCTAATGCAGAGGCCATTCTTTGAGTTTTGTGGTGGTCGGTAAGAATTTTGGGCACCCATCGTGCACAGAACTTACGGTAACCCAATCTTGCTGTCACTATCTCGTACAAGAGAGTCTTAGAAATCTGTGGAAAACCAGTAGACAACTCTGACATTGAGAAACGTCGATTTTCACGAACTTTTGCATCAACTGTCTGAACGAGTTCGTCAGTCACCAATGATGGTCAACCACTCCTCCCTTCATCATGAACGTTTTCTCGTCCACTTTTAAATAAACGTACCCATTCACGGACAACTCCTTCACTCATAACTCTTGGTCCGTACATGGCACAAAGCTCACGATGAATAGCTGCTGCAGAATATCCTTTGGCTGTAAAAAACCTTATGACAGCATGCACTTCACATTTGGCGGGGTTTTCTATTTCAAACTGCCACAAAAACTAAACTAGCGCAGGTACGGCGTTCACTCGACCACGGCTTGATGCCGACTGACCTGTTGAGTGCGTGAACGCACAGATGGCGTCGCTACTCCCCCCACAACCCGCACTGTGACCAATCGGAGGTTACTTTCTGAACCGCCCTCGTATATATATCTCGGTGTCTTGTTGGTCTTTTGAGCTGGTGCAATAAAGACGTATGTAATTGCACTCTACCAGTATTCTTTTAATTAAAAGTTACAATATGCAGAAGACACAAGTTTTCATTCTCGTACCTAGCTACACCTTATTTTCTACTTCCCAATGTGACAAGGGCTTGCATTTTTAAATGGACCTTTTTGGAGATGAAGTCAACCTGAAGAGAGAATAGCCGCCGCAGCCATGTTGTTGTACATCGTTGGGGAGAAAAGGTAAATACCACGACGCGCACCCAAACTAACAGGAATTAACATTTATTCAATGCCACAATGTTCTTAACGTGTACGCATCTATACCTGTGCACATTTATGGACAAGTTTTGCTGCGGCTAAATGATAATTACTTCAGATCTGGACAATTCACATCATCTCTCCCCCCAACCACTATAATTTTAAAGAATTGTGATAAGTAATTCTTTTTTACACACAGTGATTTACATTCAACTACAGTAAAACACACACACACACACACACACACACACACACACACACACACACACACACACACACAAAATATAAACTTACATTTTTTTTTAAATTCTATGTAGTAGAAGCAGTTGTCAATCAAGTATAGCAATTTTGGTTTCTGCTTAAAGTTAATCTGGTTGATACTACATTTTTTACTAATAATATTGTTCAGTTTTTACTAAAATGATAAACACTGTAACCAATTTTGATGATTGTATCGTTAGACGATCATTTTTTTGAGATAAATTGTACTTAAAAAGTCTTCACAAAGCCGCATCAGCTGTTTTCACCTTCTGCCGTCACAGAGGTTATAGCTGTGGAGCAACATACACAACATAGTCAGCTCATGTCTCGTGTAGACGACTAATGGAAAGAAATTACTAGCCGAAAAAATATGTACTCGCATCTCAAAGAAGAGTGAAGAAAAAAGTATAAGTGACAAACAAACGGAGATTAAGAAGTGCTTTAGACAAGTTACAAGCTGTGCCATCTGCCAAACAGTGTGGTTTAAACCGATTAGGTGAGAAACAAACAATCAAGTCATCAGCCAAACGAAAATTACGAAATGGTTTAAACTGAAGAGGTCAGATGTGGATGAAGCAAAACTTATACAAGCTCCAGAAGTTAACTAACCTACTGATTGCCACCAGAAAACAGAAGCCATACACAAGAAAGGTACTGAAAATTTTTAGGGTAAGTGCTGTATTAGAAATGCCATTGGATAAAGAATCAGAAACCATTTCCACTAAAGTTACTAAATACCCAGGGTTTGCTATCGTACACCATAATGTTCAGTCACTCACAAATAAAATTTCCATGTTGGAAGCACTACTCCACTATGCACTAAATGTAGATACAATTTGCATTACTGAACACTGGCTATGAAATGCCGAAGTAAAATTAACCTCAATCTCAGGATATAGATTAGCAAGTCATTTTAGCCGAGAGTTTTCCAAACATGGTGGCTCTGCTATCTTTGTGAAAAAAACAAATAAAGTTCTGTGATGTCAGTAAAAGTTATATTGACCCGATTGATCATTATTACTGATTATTCAAAAGCCTACAAAAGAATCTATGGTAGAGTAGTCAAAGAGGCAAAAATTATGTGGAATGACAATTTGATAAGAAACTCATCTAACAAAATGAGATCCACGTGGAGAGTTATAAAGAAAGAAACTTGTAGTTCAGCTCCAAAGAAAAAGAATGTATCATTAACACTAGAAGACTCAAAAGTCACAGACCCAAATTTGATAGTGGAAAAATTCAGTGAATACTTCACTTCACTGGCTGAAGACCTCATTCAAGTACACTGTCAAGGACCAGTCCCAAGTTTCTCCAGCAAGTCAGTGATCTTGACTGCTTCTATGTATGTTTATGAAACAAACCCCAATGAAATTATAAGTAAAATTAAATCATTAAGCAATAAAATGTCAAGTGGTCTTGATGAAGTACCTGATTTCATATTAAAAACATGTGCTCACCACATAGAAAACCCCTTGGCAAAAATTTTCAACCTCTCTTTAAAAACTGGTGTATTTCCAGATGTTTTTAAAATAGCAAAAGTTACACCAATGCTAAAAAAAAGGGTCTTCGGAAAAAAATATCAAACTACCGACCCGTGTCACTGTTAAGTTTCTACTTAAAAATTCTAGAAAAACTCTTCTATGACAGGCTTCTAAGTTTCATAAATAAATATGCACCACTTACAGTACAACAACACGGTTTTAGAAAGTCTAAATCTACACAGACACCAATTTTCGAATTCTTAGACTGCATTTTAAAATCCCTTGATCAACATAAATTAGCTGCAGGTATTTTTCTAGATCTATCAAAAGCCTTTGATATCCTGGACCATAACATTCTGCTCGAAAAATTAGAAAGACGAGGAGTAAGAGGTGTAGCACATAGCTGGTTGTTTTCATACCTAAAAAACTGCAGGCAGAAAGTATCACTTCAGTATGAATTCAACAAAATTAATAAAATAAGAAACAACTCCTTACTTTCTAGCGAATTAACAATAAAACTTGGTGTACTGCAGGGCTCAATCTTAGGTCCATTACTCTTCTTGATTTATGTGGATGGCTTAGTTGAATATACGAGTCCCACAAAAACCATCCTCTTTGCCGATGACACCAGCATATTGCTCACTGGATCCAATCCAGAAACTTTGCAGTCCACAGCAAAAAGTTCTATGGAAAGACTTTCTGAGTGGTTCACAAAAAAACAAACTCATTATAAATACAGAAAAAACTGTGTGTGTCGATTTTCATTTAATTCCTCCAACTAATCAAATGTCTATTCAAGCACAATTAAAAAATGATACCCTAGAAAATGTAAGTGTCACAAAATTTTTGGGTCTATTGGTTCAGCAGGACTTAAAGTGGGGCACACATATAAATAACTTGTCTAGAAAACTATAATCTGTGTGCTATGGCCTAAGAATTTTAAAGGCTACAACAAGCAAAACAACAGTACTGCAGGCATACTATGCACAGTTCCACTCACTAGTCCAATATGGGATCGTTTTCTGGGGATACTCAATTCATAGTATAAAGGTTTTTAGAATGCAACAAGGGCTCTAAGAATAATTTGTGGCCTTAAAAAGATGGACTCCTGTAAATCCCATTTTACTGAGCTTAGTGTTCTAAATGTTCCAAGTTTATTCATTTATGAAACTGTCTTGTTCACTAGGGACTACCTCCTGAAAACAAGCAAACTGCTACAGAACAAAAATGTACACAACTATGGTACCAGAGGGAAATCAAATATACATCAAAAATATCACAGAACAACCACCTATTAGAGGAGCATAATTAACATTGGTGTAATACTACATAATAAGATAACAGAGGAAATAAAAAATGCTACTCATCCAATATTTAAAGCTAAACTAAAGGCATTTCTAATAAAGCACTGTTTCTATTCTGCCAGAGAATTTCTGAATACGTAACAAAATTAATTGTAATAGGTACCTATTTTTAATTTGCCTACTATTTTGCTTATACTGTGTATTATTGTAACTTATATTTGACCTGTCTAATATCAATTGTACAATTTGTGCTGTATGATAAAACTGGACCAATAAAAAATCAAATCAAATCAAATCAGATTTTAAAATTTGTTGTTCCACTCACATATTTGAACACATCATCAGTTTTACTTGCTATCTGAGGCAATGTAGGAAGGGTCTCACCCAGATGTAGATGAATGTAGGTTGAAGCAGAATATTAGCTTAAAGGAAAAAACAGGTTGAGATTAAATTAGAATAGGAAAAGAAGAATTCTGCTTCTAGGTAGCAGTCATGGGAGGGGTGTAGGCCAGCGGCTTCAGCACGAATTAGGCGCAGGGTAATAGGTCACAAGTTTTGTGAAACCATGTGCTAGCCTTAGCCAGGTGACAGCAAACTTAGGTCAGTTATGCAGGAACTCTGAGAAGGAACATCAGGTTATTATAATTGGAGGAGCAGGAGACAGCCTGGCTATGAATCCAAGATAAATCATTAGGAGTGACCTGGATAAAACAGGAGCAGAAAATGGGCACACAAATGTGGGGTTTGTGGAGCTCTTTCTATGCCATGATCGGCTCTGGATAAACACTGCTATAAGGCACGACTGGACAGGATGCCCCAGACACCGGCAAAATCTCATGTAAGTGTTGTTCCAGTTGATGCTATTGGTAAGTGGGAATACACCTGCACCTAAATATGAAGGGGAAAGACAAGGTCGCTTCTCTATTAGTAGATACTGTAAGGAGGGCCACAGTTACACATGGGACGATCGCTGTGGTTAATGGGACCAGGCAAACAGGTTCTTTAGATTAAAGCCAAAGTCCAGACAGACAACAATCAAGAAAAATAGTACAAATGAAGCCATATGTACAGCAAATAGAGATAAAGCTATGGGTACTATCAACTTACTTCACCAAAATATCAGGGAAACAAAAAATAAAGTAGATGAGCTATTAGTGTGTTTAGATGATCTCAAAAATAAGAATGTGATTGATATACTTTGTCTGTCTGAACACCATGTAACTGTGGGGATGGAAAGTGTCAGTACAAATGGGTATAATTCAGCATCTTACACTTGCAGATCTAGCATGGATAAAGGAGGAATTGCCATTTACACAAAACAAGGGTACAAATACAGAACTGTAGAAGTAAGCAAATTTTGTGTTGATCAGCACTCTGAAGTTTGTGCATGTGAACTACAGCTAGCTAGTGTATGTTGATATTAGCAACAGTGCACAGGTCCCCATTAGGAGAATGGGAGCTATTCATAAAAAAACGTTTGACTTCCTATTATGCTGTCCGTCAGACAGAAAGAAGAAGTTATTAATCTGTGGTGATTTCAATATAAACTTTCTAAGCAACTCTGATAGGAAAAGTGAACAAGAAGTGTTATTAATGACATGTAACTTAGAATCAATGATCAATTTCCCTACACATATAGCTCAAGACAGTAGCACTCTAATAGATAATGTATTTGTAAAGCAAGAGGATGCAGAACTAACACATGCTTTCCCTGTGACAAATGGATTATCAGACCATGATGCACAATTGATTAACTTACAAAACCTAGCAGGGTGTACAGTTCAGAAACCATTAAGTAACAGTGTAGGGTTGCTCAGTCCAGTACCTATAGAGCACTTCAAAGAAAGTTTAAGAAATGTTAATTGGGGAGATGTACCTATATAATGAGCCAAATGCTAATGATAAATGCAACATATATCTTGATAGGTTTATATCCCCTTCTGAACATTGTTGCCCAAAAAAATTACTAAATGTAACACCATTTTTCAAAGAAACCTTGGATTGCTAAAAGTATTAAAATGTCTTCAGAAAGAAAAAGAAAACTGTATGAGATAGCAAGAATTAGTATAGACCCAGGAGTAATTTTACACTATAAAGTTATTGTAACATAGTGAAAGAAGTTGTCAGAAAATAAAGAGATACATATGTTAGAGATGAAATTAACAACTCGGGCAATAAAATCAAATCAATATGGAATGTTGTTAGAAGGGAGACAGGAAAAGTAACCACGGGGGTATGTAGTATTACTATTAAGGGGAATGAGACTATTTTAACCAACAGTACACAAGCAGTTAATGTATTTAACAACTACACAAGCAGCTAATGTATTTAACAACCATATCTTAAGTGTAGGTAAAAAACTTGGTGAGAACAGCTCAAGAAAAAAAAACAAGCAGCACGTGGAAGAGTCAGTTTGGAGAAATCTTAAATTAATTTTCACCTAACAACCTCTTATGAAATAAGGAAAATCATTAAATCTTTGAAAAATAAATGTTCAGTTGGAGTAGATGACATCTCTAACAAGATATTAAAACAATGTGGAGAATTTACAACTGATGTTCTGAGTCACATATGTAATGCATCACTAACTCAAGGTATTTTCCCAGACAGTTTAAAATATGTCATTGTCATAGCCTCTCTAGGAAAAATGGGACACCACATATGTCAATAATTACCGGTCAGTATCCTTGCTTACAGCATTTTCAAAAATCACCAAGAATGTAATGTACTCAAGAATGGTTAGCCATCTCAACAGTAATGGGATACTTAGTAAATCACAGTTCGGATTTCAAAAATGCTGTTCTACTGAGACAGCTATATACAATTTCACTGTCCATGTAATAGAGTCTTTAAATAGTAAAATATCGCCAATAGGAATTTTCTGTGACTTATCCTAAGCATCTGATTGTGTGAACCATGACATTATATTACAGAACTTGCAATTCTACAGTATAAATGGAACAGCATATGAATGGTTTAAGCCATATCTACAAAAGAGGAAACAAAAAAGTTTCTTTCTATGGTTTAGATGATTTAAGGAAGTTTGCCACTTCATGTAACTGGAGTGAAATTACATTAGGTGTTCCACAGGGTTTGATCCCGGGTCTCCTTCTGTTCTTGATATAAATGAATGATCTTCCTACCTTCTCTGAAACAAGAAGCTAACCTGACACTATTTGCTGATTATGCAAGCATCATTATTTATCCAGTAAAAGAAACTCCAATAGAAAATGATACAAATAATGAATTTGCAAAAGTTGTTCATTGCTTTTCTGCAAATGGGCTTGCTCTGAACTTAAAAAAAAAAAAAAAAACACAGTACATCCAATTTTCTGCCACAAGGAGTACAGTTCCTTCAATAAAAATAACACATCAACAGAAGTCAGTAGACAGGGTAGAGCATACTAAGTTTGTAGGTGGACATATAGATGAGATTCTTAATTGGAAAAATTCATATTTTGGATCTCCTAAAGCGACTAGGTTCAGGAACTTTGCAATCAGAATAATTGCCAATTCTGAGAATATAGAAATTAGTAAGCTAACATACTTAGCACAATTTCACTCTCTGATGTCATACGGAATTATATTTTGGGGTAACTCAACACTTGGGCAAATGTATTCACTGTTCAGAAGAAAGAGGTTAGAATAATTTGTGGGACTCATAGTCGCACATCTAGGCATCTGTTTAAAAGGTTAGGAATTCTTACAACAGCCTCATAGTACATTTACTCACTAATGAAATTTGTTCTCAATGACATGGACCATTTTAAAAACAACAGTGACATTCATGATTATGATACTAGAAGGAAGAAAGACTTACACTCTCCTCTTCTTTACCTATATTTGGCACAGGAAGGGGTAAAATATGCTGCTGTAAAACTTTTTGATAAACTACCAGATGAAATAAAATGTTTGACAGACCATACATGAATTCTTGAATAGGAATAAATAAATTTATAGGTATAATATATGAGTTTTGTGCCATTTAATAATATGGGGTACATGATAAAAATTTTAAGCATAAAAAAATTGATTCATGTATGCATCTATTATGCACTTGACACATCCCACATCATAATGGTTACTGTGAGAATGATCAATGGAACACATAACCAAAACAAATGAAACTGATTGTTGCCCACAGCAACAAGGTCTTGCAATGCAGACTTTGTCTGCCCACTCTCTACTGCCTTTCTTATGTAAATCTTGTCCCCTCCACACTTCTCTACTGCTCCACTTCACTGTGTGATAACACCTTCCTACATGGGCTATAGTTTCTGCAAAAATACTTAACAGCTATTTAAGAAGCATAAAAAAATCGAAAAATTGTGTAATTTAAGACAGAAATATAGTGAATACACATCTTTTATGAGTTTTTATTGTTTTTAAAAATTTAAGTGAAGGTACTCTATTTTGCAGAAACATACAGACAGAATAAAAACATTCTTGTATTCAGATTTGGGTCTGTTCGCTACTTAATAAATTCATGAATTTCATTTACAGTTCGGCACTGGAATAGACATTCCGGACATTTCTTTTGAAATCTGCCTTTAAAGTTAAGGACTTTTGAATCACAGAAATTATTCAATACTCGAGATGAGAGTGAACTCAAGCACAGTTTTATAAAAAATGTCAATAATCCACTCACTCTGCTATGGTCTGCTATAGGAGGAGATCAGTACAAGGAATCAGCTTCAGTTATATATTTGGCAGGATCTAATATAGATTAAGGCATGCATGGCAGTTAAAGTTGAAAAAGTCAATTTGTTTTCACATTGAAACAATAACAGGAATTTATAACCCACTGCCTGCCATATTGCCATATAACAACAAGGGAAATTTCTGGATGAACTAAAACATAAAATAAGGACTGTAGAGGACTGATGTATCACACATGTAAACACGCAACAGAAAACATTATTCACACTAGTTTTTGAGCTCTTTACCTTCCTCCAGCAAAAATGCACATATTCACACACACAACCACACAAACTCCCAAGCACACTCTCCCACAACTATAGAAAGGTTGACTAATGATTATTGATTATTGAGAGCAGTTGCCTGCACAGCTGCAGGTGCTGAGGATGTAGAGAAGGACACACAAGGCAAGGAGGGATAGTGGGATTAATGTGGGGAAGATCTTTCGACAGATGACTCAGTGGCTGCACACCAAGACAAAAGTAGTGCAGAAGATAGAGGGGAAAGGAAAGGGGGGACAGGGGTGAGAGAGAGGGGTGAAGTGGGAAGATGGGGAGGGGTGAGAGAGGGGAGGATATAGGAGGGGGAGGGAGTGAGAGAAGAGGGATAGGGGCAAGAGAGGGAGGGGGTGGGAGGGGAAGGGGGAGAGAGGAGTGGGGAGGGGAAGGGGAGTGAGGAGGGAAGTGGAGAGGGTGCGGGTAAGAGGAGGGGAGGGGAGGTGGCAGATGGGGGGAGGTAGACTGGGAGGAGAGGGGGAGGGAGAGGGGGAGGGAGAGGGGGAGGGAGAGGGGGAGGGAGAGGGGGAGGGAGAGGGGGAGGGAGAGGGAGAGGGGGAGGGAGAGGGAGAGGGGGAGGGGGAGGGAAAGGGGGAGGGAGAGGGGGAGGGAGAGGGAGAGGGGGAGGGAGAGGGGGAGGGGGAGGGGGAGGGAGAGGGGGAGGGAGAGGGGGAGGGGGAGGGAGAGGGGGAGGGAGAGGGGGAGGGAGAGGGGGAGGGAGAGGAGGAGGGAGAGGGGGAGGGAGAGGGGGAGGGAGAGGTGGGAGTGAGAGAAGGGGAGGGGAAGAGAGGGGGAGGGGAGAGAAGAGGGGGGAGAGGGGAGGGGAGAGAAAAAGGGGAGGGAGGGAAGAGGGAAAAAGAGAGGGGGGAGGGAGGGGGAGAGAGAGAGCCCACTTGACACGACACGAGGCAGGAGGAGGGGGGGAGGGAGCAGCAGGACATAATCTGGACAGGAAACGAATGCTGTAGACAGATGAGAGAAGGGAAAAGGTCAGGTGAGGCAGTGGTAGACAGTTAAATGGAGGTTTAGGCCAAGGGGATTGTACAAGTGCAGGATATGGTGGAGAGACAATTCCCACCTGTGTAGTTATAAGAAACTAGTGCTGCCAGGGAGTATCCAAATGGCTCCCTTAGTGAAATAGTTGTGGGAGTCACCTGTGTTGTGGTGCACAAAATGTTCGGCAACTGGTTGGTCATATTTGCAGTTTGCCATAGTTTGGAGGTAACTATTCATGCGAGTAGATGGTTGATTACTTGTCATGCCCACATAGAACACTGGGTAGTAACTGCAGCATAGCTGACACAAAACATGGTTGCTTTTAAATGTGGCCCTGCCTTTTATTGGCTAAGAAATGCCAGTGAGTGGACTGTGATAGGAGATGGTTAGGTGTGTGGGACATATTTTGCACTGGAGTAAACCACAAGGGAATGACCCATGGGGTGCATTCGGAGTAGGTTTGGAATAGGGACGGATAAGTATATTCTGTAAACTGCGTGGGCAGTAGAACACTGCACGATGTGAACAGGATACTGTCTGTCAATAAGGTTTTATCGAGCTAGTCCACAGACAGATCTGCTGTGTCATCTCCTGAAACACCAGTAAACCTGTTAACCAGCCACCGACCAGCACTCCTCTGATCTGCTAGTATCACCTTGGCCTTGAAAAGATCAACAAAAAGCTCAACCACACCCTTCACCAGGTTTTCAACTACCTCTCATTACACCCTGAGATGAGGGACATTGTACCTTAAATCATACCCACATCAACCAAAGTAGTGGTTTGCCAAGCACCAGACCAACAGAATATCCTTGCCATACAGCTCCCAATCCTGCACCCCATGGGTCATTTCCTTCTGGTCAACACAGGAGCAAGACACTTCCATAGACCAACCCACCATCCACCACCTCGTACTGCAGTCATTGTAATGTTCTGATATAGGCTAGACGAAGTGTATGAGAACTTTAGGGGAGTTTCAGGTGAGACATAGTTTTCGAGCAGTCAGGAGCAAATGCCGAAAGACAAACATCCAGTGATAGCAGGTAGCTCCTTGGGTCAGCACCAAACACTGTCACAGGGAGCACCTACAAGTGGTGTGGATTTTGCGACTCTTGGAGGATACTTGTAGGAGACTCAAACAATCAAAAAGTCAGGATGGAATGAAGACAATATTATGAAAAGGATAATTGCTACTCACCATATAGCAATGATGCTGGGTCAAAGATGTGGACAACAAAACAACTTTGCGACAGTCTTTTTGTTGTGCCTATCTGACTCGGCATCTCCACTATATGGTGAGTAGCAACTATCCTTTCACAATATTATAGGAGACTCAAGGAATTCTAGAGTTTCATAACAATCAATTACTTTATTCCAACTTAACTACTACACTGAAGACCATTTATAAACATAGATGAGAGAGAACAGAAGAAGAATCACCCAGTGCTTCATTAAGTACAAACATTTGAGAGCAACATTAAAAGTGAGAAAACAGACTTAAATTGGACATTACCCAAGGTTGGTGTTGAGCAACACGTAATCCCAACACTCTGACTGACAAATACTTGGAATACGAAAACCTGAGGCTTTAGAAAGTATTCTGACAGCACAATGTTTCTGCAGCCACCCCACTAACACTACTGGAATGTCACAGTCATTTGCCAGTCTAACATGGGGCTTTTCTCCTTCATGGTGCCTCCAACCAACTCCATTTTGCATCCTTCCCCTTCTTCTTCTCTGCTGGATGACTGCTTCTAGCATTCAGACTAACAAGCTGTACATTTGGTAGCAACAGCATCCAGCTGAAAGCTAAACATCACTGCCCTTCTTAGTACGGTAAGGAACAACAGTGTTTTACATCGCCATGCTTCACCCTGCAGACGCAGGCTTCTATCTCATGAGCAGAGGCCTCTACTTCAGCAGTTTTCTTCATTTTCCCTCTCAATCTAACTTCTGTGAAACTACTGATGCGGCTATTCTTAGGTGTAATGGTCATTCTTGCTGCATGTGCTAAGAAATGCCTGTTTATGATTATCGCCTACTTACAACAACATGTAGATGGTTGTGGAGATACTAATTAGTTCTCTTTATCATGACTTATACCCTGGGACAGCTGTCCAAGCATTTGCAGTTCGTAAGTTTCCTCCATTACTATTTCCCTAGAGTAACCTAAAAGCTACGATTTACGCCTGTACCTACAGTGTGTCTCTGGTTTCTTGCCTCGGAGCACTCTTGCTGACTCTCAACAGTCTCAAGCTTAACAGTGAATGATTCAATAAGTTGTTAATATATGACAGCATTTCCTTTCCAATGGCCAATGGCCTTGCCACACTGATAATACTGGTTCCCATCAGATGACTGAAGTTAAGTGCTGTCAGGCTTGGCTAGCACTTGGGATGTTGGTAAGCGGGATGCACTCAGCCGTTGAGACAACCACGTAAGGAGCTACTTCATTGAGAAGTAGTAGTTACGGTCACAAAAACTAACAATGGCCAGAACAGCAGTGGGCTGACCACATGCCCCTCCACAACCACATCCCGTGACGCCTATAACCTGCTGTAGTAATCACTTGATACCATTTGGGCCCCCCAGGGCCCATCCAGACAGAGAATTTCCTACCCAATAAAAGGCAAGGTCATGTGTAAAATCCGAAAAGTTTACATCAGCTATGCTGCAATTACTCTGCAGCATGCTATGTGGGCATGACAAGTAACCAATTGTCTACTTGCATGAGTGGCCATCGTCAAACTGTGGCAGTCTGCAAACTTGATCATCCAGTTCCCGAACATGCTGTGTACCACAGCACAAATGACTTCAACAGCTGCTTCAGTAACTGCGCAAATGGATTCCCCTACCAGAATAGTTTCTCTGAACTACATAGGCGGGACTTCCCTCTCCAACACATCCTGCACTCACGCAATTCCTCTGATCTAAACCTCCGTTAATCAGTTCCTCATTACCTTTTCCCTTCTCCCTTCTGTCCTCACCACTCCTTTTCACTCCAGATCATGTACTGTCTTCTCCCAGCACTCTCCCCCCACCCCCAGAGGTGGCATGCATTCTCTCTCTCTCTCTCTCTCCCCCCCCCCCCTCCCTTCTACCCTTTTCCATCCTTCCTCCTTCCTTCCTGTCTCCCTCTTCATCTCTACCTTCCTCTCCCTTCCTCCCATCCCTTTCAACCCCACTTCCTTTCTCTATCTCTTACAAACTCTACCCTCTGAATTTCTTTTGTCTTGTTGTGCAGACACTGAGTCATCTGTCGAAAGACCTCCTTCACACTATCCTACTAACCCCTCAGTTCTAGTGCATTCTTCTCTCCTCCCTCCCCACCACCATCTGCGCAGGCAAGTGCTCTCAATAAGCGATAATCAACAGCCAGTCTCACTGCAGGAATGTGGTTGGGTGTCTGTCTGCCTAAATATGTGTACTTTTTCTAGAGAAAGCGTAAGAGCTCGAAAGCTAATATGAATACTGTTTTCTACCGCATGTTTCTATATGCCACACCTCACTCCACTGGTTTCTCTTATATTATACTGTTGTTTAGATCTAGCAAGTACACATTAAAAAGGGTTGAGCCCATTCCTCGAGCCAATATGACATTTAAAGTTACATGCAGCAGTTTAAATAATAAAATGTGTATTAAATAAAACACTCATACTCAAATGTTTACAAGGAAGTAATCAGTTTATTTTAACTTTGAGTCTCTACTTACCCCACCATCTATTATGTATAATCCTTTGTCTTTCTTCACAATATTGCAGTGAGACCTTGACACATACATTGATAGGCAATTGATTTCATTATATCGTGCCCTTCCAACTCTGTACTGTAAACAGAATTTCAAACTGTTATCATATCTGTGTTACATGATATGGAGTATGTGAACTTACACTACATCTTACTTGTTGAACATGTTATACTTGTTGGATAATAGATGAGAAGCAAATATGCCTAAAATGATTGGAGTTATAAATAAAGATGTTTTTGGTTAAAATGAAAGCATGTACTGGAGATGTTATGGTAATAAAACAGTGAGACCACATGACCTAGAGAGAGACGTAAACAAATAAGAATTGTTTCTTCTCTGTAACATCTGAGATTTATAACGAGGTGCACATTTATAAGGAACTATTATAACATCTATTATTTTTGCTTATATAAGGTTCCAACTGTTTGAAGAATAAATTATGACTTCTCAATTAGATATTTTAGCTGTTGTTCTTGTTGTTGTTGTTATCTTCATTCTGAAATATGTCACAATTTTGTACAATAATAGAGAAGCAGATGTGCCTAAACAGAATGGAGCTTTAAATGAGGATACATTTGCTGAAAATAAAACCATATTTACAGAACTTGCTAATAGTGATAAAAGGGCAGGATCATGTGACACACAGAGCTATGTAAACAAATACGAAATGTTTCTTCTCTGTAACATTGGGGATTTATATTGTTACAGCTATTATTTTTGCTCATGTATAAGGCTCCCCACTGTTTCAAGAAAATTCCAACTTGACAATTAGGAGCAGCTGCAAAAGTTACAAAGTGTAACATAAAACAAACAAGGTATCTGGCCTTGTAAGTAAGATATGGACATAATGTTGAAGGAAATCACGAGTTTACACAGCACACAACATTGTCTTCACTGATAATGATAAAATATTTTGATAAGCTAGATGTTAAAATGATTAAAATAAACAAATACGCCAGGATGTAAAGATCACGATAAAAAGAAAAAGCTTAGCATTGCATGAAACTCTCTCTCTCTCTCTCTCTCTCTCTCTCTCTCTCTCTCTCTCTGTCTTGTAAATTCTTGATTGCCTTCATCATGGTGTCCATATTCTACCTACTAGGTCCAATGGCCTATTTGTTTTTTCTTATACTTCATAACTTTTGTTGCTGCTGATTGTGAAGTTAGGATTATTTTTTGAAACAATTGGAGCCTTAAGTGAGCAAAAATAATGAGTGCAATAATGGGTCCCTATAAACGTCCACCATGTTATAAGTCCCCGATGTCAATGAGAAGAAACAGTTCTTATTTCTTTACAAATCTCTCGGAGTCACAAGGTCTCACTCTTTTATCCCTACAGCATGTCCTGCAAATACATTCTCATTTTTAGCAAAAACACCCTAATTTAGAATTCCAACCTGTATACATTTGTATGTGTGGCAATGAACATCAGACAAAACAGAGATGAGCTAAGCACACTGAAAAACATTAAAGCATCAGCTTTGAAAGACTGAGAAATCAATCAGGCAAAATACAGTTTTAAAAAGAGATCCACAGCAGCTGCATCAACCATAAAAAAAAAGAAAAATATAAAGAAAGAAAGAAAGAAAAATAAAGAAAGAAAGAAAGGAAAGAAAGAAAAGATGTGATCTCCGTTTATCACAATTCCCTTGTCTGTTGTCTGAAAACAGAATGCACCCAGTAAAATGTAATGCACTAACTGTAGAGGGAGAACAAGGCTTGTATACAGTAAGCAGATTAAAGTGGATATAGGTTGCAGTGGTAATGCAAAGATGAAGAGGCTTGCACAAGGTGGTCCATGTGGAGAGCTACATCAAACCAGTCTGAAGATACATCATCTTCATCAAATCATCATCATTGTCAACAACAATTAAAACATAAATAGACAGACCAAGGCTACTGTATTTTCTCTGTCTGAGTGTGCAGATGATATTACATCATGGCAGCAGTATATCTACATGCACACCATAAGCTGGGTGTTCCCAAGTTAGATGACAACCAGCATCCATGTGAAAGTGGAAGTGTCTTTTTCATGACAAGTTGTGCAGATTATCATCATCTTGCCTTTCGCTGCTGTGGGTGTGTATACATGCCCTGCTACATTGCTGCTCAGGTGAATAAAGAGCTAGTTGTGTTTCACAGGAACGATGTTTTCTGAACCCATGTTGACTGTGTGTCAATAGGCATAGTGTTGTGGAAAACGGTGGACAGCATACTGCACATGTTTTGCGCCAGTCACATGGAAATTAATAATACGATTTGATTTTTATTGATGCTTTTTATGTGCTTTTTTGCTTCTGGACAATTAAAAACCGATGTGATTGATCCTTTTTATGCGGTTTTTGGCTTCAGGACAATTAAAAACCGATGTGACTGATACTTTTTATGTGGTTTTATGCCTCAGAACAATTAAAAACCCATGTGAGTGATGCTTTTTATGCGGTTTTGACCTCAGGACATTAAAAATAGATTTTTACCATCTTATGAGATATGACCTTGCCATGGTGGATGGGCTTACTTAACTAACAGTATCACAACTGTACACCCATGCACACTGAGTAGTACAGTTTGTTTAAAGTCAAACATACACCTTAGGTATCGTTGTATGATTCATTCTTCATTTTTAGTTGACCACTATTAAATCATGATGCTTACAGCGCCCTCTTTTGCTACATTTTGTAACTATTTGTTTTTCTTCTGCCATAAGTTTTCCCCCTTCTCCGATAATATTCCATATCAATTTGAAGTTATTCTGACCAGTGGTTTTATTTCTACAGTGGTTTGAAAGTTGAACTTTAATTATAATGTCTCTGTATTTTTAATTATTTCTAGTTCATATTCCACATCATGGTCTCTATCCCATCTCCTTGGATTATCATTAACATAAAATTAGGTAGAAGCAGAAAGTGTGAAAAAGCTATCTATGATGTTAATGTTACTTAACACAAATTTAATCTTTCATTTTGTTGTCACAATGCTACAAAGGCCAGTTCCCCTGCTCTTGGTAATCAGAAGTCCATACCTGGCTCTAAAGCTGGGTTTCTACTGGCATGAATTTCTTACAAGTAGATCCCCTGCTACCACTCCCATAATTCAACATACGTGTGGAAACATGCAATTTGCATGTTGTTATACCAACTAACACCTAACTTTTGAAAGTTAAGTGGCGTTCTACCTCCTCCACCATCATCTACAAGTTTCAGCAACTATGATTAGTGGATCTGCTCTCATTCTACTCTGATTCATTCAACAGCACAGATCTAGAATTGTTTGTTTATTTACGTGAAAAGTTAGTATCATACCAAAATAATGTGCTTGTTCTTCAACTAAGTTAATGAATACCTTCTAAAGTGACAAAATATTCTTAAACTATGTGACAGGGACATCTTTTTAACATTCAACAACTCTTTATAATCATTTATTTGTATCAGAGTAACATATCATCTTTCAAAGCGACGAAATGATTAAACAGTATCGTTACTGGCAGAATGGACTTGTCGAAGTTCATATTACAGCAGAACACTCAATACTGTAAAGGTGTTTTTTATTTCAGTATAGTGATAATAAGGTCTTGCTTTAGTCATTGAGTGTAAGTATTATGGCGAAATAGAAGTTTATTTTTAACTTTAGAGAATTAAAACTACTCTTGTCCATCATTAAAATCCTATGCAAATATGACAGTGTTCATATTGGCGCTGTTACTGAGTGATTACTTTTCTCCACAGCTTTATAAATTCTGATTACAAAATAAGTGCTGCACCAGTGAAACAAACATATACAAATATTGCAGTGACATCAGTTTGCCAGATGTGTCAGTGTTACTTCTAATTTAATGTGAGGTGGCATGACAGCTTGCATACGTGTACTAGATCTTGCTACAGAGCCACAAATATAGCTCAAAAAAGATTTCAAAATTGATGTTACTCATTCAAAAATGATTTTAAAATGAATGCTGTCTCAAGCAGATAACTTCCTCATTAGCATACTGGATGTTCCCAAGTGATTGCTACAAGATGTTCACTCCCATACCCAACTTTAATAAAAAAAATATGACCTTTTAAGTTGAAAAAACTTTTTGAGTATCCCATTCATCAAAAAAACAAAGTTCATTGTATATTTTATTTTTAGTTTCAGAAATGTTGATGTGCGAAATCAGATGATTGTTTTTATACACACTGTTTATAATTCACTAGGTCTCAGTGTGGTTTCAGGCCCCAATGGTTCATATTCAAAGATGTGAAAATGTTATTTCTTTCGTGCAAGCTTCTTTTGAATCAAAAACATCTACTGAAGGCACTCTAGCTGATCTGATTAATGTATTTGATTTAGTAAACTGGAGATACCAAGGCATTATGGCATCCACGACTTGGAACCTTTGCCTAAGGATCAATTCTTCAGTCACTGTCATTTGCAATGTTTGTTAATGATCTTCAGAGTAATTTGTCATGTATACCTGCACATGATGCAGATGACACAATGACTGCAAATTCTGGAAAAGATGTGAACAAACTGAAACTACAAAACGGTGAGTCCTTCAAGTTATCAAATACTTGGTTTAATGCCAATGAATATCTGGTAAACTACTTGGCATGTATATGGATGCAGATTTTATCTGTCGAGTAAACTACATAAATGTCTTTCTGAAAAACTGTACCTTTGTTCATATTGTGCATTCTTTCACTTTTATATAAGATTTGGTTTTGTTGGGTGGGGTGATTCTCCTGGAGAAAAAAAATGTAGCAGAAGTAGAGCATTAGCTGTTTCCATAACTGAAACATCTTGTGGGCCTAATTCCAAACAGTAAATTGTATTAATAGTTACATGTCTCTTCATACAGAGTTGTCCCTTTGCTTTAAAAGAAAACCACCACCAGTATAGCCTAAGGCAGCCTGTGCACAAACATAATACTTATCAAATATTAAAAACAGATACACAAACAACTAGAGAAAACGCAGTGTAGTTACAAGTGTCTAGTTACAAGACGTTTTAGTATATTACCTTCATAGGTACCACAGGTCTCACTAAAGTGGCTGAAAGAGAAGGTCTATCTTAAACTTGAAGAATATGAGAATTGTGTAGCGGTTGATCTTAATTAATAATTAATTAACAAAGTTTACAGCTTCCACCACCTGAGGAGGTGCAGTGGGGAATTAGTCCACATTAAAGAAGAATTACATGATTGTCAGAACACTCAATAAAGAAGTAGATCAGAAATTGAAATAATGGCCGTAATCTAAACATACTGTCTCACAAAAGGGAAAACACTTCATCCTGACAACTCATTGAAGAGCCCAGACTACTTCTGTGCTGTAAATCTGAATAAGAAAAATAAACAGAAACCCAGGAAAAAATAACGATTTTGAAGGGGGTTTCATCGAAAAATATTGTTGTTGTTCTTAACTATGTGACCAATAGTTGAGATTATAGTAGCACACGAGCCATTACCAGCAATTCAATAAAGAAACTTTAGAATACCTGCTTGGTTGATGAGTAATTATTAAAGCCATCAACTCTGCTGTTGAAGAATGAGTGGGAAGATCGTCAATCACAATTTCTAAGGACTAAAACTGTTTCATTGGTTCCACAACTATGTCATAGAATTGAGAAGCAATGGAGTCCACCTGGCACAGCGATCCAGCTCGCCATCAGTGTCCGCTACACACCATGCTGCACAGCAACTGTGATGAGCTGTACTTAATTCATACTACTTTTTTGTGACAGTAGTACCTACCGTGAAATAATTTAAAAGTGTCTACATCCAAAAACAGAGACGTTGAACGAAATATATATACGCCAGCTTGACAGTTCATGGGGTCGCGGGTAAATATTCAAATGGTCATTTCTTTTGTTATGTAGTTATGAATAAGCACTTAAATTTTGTGTGCATGCGTTACACCTTCCTTTGATATTTACAAGAGCCTGGAAACTACTTTTGCAGTCTGGCAGAAAGTAGTGGAGAACATACTGAGCATAATTTCCAGTCTGCAAGTCCAGATTCCTCTTTATGCTCACTGAAAGAAAATGTGCCTCTTTGCTGTTTACTCAGCAGGATCAGGAACTACGACTATTAGTAAAACTTTTGAGTTTTAACTGATTGCTATATTCTGTAAAAGTTCACATGTACAAAATATAATAATATCCCTGATAATAATAATAATAATAATAATAATAATAATAATGGTAACGACACTGCTAGCCAACTGGAAAATGATTTAAATCCAAATAGAGGTGTTTTGCAGGATATGCTTCCTGCAACCACCCTAGAAGGAAAACAAAGACAGAGGATGAGATGGTCAGATGAAGTTAATCTGTTATTACCAAGCAACAAACCTAGGAACCAACACAACTGGATACAGATCACAAGTATACACAACATTTATTACCAGATACCCAGAATTAAAATTTTTAACAGAACAACGACTAGCTGATCAGATCTGTGTAATAATAAAAAATAACAGGATACCCCAGTCAGAATTAGAAAACATCAAACAACAAGTACAACAAATACTGGAACAAAATAATGTGCAATCAGAAGAAGAAGAAGAAAATACAGTAATGGACTCAAACATCCCAGAGCAAACAAACAAAGAACAACACACACCAATTAAACAATTAGAGGAAAACGAAATCTTAAGACAGCCAACAGAACAAGCACAAATAGAACACGAAGTGACACAGATGTTAGATATAGAAGAAAAATTTCAGCTAACATATATAGAATACAAAGACACAAATACAGACATTAGACCATTCTTGCATAGACCACCAAATAACCCACAAGTCGAAACAACAATAAAAACTATCAACACAATCATACACAACAAAACAAATGAAAACACAACTATGGAAGAGTTACAACTACTGGTTTATATAGGAGCACTCACTACACTAAATATACACACTAGGCAGAGATCAGAACCAACAAACACACAGAAGAAACCCACAGAACCAGCATGGCAACACAGGCTACAGATCAAAATAGGAAAACTGAGAAAAGACATCGGACAGCTAACACAATTTATAAGAAATGAAATCTCGGAAAGAAAACGAAAAAGGTTGAGTAAAATCTCACAACAAGAAGCGACAGAGCAATTAGACGAAAAGAAGCAGAAATTACAAGCATTAGCCAAACGACTCAGAAGATACAAAAAAAGTGAAAATAGAAGGAAACAAAACCAAACATTCAACACAAACCAAAAGAAATTTTACCAGACAATAGATAACACACATTAAAATAAACAATCCACCAAACATAACAGACATGGAACACTTCTGGAGCAACATATGGTCAAACCCGGTACAACATAACAGGCATGCACGATGGATACAAGCAGAAACATACACATACAAAATGATACCACAAATGCCTGAAGTGATAATTTTGCAACATGAAGTCACCCAAGCAATTAATTCTACTCACAATTGGAAAGCCCCTGGAAATGATAAAATAGCAAATTTCTGGTTAAAGAAGTTCACCTCAATTCATTCACATCTAACTAAATTATTTAACAGTTACATTGCAGACCCATACACATTCCCTGATACACTTACACACGGAATAACATATCTGAAACCTAAAGATCAAGCAGACACAGCGAACCCAGCTAAATATCGGCCCATAACATGCCTACCAACAATATACAAAATATTAACTTCAGTCATTAAACAGAAATTAATGACACATACAACACAGAACTAAATTATAAATGAAGAACAAAAAGGCTGTTGCAAAGGAGCACGAGGGTGTAAAGAGCAACTGATAATAGATGCAGAGGTGACATATCAAGCTAAAACTAAACAAAGATCACTACACTACGCATACATTGTTTACCAAAAAGCTTTTGATAGTGTACCCCACTCATGGTTACCACAAATATTGGAACTATACAAAGTAGATCCTAAATTGATACAGTTCCTAAACATGGTAATGAAAAATTGGAAAACCACACTTAATATCCAAACAAATTCAAATAATACCACATCACAGCCAATACAGATTAAGCGTGGAATATACCAAGGAGACTCATTAAGTCCTTTCTGGTTCTGCCTTGCTCTAAACCCACTATCCAACATGCTAAATAATACAAATTATGGATACAATATTACTGGAACATACCCACACAAAATCACACATTTGCTATACATGGGTGATCTAAAACTACTGGCAGCAACAAATCAACAACTCAATCAATTACTAAAGATAACAGAAGGATTCAGCAATGATATAAGTATGGCTTTTGGAACAGACAAATGTAAGAAAAATAGCATAGTCAAGGGAAAACACACTAAACAAGAAGATTACATATTGGATAACCACAGCGACTGCATAGAAGCGATGGAAAAAACGGATGCCTATAAATATCTAGGATACAGACAAAAAATAGGAATAGGTAATACAAATATTAAAGAAGAACTAAAAGAAAAATATAGACAAAGACTAACAAAAATACTGAAAACAGAATTGACAGCAAGAAACAAGACAAAAGATATAAATACTTATGCTATACCAATATTGACCTACTCATTTGGAGTAGTGAAATGGAGTAACACAGACCTAGAAGCACTCAATACACTTACACGATCACAATGCCACAAATATACAATACATCATATACATTCAGCAACAGAAAGATTCACATTAAGCAGAAAGGAAGAAGGAAGGGGATTTATCGACATAAAAAACCTACATTATGGACAGGTAGACAATTTAAGAAATTTCTTTCTAGAACGAGCAGAAACTAGCAAAATACACAAGGCAATCACTCATATAAATACATCGGCTACACCACTGCAATTTCATAACCACTTCTACAACCCTTTAGATCACATAACATCAACAGATACGAAGAAAGTAAATTGGAAAAAGAAAACACTTCATGGCAAGCACCCGTATCATCTAACACAGCCACACATTGATCAAGACGCATCCAACACATGGCTAAGAAAAGGCAATATATACAGTGAGACAGAAGGATTCATGATTGCAATACAGGATCAAACAATAAACACCAGGTATTACAGCAAGCATATTATTAAAGATCCCAATACCACAACGGATAAATGCAGACTTTGTAAACAACAAATAGAAACAGTAGATCACATCACAAGTGGATGTACAATACTAGCAAATACAGAATACCCCAGAAGACATGACAATGTCACAAAAATAATACATCAACAGCTTGCCTTACAACATAAACTTTTAAAACAACACGTTCCTACATACAAGTATACACCACAAAATGTACTGGAGAATGATGAATACAAATTATACTGGAACAGAACCATTATAACAAATAAAACAACGCCACATAACAAACCTGACATCATACTCACCAATAAAAAGAAGAAATTAACACAACTAATCGAAATATCCATACCCAATACAACAAATATACAAAAGAAAACAGGAGAAAAAATTGAAAAATACATCCAACTGGCTGAGGAAGTCAAAGACATGTGGCATCAGGATAAAGTTGACATCATACCAATTATACTATCAACTACACGAGTCATACCACACAATATCCACCACTACATCAATGCAATACAGCTACATCCAAACATATATATACAACTACAGAAATCCGTAATTATTGATACATGTTCAATTACCCGAAAGTTCCTAAATGCAATATAACACATACCGTACAGTTAAAAGGAAGTGACGCTTGATCAAGGTCCGCGTCACTCCATTTTTAACCGGACTTAACGTCTGAGAAAGTGAAGGAAATAATAATAATAATAATAATAATAATAATCGTTTCAGAAACAGCACTATTAACAGTGCAGAGATGACCACTGTGGGAACTTCCAAGTAAAATGGTATATCATCCTGATTTCTAATCACCAAAAGTTACTTCCTTGCCAATATAGCGGAAAAATAACTTCCTCACTTGCCACGTGGTTTTGTCAGCATTGTGGGCGACACACAGTTACTTCTGTGAAATTTAAGGGAACCAGGATAGTGGAATATCTTCACAGGTTCACTTCCAGCTTTTATGGAAAATCGCATTCAACTCTGCCAAGCTCTGACGTCGTCCAAGACACCAGGCAAGCAGGCATTTGACTGACATGAACATATTGATATCCTGGTTCAAAGTGTCTCTCCTAACTGCCTCTCAGGCCATATTTATATATGGCCACAGTGGACCACCAAAGGGAACATCTGCTATCAGTCGTCCTAGGGACAGGGTCAGAATCTAAAAGGCCCATTTCTCGGACACGTATTAATTAATAATAATTGTTTAACAATTTGTAATCTTCTCAATTTGTATATAAATAGAATTAAGTTTGGTTTAGTTATTAAAATGTTTTAGCTGGCTACAATTTTTTAAAGCGGAATAGACAGTAGAACATGACCTCTGAACTGCCTTTTTAAGATTCCTTGTTCTCATAGTTATTTATGAACTGTCCCGAAACTTGCTATAGCTGTATTACTGCACTATTGCAATCGCGTACTGTAAGTACAACTTTCTATTACAAATACAAATGATAATCAATTATGAGTAAGGACTTCATTTCAAATTTGGTTTTTAGTAAGTAATTTGAAAACCAAAAGAGGTAACTTATTGGTGCTACATATAGAAGAAGTTTACATCTTACTGAGGATGTTTCTAAGTCTAGTATTTACAACCTTTAATTTTTCATAAAAACCCAAATAACTTTTGATTGTGATGTACATGATGTGCATTTGTATATTATGACCAGTTTTTAGCTCTCTAGTTCTATTATTTAGTGCCACTATTTTTTCTTAAGGTCGTATATTTTGCCTGACATATGAAGGGCTTATTTCAGTAGTATAATTGAATATTTCTGGTATCTCAACTGCAGATTTTTCAGTGCTCATTTAATTTTAGGACTCTGCATCTCAGAATGAACAAAAATGTACTTGTACGACTATTGAAATAAGCCCTTCATATTCATTTGATCATTCTGAGACCTTAAAATGTTAAAAATAATATACTTAAGCCTACACTGATCAAGTTTGGAGCATTTATTTTAGATTTAATGTCACAATTATATTATGGTGTAATCCTTTGTATGTTAAGCACAGATGTTATGATGATGTGACATTGGTAGTAGTGAATTGGAGTAAACCCCTGCACACTAGCTTTCCCCTATGCCTCTTATAACGATACAGCACTTGTTTAGCCTCAAGTTAGCAGCAGTAGAATATTAGGTGCAAACTCGTTATGGTTTTACCATATGCCAATATGAGATGGAAGAGCTATTCAAGATTTTTGCAGAATTAAAATCTGACTTTAATAATAAATTGGATACTACTTATGCAAATATTGAAACTGGAGGTATTAAGTTAAACCCAGAGGCAGATGTACATTCTACATGTTTTTAAAGATATTTTATAAGTCCCTGCTTAAGTGTTGTGATGAATCCAAAAAACTGATTTTTCCCTGAGTTATTTGGAAGAGGATGATGCTAAATGAGGAACTGGTCATTCGAAGAATTCCCTTCTTGGAATGATTTTCAGGAAATGTTTAAGAAGTACTGGTTGTCCAGCACACAGGAAAAGTTAATGCTAGAGTTATTTGGCCCAAAATATTATAGTAATAGTTGGCATCCTGGTAGTTATAAGAAATACAGAATGTCCCAAAATAATGTATACATTCTTTGAAACTGAACATCTCTTTAATGAAAGGGGTTAGAAATACAATTTTAGTGGTACTAGGTGCCTCATGGCCCGACTTAAGATGGTAAATGTTCAAAGTGGTGTCTGTCCATCGCAATACACTATCGACAAAGACTTACAACTGAGCGACATGCCAATGTTATTGTTTCCAACGGAATAGCAGCACAGACTTGTTTAATTTGCTCTCTAAGGTCATCCAGTGTGTGTTGTCTCACAGTGTAAACTGTATTCTTGAGAGTACCCCAAAGAAAGAAGTCTAGAGGAGTTAAATCTGGAGATTGAGTGGGATACTCCACACTCCATCTTCGTCCTATCCATGTGGTACGGAATGTATGATTGAGAAATGTCTTCACATCCAGGTGAAAGTGAGGTGGCGCCCCATCCTGTTGAAAGTAATAATCTTCCATTCCAGACACAACGCTAAGACCAGGAGTTATCATTTACAACATTTCCAAGTACGAGTCACCCGTGACAGTGTTGTTGAAGAAGTACAGCCTGATTAACACTCTAGAAGACAGACCACACCAGACTGTTACTCCTAGTAGATTAACATGCCTTTGCTCAGTTACGTATGGATTCTCCCTGGCCCAGTACACGCAATTATGGTTGTTAATTGCTCCATCAAGTTCAAACGTCGCATCATCTGACCAAATAATTCGATCTTGGAAAAATTGCTCTTCTTCACATCTGTTAATGTGCCACTCACAAAATTCGCTTCGCCTATCAGGATCATCCTCGTTAAGAGCATGGAGAAGTCTTGGAATGTAAGGCTTAAAGTTCTGAGATGGCAAAATTGCAAATCTGCTTCTGCAGATCCCAGTCCCATGAGAGCATTGCCTCACATATTTCTTCAGGGATCGTGTGTATGCCTGGATTACTGCATCAAAACCCTCGTTGTCTGTTGAACTTCTCTTTCGTCCGCTATTTCTCTTCTTCTCATTCTGCACTGTTTCTTCGATTTCAAACTTATCTCTGATTATTAGAATTGTTACTCTTGTTGGTGGTGGTATTCCAAATTCAGCTCTCCAATGTCTCCAATTTTTCCCGAGGACATGCAGCTTTACTGTATGATTAAATGATGATGGCGTCCTCTTGGGTAAAATATACCGGAGGTAAAATAGTCCCCCATTCAGATCTCCAGGTGGGGACTACTCAAGAGGATGTCGTTATCAGGAGAAAGAAAACTGGCGTTCTACGGATCGGAGTGTGGAATGTCAGATCCCTTAATCGGGCAGGTAGGTTAGAAAATTTAAAAAGGGAAATGGATAGGTTAAAGTTAGATATAGTGGGAATTAGTGAAGTTCGGTGGCAGGAGGAACAAGACTTTTGGTCAGGTGATTACAGGGTTATAAATGCAAAATCAAATAGGGGTAATGCAGGAGTAGGTTTAATAATGAATAAAAAAATAGGAATGCGGATTAGCTACTACAAACAGCATAGTGAACGCATTATTGTCGCCAAGATAGACACAAAGCCCATGCCTACTACAGTAGTACAAGTTTATACGCCAACTAGCTCTGCAGATGATGAAGAAATAGATGAAACGTATGACGAGATAAAAGAAATTATTCAGGTAGTGAAGGGAAACGAAAATTTAATAGTCATGGGTGACTGGAACTCGTCAGTAGGAAAAGGGAGAGAAGGAAACATAGTAGGTGAATATGGATTGGGGGGAAGAAATGAAAGAGGAGGCCGCCTTGTAGAATTTTTGCACAGAGCATGACTTAATCATAGCCAACACTTGGTTCAAGAACCATATAAGAAGGTTGCATACCTGGAAGAATCGCGGAGATACTAAAAGGTATCAGATAGATTATATAATGGTAAGACAGAGATTTAGGAACCTGGTTTTAAATTGTAAGACATTTCCAGGGGCAGATGTGGATTCTGACCACAATCTATCGGTTATGAACTGCAGATTGAAACTGAAGAAACTGCAAAAAGGTGGGAATTTAAGGAGATGGGACCTGGATAAACTGAAAGAACCAGAGGTTGTACAGAGTTTCAGAGCATAAGGGAACAATTGACAGGAATGGGGGAAAGAAATACAGTAGAAGAAGAATGGGTAGCTCTGAGGGATGAAGTAGTGAAGGCAGCAGACGATCAAGTAGGTAAAAAGACGAGGGCTAATAGAAATCCTTGGGTAACAGAAGAAATATTGAATTTAATTGATGAAAGGAGAAAATATAAAAATGCAGTAAATCAAGCAGGCAAAAAGGAATACAAACGTCTCAAAAATGAGATCGACAGGAAGTGCAAAATGGCTAAGCAGGGATGGCTAGAGGACAAATGTAAGGATGTAGAGGCTTGTCTCACTAGGGGTAAGATAGATACTGCCTACAGGAAAATTCAAGAGACCTTTGGAGAGAAGAGAACCACTTGTATGAATATCAAGAGCTCAGATGTCAACCCAGTTCTAAGTAATGAAGGGAAGGCAGAAAAGTGGAAGGAGTATATAGAGGGTTTATACAAGGGCGATGTACTTGAGGACAATACTATGGAGATGGAAGAGGATGTACATGATGATGAAATGGGAGATATGATTTTGCGTGAAGAGTTTGACAGAGCACTGAAAGACCTGAGTCGAAACAAGGACCCCGGTGTAGACAACATTCCATTAGAACTACTGACAACCTTGGGAGAGCCAGTCCTGACAAAACTCTACCATCTGGTGAGCAAGATGTATGAGACAGGCAAAATACCCTCAGACTTCAAGAAGAATATAATAATTCCAATCCCAAAGAAAGCAGGTGTTGACAGATGTGAAAATTACCGAACTATCAGTTTAATAAGTCACAGCTGCAAAATACTAATGCGAATTCTTTACAGACGAATGGAAAAACTGGTAGAAGCAGACCTCGGGGAAGATCAGTTTGGATTCCGTAGAAACGTTGGAACACGCAAGGCAATACTAACCTTACGACTTATCTTAGAAGAAAGATTAAGAAAAGGAAAACCTACATTTCTAGCATTTGTAGACTTAGAGAAGGCTTTTGACAATGTTAACGGGAATACTCTCTTTCAAATTCTGAAGGTGGCAGGGGTCAAATACAGGGAGCGAAGGGCTATTTACAATTTGTACAGAAACCAGATGGCAGTTATAAGAGTCGAGCGGCATGAAAGGGAAGCAATGGTTGGGAAAGGAGTGAGACAGGGTTGTAGCCTCTCCCCAATGTTATTCAATCTGTATATTGAGCAAGCAGTAAAGGAAACAAAAGAAAAATTCGGGGAAGGTATTAAAATTCATGGAGAAGAAGTAAAAACTTTGAGGTTCGCCGATGACATTGTAATTCTGTCAGAGACAGCAAAGGACTTGGAAGAGCAGTTGAACGGAATGGACAGTGTCTTGAAAGGAGGATATAAGATGAACATCAACAAAAGCAAAACGAGGATAATGGAATGTAGTCAAATTAAATCGGGTGATGCTGAGGGAATTAGATTAGGAAATAAGACACTTAAAGTAGTAAAGGAGTTTTGCTATTTGGGGAGTAAAATAACTGATGATGGTCAAAGTAGAGAGGATATAAAATGTAGACTGGCAATGGCAAGGAAATCGTTTCTGAAGAAGAGAAATTTGTTAACGTCGAGTATAGATTTAAGTGTCAGGAAGTCATTTCTGAAAGTATTTGTATGGAGTATAGCCATGTATGGAAGTGAAACATGGACAATAACTAGTTTGGACAAGAAGAGAATAGAAGCTTTCGAAATGTGGTGCTGCAGAAGAATGCTAAAGATAAGGTGGGTAGATCATGTAACTAATGAGGAGGTATTGAATAAGATTGGGGAGAAGAGAAGTTTGTGGCACAACTTGACTAGAAGAAGGGATCGGTTGGTAGGACATGTTTTGAGGCATGAAGGGATCACAAATTTAGCATTGGAGGGCAGCGTGGAGGGTAAAAATCGTAGAGGGAGACCAAGAGATGAATACGTTAAGCAGATTCAGAAGGATGTAGGTTGCAGTAGGTACTGGGAGATGAAGAAACTTGCACAGGATAGAGTAGCATGGAGAGCTGCATCAAACCAGTCTCAGGACTGAAGACCACAACAACAACAACAACATGTCAGCATACGACACTCACATTCTCTGTTTTCCAGTAACACTATAGCATCCATTTCCTTTGTTCAAACGATAACGCCATGTTCGCTGACAATCCTGAAACAGAAGAAATCATTGTTATGTTTTTCACCGCCTTCTTAATTATTACCCATAAAAATTGTACTTCTGTCTCCTGTAATTAACGATATTCTCTGTTTCAAAGAGCGTATACATTATTTTGGGACACCCTGTATATTGAGTGGTAGCTAAAAAGCTCAAAATACGTGGACAATCCTATAGAGGACAGCCTGTAACTAAAGTGTTGGTGCAGAGGATACCTTACTATGTCAAGAAAGATATATAATATTTTAGCAGATGACGGCAAACTGTTTATTGACATTTATCAAAGGTATTGATATACTGAACAAAGAATGAGGAGACTACGCACAAGGTGACAACTGCCAACCAGACAATAATGAAGAGAAAGGTATCCACACACATTTTAATGAAAAAGTAATACGAAGTATTGTGAAGTAAGGATGTGGAATAATAATAGGAGAAATAATCAAGGAAGTAACGAGGCATAGACAATTCATTCTAGTAATGTAAACAACATCATCAGGAACTAGGTTGACACTTAGTGTGGTGGCTGATGTGAAGGTATCTCCAGCAGCTGTCGCTCCCATCAGCCACCGTGCCGAGTGTCAAATTGTTGTGTGAACAGTAATGTAAGTACTAATATGCTGATTGACTGGAGAACACCTTGCAGTTTGTTGTTCACTTTATTGATCAGATGAACACGAGCTCAATGCAACTCACTTTGCTTGTGTTGCACAATAGACAGGGCGTCACACAGTTGAGTACCATCAGCTTACAGTCATGTGATGCCTTTTGATACCACTGGAAAGTTGGCGTTGTTTTGCAAACTCACATCACCAGTTTTGTAAAGGGCTCGTCGATACTGTTGTGGAGGCCGAGTTGCCACCGTGTTACGGCAGGCCGAGTTTGAGAGTTTGTGGAATGGCTTCTGGTGCAGTACACCGCTAAGACAATTTGTCCCTGCCACTATTACACAACTGTGCCCCAGGGTCAGGTGACAGGATAGGTGAATGAAGGTTCAACAACACTCCAACAAATTAGCAACAAAGTCACACAAATGAGTTAAAAAGGTTTACTTGTCTTTGTGACTTGTTGAATGATTAAGTCTGCAATACTGCATATAATATAAGACAAAAGAGGCCCTCAATGGCTAAGTGCAAATGATTGAAGGTAAACTTCACAGTACATAGCAAATGAAATTTTTACAAGAACTGTCTGTTCACTTTTAAGAGTTCACTAAATGACGTTCCCTGTCCAAGTCAGCCCTGGACGATGATCTATAAACAAGTGGGCGAGAGCTGCTCTTCTATCGTCCGAGCGGGCTTCTTTCCGTTGTCGTCTGGTCATTGGCGGACGGTAATCGGTCAGCAATTGGCTGAGGCGAGGTCGATATCTTTACCCTCAGCGCCATGGAGGTAAGAATAAGGGGAGATGGCGCTACGTATCCCAGCCGTACTACATTTTGAAGCCATGGGGGCGTGGCTCACTGCCATGACACTCTGACCAAAACATTGTCAGTGTGCTATAGCGCTGCGTGTATTACAGTCGCTAATTGCACCATCATCAGATTGGTTGTTTCAAAGTTTTTGTTTAAAATAAAATCTCGTATAGGCGAAATTCAGCATTTCTTCTGATTAAAAATAGTTTTTAATGTAATATTACGAACAGCTAGCCTTCAATGTAAACGATACAATGTTGTTAATTCAGTAATAAACGTGTATCACAAACTAAATAATAGAAACTGAAAACTAAGTTAGCTATACCCTCCCTCCAAAAACCCATAAATACATCTTGTTTGTAATACACGCTGGGACATTTCAGTTACGTTACACTACTGGGAAACACTCTTCATTACCACCAATATTTACTGAAATGAGGTACATAGAATGGCAAATCTACACAGTGTCCTGTTTAGGACAGTTAATGTAGTGTTAGCTTTTAATTTGGTACATCATGAAGACAAAGTGAGTTACTCAACACTTTGATTATCGACGATACGTACGTATTATACTGAAATGTGAACTTGAAAACTAAGAATTTAATTCTTTGAATTAACATACCTTTTGCAAATGTTTTGGGTGTGTAGGGAAAACTGATGGTACAGCATTTTCTCGGAGCCTTACTGTTGAAACGGAAGTTCGGTCTATGCCCTCTTCTCGGAAATGCTGAGAACATATAGTGCTCCATTTTGACGCACACCAATTCTTCCTCCTCACGGCATTCTCCCACAGAGCTTTCCGACTTTCATTTTTAGGAAATCTACAGGAGAAAAACACGCTATAGTACAAGTACCGATGTAGCACACGTTCATTCACAATGAAGTTGTAAACTCACACTTAACGAGACAACTTACACATGAAATGTTATTCCCTTCGATTTCGCATCACAATCAGAAAGATTCGTACATCCGAACACCACACAAGTCACCATAATAGCGCAAAATCCTTCCAAAAGTGAGCGACAAGCCTATGCACACAAGTTTACAGCAGCAATGTTTTGGTCGGATTGAGATGGCTACCCTCGGCTTCACATAACTTCACAGCTGTGACATCACGGCGTCTCCCTCTATTCTTACCTCCATGCTCAGGGCCGACAGTGGCGCAGGTGGAACTCGCGCAAGTGGAGAGTCTCTATGGCACTGGCACCAGCTCGCATCTTTGCACCTGTGTCTTGTTCGGATGACACAGCGCGTTGATGTATGTCAAGTTTAGAGACAACGTATCTGTAAAGAACTCTTTGGCAGTTCTGATAGCACTTTATTAATCACTATCAGGCTCAGAAAAGATCGTCTTGTTTTGGTGTAATAGTTACAGTAATACTCAACAACATTAACCCAAGAACCTCATTGTGTAAGTACAAGCTGAGGGGGAAATGGAGGGAAGCTCCCTGTTCTTTAATTTTTGTACTCTTAGTGGAGCTTTCACATAGATTTTCTTGCTAGAGGAGATCGGTTGGCTCACATCAGTGCAATTTAATTTCACCTCTTCTACAGCTCTGTACAATGCGTGTGCAAGGCAAGTGATGTGTGCCACACTGGGATAGAGACTCTGAAGTCTGTAGGCTGCTACAGCCATGTATGAAGCACCATTTATTGGTCTCTATTCACACCAACAGTGACAGTAGCTTCATTGAGTTGTCAAACGCAAAGGCAGTTGTCGAGCTGTTTATTCTGCTGAGAGCTTCACACCCTTAGGAGAAACATTTCTCCAGGTCCGTCAACTTTAAGGACACCAACAAAAGTATTTACAATTTAACCCCTATCCAAATTGGTGATTTCCGATAGACGCCCTAATCTCTTGGTCAACAACTTTAGTTCGTATTTTGTCGAGCACTTCCTCGTAGCACACAGATAAATAGTCGTTTCTCAGCGTAGCTTCATCTGGAACTGGATTTATTTTGTACTTCAAGAACTGTCTGAAGCGGGGATTCTTCAGCTTCTCCAATAGGACATTGCAAGACACCACCATCTTAAACAAGTTCTTGCACCTCTGAAGATGGACATGTCTACTCAAATAACAGCGTTCGTCTGCTGTCCTTCTCAGCACTTATCTTCGTGCAGCTACTGTGTTTGGAGGTGTTGCAGTGTTTTTACACGTTAAAGCCATTTCCCCCATTAACCTTAACTTCATATAGTTTATAAAATAATATTTCCTTGTCATTGCTGAAGAATTTCTCCCCTGGTTTCGTCGAATAGGACTAAGTTTGTATTCAAACTGAATGGGGCGACTACTTGTGCTATGTTTATTGCACCAGAAGCCACCCTTGTTGGCTTCGAGAATGTTTTGTAGACTCTGTGCAACAATCTTTATATCAGTGAACGGACTACATAATGTGTTACACTGCTTGTCTACTATAAACCCGATAAATAAATCTTTGTAGTAATTGTGTTTAATTGTGACAACATTACCTCAAACACTGTCATGTGAGTAAAATTTTCGTGTTTATATTCTTGTGTACTTAAAAATACGACAAACATTTGGATTTCTGGAAAAAAATTTGGTCGAAATATGATTCATTATGGAAAAAGTTGTCCGAAATTTGACCTATTACTAAAAAAGATATAAACATAATTTTTGCTACATTAAAGCTTTGTGGATGAATTGCTGTAAAATTCACCCTAAAGTTCAGGAAAAAGATTTGACACTAAGATCCATGCCAAACTAATAATAGAATAGTAGGCCCTCATTCAGAGAAGACAGTAATCCTCACATGGTTGAGACCTATTCTTGAGTAGTTGTTTAAAGAAGGAAAAGTAACAGCTAAGGGAGAACATTGTAAACCAATAGTAGTGAGTGACATTTTTGGAAATAAAGTTGATGTTCACCTATATTCTGTGCATAAAATATCATTAATCTTACACCATGGCTAGCGCTAATGAGGAAGAAATATTGTTGCCTCCTAGTACCAGTAATGGGAGTGTGTGTTACCGGAACCCCCTGTAATAAAGGGAAGCAAATTAAAAAAGAAACATGACTACCAGTTACGATTAAAAAGTGGAACTTCCATCAAACATTGTTGCTAGTGCCATAGATCCTGTTAGGATAAGATTGGTTACTTGATAATTATTATCGATTGGATTTCAACCAGAAAATATTTGTGTGGAAAATAGGTAAAAAGGTAGCTAGCATAGCTTTCCAAAGTAATCCATTGAAATCTAAGCAAGGCCCATCATCAGAGGAGCATATTCATTTAGTTGTGTTTACTGATATTATTGCAACAGATGAAAATAAACAAGAAAAAGAAGGGAAGTATTAAATCAAGAGGAGTTGGCATTAAATTGATAGCAAGAGAATCACCTGTAGTGCCAGAAGAACAGAAATCTTAATTAGAAGGTATTCTGTTAAAACATAAAGATGTGGTCACAGATAACTTGGGACTAATGAAGGAATACTTCTGTAAGTTTAAAGTAAAAGATGACACAGTTTTTTTCCTTTCGCAAGTCGTATCCACTGCCAATAAACCTTCGAATTGCAGTGAGAGATGAAATATGAAAGGAGATAGACAGCAACATAACTCAATGTATTTTTAGGGTCTGTTGTGGGTACTTAAGAGACTTGTGGTAGGTGTTCATTTAGTTTTAGATTCATGATCACTCCATAAACACAAAGAGACAGAAAGGGTTAGAACCCTGAGTACAGAAGTGATGTTATCTAACTTTGATGAAGCAGAATTTCATATTTCCATAGATTTCATGGAAGGATACTGGCAGGTAGCATTACATGACCACTCAAGGCCATACACAGCCTTCTTATTTGAAAGAAAATCTTTTCAGTTTAAAGTAAATGCCATGGAAGTATTACAATTCGCCTTGGGTTGTGAGCTGTACCAAGGAGAATGGAATCCAGGAGAAGGTGATCACAGAACAACAGCTTTCATTAGTTGAAGTCTTGGCAAGCATGATTGAATTACTCCATTACCGAATTGGACATTCCTGTGTCAGTTTTCATTCCTGCTCAATATTTATTAGGGAGGGAATTAGTGCAAGAATTAATAATGTATGTCAATGATATATTAATAGTCTACAAGACTTGGGAAGACTGTTGACAATTATTGATATATATTTTGAGGTGACTGGAAGAAAAAGGGTTACTAATAAAAGTTTCTAAAACATACCTTTGGTGACAAGAGTTGACTTTTTGGGACACAGTGTGAGAATAATGGGAATACAACTATGTCCAGAAAGAATGTAAGTTATAAAAGACTGTCCAGAGACTAGAAATATTAAGCATCTATGATCACTTAGATTTGGCTGGATTCTATAGGAGCTTTGTAAGAGGCTAGGCTATGAAAGATGCTCATTTATCGAACTTATTGAAATAGAAAACTATCTGGAACTGTGATGAAAGTACAAAAGAAGACTTTAGCAATATTAAGCAAGCTAAAGCAAAAGCATGGAAATAAGACAAGTCACTATTTCGCACTGACTATGAACTTCACTACATAATAGATGAGAATAAATATTTTATGAGTAATATCTAGATAAGTATGCATGAGAAGATAGCATTTACTATTAAGGAATTACTCATTACTCACAGAAGTCACCATAATTTACCACAGCCCACATTTAAAAAGAACAAGAGATCAGAAGAGACATCAGAACTGAATAGATTCTCTCTTACATGCATAGCCATCACCACATAGAGAGATGGTAATAAATGGCAAGAATATCCAGATTACATTCTAAGTCCAAAAAGGCTACTCTGTAAAAGGAACAACATATATTTTGTCAAGGACAACCTTGTTCTGTAAGTTCTAAGCTTTTCGATCTCTGATAGTGGCAGGAGCTGAAGTGGTGTAATAAATGAAGAAAATTTTAATATCGGTCTAGACGACTTTACTCAAAATAATGTTTCTTGCTCATGCTGAGTTGAACAAAGAGTAGTATATTTAAGAGACAGTAGTATATTTAAGAGGAAGCTCAGTAATAAGGTATGGGTTCAAAATACAATAGAATTAAGGTAACTAAAGTTATAAGAGGGAAGACGAGAAAGTAGCAGTTTAGTGGGAGTGATGTAATAATGAACAGGCTATGATACGCATATATACATGAATTATATTATGAATAGTGCAGGTGGGATAAAGGGAGTATTACTTAAGTTTAAATGGAGGAAAAATGGAGGCATATATATAGGGCCAATACAGCTATAAAATTTGAATGGTCTTTATGAAGGATTTTTCTGTAGGAGGAGGAGTATTTATGGGTTTCTGCAGAAGTAGGATACTATTAGCTTTGAGGATTACTATAAAGTTGCAAAATACAGGAACAAACCTGAGTTTTGTGGTCTAATTCTTATACTCATTTCAGAAATGGATAACTAGGACAGAATTGTCTTAACTTTGTGTGCTGCTCTTAACACAGAAAGTAGGAAGTTAACGAGTTCACTACACTAGTTGTTCTCAACATTTATTACATTTGATTGTTTGGAATTGACAGATTAATATATAAACTCCGAAAAGCTCGAAGTGTCTATGGAAAACTATAATTTGCTGTCAGAACTGAATGGATACATCCAACGACTTGGGATGTTTGCATGTTTCACAACTATTCCTTAGAATTTTTTGTACTTTTCTCATGGTTAGCAGTACCTTTGTTTGTTAGGAGCTTTTTACGAGGGGAATTTTTACTTATTTTCGATGGTTAAATCACATGATTTAGTTTATACACATTTTTAGGGAATGTTAGCTTAACTTAGAATAAGTAGGTTAACTGCCTGCTTACCTTATCCTACTTGAAGGATGTGTAGAGGAAATAAGAAATGAGGCTCCTAAGCCTATGTTTCCTCACAAGTTTAGTTGGTAATCCAGATGAAGATACAACTATGATCAATTCATAATAGGAATTAATAATTACTCCATGTCCAGTCAGCATGACTAGGCTACGAATACTCCCTGTGTCTGAATAGACCATTGATAATTAAAACAGAGGTACAGCTGGTTTACCAGCCACCATTGTGGCTGGTCCACATACATAGAGAAATAGAGACAATGAAAAAATAATATATGGTCATAACATTTTAAGACTATAACTTACTTCAAGAATTCAAATTCCTATTGAAGAATGGTTACTTTGCACCAGTGTTTATCCGACCTCAAGCAAAGTATTTGAGATCAGATACATTGAAATGATAAATTTTTACTGAGTCTTTGTAAGTAATCCACAAGTAATCATTAAGTAACGTTAGGGCTATGTCATGAGTAAAGATGTTTTGAAATGGAATTATATGAAATATTACTTAGTTCAAATACCATAAGTAAAGGGTTTTTATTTTACAAAGTTTTAACAATTTTCGTTTCTGAAGACAAATGTACAATCTGAACTAGCAGTATTATTTATTTCTCTACGTCCTGTGGTTGTGATGACATCATTTACATACACAAAAAGGTGACATACAGTATAACATACCACTTGGGTAAGGCAATGTGTTGCACAATGTCTACCAGGCCGACAAATGATGAGTATCATAGTGAGCATACCGGTTTTTTATAAGTTTGTTGTTCTAGAATAGCATGTTGTTTGGAAGTTTATGACTGTCTGTGCATGTACATGGGTAAGGATGGGCACCACATGTCTGGAAGGTGGAATGACGGCAGCTGCTTTACTATACTTTTGTGGTACTTGCTGGTTCGGCTGTTTATTCCATCGGAGATGTGACTTGCCATGAAACTGCATACTCTGTGACAATATGAATTATTGCATGCAGAGAAAAAAACAAAACAAACATTTTTTATACGTCAAAATGGATTAAGATAACTTTCATTAAGGTTAAGCAGAATGCATGTAACGTTACAGCTCATATTTGAAAACAAACCTTTATGAAGTGTTTTTGCATCATATATGAATGGTCAGTACAATTGTACTTCCAAAGAAATGCTATTTCCTAATTAGCAGAAAGTTACTAATTTGAGAAAAATATACAGCTTACAGCACCAGAAAAGTTACAGTGAAGAGAAATCCATATTAACAAATAATTACACAGACCAACAATGGAAAACTTTTTGGTGAAAATACCTTATTCTTTTTATTGTTAGGGTGGGAAATCTAAATATGATACTTCAAAAACTGTATCACCCACCATTTCTTCACACTTTACAGTTAAATTTATTAAAGTAAGTGATTTTTTAAAGAATTTAACAGCTTTTGTATAGTTAAAATAATTTAAAATGAGGTGTAATAAATGTAGATGAGAAACATTTGCTGGCACAAAAGGTCAATTCTATTTTTGTGTTAACAGATGGTGGTTTGTATACTGTCAATCTAACTTCACTTTCTCGTTTCCTGTACATGTGCTCAATACAGTGTTTAATCGTGGTTGTAAAAACTCTGCTGACAGTTTTTGTTATATTTGTGTTGAATTTGTGATTAAAAACACCAAATAAACATTGTTGACTTTTTGAAAAAGGTTTATTTATCATACTTTCGATCTAAACTTGGTCATCAAGATAAATTTTAGGCGCCACACAAGGTATATTGTGTGTGTGTTGGAGACCTGAGAAAATGGTTGAAAAAGGAGAGAAAAGCCTTTAGATTTGCTGTTCCCATGATATGGAGGAAGCCAAGAAATCATTCCGATGATTGCTACTTTTGCAGTGTTGATAATACTGGTCATTATGCGGAAAACAAAAAAGGTAATAAGCTACTCTAACCTTTCATCTGCCATCCGACCAGTAAGGCATGGTGTAGATTTGCTGTTTCCTGACCCACCAGATGATTTAAATTCTGTTCTAACAGAAGTATTTTCTGATGCACAATGTGATTTAGATGAACCAGACGATGATGAATTCCAATGTAATACAGAAAGTCTAGAGCCCAAATTGTTTACTGAGACCGAGCTTAACGATTTGGTTAGGGATCTGGGCTTAATGAAAGAAAAAGTTGAATTGCTTGGCTTTAGATTAAAAGAAAAGAACTTATTGGCAGTTGAAACCAGCATATACATGCATAGAAAGAGTGAGCAGCAATTTTCCAAGTTTTTTCAACAAGAAGGTGATTTAGTGCACTGCTCAGACATTCCAGGTCTGATGAATGAGTTTGGTACTGAATACAACAAGGAAGACTGGAGGATGTTTATTGATTCATCCAAAACTAGTTTTAAGGCTGTTTTATTAGACAATTGTAACATGTATGCATCTATACCTGTTGGACATTCTGTACACATGAAAAAAAGCTATGAAAATCTAGAAATAATGTTAAATGAAATAGGCTATTCTGCTCATGGTTGGATGAAATGTGGCGATCTAAAAGTAACATGCATGCTCCTTGGTCAGCAAGGTGGCTTTACCAAATTTCCATGTTTCTTGTGTGAATGGGACAGTAGGGCTAGGGATGAACACTGGTACAGAAAGAACTCGTCTGTGAGGAAGTCTTTAAAACCTGGTGAGAAGAACATTCTACACAAAACCTAGTAGATCCAAATAACATCCTCCTGCCACCTCTACATATAAAGTTAGGCATAATGAAATAGTTTGTAAAGGCTTTGCCTAAAGATGGACTACTACTTTTTCTCGATCAGTCGATAAAAGCTGACATCGAGAGATTGTGAGTAAGATATTGGCCACGCCTTCTTTGCCAGCCTCCTCCACTTTCGTCTCGCACGCCACTGCTACGTAAGACCACCATGCAGCAGCGAATACTCGATCGCTGCTGCCCTTCGTTTTACAACTTATTGTTAAACCTAAATCGCACTACACTGACTTGTGTCCGCTTTGAGTTTCCCGTCGTTTCGCCTCAGACGAATCTCACACACAGGAGTGGGTATGATGACAGTTTTTCATACCGGAAATTATCAGATTTCTAAATTACCACGATTAGTCGTAATTTTTTCTTCATACTTTGTGTTTCTTCACTCATGCCGTAACCACGCCTATAATGGTTCTGCAAACAAATATGCTGCATGAGTGTGGAAAACCACAGGATGGTTGTTATTTGTCATGATTAACATTTTTTTAAAAAACTTTCGAGAAATCGTGTTTTCACTAATAGAAGCAATAGATTTCTTTTATGTTACCTCATTTGGTAAGAGGGTTTGAGTTGATTTGGGGTGAGGGGACCAAATAGTGAGATCATCGGTGGTCGCATCGGATTAGGGAAGGACGGGGAAGGTAGTCGGCCGTGCCCTTTCAAAGCTGTCACCCCGGCATTTGCCTGAAGCGATTTAGGGAGATCACAGAAACTTCAATCAGGAAGGCCGAACGTGGGTTTAAACCGTCGTCCTCCCAAATGCGAGTACAGTGAGCTAACCAATGTGTCAGCTTGCCCAGTCGTATGGCAAGAGTATTGCGCAAAAGAAACAGGAAGGACAAAGTCCCGTAGGCTGCCGTCATTCCGTCGGTCACGTGGCGACGTGCTGACACGGGATTGGCTGCCTTGAAGAGGCGTGATACTCTCATAGCAGTACAGAGCAGGGTGTGGTCGCATCCACATCATCTCAGCACACAGATTGTTGGAAAGAGTGATATTGTATTTCTCTAAACACAATTTTAATAACATTCTCGGATTAACACATCAATTCAAAAATGCAAAATTAGCCTCTCAGACAGTGCAATCTTTATGGTTAAAGCCTAACACAACTGTGAAGCTAGTAGCGGTATCCATTCCCTTTGTTTCCAGCGTCTCAAGCATAGTAATAAGGAAAATATAATAATAATAATGCTACCAATAAAACGTGATGTAGTTGTTGATGTGGTCTTGAATGAAAGACTGGTTTGTGCAGCTCTCCACTTTACTGTATCCTGTGCAAGCCTCCTCATGTTGGCTAAATACAGCAACCTCTATTTGAATCTGCTTAACTGTATTCATCGCTTGGCCTCCCTCTACAATTTTTACTCAGCACACTTCCCTCTACTATCAAACTACCGCTACCTTCATGCCTTAGGACATGTAGTACCAAATGGTCCCTTCTTCTAGTCAAATTCTTCTATAAATTTCTTTTCTCCCCAATTAGATTCAGTACCACCTCATTAGATACTCGATCTACCTATCTAATGTTCAGCATTATTCTGTAGTACCACATTTGGAAAACTTCTATTCTCTTCTTATTTGAACTGCTTGTAATCCACACAAATAGCTTCAGAGAACACATCCTGACACTGAAATTTGTATTAGATGTTAACAAATTCTGCTTCTTGAGAAATGTGTTTCTAGCTACAACCAGTCTGCATTTTATATCCTCTCTGCTCCCGCCATCCTCAGTTACTTTGCTGTCAAAACAGCAAAAATCAACTAAAACTTTTACGTGCCTCATCAGTAAACCCATCACCCAATTCTTTAAAGTTTCAAACTCATATGTATGAAACACCTTCAAACGTCTGATAAATACGAGAATGAGGTAAGGTGTTAAATATTCGACACTAACCATGTGAGGGAGAAAAAATTTAACGAAGATTTAAAATTACGTTTAAAGTTATGTTTCATGCTCTTCGATTTGGGAGCTTAGAATGCTGACTGTGGGTTGCACATTATCCAAACAAACCAAAAAAGAAGCTTCATTTTACTTTAATTATGCAGGTCAGCCCTAAACACTGGATGGTGTGAAAATAATCTAATAAATCCATTCACATGATCAGACTTTACATTTTGTAAGCCAGATGACTTCAAAGTTACTATTTTAATCAGTCACTTTTTATTGTTAGTTTTGTGATATTCAACAAGGTTTATGTAGCCTGTCTGACTTTTTCGTTCTATTGCAGTATTCAGTGACAATCTAAACATTATAACTATATGAATGAAAATATCTTTAGTGAATATTGTCTGCCATAATTTCCCGATTTGTTGAATCATATGCAGATGTCATTTTTGATCGTTTAATTGAAAAGAATGTATCCATATTCATTATTACTAGTACAAAAAGATTTACTTTGCATTTATTTATGAAATATGCTTGCCTTTTGGGTTATGAAAGTAGTGTGTTCTTCAAAATATACTGAGTCAACTACCAATGCTTTGAGATACAATAAAACTGATAATACCATGTTACAATTTATTCTTAGGGTATAATTGTCTGCTGAGGACCACATCAAATACAAAAATTTTAAAACCTTGACCACCCCTGAATAAATTTCTGCAAACATCCACGTTTGCTGCATTTAAATATGGCTGCCATCAATGTTTGCACCATATCATAGCTCAGAAAAGAAAATACGCACTGTCATCTGAAGCTGTCAAACCAAACAAATGTGTCCCTTATTAGTTGGTTAGTAGATAACTGCCTATAACAGCTAATTTTACAATGGTGATGTGTAATGTCATTCTTATGGCGTCAGGTTAGAATTACACAATGACTTTTCAATCGAATTATCGTTTAAACAATTTCAAAGACAACCAAAATGATGTTCAGGTATCCTTACACTCTGTCTCTGTTGTTTCGAGGCAAATCGTGTTTGTAATATATTGACTAAACTGGTTTGGTGTGGGGACAGAAGGGCTAAAAGTTACAAAAACAATAATTACTACAAAATCAAAATTGTACATAATTTAATTGGTATATTAAAAGACTGTATCTGATTAGCACATTACGTATTAGGCGTCGGATTTTGTAAGGTTGAGTTATCTCGAAATTTGCTGCTACATCCTTATTTCTGCTTTAGTTAATTAATAATGACTAAAACATCTTCTTTTAGATTAATCAGATCACTTCCATCACGGCATTTTGACCTCACAGTTTGATCAATCTATCTCATATGCTTAAAAACTATATTTAACGAAAGTACCAAAAAGCAAAGTGAAACACACTTTCGTATCAGAGTTAGTGGGATTAGTCCATAGAAGCCATCCTCCACACACATAATGTTACTGTGGGTGGTTCTGATATCCACTAAGTGTTAGTAATGCTGATGATAGTTTCTAAATAAGAAAACTTAAATTACAAAGTGAAAGCTGATAAAGTAGATATAAGTGAAAAGATTTATATGAAAAGACACAATAACTGATAGCATTTTTATGTTGTATTAGGGACTGTTTCTTATGCTATGAGTGACTGAAATCAGGAAGTACCACAGTGTGTGACTGGCATTTGCATGAAATCAGACTGTGACATGATGTCTTTCTCCCAGTGTAATGTGCTCTTTGTCTTGACTACCACATTTATGAAAGCGCTGCTAAAGATTCGATCATAACTAAATATTTATGACAAAACGTTCAAATATATGTGAAATCTTATGGGACTTAACTGCTAAGGTCATCAGTCCCTAAGCTTACACACTACTTAACTTAAATTATCCTAAGGACAAACACACACACACCCATGCCCGAGGGAGGACTCGAACCTCCGCCAGGATCAGCCGCACAGTCCTTGACTGCAGTGCCTTAGACCGCTCGGCTAATCCCACGCAGCATTTATGACAAGCAAAACTACAAATATGATTGCTGCTCATTTCATTTGCACCAATTTAAGCTGTGCTCTTAGGTTTGTGTATAACCACACTCTCAAAAATCGTGGCTTATTTCAAAGAAATCACAAAGCATTGGTAACAAGCAAGACTATACATATGATTGCTGCTCGTTTCACTCGCAGTAACTTAAGCTTTACTTGTAGGTTCCCACCTAACCACACCCTCAGGAATCATGACATATTAAAAAAAAGTCAATTATTTGTGATAAGAAAAAATGTAAATTTCATATGATGTAAATGTCTTTACTGCTTGTTTCACTAGCAGCAGTTTCATCGTTCATTTTTTAAGCTTGAAGCCATGAAAGAGAAGAAACTCATTTCATGTAAATAACATCGAATATTGTGGGACATGCTTCTATTACATAAATAAGAAGACCCAGAATGTGTTACAAAAGCAAAGCTGGAGAGAAAAGGTATTAGTGTGTTCTAGGATATTATCCTACTTCTTTCAGTTCTGTAACACTACGTCTCTAACCACAGTGAATGCATTTCATCTTGAAATCTCTTAAGGACTGATGTGTCTAAGAGATATTTAATTATAACAAATTGTATATAGAGTGATGTGTTTGTGATAAATCTTCTATTTGACATTGCCTTCAAATTGCATACTGTCAAAAAATCAAAGTTATAACATGGAAACAACGAAATATGATGGATACAATACTGTGTCTCAAAATTAGTGAGTGAGGAATGTCACATGACCGATTTCTGATTTCAACCAAACACTAGCCACTAATTTCTGATTTCAGCCAAATGCCAGCCACATAACATAATACTTCCTAATTTTAGTGACTCACAATACGTTATGTCATAACCAGTGATTAGTATGTGAAAATTTATGTTATGATGGTACCACTTTTGTTCCAGCTGGTAAAAATTGAGGAGCATTAAAGCAGTAAAGTAGGGATCATTTCAGAGCAGCCAGTAAGTGGTTCCATCTCACTGAATTTTGTATTAATACTGACAAACTGTAAATATTCTCTTTACCTTATCAATTAAAGAGGATGGCAATAACTGCTTCAGCTAAACTTCTTGACTTCTGTCTTCACACGAAATTAACATGGAAGAATTATACCAAATATATCTCTACTAACTTAGTATGTGCTACATATTTGTTAGGTAAACTAAGGTCATGTGTTAATGATAAGCTATTGCTAAATGCATACTATACCTTTTTCCAAGCACAATTGACATGCCATTGTGTTATTGAGGAATTTCCCTGGAGCAAAAAAAGATCACATTTGGCAAAAATAAGGAGTTCAGATGCATCTGTGGGGCTATAAATAATGTCTTGGCAACCCTATTTAAAAAAAAAAAATACAAATAAATAAAAATACCCACAGCTACATTCCTCTTCATATTAAGTTGTCTAATACATACAAAAGAAAACTAGCATTATTACAAACTAAAACACTCTATCCATTGATGTTATTTTGGAAATTTGTGGTACGTTCCTATTGGGACAAACTGCTGAGGTCATGAGGTCATTGGTTTACACACTACTTAATCTAAAACTATCTCACGCTAAGGATAACACACCCATCCACGCCCGAGGGAGGATCCGAACCTCTGATGGCGGGGGGGGGGGGGGGCGGGTTCTGCAGGAACTGTGACAAGGTGCCTCGACCCCGCGGTGGTGTAGCCTCGTGGCCCGTCAATATAATACACACCTAAAACAGAAGACAGACATCACAGTCGCTAGACTTAAGGAAACTCTAGACAGTTACAAATACATGAGGGTAAAACAGTTTAATATGTTGTCACTACAGGTACACAATGTGTCACCAATATGTTTAAAGACTTCGCACAGTTGTGGCTTTGAGAGAAAAAGCATTTTATACAATAGAAGAGTTCGAAATAGGCTTTAAAAATTATCTCAGACAGTAATATAGTTTCATTACATTAAACTTATGTATGTGATTCTACATAATACATCATGCGCAGTATGATGGACAATTTAATGTCGAACAGTAATTACGTAAAATATTTTTTAGTCTGTGCGTGTTATTTATGTAATTGTATTGCTACGTCTGTGTACACAAAAGATTATGTTGGTTGCATTTTTAAAGGTGTATAATAAATAAATAAATGAAACATCCTTCATCTGAAGCACTTGATTAGATAGAAAGTGTGTATTTGTAATTGACCTTGATCTTTTTTTCCTTTCAGATAATTTTGCAGTTACAGTCATCTCGAATACAGGCTGCTGTGGCAGACTTATATCCATTTATGGTATTTACCAAACTATTCTATTCGTTATGTTCGGCTGACGTAGAGACCCATAAATCTTCCTGTCTATTCCAGAAATTGGGAATCTAGCACTTTCTGCAGTGTTTGGTTATTTTTACATGACATCCATTTTCTCACTGTCGTTTCTTGGGGTGGTAGATTTTATATTGCCACAATATTATTTTCCAACTAATGAGAACTAATCAAGTAGATATATATGCAAAACAGAACTAACAGCCCCTTGGTTTCCAGAGCTCTTACTTCCATAACATAAGGTGTGCAAAGTTAACGTATCTATAGAAATACCAGTAACTTGATGTTTTTAATTTCTGGATCTGTGTCGTTTACCAGTCATGATTGGACAGACTGTGTGAAGATTAAATATGCAAGAGTTATTTATCATTTTTCATATATATAAGGAAATATATATGATACACACACTGAAGAGCCAAAGAAACTGGTACACCTGCCTAATATCGGGTAGGGCCCCCGCGAGTATGCAGAAGTTTTGCAGCATGACGTGGCATGGACTCAACTAATGTCTAAAGTAGTCATGGAAGGAATGACACCATGAATCCTGCAGTGCTGCCCATCAATCTGCTAGAGTAGAAGGGGGTCGAATCTGTACTGAACAGCTTGTTGCAAGGCATCCCAGGTATGCCCAAACATGTTCATGTCTGGAGAGATGGAGGCCAGCGGAAGTGCTGGACGTGTGGGGTGTTGGATTGACCTGCTGGATTTTTCCAAGTCTGTCGGAATGCACAATGGACATGAATGGAGGCAGGTAGACATGATGTTTACATGTGTGTCACCTGTCAGAATCGTATCTAGAAGTATAAGGGGTCCCATTTAATTCCAACTGCACACGTCCCAAACCATTACAGAGCCTCCACCAGGTCGAATTGCGTGAACATAGGCTTGCAGTGCTGCAGTCTTTAGCTTGATGCAAAGATTCTGACTGCTTTTTTTATGTAGCACTGCCACATACTTGCAGCCTTCAGAATATCCCCATAACAGTAGGCCATGATTGATGTGGCTATTAAATATTGCATAATGCACTGTTATAAGGTATGGGTCAGCTAATACACCTTCTGTTCTCCTCAGAAGGTATATTACTGTACACACAAACTAAGTTGACACTCGGCGCGGTGGCTGAAGCGAGTGACAGTGGAGGCATCTCCCATTTACAGTCATTCCCATAAGCCACGGCGCCGAGTGTCAACTTACTTTCTGCAGACAGTACATCGGAGAGCTGGGAGCACACATACACTGTTTGTTCATTCATTATTAATTTGCTGTCAATCAGGAATCCCAGCAGTTTGATAGCCTCCATATTATTGGGGTATGCCACATTTGTAAGGCTGCATGTAAGATTTTGTTGTGTTATTTCTTCATTCGTTTTCATTTTATTGTCGAAGAACCATTGTTTGATGTTTTGTAAGATCACATTTGTTGTTTGCAGAGCTTGTGCAGCAGTTTTTGTTTTCGCACATACTAACAGTGCACTGGCAAAAAATAAGTTAAAATCTATGTGAATGATCATTGCTCCGGTATGTCTGTACAAACAAAACACAGAAGGAAACATATACTGGAGACTGCCCAACCGAATGAACTGCTGGACAAGGAAATATGCATGTGTGGTTGGACATTTAAAAAAGTCAAATTCGTAATGTCCTGTTGGTGCCGAATTCACTGAAGACATGATACATGCACGGATTGGAGAAGGATAGAACTGTCTCTGTTATTTTCCTTGAGTTATTTAGTGAGATTACAGAATGCATAAATCTGGCAAATGAGTCAAGGATTATACACTTCAGAAAAGTTGCAGTAACATTTTCAGGGATCAGACCACCGCTATTGTCGCAGGTTCGAATCCTGCCTCGAGCACGGGTGTGTGTGATGTCCTTAGGTTAAATAGGTTTAAGTAGTTCTAGGGAACTGATGACCTCAGAAGTTAAGTCCCATAGTGCTCAGAGCCTTTTGAACCATTTTTTTAAACTAGTAAAGAGTATAGGAAGGTGTTTTGTACTGAGTGACTAAATCAGTCAAACAACACTTCGAAAATGTGCCTCTGTTTAATGGTTTCGTTCAAATTTAAATAAGAAACTCTCGTATTACAACGAGCCAATAATAGCAACCAAAGCATTAAGCCGTAAAAATCATATGCAAAACTTACGATAAAGATAGTGACATTTATAATAAGTATCCTTTACTTCCAAAGCAATTCGTATTTTCTCCTTGAGTTTCATTCTTCTACACATTTTTCTAACGCACACTGTGGACATTTTTATAAGCGGAGGTAAGTTTCTGGAAATTTCTTGTTTAGTTATTAGTGTAAGATCTACGGTCTCTATTGGATTGGATTGGCTTTGTCAATAATGATTTTTAATTCTGTCATCAAATGCCCCCACTTTCGAAGTCAGTACTTTAATCTAAAAAGCCATGGATTCATGTCAGCAAATAACAAAACATTTTAAATTAATCAAATAAACTGGCTTGTTCTAGTGCGTAGTTCAGATGCTTTGTTGTCTTTGGTTGTCGGTATTATTAAAATCCACTGCTCCGGTATGTCTTCATTTATTAAAATACAATCTCTGAAAAGCAGTTTGTTTGGAGGCGTACGAAAACCGGTGCTGTGTTCATCTAGGTTTGTTATTTTGAGTATGCGTATGGTGTCCATTGTCATGTAATCGTATCGTGTTAAGAAGTTATTTGTGTGTTCGAAGTTTGGTTGCGCGTTGCGCAATTACTTGCTAGTTGCAAGCAGTTATTTTTATCGGTGTACTGCTACAAATTATTCGATTGTTGTAAAAGACGTCTCCAGGGCTATTACGAGTCATAACGTCTCAAAATTGATGAAAATACATCCTCAAATAATCTCCCTTCATTGTCTCATACCATTATTATATATACTGTCTGATGTTTTGGATTCCGGGGGAGAAAAACCGGTAAATTAAGTTTGTAATCATTTATTTGATGGTTTCAGGTCCATTAGTAACATCCAGTACCGGTATGTAATTTCACTGATAAAATAAAACCATTACCGTCACACCCCTCCAGTTCTGTAGGACTACGGTTTTGTTGAATACACATTTTTAATATTGAACTGTATTAATCATCCCTTTTATGTGTAATCATGCTTATTTCTAGACCTCGGTATATTTATTTTATTACGCATTTTATCGCAGTCATGTTTTACGTGAAGTTTCATTGCTCACATCGAAATAATTGTGACGCATTGGCATTATTTCACCTAAACCAAGTACGTAAAGATCTGTATTTATGAAAACCGGTACATGAAATGTGTAGCTATTGTAATTGGAATTGTGAATAAGTTTTGTTTTAATTGTAGCGTAAATCATTGGTAAGGTTGAAATATGGCATCCCGGCTAAGACACAAGTTGAAAATATGATCACTATTTTTTATTTACTTAAATTTGCCATATTTCGTGACAGTGCCTTTTCCGTTAGACATTTGCAAGGCAAAATTAGTCTTGGCTTCAGTTGTCTAAGTATGATTCTACAATGCATCATTGTCGGCTGCAGAAAAGACGTGGTTCAACGTGTTTCTCTCATTTTGGTGTTTCAAATACAGTTTCTTCAAATGTAGTTTCTTCTTTTTAGTTAATACAAAAATAATAGTAACATAATTCAAAATTATTTATGACGGCGACCTTCACATTGTTCTTCCGTCAACATACACCAAGAGTTAGCTGCCGACTAACTATAGTCAAAGACGACTCCAATGTCAAAGATATTTTACACAATTCACAAGTTTCCACTTGTAATCAGTCTCTTTGCTATTCTTCGATACATTTTCTAATAGTAATCAATATGCTTTTACTCTCAAAAACAGAAGTAAATTAACATATAATAAGACAAATTATAATAAATTCTGACAAAAATATAAGAAAACATTTACAATTCGGTATCGACAAATACGGTAAAAAAATAACATCTCCCAGATCCATTAAACTGCTCCCCAGGGCTTTTGTTGTTATGGACATATACAACAAAATCCCGACAACACTCAGTGATGGATCTGTATTACACAATTAGTACATTAATGATGCAGTCTGATAGCCTCTTCCAAATTTGGACTCTTTGAATCTGTGGACTTATTACTGGCTGTTGTTGCAATGATACTTCCCCATCAATACCATACACAAAATTTTCAAGTAAAGAAATTATTTAACATGACAAATATACATGGTATAAAACATACATGAGAAATATTCTAACATACAGCATGCAGATTGAAAATAATAGAAAGGTAAAACTCATTTCCTAGAATAGGTTTTAATTTTTTTTAAAATATTAATGTTAATTTCATTATGCTTACATATTGTACAGTAAAAATGATATTGGACATATATAGTGTAATGTGTTTTTCTCTATATTTGCCTTTTATATATATATATTTTTTAACATCTGATTTTTTTTTAATTTTTATATTTTTTTTATTAGTCATGGATTTTTTGTTTTTTGTATATTTTTTTGCTTATGATTTTCTTTTTAAATTTTTTTACTTAGGTTTTTTTTATTTTGTATTTTTTTATGATTTTCTTCTTTTAGTACAGCTAAAGATACATCAGTATTATCTAAATTTTTTGCAATTATTTATGTACACTTTCCTCTCTACTACAATATTACTACAAGTCACATTCTTGTGAAGAGTACTTTTGCTCCCCACAACATCAGTATAAACAACAATAAACTGCTCATATATCATGAGGCTTTATCTAAAATTGGTTTTGAAACTTATACCTTTGCATGCATGTCCTCACATGCATGCCTTCACCCACAGGGAAGACTTAGCTTCCAAAAATTAGAAAAATTCAGAAATGCTCACTATGGAGACTTTTTTTTTGTAAAAAAGTAAAAATAAATCTTTCTCTCATTCTTTGTTAGAACAGTGTTTTTCATCAGTTTCAATTAATATGTGACTTCAAATTATTAATTTATACATGCAAATATACACACTTCGTTGTACAGGCAGTTTTGTTCTAACAAGCGTATTGCAGTGGAGAACTTTTGTTTTAGATGATAATAGGTTATTTAAATTTTGAAATTATGATTTCTGTTTATACAGTTTTTAAGAGACAACATTCCTGAGACCAAATAATTTCTTTGACTTAGGATACACCAAAAGATAAGCATTAGGGTGTGGATTTTCTATGACTTCAACAGGCCCAATATAGATATCAACGAAGTTTTTAATTTCTGAAGTTAACATTTTTGATTTTTCATGAGATTTGACCAGAACAAGATCCCCAATTTTAAAAGTGGTTAATCTTACCCTATTGTTATATCTTTTATTCCTCTTTTCCCCTTGTTTCCTCATAGTTTCCCTGACAATATCTTCTCTCTCTTGCATAGTTAAAGGTGTACATTTAGGAAATTCAATAAGTTCTGACATAAGATTTGGAGGTCTAATATTAAACATAATCTCATATGGTGAAAATCCTGTGGAACTATGTTGTAGGCTATTCATAATATCTTCAAAATTTCGAATGTGCTCAAACCAGGTTGGATGCTTATGGCTACAATAGTTTCTACAAAGTCTCCCAATTTCCCTCATATATCTTTCTGCAGGATTGGTGGACGGAGAATAAACAGATATAAGTATATGCTTCAATTTTTATCTTTCAATAAACTTTTTCCAAATTTTAGAGGTGAACTGTGAACCATTATCTGATAATATAGCTTTTGGTTTACCCACCTGTTCGAAATAATCTCTTTCAATTTTTATTATAATTTCATGGCTAGTAGCTTTTTTCACTGGATATAGTTTAATTAATTTTGAAAATACATCTACCATAACAAATATGTAACAGTAACCACCTTTACTCTTTGGTAACATTCCATATACGTCCACTGCGATAAGATCTAAAGGTTTTTCCGGAATAATGTTTTGCATCTCTCCACCACATCTTTGATTGCTCACTTTAACTCTCTGCCATTTGTCACAGGTTGCCAATTCTTTTCTTACCTTCTTTCCAATATTGTAAAAATAAACATTTTCTTGTATCTTTTGAATAGACTTCTGTATCCCACAATGACCGAAACTTTCATGTATGTAAATGATCAGCTTATCAGCATCTGCCTCTGACCAACACAGTTTCCAATTATCAGAATCTACATCTGTTCTCCGAAACAAAATCCCCTTATGCAATTTGTAAAATTTATCAAGTTTCTCATACCCCTTCTTGCCTAAACATTCTTTGATTAATTTCCAACTCTGATCTAAATTTTGATTTTTTCTAATTTTGTTACACATAGCTCTAATTGTTTTTTCATTTTCCACCCCTTTCAAGTATCTAATTTTAAATTGCTTTTCCTCCTCTTGTTCAAAAATCTCCTTTTCTCCCCCAATTGGTAAACTTGAAAGTGAATCAGCTACTACATTCTCAGAACCTTTTATGTGTTTGATTTCAAAGTCAAACTGTTGCAGTAAAATTGCCCATCTGGTCAATCTACTGTGGTATAATTTGCACTCTTTAAGTAACTCAAAGCTTTGTGATCCGAAAATACTATGGTTTTATGTCCAACAAGGTAAATTCTAAATTTTGTAAAAGCCCAATGAATTGCCAAAAGTTCCTTCTCTGTGACTGTATAATTTTTCTCATGCTTGAGCAACATTCTGCTTGAAAATGCTATGGTACAATGTATCTTAACTCCATTCTCTACTCTTTCTTGAAATAACTCTGCTCCAAGCCCATAATTACTGCTATCCGTGTTCAAACAAAATGGAAAACTAAAATCAGGTCTGTGTAATAAGTGTTGCTTTCTCAACTCTTGGTTAATTTTATCAAACTCTTCCTGACAACTTTTATCCCAAACCCAAACAGTGTTTTTCTTAAGTAATTGGCTTAAACATGGTGCATTCAGACTCTGATCACTTATATGTTTTCGGTAATAACCGCATAACCCAAAGAACGACTTTAATTGTTTTTTAGTCTTACGAATAGGAATTTCTGAAATTGCTTTAATTTTTTCTGGATCTGCCAAAATTCCCTTGTCTGTGACAACATGACCCAAAAATTTCAATTCAGAAACTGCAAATTTACATTTCTCTAATTTCAATGTCATCCCCCCTTTTCTAAGTTTTTCACAAACTGACTTCAAAATCAAAAAATGTTCCTCCCAATTTTGCCCTGTAACCAAAATGTCATCTACATAAATTATCAGTTTAGACGCAAGTTCTTGCCCCAGTACATGATCCAAAGCTCTTATAAATTCAGAAACAGAAGAATTTAACCCAAATGGCACAACACAATATTGGTAACGGTAACTCTTACCATTGTACAAGAAAGCAGTATATTTTCTAGGATTAACCGAAAGTGATACCTGATGAAAACCCGAAGTTAGATCCAAACTTGACATATATTTTAAATCCGTAAATTTATAGAGTAACTCATCAATATTTTCAGGATGGTCTATCTGTCTAAACAAAATTTTGTTTAAGTGTGTAGAGTCCAAAACCAATGTTACTCCACCATCTTTTTTCGAAACTACTACTAGAGGATTATTATATGCACTGATACTCCTTTCTATTATATTACATCCTTCCATCTTTTTCAGCTCTTTCTCAACACCAGGTCTTTTTGATATTGCAATACTGTATGGTTTTATGAAAAATGGTTCATGAGGTTTTACCTGAAGCTCACACTGACAACCCTTTACCCTTCCAGGTATGTCACTGAAAACATCACTGTATTCCCACAGCAGATTTTCTAACTGTTGTTTTCGCTCCCCAGATAAATTTTGTGTTTCTGAAATTTTCAAATTTACTAAATTCCCAAATTCAACTTCATCGGTATCAAATCTATGAGTTTCAATATTCTCCAATCTTTTTTCTTTTAGTAAATTGATACTGTCAAAATTTCCATTACTCTGATCACCAAGTGTGTTCGCAAAATTTGTCTGAATGTACTCCCTTTCACTAGTTTCTACAAAAGTTTTTTTCCAACCCAATCAAATGCTGTATTTGCTTCTACTATCCAATTCATACCCAAAAGAAAATCCTCATTAAATTCCTGAATTACGAAACATCCATGTGTGAACAACTTGCCTCCAATTAAAAATGTCACTAAAGCCTGGCTTTTTACCAATTTACTGCTCTTCCCAGTAGCACCTTTTATCTTTACCCCAACAACTGGCATTTCAACATAATCTTTCCCCACTTTCAATTTCTTGCTTAACCTTTCAGATATTCCCGAGATCTCACTTCCTGTATCAATTAAACATTTACCAATCCATGACCCAATTTGAACTTTTATATAGGGACTGCAAAATTGATCACTTTTCTCAGAACCTGTATCCTCATGTAATAAATCACTTTCAATTTCCCCAAACCTATACTTATCAGAATCATATGGCATATCATTACATGTATTATTTGTCACAGTTATAAAATTTGCACAAGACACAAAATTGTCATGAGTACTCTCTATTATCTCAAATAGCCAAGAATTTTCATCCAAATCACATTGTATACTATTGAAGTACTTATCCTTCAGCTTTTCAAAAATAAAATATCTCATCTTTTTCCACCACTCAGGACATACAGTTTCACATACATTAATAAGCATCTTTCTAAAGTTCTTGTCAAAAGAAATAGTTTCACTGTTGAGCCATATATTCATAAGAAATGTGTGTGTATCATCAGTATCTGTAAAAGTTTCACTTAGGTTACAAGTTATACATGTGTCATTGTCATTTGTGTAGTCAGATTCTTTATCAACAACATCAAAATTCACACTTTCACATACATCCAGCTTGTGAGCTTTATTCATCCTGGTAACATCCCTGGGAATTTCTATAATATTCTCACTATTTAATCCATTTTCAACCATGTATATACCCAATTCCCTATTTAAACTAATGAAATACCTTTCCTCAACATCATCATCAATACCATTACCATCATTATCAACTTTATCAACAACATCATTATCATTACACATATTCAGGTCATACACATTCAAATTATTCCCCAAAATATTATTTCCCCTTTCTAAAGTTACCAGATCCCTTTCACCAACATTTTCATTCTCACAGCATGCATTCTCTCTTTCATTCACACACATCTCTGAACTACTACAAATTACATCATCTGACAAAGTGTTGTTCTTTTCTGCCCGAGTGTAAAACTCTGTTAAATTAAATGAATCACAATTACTTTTATCTACTGTATGTTCTTGTGTACTGAAAATTTTATCTTTATCAATATTATTTTCCTCTTGAAATTTTTTCAATAAGTAACAACTAATAACCTCATGTGATAGCTTAGGTTTGGAACTGTCATGTTTGGGTTTATGATAGTCACATCCATTGGTCCTTTCATCATGCTCACCTTCTGCCTCAACCTTGCGGACCTTCAAGGGGGCGTCTACTCGTTTTTTATTTCCGGTTCCTGTATGAACTGGTGATTGTGATTCTGCCAATGTCTCTGATCAACATTTCTGGTTGGTTGGTTTCGGGGAAGGGGACCAGCCAGCGAGGTCAACGGTCTCATCGGATTAGGGAAGGATGGGGAAGGAATTCGGCCGTGCCCTTTCAGAGGAACCATTCCGGCATTTGCCTGGAGTGATTTAGGGAAATCACGGAAAACCTAAATCAGGATGGCCGGACGCAGGATTGAACCGTCGTCCTCCCGAATGCGAGTCCAGTGTCTAACCACTGCGCCACCTCGCTCGGTTCAACATTTCTGATCCCATTCCTATGCCAAACATTACCTGATTGTTGGTAGTTCCTATTGTACGGACCTCTATCAAAATTTCTGTGATTTTGATCCCTAAAGTGTTCTCTATTTTGTTGATTATTAATGTGAAAATGTTTTTCTTGTTTTGGATAAAATTTATGGTCCTTCTTTTCAAAATTGTTATATCCCCCTGAATTTTGACTGACGCCATGATAATTGTTTTGTTCCCTTTTTTGAAAGTTGTCATTTCCCCAATTTTGACCATTACCTTTCTGAGTAAACCCATCAGGACAATGAACTAAACTCAACTGCATTGCTGATGGCAATCTTCTCTTTAAGGTATCAATTTTGATCAAGTCATCCAAAGGTTTTGTTAAATGAATAAGTTTTTGAAGTTCACTTTTGCAAAATTGTTTCATGCTCCCATCTGATTCTCTATAGTTTCGCCCATTCAAAAATTCACTTTTGATTCTAGTTTGTTTAAGATCATCCCAAAATTTTTCCAGAGTTACAATCTGGTTTGCCCAAGTTAAAGCTTCCCCTTCTAAGAATTTTTTCACAAATTTAATTTTTATTTCACCTGGTGAGTGAGGTAAAAAACAATCCTTACAATACAGCATAAAATCAACAGGATGTAAGGGTCCATCTACCGAAAAGTGCTTCAGTGGAATATTAGATACAAGATTACATGTGTTGACATTGTAATTTTTGCTTTGAAATTCAATGTTAAAACTTTCAATTTTTTCGCTAAGTTCTTGTTTTATAAATCATTGCATTCTACTTTTTCTTCTAGAGTAACCAAACGATTGTTAAACTTTTTGTATTCTCATCCAAATTTTTTATATCCCCTTTTATCTCATTAAAATACATTAAATTTCGTTCCCTATCTACCAGTAACTCATTTTTTACAGTATTAATTTCACCGCTCAATTTAGCATCAATTTCATTTACTTTTGCTTCCACAGATTCAATTTTTTCCTCAACACTGCCAACTCTGTTCGAAAGCTCACCCACTTGGGTATTGACTGCTTGGACTTGCAACAAAATGTTATCAATTTTTTCATCCCAGTAAGTCTTATTGTCGTCAACTGATTGTTTAATTTCTTTCGTGAAATTTACAAGAAAACTTTTTAAATCAAATTGATCTGTTCTTTCTCTTTGATTTGACCTGTCCTGATGTTCGAAGTCTATTAAATTACTACTTTCTACTTTAGGCACAATACTCTCGAAAAACTCATAAGTCATTGTCAAGAACAAAAATTTATACACAACAATATAAAACAAGATAAAAATATTGTATTAACAAAATACGAGGTTTTCGTGACTTATCTGGAACACTCTTCTACTGTTGCAAAACCACGTTTTCCATCCATGTGATTGTTGACCAAAATTCTTGAAGTATTTTCTTCTGTCGAAAATTATATTTTTTGCCGAAACATTTCTTCTCCAAAACTTTTACTTCCCGATGAACACAAACACTGTAACACACATTCTGAAGAAACAGGTATTAACACACAAAACTGTTCTTCCTCGTAGCACTGTTGAAAATCTCGTGAACACAATATCCCGGCTACAGTCCCCAGTTGAAATATGGCATCCCGGCTAAGACACAAGTTGAAAATATGATCACTATTTTTTATTTACTTAAATTTGCCATATTTCGTGACAGTACCTTTTCCGTTAGACGTTTGCAAGGCGATATTAGTCTTGGCTTCAGTTGTCTAAGTATGTTTCCACAATGCATCGTTGTCGGCTGCAGAAAAGACGTGGTTCAACGTGTTTCTCTCATTTTGGTGTTTCAAATACAGTTTCTTCAAATGTAGTTTCTTCTTTTTAGTTGATACAAAAATAATAGTAACATAATTCAAAATTATTTATGACGGCGACCTTCCCATTGTTCTTCCGTCAACACACACCAAAACAATAGTCAAAGACGACTCCAACGTCAAAGATATTTTACACAATTCACAAGTTTCCACTCGTAATCAGTCTCTTTGCTATTCTTCGATACATCATAACAGTAGCGACACTTCGCCTCGATTTTGTTGCTTACAGCGCCAGCAGCGCCCTAAGAGGCTGCTGCGTTACACTGTGAATTCGCCGCGATCATGAAAAGAGAATAGTGGTTGTTTATTTCGATTTATACAATGGCTTTTACTGGCGGGAGCGTTTGTAGCGCAATAAATTGCACTAACAACAGGAAGAAGACACCACAGCTGTCTTTTTTTAGGTTTCCTAAGGATCCTGAGAGGTATATACCATCATGTTACTAAACTGTATCGTCAGGATTCACTTGCAAACTATATGTGTATAAATGATGAATGTTTCGTTTTAGGAGCAGAAAATGGCTTGTTAATAGCAGGCGAGAAGGCCTCATTAAGAAAGAACCAGTGTACCTGTATAATAATATTAGGTTTTGTTCGCCACATTTCGAACAAAACCAGTTCATGAACGCAGACAACAACAGACTCGTGTGGAATGCAGTACCCACACTGTTTGACATTCCAAATAAGCCACCTCAGCTGACGATGAAGAGGAAACTGCCACAAAGATTCGACAGTCAATCTAAAGCAATAAAACAGTCCTATGACACAGAAGCAGCCGGTTCAACTCTGCATGTATCAGTGCCAGATTCGTGTGAATCGTCAACACAGACTTGCTTTGACGATGAAGTGGTTAGATTATGTGCAGCTGTTCGTGTCTTACAAAAGCGTGTGAAGTGTCAGAATGTGCAAATCGCTAGACTTTGAGCGAAACTATTACGGGACAAGGAAAGTGCCTACAGACAGCGACAGAAACTGTATCAGAAGGAGCAAGTGAACAAGGACAAACGAATGTTAAAGACTGTAGGACCCCGATATTTAAAAAAAGTGCCCTTGACTTGTTGGTAAGCCAGATTACCATGCCATTGAGAGAAAAACGTGCTGCAAGATGGAAAGACGAAAATAATCTGTTTCCTCTAAATTTATTATATTACAGCACTCAGGCATACAGGTTTTTGTCAGAATGTTTTATGCTTCCATCAGTGCGTACATTACAAAGGTATGTGGAAGGCATACAAATAAAATGTGGGATAAGTGACTATATATTCCATCTTTTAAAGCAAAAGGTGCAACATTTTTCTTATATTGATAAACTTGTGAATATGTCATTGGATGAAATGTCTCTAATGGCAAATTTGACATATGAGGCACAGCTAAAATTGCGAACAGTGTGTTGGTGATAATGATTAGTGGCATTTTTTCATGTTTCAAACAACCATTGCTGTACTGTTTTTGTAAAGGAACAGTGGGAGCTATGCATTTGACTGCTATATTTTATGAAGTACTCAAGAGACTTAAGGAAATTGGCTTGGTTGTAAAGACCTGTGTGACTGATCACGGTTCAAATTTTGTGGGCTGTAGAAAGAGACTGGGAATTACACAAGACAATCCAAGTTTGGTATATGAGGAGCAGAAGATCTATTTCTTCTATGATACCCCACGTTTGTTTAAGAGCATCAGAAACAACCTATTTAGGTATGGCATAATTCATACATCAAATGATGGTTTGGTTGGTACTGCTTCTTGGAAGGACATTTCTCAGCTCTATTCAAATGACTTGCACAGGAAATACAAGTTAGCTCCGAAGCTGACTAAAAAAGCTGTCAAACTGCCAGCTTTTTCAAAAATGAAAGTGGGTACTGCAGTTCGTGTGTTAAGCCACACTGTGGCAGCTGGTATTGACACACTTGTATTTTGTGGTAGTATGCCATTATCTGCAACTGGCACTTCAGACTTTTGTCAGAAAGTTAATGACATTTTTGATTTCTTTAATACATACAGTGTGAAAGGGCCTGTGCATCTAAGAAACTGTATTAGGAGTGATTCAGAGCATCTGGATGTTCTACATGTGATGAAGCCATGGATTCACTCTTGGAAATTTGTAGGCTCTGATGGAAAAGATTACTCCCTGAGGATAAAATGTGTAAAGGGGCTTCTAAGCAATATATGTGCTTTGGAAATGCTTGCTGCCGAGGTACTGACTGGAACAAAATTGTACTTATTCTCACGTAAAATTAACCAAGACACATTGGAAAACTTTTTTTCAACTATGAGGCAGAGAGGTGGTTTTTGCAGCAACCCATTTCCAAGGCAGTTTTGTGCTGCATTTAACAACTGTACACTAAGCAAACTGATAAATTCCTCTAATGTGGCAAGCAGTAATTGTGAAGGAATTGACTGGGGTCAGGCAATACTGGACATGAAATCTGCTCAAACATTAAAGGTCTCTCAGTTGTTATGCAGTAGTGATAAAAGTTCTGCAACAAAGCTACCAAATGTGGAAGTTCCAGCAGACCTTGAAGAACAAAACAGTATGAGATATGTGTTTGGTTACATGTTGAAGAAACTTTTTTCTTTACATAATTGTGTCAAGTGCAGGAATCTACTTGTAGACAACAGCCAGGACTTAGATGCAAATGACAAATTTTATTGCCATTTCAAAAGTTACGAAGACAATTTTGAAGCTTGGTTATTTGCAGTGAAAATATTTGTTTATTTTTGAGGGATTGTGAAAATCAGATGGCATCAGTTTTTGATGAACATTCTCACAAGAAAAACTGTGGTGAATTATATGTAAACTTGTTGCTGGCTGTCCCAAGTTTTCCCCCTGGATGTTGTGAAGAAACTAAGCTGCTGTTAATCAAGATATTTGTTAAAGTGAGACTTGTTTACCGGCTCAAATATTGGAATCAAGACTTAGTTTCTAACAACAAGAAAGCAAATAAGAAACTGAAGTAGTTGGCTCATTTGGGCTGCTGATTTCTTTGGTATGTATTTCGTTCACTTCTGTTGTTAGTCACCTAATTTTCCTTGCTTCTTTCGTGTGATGACATTATTTTGTCAGCACCTTGTGCACTGACTGATTGATTGAAAATTATTCAAATATTTGGTTTTTCTTGAAATGTAGTGTAATCAGCTCATTATAATGTTTTTAGCATATTTCTCCCACTATTTTGCAGTTGCTTGTGTCACTTAGAATAATATAAAGATGAAGGTCGTACTTGTGGCAACGGGCGAAAATGACAAACGCAGTAGGCCTACAGTACGATAAACGAGCTGTCGGTCGTTTTTGCATGTAGAGGTACATGTATGTGCTTCCTACATGTGAATCTGTGTGTTTATAATCTTTTGATATCAACGTGGTAAGCTGCAATTCTGTCCAATGTCAAAAGTGTTTCTTCACGAATGTGTTGTAGCTTGCCACTCTATTCATGATTTTTGTCCTTACTTGCGCTTTTTTTAGAATCATTTTTAGTAACATATATGCCTTCTGGTACCACACAAACCCTTGGAGCCAAGAAAATAACTCAAATAATTCGGAAATGAAGAAGGAAATGGATGCAAACAAACATTATGCTTACGACGCGTCTGACGTTCACCTTACCTGCCACTTGGAGCGCTAGTGTCGCTCCATCTGTCAAACGGCAACAATTTTTACAGCAGTGAGTGTCGCGACTGTTATATTAGACTGTGGATACATTTTCTAATAGTAATCAATATGCTTTTACTCTCAAAAACAGAAGTAAATTAACATATAATAAGACAAATTATAATAAATTCTGACAAAAATATAAGAAAACATTTACAATTCGGTATCGACAAATACGGTAAAAAAATAACATCTCCCAGATCCATTACAAGGTCTTGGTAGCATAACTATGACTGTGTAGCTAATATCTAAACCCCAGAAAGCACCAAGCTGGTATTCCGAAGGGGGTGTGGAATCTGAGAAACAACCAGTATTCAAGAATATTGCTATCAAAAAGATGTTTTTGGGAGTTAATTTGACAAACTTAACCACGATAGCCTCATGATACTTATTCAAGAAACTGGATTAAGCAATAAATGCTTGTGTGTGAAAAAATAAACGTGTTTGGAGTCCAGTGAACAACATGAGCCATAGGTAGCCTATATGAAATGTGATGTGATATGGCATCTAGGATATTTCGTTTGTTTCAGTGAAATATTTTGAGTGTGTGTTTTGATCATAATATGAAGTTTATTTTTTGTGGCTGGTAGCTTAGACTGTATTGTTTGCTAGGTGTACTTTAAGTCTAGGCCTACTGGAGATTGTGTTCGACTGGGGGAATGCTTGTGACATACAAGATGTATATATGTGTTCATTTACATTGACAGGCTGATCTGTAGACTGGTGTAAACATATATCTAGGATAGGTTGGGTTGGTAGGTCATTCCATAGATACATTTAAGTACCTATGTGAGGCTCCATTTTCGAATTGGGGTCTGGTATTTTCAAGTTTTTAATATATTTGAAGGACTAATAGAAAGAACATCCTGGGCCCAAAACTACCTTTTCTCACAGAGATCCTGTTAGTCCCTAGCATTTTATTTCGCTAACATTTACGTGTTATTAGTTAGGTGAGCAGTTGATCAGTTCTGTGTCTTATATCTCCACCACGTTAAGGGTGTTGTCGTTCATAAGCTTGGTATCACATTTTTAACTAATCCTGTTTTTGGCATTTCAAAGATTGATTTGGACACAACAGTTCATAACCAGTTCTTTGTCTTGCCTTTCTCCAACCAGTCAGTTATAGAGAGGTCTGTGGTTTAACATGAACCCTAAAAACAGTGCAGTTTTTATATTAACAGATTGTTGCCAGAGGTTAAAGAGTGATAAATGACAGAAGAAAGGGGTTGTGACATTTTGAAAACTTAAAGTAAGTGCAATTTTAGGGTATGCCTTCTTGGTCACTGTCCATGTTCTCAGACTAACATGTAAAAATCATTTTATGTACTGTGATATCATGTCTTAGAGTTCAAGTTTGTTGTCTAGATAACAATAGGGGGAACAATCTTACACGTGAGGTGACATCAGTGCAAGAATCCAAATATTAAACAATGAAGTTATTAAGGAATTGTTTTATAAAGAAACAGTATGGCTGGTCACTACTGATAGTCAAGTAAGCAAGATCCCAGGAGGCCCTACTGCTGATTAACACTTTTAAAAGTGAAACACTAATCTTATTTTTCAGAACTATTCATTCTTGTCCTCACATCCTGTCTGTCTGCGTGAGGTAGGAACTAAGTTAAGGGGCCATTGGAAGTGTTCTATTCCACCTGTCTCCTTTGACCCATGACATAATGGTGTTGTGTGTGTGTTTTTGAATTGGTTTGTGTTTGTTGAGTTTAACATGTGATATTGGGTTCATTATCACTATGGTAACATGGGTTTATTTGAGTCTGGGTAGCCAGTGCTGCAATGTGGGTTTGGAAATCTTCATTTTTCAGTGATGGTTTTTTATGTGTGTGGCATTTTGTTAGGTTTGATTAGTTTTTTGTGTGTGTGTGTGTGTGTGTGTGTGTGTGTGTGTGTGTGTGTACTGGTAGCGGCGGTCAACCTAGGTGATTTTGTTGCATGCTTTTGTTGGTAATAAACTTTTATTTTGGTTTTAATCTGTAGTAATTCTGATGTTCTGTCTGTTTTACATTTATCGTACTTTGGTTGGTTTTAATTGATCTGGTGTATATACAGGTTTTTGCGTTTTCGAGTTGTTGAAGGTTTTGGTTTTTGTGGTGTTTTTTGAGTTATGTTGGTGTGTGAAGTTTACATTGTTTTCATTATTATTATTATTATTATTATTATTATTGCTGGTAGGTATTGAGAGCTGCATTTGAGCTACATAGGTCAAGGGAAATGTCTGATTCCACTCTTCAGGTTGTAGCTATTGGTTCCTTGGTATCTGGGCTTCCTTTCAGCTGTATTGGTTCCTTGCTATCTGGGCTTCCTTTCAGCTGTAGAGGTCGAGGGAAACATCTGATTCTGCTTTTCGTGGCACTTAGGCAGTCTAGGGAGTACATGCGCTGATCATGAGAAAAGTACCTATTTTTGAAGGAAACACGTATTTCTGAAGATATAAGCATATATATGCGCTGAATGCCAAAAATTTTTTTATTTCAAAACTTGAGTGTTACAGTCATATCTGACGCGCTCTTCACCAAAAAAGTACTTATTTTTCATTTGGATGCAAAGAAAAAAATCTGTTAACTGTCTCAAAAAATTTTTTTGTATCAAAAATGACATATTGCATATGTATGCACGGAATTTAATTTTTTTTTTTTTTTTCTCCTCTCTCTCTCTCTCTCTCTCTCTCTCTCTCTCTCTCTCTCTCTCTCGCTCTTCTAGAAAGGTGGAATTAATAACAAAATTGTGGAATGGGTTTTCCCCAAAACGTTGACACCAGAGAAATTCCGCCAGGTAGTTATTCAGCATAGCACAGTGAGTTCTGAAAGGCCTTATAGGATTTTTTTCTTTAGCTTTTTGCCAGACTGACTCCATGTGATTTGTGGTTGCGTTTGTAAAGGGATCGAGAAAATAGAAACAGTGAAAGTAATCTTACTTCAATGATAAAATGAAACTACAGAACAACCGCGGGAAATAGGGGGTCTAGCGCAAGGACAACCTAATTTTAACAATACAAAACATCACATCACATCACCCCTAAAAAAAGTCTCACCCTACGACATAATGCTACAGCCACAAAGCCAGCAGGAATCGTACAGTTCACTCGACCTATATAGCTCAAACCAAGCCCACAATACCAAAAAACGAACATCTGCAATAACGAAAATGGCACTTACGCAGTTTAGGGGGTACATGCACTGATCATGAGAAAAATACCTATTTTTGAAGCAAACACATATTCTTAAGATATAAGCATATATATGCACAGAATACCAAAAAAGTACTTATTTTCATATGGTGGTGGTGGGGGGGGGGGGGGGGGGAAGATTAATTAACTGTCTGCTTTCCCCAGCTTATTCATGTTGCTATGCCAATATGCTGCAGACATTTTAATATATTTCTTCACAGAGTTCTTTAGCCATAGGTAATGCTGACAGTTTCATACATCCTTACCATGATAGCTATTGTTGGCTTTGCATATTGTTGCATATGGTATTTGTCCCTGTTGCTCACAGTTATGCATCTTGATCAGTGCGCCCAACAACCTATATTTTTCTGTTGAGGCTGTCCGTTTTGAAGTATCGTATATTACTGCGTGTGCCAAAATGGCGAGAAATTTTCCAGATTTGAGCAATTTGGTAATGGAAGATTTATACCATGTTATGGAGAACACCCGAAGCTCAATACAATGGGCTAGGCAACAAGGTCTTATGAAGAACGATATGGTGTGTGAAAATAGGTATTGTGTTGGATACAACGAGATGAAGCTGGAGAAAACTACAGGGAAAGATGGCGAAATTTGGAGCTGCTCCATTGGCAGGGACTGTAGAAAGAAATGTTCAGTCAGGAAAATGTCATTTTTTGCTGGCAGTCATTTAGACATTTCTAAAATTGTGCAACTGTCTTACATGTGGGTTTTCGAATTCAGTAGGCAAAAGTTTTTAATAAGGGAGCTCAAAATTGGCAGTGAGCACACTGTGTTCGATTGGTGCCAATTTTGTAGAGATATCTGCCATGAATATTTCTTAATTGAGCCAATAGTTTTGGGCGGCCCTGGCCATACTGTTGAAATAGACGAGAGCTGCTTCGTCAGCACCATCGAAGTCATAGGTGCGAGAGCAATGGGTCTTTGGTGGTTATGACATTGAGACAAAGCAAAGCTTTATGGTTGCTGTGCCACAACGTGATGCTACCCATTTGCTGCCAATTTTGCAACAGTATGTTTTGCTACTGGAAACACAGCAGTTTCTGATTTGTGGCAACTTACAACACCATAGGTAACTTGGGCTACTTGTCGTTGCAGTGTGTGGCTGATTTCGATGAGTGATTTATGTCCAGCATTTTGATGATGTGATAGGTGAAAGCAGACAGTTGGTATTGATAAAAATCAAAATTTGTGTTATGTAAGCTAGGACTAGTGGGCCAGGGAAAAAAGTAACCAGTCGCTCGGTCATTTCAGAAAAAAATTGATATTTGCTGGATGAATTCCCGAATGTTTAATGGGTTTAAAGACATTTTTAAAAAAAATTTATTCTCAACATTTAGAAACAGTGGCTATTTTTTGCTTTTACAGGCATCTGTTTTTATATAAATTATTCAGTACTGAGTTGCCCCAAAAATTTCAAATAAGAATCATTAACTGGACTATAAATTAAAAACCATGATAACCATGCTGAATGTATTCCTTAATATAGGCCCTACTTTTAATGGCTCAAACTTGTTGATTGCAAGCTAAAAAAGCTCATTCTTTAAACTATTTAATTGAATAGATAAAAATTCTACTCGTCAAGCAGCGGCAGAACACATACATAAAAGACAGCTGTAATTAGCAATCTTTTGGAGGCAGTGGCTCCTTCTTCAGGCAGAAGGGTGGAAGGGGAAGTAATCGAGTGAAGGAGAAAGACTGGAGAGGTCTAGGAAAAGGGGTAGATATTGGTTAAGTCACCCAGAACCGCGGGTCAGAGGAGACTTACCGTACGGGATGAGAAGGAAAGACATTACTTATGGCAAGTCTCCTCTGACCCGCTGTTCTGGGTGACTTTCCCGATATCTACCAATTTTCCTAGACGTCTCCAGTTCTCTTCCTTCACCCCTCTTCCGTCTTTTATGTGCGAGTTCTGCTGCCACTTGGTGAGTAGATTTTTTATCTACCCTAATTGTATTTTTCCAAAGTAAGAGTAATTTCTCAGCCTTAATATTTATTGTGCTATTTCACTATACAGTATAACTACTTCTTATAGTGAGAAGCTTACACAAAATGTACACTATTTTAAAAAATTGAATTTTTTCATTCTTTGACCTACAATATCTTTGTAAGGAGAGCAGATAAAAGTCTGAAAATTACACACTTAATGGATCTTCATGATATCAAACTTAAATTGGAAGTAACAAACAGAAAATATTGTGGGGAAGTGTAATCAAAGACTGCAATTTATTGGCAGTACGAAGGAGATTGCCTACACTACGCTTGTCCGTCCTCTTTTAGAATTCTGCTGCGCGGTGTGGGATCCTTGCCACATAGGACTGACAGAGTACATTGAAAAAGTTCAAAGAAGGGCAGCACATTTTGTATTATTGTGAAATATGAGAGAGAGTGTCACAGAAATGATAATGGATTTGGGCTGGACATAATTAAAAGAAAGGCATTTTTTGTTGCAACAGAATCTTCTCATAAAATTCCAATCACCAACTTTCTCCTCTGAATGTGAAAATATTTTGTTGACACTGACCTACATAGGAAGAAACGATCACCACGATAGAATAAGGGAAATCAGAGCTCGAACGGAAAGATATAGGTGTTCCTTCTTTCTGCGCTCTATACGAGATTGGAATAATAGAGAACTGCGAAGGTGGTTCGATGAACCCTCTGCTAGGCACTTAAATGTGATTTGCAGAGTATCCATGTAGATGTAGACAAGCCTGTACAAATCTGTGTGTTGTCATCCCCCTTCCACCAACATCTGTTCACTCACACTTAGTTAATAATGAGCCCTTGAAGTGTGCAGTTGAACAATCGAGTCTCAAAATAATGAGAATAGTTTTTCTAAGTGTTGGTTACTAACCTTGAAAACTCAATAGTGTGTCATTTAATTGCCAAAGTCAGGATAAATTTCTGAAGGACAAAAGCAAACCTTGGCAGTTGATGAATGTATAGTTCTTGCTGACTTTTCTGAAAACTATTCCTTTGTTGTTCAAGTGAAATACAAGGGCACCACTGGGTAAACAAACAGGCCACAGTTTGTCCATTTATGTTCTGTTATAAAGATCCAGATAAACTAGAGTCATAGTTTTTGTGTTGCAAATGATTACTTTGAGCACAAAGCTACAGCAGTGCATGCTTTTCACCTGCAGTTAACAAACTACGTAAAACAGCACGACAGTTCCATAAACAAACTGATGAACTTCTCTGATGGTGCTGCAAGCCAATATAAAAGCAAACAAATATTAATATCTCCTTTCTCCAAGAAAAAAAGACCGTTGGCTTGGTGCAGAATAGCACTTTTTTGCATCATGCCCTGGGAAGAGTGAGTGTGATGGCATAAAGGGTACAACAAAGTGAGCTGTCACAAAAGCTAGTCTGCAACGGACCTATGAGAACCAAATCTGGACACGTCAAGAAATGTTCACATTCTGTATAAAGAATAGGTAAAAGGGATTACGTATGTTTCATTAAATGTGAGGAAATACGAGAACTCTATGCCAATGTCTTGGAGGAAAGATTCAAAACTTGTCAGAAGGTTAAAGGCACCTGATCTTTTCATTGTTTTATACCTTAGTCATACAACTTGCTCAACTGTAAGTTCACATCAACATCCTCTGATAGTGAACGTCATCACTGTGGAAAACTTGTACCACTGACACTTCAAAGTAAGGACATAGTGGCTTGTGTCTATGACGAACAGTGGTGGATTGCCAAAGTTGGTAACATTGCTCGTCAAAACCAAGATGTGGATGTTACATTTTACCAGCACCAAGAACCCCGTTTAAAAAATTTGAAAAGGATCAATTCGAGAGGCCCGTTAAAAATCATTAAAGGAGTTGTCTTCTCCCCTGGAATTTATGACTGTGACTAGGCGAACATTTAACCCTGTGCCCAACATGAGTGAAGAAATATCTCTGTTATTCAATAAACAACATAGTAAAAACAAATAAGTTGAGAACGGGATAATGTAATGAATTGTCTCATTTTTTAAAGAGTTATCCTAGATATTTTTAAATTATGTAATTTATACACTGTTTCCATCAGCCCAGATATTGCAAACAGTAAGAAACATATTTTTGACTCGTATTTGAAATTTTTTTGTCCATGGAATCTCAAGGTTGAAATTTATACAGAAGTTTGATATCATAAAGGTCTATTAAATGTGTAATTTTCAGATTTATATCTGGTCCATTAACAAAGATTTGCAGACCAAAGAATGAAAAAATTCAAAACATTTGTTTTTAAAGTGTTTTTAAGTATAAGCTTGTCATAATTGTTTCTCTAAAAAAAAAAAAAAAAAAAAAAGGTATCTATACTGAGTAGTGTAATACCACAAAATGTATTAAGGCTAAGAAACTACTCTTTGGAAAGATAGTATTAAAAATGGGTTTTTTAAATTTACAACCAACAACTTTGAGACATTAAAAGTGTATTCCCTAATACATTCAGCAGGGTGATCATGGTTTTAATTTATGGTCCAGTGTCTGCTGAAATAAATACCTCTTATATGAAAGGTCTGGCGCAATCCATTACCGAATAATTTAAAAAACCACAGACGCTTATAAAAGTGTAAGAATGTTTGCAGCCTGAAACAAAAATGGCTGCTCTTTCTAAACGATAACCAATAAATGTTTTTTAAAAAATATTTTTGAGTCCACCAAACATGAAGGAATTCACCCAGCGAATTCTTTCTACGCGAATGCAGTTGTCTCTCTTTGTAATTTTATTGCTTTCTCAAGTATGTTTCCCTTTGGATACAATTAATTGATAGTTTTATGGTTTGGATGGTGTACGATCTTCCACAGAATGCTTGTATTTACTTAATAGGCACACGTTTCAAAATCCAAATATTAGATCATTATTTCTCTGAAGGAAACATTTTTTCCAGTATAAATCCTAGAGGCAGAATTGTATTGTTTACATTGTGACTGCAGCACTACTCTTCTCTCACCTGTTGTATATAAATATTTCTGGAATAATTTTATCACCTGTTTAACAGGACACTAATGACAGCAGCGGAGAAGCTTGCCGCTGTTCCTGATGTGGATATCGACCCAGAAGGAACATTTAAGTATGTTCTAATAGGTGTCTTTGGTTCAGAGGGTCCTGATGGCAAAGAACCGAGCAAATTAGTGGTCAGTAACTGGTAAACTAATATTTGGTCAACTTTGTGATACATTATTATTTGAGAGACAGTCGTTAGCATCATTTTTCAATTTTCTCAGTTGAATTTTTCTTTTGATGTCGGTGACTTCCAATGGGGAATTGTAGCCTAAGGTTGGTTGTTATCTGCATAACATAGTGTTTCAGTGTTTACTGTTAAATTGGAAGGGAGATGGTGGATGGTGATACAACTGAAAACACACAAAAAATTTTCACTGAAACACTGTTGATCTACAGTTATGGCCCTGTGTGCTACGGTATCTTTGTCAGATAGTGTTGACAGAGGACATGGAAAAGCATTCAAAGAAGAGCAACTTATGTTGTTTTATTGCTAAGAAGGGGGAGTGCGCCATGGACATGCAGGGTGTGTACGACCCGGAAGAGCCGGGGAAAAACCCGGGAAATTTTTCATTGTTTTTGTTTTCAGTTAAATTTGTGTAATTTTGATTGGTAAGAACCAATACTCTAACAAAGGATATTTCTGTGTCTCAATACTGCAGCAATAAAACATGAACAAGAGAAAAAACGAAAATAAAACTTAAATTTCAAGGGAAATGCACCATATACAGCAACAAAACGGTGCTCATACAAGTGTCCGCCAACAGTAAAATGCGTCAAAGGCCTTAGGAAGACTGTGCAATGCTTTGTAACAGCAAATTGCCTCTGCTGAGCGTGACGTCACAACTGTTTACATTAAATTCATTTTAACAGTTACGAGCTCGATCATGCACATGCACAGTTGAGTAGTACCTTCTCCCGCTTCTGGCTACAGAAATTGTTGGCTGTGTAAGCAGTCGCAGCAAGCAGCTAGATGCTACTGGGAAAAATTTTACTGGAGCGCCCAAGCTGCCAGATTTATACATGCGCAGGAGGTCCAAATCTAGGGAGGGGGGGCAAATTCATATTCTTGAGGGGGGGGGAGGAAACCTTGTTTCACAAAGCGACTCGCATCCAGCGCACGTTAGTTTGTTAGTTTATCGATTATTCATATTACGTTGAAACTCATCCCTGTCGGTTTTTGAACATTTTTAACACATTCTAAGTTGATTTTGAATGAATCGTAAGTTGATTTGTGAATGCGTGCGTAGTGTACATGTTTCCTCTGTCAGTGGAATCTGACAGAGCTGAGCGAAGTAAGGCTGAACGGATGAATGCCAACCGCTGTCTGATTGTGTGGTTGATTGTGTTTGCGAATGATGAGCGTTGTTGTAATTACTAGCGGAATCCATAGATCCAGATTACAGGAGTGGAAATAAACGAATAACAGGTAAGAATGATTACGTATTACGTTCTCGGTGTATACAAGAAAATGAAATTTTGACAAAAAATTTTTGGGCAGATCGCTATACTAGTAAGGGCGAGTTGTACAGTCCACAGCTAGCAGCTACTTTAAGTTTCTAGTTCACCTTTATCTCTCCCCATATATTTTTATCTTTCATTTTCATTTCAACCTCATGTTACACTTTCCACCTTCTAATACCATGTCACCCTCACAACACCCCCACAAAAAAATGGTCTTTAAATATGTCTGCTTGTGTCTGTATATGTGGTCTTTAAATATGTCTGCTTGTGTCTGTATATGTGTGGATGGATATGTGTGTGTGCGCGAGTGTATACCCGTCCTTTTTTCCCCCTGAGGTAAGTCTTTCCGCTCCCGGGATATATATATATATTATATATATATATATATATATATATATAATTTTTTTTAACGTCCTATCTCAAACGCTCGAGGGGATGGCGGGGTATTGCCCCGGTTCGGAAATATTAGAGATCCGGGACCGATGCGCAGAACAGTCTGAATTACAGTTGGGAAGTGTGTAGTCTCCACGTGACCCATTTTTACATTTAGTGTTTTTGCTGTTTCCTCTTCATTTACTGCTCCCACGTCAAATGAAGACAAAACAGATTTCTGTGGCCGGGAGCTATCAAGTGAATTAAAATACATTCACATAATTATGGAAGGCTAAACTGTGTTATTAGTAGCAGATTTTATTTTATTTCCATCTTTCTGACAGTCAAGCGTTAATTGCCTTTTAGAACAATGAAGTTATTTTTGTTGGTTTGCCAAAGTTATTTTCTTTCATTGATCTTTTCCACTAAGGCAGACAATATAATTGAGACAAAGTGTTTAATTCCACACACTGTGTTTGCTGCATTTCAAGTGCACATTTTCAACTTCTAGCTTATTTGGCGTTACGCCATAATAAAGAACCAAATATGAGACAGGACAGTACTGGTACTCCAAGAAAATTTACATCCCAAAAACCACATAGAAAAGCTTAATAACAGGTCGTGGGATTCTGGACATACAAATTTGCACTTTAAATGTGAACATTTTAGTGTGGGTCATGAAATTCTGATTCTCTTGGAGTATCCTCTGATGTCTTGTTTCTTACATAATGTAATATCTTTTATTGTTTCGCACGTACAAACATGCGGGCTCCCTACGACATCGTAGCTGCGCTTGCGCAGTGATGCCTGTCATCTGGCGCTCTCTGGCAACTGCAGAAACGAACCTATTTCTAACAGGTCGTGGGAAAATATTTCGAATGGTGGGTTGAAAATCGTTACCATCAAAGTACCATTCTAGCAGTTACACCAGAACTATGTGAGATAATATACGATGAATTTCTTAAATCACAAAGTGTTTGACTCTCATTTAAAAATCAACTCTTTGATGATGAGCCATTTAGATGAATTTTGAGCCTGGAAGATCAGACATTTATGTCGTTATTAAAAATTTTACTGGCACCTTTGTGTGATACATCTTAAACTGTAATACGCGCATAAAAGACCAACATTTTATGTGAAAGCTTAGCTTCTCTTGCAGCGTATTAATCTGATAGACCAATATTATATGTGAAGGCTTTGCGTTTCGTTTAGCAACACTATTTACATTAATTTGAACCATTAACTTTTTCTGCTTGTGTGTTCGCGCTACTTAACAGTGATGTTGCTGTTGGTTGACTACATCACGTGTCCTAAGCTCTGAATACCTGCTGTGATAGGCTGGCGAAATCGCATGAAATGAGCTATGACTAACTTACAAAAGCGCATCCCAATCTCAATTTCAATGCTTTGGAAAGTAACATGCGGTGTTTGGTGGAATTCGAGTTCATACTTTCCTAATACAAAAATATGCAGCATACATGTTGCTGCACATCAAAGATCTTTCCAAAATGCGTGTTTTTTTTTATTTTTTTCCCTAAAGCGCCAGGACATTCTACGCCCGTGTATAAAACCATAATCAAAGGACTTATAAGTTATACAGTTCCAAGAGAAAATATACCGTCAGTTAACAGGGAAAAAGTATGTTTTCACTTGGGAGAAAGTGTATTTTTGACTGAGAAAACTGGGAATTTTTTTTCCTTGTCCGCGTATACCCTGACATGATATACAAGTTGGGGTGACAGTCATTAAAACAAAGGTGTTTTTTGTTATGATGAGATGTTTTCAGGAAATTTCCTCTGAATGGCAAAATATTTTGTTGGCACCCACCTACATAGGGAGAAATTATTATCGTGATAAAGTAAGAGAAATCAGAGCTCCCACAGAAAGATTTAAATGATATTTTTCCCCAGTGCTGTTGAAGAGTGGAATGTTACAGAAATAGTCTGAAGGCTTTTCGATGAATCCTCTGCCGAACACTTAAGGATACAGGATACTTATAAATGGTGGAAAAATCAAAATTTTTTAAATGACTTTATTAAATTCTATAGTCTTTCCTGATTACATTGATATATACACTGTAGGGTTTGAAATGAAAAAAGACCTATACATACCTAATTTTAAAGTTACGGTCATGTACGAGGTGCGACAATAAAGTAATGAGACTGATTTTCTTGGCAAGGTGTGGCACCCCTGCAGGCTTGCGTAGGCACAATATCTGTGACCTTGGTCTATAAGCCGCTTCTAGTCCAAGCGGCATGTTGAAGCAACTGCTCAGTCACGAGTTGTGCTGTAATAAGTTAACACGTGTTAGTGTCTCTCATCACAGAAATGGAACTGCATAATATTGCGCAACAGTATGCCATTTCTTTTTGCGTTAAATTGAGTGAAAACGCGACGACAACTTACGGTAAGCTTAAGAAGGCTTTTGGAGAGGAGGTTATGTCAAAAGCTCAAGTTTCTGATTGGCATAAAATGTTTAGTGAAGGCAGAACAAATGTTGAAGATGAAGACTGCAGTGGACGACTGTCAACCTCACGGATGGGTGCATGAACTCGTTAAATCTGATAGAAGTTTATCCATGAAAATGATTGCAGGAGAACTGCACATCAATCGAGGAACGGTTCGTCTAATAATAACATTGCTGATAATTGGATTCTGCATCACGATAATGCACTATCCCATACTGCTCTGTCAGTACAGTAATTTCTAACCTCAAAACAAATTTCGGTACTACCAGAGCCACCTTATTCACCAAATATTGCTCCGTGCAACTTTTTTCTCTGTGAAAGAGTCAAAATGGCGGTCAAGGACACCATTTTCAAATAACACAAGATGTCCCAAGAGCTGTGACGAAGGTCTTGGAGGATATTACAGAAGATTAGTTCCAGAAATGTTACCATCAATGGCAGAAGTGCTAAAGAAAGTGTGTGCAATCAGAAGGGAACTTTGAAGGAGACAACACGAAAATTGACTAAAACTGTAAGCAACATTTTTTTTCACATCAGTGTCATTACTTTACATTCGCACCTTGTATACTGCCATGCCCCCTTTATTTCTGTTACAGAAACCAGTATTATTTTGAAAAGAACTGTGCACTTTCTTTCTGTTTCCAGCGATTATATGTATGATACATTGTATATGTTGGTAACAGTGCAGGTTTCTAGCGTCTGTAAATGATTATCTTTGCAAGTATTTACTTTTGTGTTCTGAAGCAGTTTGTTCACATGTTAATAAACGTTTGTTTCCCAAGTGCTACATATATTTGTGGAAATACATATTTTTTAGTGTGCCACACATCAAGAAATTCAATAAAAGGAAATTCTGTGGTAACCAGTTGACAAACAAAACAAGCCACACTGTTGAAAGTAACCTACGTGTCAGTTCTTCAGTGAAGAAATTCACATGTGGCACGCCTCCTGGTGATTCAAATTTTTGTGTTAAAAATGACGCTGTTTGTAGTGGATTTGTTGTTGTTGGTGTGGGTATCTTATCTTCTTTGATAAAGGAAGTGGAAAAATGTAAACAATGTGATGGTGTAGGCTGTCTGGAACTAACTGAACAACAAAGTAGCAGGAAGGGTTTAGCGCCAAAATTAGTTGGTCTGTGTAGATCCTGTAATAAATCTACCTCGAAAATGACTTCGAACATTGTGCATAATTCATATGATGTGAATTTGAAGTTAGTGTACGCAATGCGTGCAATAGGAAAAGGAAAAAAAGGCTGCACAAACGTTCTGTCATTTGATTGATCTTCCTCCTCCCGGTAGGTTCAGCAAGTACATAAGAATACTTTTAGGTGCCTTGACGGTTGTGTCTAAAGCATCTATGAAATGTGCAGTAGAAAAAACTGTTAATATTAGTGAAACAAGGGACATTGCTGTTGCACTTGATGGGACATGGCAACATCGAGGACATCGTTCCTTGAATGGTGTTTTAAGTGCTACTTCTGTGGAGAATGGAAAAGTTTTTGATGTTGAGTGCTTATCTAATTATTGCCACACCTGCCGTAGTAACACTGAAGGACATATTGAACATCAGTGTTATAATAATTATGATGGTTACAGTAGAGGTATGGAGAGTGATGGAGCTCTAAAATTATTTCAGAGGTCAGTGCCCGTTCATAACCTTAGATATACAAAGTACCTAGGTGATGGGGAATCTAAAGCTTTCAATAAAATTAATGAGTTCAATGTTTATGGTGATAGCTTCGTAACAAAACTGGAGTGTTGTGGACATGTGCAAAAGAGGATGGGTGCTAGATTGAGGAAGCTAAGAAGAGAAATGAAAGGAAAATTGCTATCTGATGGAAAATCTCTGTCTGGCTGAGACAGATTGACAAAAACTGAAATAGACCTCCTTCAGAGGTATTAAGGACTGGCCATTAGACAAACTGCACCTCTGAATGATGATACAGCAATGAGGAAAGCTGTATGGGCCACCTACTTTCATAAGTTGTCCACAGATGACCACACTGTTCATGGACTTTGCCCTAAAGGAGTAGATTCTTAGGTGTGCTTACCAAAAAGCAAAAGAAAGTGGTCAAATATACTATCAAAATATCATAAGCATTATCTTCTTGAGCCTGTTATGAATGAAATAAAACCAATTTTTAGAGACCTGAGTGGACCCTGTTTTGCTTAGTACCACATTTACTAGAATCTAAGACGCACCTGAAAAATGAGACTCGAAATCCAGGAAAAAAAATTTTCCCGAATCTAAGCCGCACCTGAAATTTGAGACTTGAAATTCAAGGGGAGAGAAAAGTTTTAGGCCGCACCTCCAAATCGAAACAAAGTTGGTCCATTGTAATATGAGACACAATTTAGGTCAAATGAATGATGATACAGCTACAGTAGTTTGGTTCGAGTCGTAAGCTCAGTAGTTAAGCTTTACCAGGTAGCCATTACTATGCGTCAGGCGCTCCGTCCGTATTATACGGGTACCCTTCCTCTTTCGCGTACTTCATTAGCGAAACAATGGCAAGAGACTGCTATTTACTGTTACCTACACTCCTGCTTTCTTGGAGAATGATCAACAAGAACCAAATAATAGACAGCGTACGATAGAAGATATTCTGAACGGGAGTTTAGCGAAAATTTTTCTCCGTTTGAAAATCTTTGCAGGCACCTCGTTAGTACATTACATTCTGCACTGAAATTAGTCATCTTCGATTTAAAAATCTAGTCAATTGCCGTGCTTCATTTCTGACTGTATCACTATTAGGCATAAGAATAATACAAATATAAATATGGGATGATATCTATATTTTTCCGTGTTTGCTGTTGTCTCACTCTAGTTTCGTAGTTTATTAGGCAGACAGGATTTAAATGAGTTAGCAGCAAACACGAAAGAATACATGGCAAAATGTTTATATTCTAATTATTCTTATGTGAAGAGAATACTGCATGCTATTCACAATTCATAAAAGTTCCTATAAGGAACCATCTCTTCTCACAGTTAGGAAAAAATTCAGAACGTAGAGTTGGCCATATTGACAAACATCCCAAACAGTCTTGCCAGTCGGATTTTCGTAGTGCATTGAAATGCTGCTACATTCAAAGGTGCACAATACGGAATTTGTATTTACTTCGTTGGATAATGTATGAAAATGCAGTGGTCGAAACTCGAGGCGGAGGAAAAACTTGTCTGCCACCCCCTTTTCTTTTTCTTTTTTTTTTTTAATACACTCATGCAGAGGGTTTGGCGCCAGTATTTATCTTTGTGCCTGCAAAGCATGCCTGTGTAGCGCTACATATATTCGACAGCAGAAGTTAGTTGTGGCGGCACCTACCAACATTTTCCAGAACTTCCGCTTACTTTGCACTCAATTCTAAGCTGCAGGCGGTTTTTTGGATTACAAAAACTGGAAAAGAAGTGCGGCTCAGATTCGAGTAAATACGGTAAATGTCTTCATGGGGGCACTCAGAATACAAATGAAAGTTTCAACCATTCCATACGGGAAAGATTACTCAAGAATGTTTTTGTAGGAATAAATACATTAATAGTTGGTGTACTAGATGGTGTGCTATGTTTCAATGATGGAGTGATAGGAAGGTAGGAAGTCCTGAGAAATTTAGGCATAAAATGTGGCTCTAATATGAAAGATCAATTTCTTCTGTGTGACAGACAACGGGTGCATGAAGCTGAGAGATTCGCTCTTCAAGTTACCAAAGAAGCAAGAAGTGCTAAAAGGAATGCCAAGAGGAAGCTTGAAGATGAAGAAAGGCTGCAGGATGTAGACTATGCTTCAGGAATGTTCTGAGGCACAGTTTAATTGGACTCACATGTTCATTCGCAATTTCCCGCTAGTTGTTTTCTTCAGAATTCAGGTACAAATATTTCCTAAAGTTTATAAAGCATTGCTCTCATTTTTTCTGTAACTTTCGGTAGTCCATACTTATGTAGTAGACCTAAGCTTTATTGCAGAATCAGCTAAATCATAGAAAAAATAACATTTTTATTAGGAAAAAATTATAAATATTAAATGTAAGATGTGATACTTTTTTATCCTTGTAATATACGTAATAGGTGGAATTAAATAGGTCTAGTACCTCAGCCATGTCATGCATGTCTGGTAAAAATTTGGTCTCCTTCAAATGTATAACATTGGATCAAATGGTACCTCAGTTTGAGGAAGAATTTCCTTGTTACTTTTTTTAAATAACTCTAAGCAGGTTCAAAAATATTCAAAATACTTCTAATTTGTTTAGAAAGTGTGATCTATTACCTGATATCAACAAAAAATCTTGAAACATATACATTATAAACAGTGCCTGAAAGAAATAGGTGTTGATTTTTACATAATATTGAGCTGGAAAAATGCCGTGTATCCTTAAGTGTGAACTGCCAGATAGCTGTGTAGATTTACACGAGAAATATCGTCTGGTTTCCACTGATGATGTAATGATGTGAGGGGGCTGAATGCATTTTTTTTTTTTTCCAAATTTAATGTGCCATTATCAACAGAATGATTGCATGCAGATCATTATATTGGCGTGTGAGGTTTTGGGATTGACATTTATTTTTTTATCGCGTATCTTGAGACTTTGAGCCAAAGCTCATGGGATGAGATGGTACCTAGTTTACAGAAAGCTGAATATATAATTTATAAACAAAAAATTACAGAATTAATAAAATATGAAATTAAGAGAAATTAGGATAAATTACATGTTGCATAGAGAAGTTCTCATGTATTGTGAGGGTCTCCTGTGTGGAATTCTAGCATACCACAAGGTAACCTTTGTGTGTGGATTTGAATACTTAGGTGTATCACTCTTTTTTTCTGCCCTGCTGGGAAATTTGGAAAACAAACCCTGGAGAAATCTTGTTTTTTGTCTCAGTAGATGAAACAGTTTGTTTACTGGGATTTCCTGCATCGTCGCTGGCTGGGTGCAGCTTAATACATGCACCGCTTCCCTACTCCCTCATTCTTACTGCTTCTCCACTTCCTACCACTCCCCTCAGCTTGCAGTCAGTGCTGCCACCACTTCTTGCCACTAGCCTAGTAGCTGCCGATGGGTGGCGTGAGGGGTGGTTTGTTTTGATATGATTCTTGGAGATTGTTGACCCAGTGGCTGGAGACAACGGTCATATGTGCACGAGTTGTGTCTGAGTGATTGTGTGAATATGTGTGTGTGTGTGTTATTTTCCAAGAAAGGTTATGGCCAAAAATTTAGTTGTGAGAGTGTGATTGTCTTTTCTACGTGTCTGTCCATGGTTCAGCGATCATCTTTACGTTGAGTTGCTACCTATCTTCATTAGCATTAATTCTCAGAGTATTTGCACAAATTGATGGATTTATCACCACCATCTCATTTCGTCAACATAATGTCAGTGACTTGTGTAAAGCTGGCCACATGAATGGACTTCCATGATGGGCCAACACCACAGGCCATTTCTGTGGGTCTCTCTAACGGATTAGGTCTGCCGATTTGAAGCCCATCGTTTCCCAATAATGTGCAAGCCCTGCCCATCGGATCTAGTCTCGCCGATCTGCTCCCAGGCCGGCTCTGTTTGTGTGTGGTATAATGCAGTGGGTTTTCGTGATTTATATGAGGACTCAGGACTGTGGTGCTCCTCGGCAGGCCAGAGGCCACGGGCGATGGAGTTCAGGAATTGTGACTTTCTCACTGCAAGTACAGTGTGCGGTACATTGTTTTATAAACATTTTATTTATTCTAATACATTTTGGGGCTTAGAAAATAATTTATACAGGATGTACATATCTTTTTTTTTTTTTTTTTTACAAACATTCAGTACGCGAATCATGAGTGACCCGGCAGACATCAATACAATAATCGAATTCGTGCCATACCTGTCCCAGCATGGCATCATCGATTGTGATATTTGTTTCTCGTATTCTCTCCCGGAGCTCCGCTACATCACGTGGTAGAGACCATACATACACCGGATCTTAAATGTGTCCCCACAGAAAAAAAAGTCACACGGAGTGAGGTCTGGTGATCAGGGAGGCCATTTCATGAAACAGCTGTTCCCTTCTGTAGCACGGCCAGTTCATCGATGCGGCAGCTCCGTATTCAGGTACCCGCAAACTTCACGATGAAAATGGGGGGGAGCCCCATCCTGCTGAAAGATGAACGGAGAGCCCAATTGCATCTGAAGCATCAGCCATTGCTGCAACAAATCCGAGTAGGAATATCCAGTGACAGTTCTCTTGGCGAAGAAGAATGGCCCGTACAGTTTTCGACACAACAAAGCACAAAAAACATTTACATTTAGCGAATCACACCCAAATTCAATACATTCGTGTGGATGCTTTGCACCCCAGATTCGACAATTATGCCTGTACACTTTCCCATTAGTGTGAAAAGTGGCTTCATTGCTAAAACTTAAGCGATCAAAAATTCCATCCCCGTCCTTATTCAATTGTTGCAACTGTGAACAAAACTCAAAACACTTGTCTTTGTCGTTGTTATTGACCTTCTACCCTAGCTCCAATCTGAATGGTTTCATAGACAACTTCTGTCGCATGACTTGCCACAGTCAGTGGAGCCATTTCGAGTTCATGGGATGCACGACGCACCAATTTCTTTGGACTCCTTATGAATGTCTCTCATATGCAATCCAAATTCACTTCACTCACACTGGGATGTCTGCTTCTCTGTGCTGGGCACAAGCAACCCGTCATAATAAATTTGTTGTGCCTTCCTTATTGGTGGTTTCTTACCGTACTTTGTTCTAAACATCCATTGAACAGCTGTAGCAAACACTTTGTTTGTCGAACTCCAACACGCAGAAAGCTCGCTCCGCACCTGAACTTGCAATGTTTATGACTGGTGTTATCGGCAAATCACCAAAGTATGCTGCGGTGGTATACATGAAAAAGAACTTTCAGGGTTTCCTTCAAAAAGACATATGTGTGATATCTGTGCTATGTTTGGTTCTTGTGCAATAAATAATTGAAAGTGTTCCCAGATGTAATGTACACCCTGTATATTAGAAAGTATGAGCGATAGGAAGAACAACTTGTGGCAGTCACAGGCGGTTTGTATGCTATGTACCTGTATATTTTGGCCTGCCTTATATACTACTTTCAATAGGCCTACTTTTTTCTGAGGTTATTTCTGAAATCAGTGTAGGTATTTTAAATCTGTCTTGCGACTCCAAGGAAATGCGTATTTGTGTCACCAAATATGTTTAGTTTTATTGAAATAAAATAACATCAGTGCTCTTCATGGAATATTATATACCATTGTCTTTCTTTCTCCATCTAAAAACTGTTCATTACAAAAGATGCTGACATTAGTACTTAAGATTTTTGCTCATGAGGGGAAGAAAGACAGAAGTCCTTACATTTTTTTTGTGAACTTATGTCTTTACTTGCCCTTGAGACCTCGAAATTTGTCAGGGAAAAATGCTAAAACTTGCTGGAAATCAGGGAACGTCACTTGGGGAAACTTGCGGCAACCCTGAATGTTCACAAGCTGGCACTGCAGACCTTGCTGACTGCATTTTTCAGGGATGAGAATATTCTTGCCAAGTGCACAGAATTGCCCCAAACTATAACACCATATGAGATAACAGAGCAAAAGTAAACAAGCTTTTGTGTTTGTGTCCAAGACATAGTATAGTGAAGACAGAAGTGTTCATTTTCTGCTTAAGGTGTTGAACATGATACTTCTGAGAGAGCTTTTCATCTATCTTCAGTCTTAAGAATTTAAAATGTCTGTTCGACCAGCTCAGGACAAGACTATTTCTATTTTACAAGAGTTCAGTTGTTGGCAGTGAAGTATTAATCCGTTCTCCAAAAGCCATGTGCTGATGTTGCCAACTACCTTGTCAGCTAGATGATTTACGTTATGTTCAGTGTTTTCCGAGAGAACACATGTCCGAATATACAAAAGCTTTCGTTTGCATTTGCAGTAGGTATGGAATAAAAATAAAAAAAAAAAAAAAAAAAAAAAAAAACAGAAGCCCCTGTTTGTGTTTCCTATAGATAGTGGATATAACAACAGCTCCTTTAAGTTATGTTTTCAGATTATTTTTGATGCCACAATTTCCACTCACGTTGCTACTTTTGTGTTTTCTTCTTGCTTAGTACTCTTGATACATTTTGTTGAAAGTTTGACTATGGTTCCTGCTACTAGGTGCGAGGATACAAGTGAGTTGGCTTCCATTCGGACGTCTACGATGAGACGATGGACAGGGTGAAAGGCCTCGGCGTTGATACCGAGTGCACTGGTGGTGGTAGAATACAGCACGACCCAGTGCCAACGTCATCAAAGCGTACAGCTACTCACAGGTGATACCAAAAGCAGTGAGTTGTAGAAATGACAGTATGTGTCATCTTGAGCTGTTATTCAACTTCATTTTTTACTGTGTGACTGGTTTCAGTTGAAGACCATTTTCAGGCACCTGTTGTATATACATCGTGGATACGGGAAAATTTGGGATGAAAAGAATGTTTGAAAATTATAGTAACAATACAAGCAACACTTACAGAATTTGATTACCAGCAAAAACTATATATATCAAAAGAATACAATGTCAGAAATATAAATTAAATATCCACAAGCATTGTATGTATTGTTACTACAATTTTGAAGTATCCATTTTGCCTGAATTTTTCCTGTTTCCATGCTGTGGGTACAACAGGTCCTCAAAAATGGTCTTTGACCAAAACTGGTTGCATCATAAAAAAAAATATCAACAGCTTAAGATTAAAAGAATCGATTTCTGTGATTTTATCCTTGCTCAAATGGAAACATATGAATCTTTCATTTCAAAGATTGTGTTTAGTGATGAAGCAACTTTCCACACTAACGGGAAAGTCAACTGTCACAATGTCTGTGTATGGGGCACTGAGAATCCGCGGGAAACAACTCAGTATGAACATGACTCGCCTAAGGTGAACGTTTTCTGTGCCATTTCAGCCAATAAAGATTTTGGTCCCTTTTTGTTCGAAGGTGCTACTGTAACTGGACTACAGTATCTGGAGATCTTAGAGAATTGGCTGTTCCCTCAGCTTGAACAAGAAGCACAATAATTCGTATTTCAGCAGGATGGAGCGCCACCACATTGGCACTTATCTGTCTGTAACTACCTGAACGTCAACTACCCCAGGCGATGGATCGGCCGCCAGGCAGCCCGTGACAGAGCATTTCGTCACTGGCCTCCAAGAAGCCCTGATCTTACCCCCTGCGATTTTTTCTTATGGGGGTATGTTAAGGATATGGTGTTTCGGCCACCTCTCCCAGCCACCATTGATGATTTGAAATGAGAAATAACAGCAGCTATCCAAACTGTTACGCCTGATATGCTACAGAGAGTGTGGAACGAGTTGGAGTATCGGGTTGATATTGCTCGAGTGTCTGGAGGGGGCCATATTGAACATCTCTGAACTTGTTTTTGAGTGAAAAAAACCTTTTTAAATACTCTTTGTAATGATGTATAACAGAAGGTTATATTATGTTTCTTTCATTAAATACACATTTTTAAAGTTGTGGTATTCTTTTTGAATCACCCTGTACAGTTAGTTCTGGCCCAAAAATCCATTTTAAATGTTTTTAAAGTACAACAAACAGTAGCATTTCTACTGTAATTTGTAAGCCATGATGAACAGTAGCACATAGTGTGAGTTTGCTGCCTTTTTATTTCTGTGGGACCTCGCTATGTGTGTAAACCGAAAAATGGCTTTTCGAGCTGAAACTAGTTGCTTAATTAAAAATATTTTCAGTAACTCTATTATCTTAAGCTGAAAAATATCATTTTCATCCAGTGACATTAATAATTTTTGTGTCCTCTTTTTCACTTTTGCCATATGGGTGTGTTCTGAGAAGGTCTATCACATGTTTGTTTCTAAGATTGGTACAGTTGTTTTCTGTCATTAGTTATTGTATGCTGCTTTTGACCACTGAGAATCAAATTTTTCAACTGTTTAATATCAGGATTTAGCAGCAAGTTTTTTTTACTCAAGTGTTAAAAGGTGTTGTATCTAACAACTATTTTTCTGATCTTCACAACTATTTTTCTGATCTGAAGATTGCCATGCAGGAACTCAACAAACTAGTTCTGATCTGATTCAAAGACTGCATTCATTTTGTTGGTAGAGACAGTGGGGAGCTGTACTCTTCAGTCATCATTATCCAGAGGTGAAGCTAGTTTCTTTCAGTAGTGGCTGTCATTATTGACTTCAGTCTTCAAGAGTGTGTCTCAGAAATCATTAAATCAGCAGCAGACTGTTGGTTTATTGCATGAAGAGATTCCAAATACTGCTTTAAATTCACTTCTATCTTAAATTCAGTGCCATGTATGAATGTCTGCTTTTAAACTCCATTGCTACCTCAGTCTAACTGATGTGTGTACAAAAGGAGTGAACAAGTGGCCCGTGTAATATGCCTAGTGTGTTAACAGTGTACACCACTACACATTGTCTATTTTAAAAAATGAATCACTCTGCAGCAACCCAGAATGTCTCAGAATTCCCACACTATGCAGTACAGTATCCAAAGATTGTTATTCTGTGAACAGAAATCCATTGGTGTTAATTAGATGTGTACTGTACTCTCCATTTAATGTACAAAAGCAGTTGTCCAGTAGCAATTCATTGCAAGAGGAGGGACAATTTCCAGTTTTGTTATTTATTTTATTTGCCCATTTAAATAAAGCTGACTTAGGAATTTTCCCTTATGTGGGGACTGTTTGTACTAGATAATGTGTCTGTTTGAAGTTCTATATTTGTATATTTTGCTGTTCATGTCACTTCTGCGTAATTTTTCATTGATTGTATCGATACTTGTTTGAATTCTGATATGTTGTGAAATTTCAAACATTTGGGAATCCCGTGATAAACCAGTACTATTACCGTCAATTGTAGGCTTAAACTAAACTGTGTTCTTTCAAAAATTTTTAGAACAGTATGCCTATCATCCTCATTCAAAATATTCTGTCTCTTATTTTGTTGTCCAATTATGTGAGAAATAGTTTAGTTTCAGAATTTTGAGATGCCTGCAAAACTATACTTTGTAAGTTAGTGCTACCAGTGTTTTGTATACGTAATTTACGTAGCAAATCAATGCTTTGTGGTTCACAGCTCAGCCAAAGTATACATCACCCCTGAATTTCATTGTATATCAATGCAAATAAATGTGTATTTTTGAGAATTTTCGGAAGTTACCATTGTCCTTTGCATAATCTGTGAGCAGTCGGGGTTTGTGATGTAGTTCCTGTAGCAGATTTTCTGCCAGACATTTTGTGTTACATCTGGTTTTCCCTTAACCCTTTACTGGCCAAAACTCTATTGGATCTTTTTTTTTGCAAACTTTTATACATAAATATGTTACATTGAGTGATAAATTGAATAAAAAGTTGTTTTGAAAAGTTTCAGTTTATTAGAACAAAAACTACAGAAGTCCTCATTTTTGGGACATTGGCCAAATGCGCTATCCAAATTCACAATCTTATTCTCCATGCATAATATTGTAAGAAGCAACACAAACATTAAATAAAGAATATTGTAATGTTATGGAATGTATATTGTACTGGTTGTTACCTATCTCGTTTCTTGATAACTGAATGATGTGGAATCTTACGCGGTATATTGTGGTAGGACCACATTCGCACCACGTGTTTGTAATTGATAATAATATGAGTAGTTCCAGCACAATTTCAGCAAGGCTTATTTATTAGTAGCTGCCGAAAGATTACACACTGCAGATCTCGTTTGTCTAGGGGTTTTGTCTGCAAAACATTACTCTAACAAGCCTGGCCTGGGTTTTCTTCTTGTTTGAAATAAACACTACCGGGTTCGAATTACTTTCGGCTAAAAATAATATTTATTCGTACTCTTTGTTTAGTAACTACAATATTTTCACTTCGAACATTGATACCCTAAAAATGCATTATACTGTACTGGTCACTTAAACACGTCCATCTCCCTCCAATACCGACAAAGAATTGGCGTGCAAGCCAACATGTGCCCGGAAGTTGCAGACATTCCTGCATTCCAGATTCCTTGGTCTTCTGACCTTAATACACTCCAAAGACACATATAAATAAATACATATAAATATACCACATTTATCATCTCAAACAAATCCATTATTTATCATAAAAGAAAATATTCATAAATAAATAAATTAAACACATTGTATGGCAACATAATGAAGTTACCTTAACTCTCTACTGTGGGCATCGTACTTTTTGCATGAGATAAACTTTATCTCTGACAGTTAATTACATTACAATAGCCCACCAGGACTTGCAAGTGTACCTTGGTCCACTTGTCAGTCCGATACAGAAATTGCATCATTGTCTTAGCTTGTATACAACTTTTTATCACAACTGTAGTAAACTGTTTATTCTTTCATCAACCATTGACTTCCTCCTTTGTCTCACAACATAAATACATATGTCGATTTGTTGCCCAGAAATTTACTATAAAATAATACTAAAGTTAAAACATTTTCTCATATTAGAACAAACATAGTACTAACTCCTATATCATCAGTGAGTTTGCAAAAGTATTTCAATTCAACAACACTATTCTCTCATGAGCCTTGTGAATTATGTTATATCAAAATTAAGAGGCAAAATAAGCCAACAAAGTATCTTTATGGGGTTATAAACAGAGCTGAATAAAACCAGTTATGGTGAGCATGATGTAAAACAAAGGCACACTTGCATATACAAGAAAATATATTCTATTAACTATACAATTATTTTTATTTATTTATTTATTTATTTTTTCTTTTTTTTTTAGTATTATGGTCCATTTAAGTGAATGAACAAATTTCAAAATTTATGAGATTTGCTATTCTCAAACTGTGAGGGTGGGTGACATGTCTTGTCTCCTAGCATCATCAATAAAATAAAATCCCTTATTTATCAAGTTTACATATTTTGCAATTCATTAAATACTGTAAAATTACTTTAAAAAACACATAGGAATCATGAAATCTAATCTTATAATATAATTACGTGACAATCAGTCTAGATACAACATCGTTTTGCATGAGATGTGTTACATGGCATAGTATGGTGACTGCATTTTTTTTCTTTCTTTCTTTACTTCCAGTAAAATTCTTTCCGGATAAAGGCATGTTTTTAGGCTCAGTTTGCTCTTTTCTCAATATACGGCTTCAAAGAAACAACATTCCTAAGACCAAACAGCTTTCTCGACTTGGGATATACTAATCGGTACGCATTTGGGTGGGGTTCTCAATAATCTCAAATGGCCCAATGTAAATGTCAAAGAACTTCTTGAGTTCTGCTGTTAGTAACTTTGATCATTTGTGGGATTTCACTAAGACATGGTCACCTACTCTGAATGTGGTAGCCTTTATTTTCCTATTACGTCTGTTTTTCCTAGCTTCACCTAGTTTCTTCATGGTTTTCTTTACAATCTCTTCACGTTCTTTCATTGATATTAAGCTACATTGTGGAAAGTCTATTAATTCAGAAATAAGATTTGCTGGTCTGAGGTGAAACATAATTTCATATGGTGAAAACCCAGTAGAGCTATGCTGCAAGCTGTTCATGATATCCTCGAAGTTGTTTACATGGTCGGACCAACTAGGATGTTTGTGACTACAATATGTCCTACAAAGTCTCCCTATTTCTCTCATGTACCTTTCTGCTGGGTTTGAAGATGGGTTGTACACGGATATCAAGATATGTTTTGTGTTAGTTTTTTTCCATGAATGCTTTCCAGTTTTTTGAAACAAATTGTGAACCATTATCAGATAGTATAGCTTTAGGTTTCCCTACACTCTTGAAGTAATCTCTCTCAATTTTTGCAATGATCTCTTTACTTGTAGCTTTTTGCACAGAATAAAGTTTAATTAGTTTGGAAAATACATCAACCATGACGAATATAAAACAATGGCCACCTTTGCTTTTAGGTAAAGGTCCATAAAAGTCTACAGCTACTAAATCTAATGGTTTATCTGGAATGATGTTCTGCATTTCTCCCTGACATGTTCTGTTGCTTACTTTTACTCTTTGACATTTGTCACATGTTGATATTTCGTTCCTCACCTTCTTTACCATGTTATAAAAGTAGATATTTTCTTGTAACTTTTTTTACACATTTCTGTATTCCACAGCGACCATAACTCTCATGGGTGTACTTCATTAATTTGTCTGCCTCACACTCTGGCCAACGTAGCTTCCAATTGTCAGAGTCCACATCTGTTCTTCTAAAGAGTGTTCCCTTAAAGACCTTATAGTACTTGTCAAGTTTATCATACCCTCTTTTGCCTAAACAGTCCTTAACCAATTTCCAATTAGGATCGTTATTCTGTCCCCTCCTGATGTTATTGCAAAGTGTCTTTATGAGCTTTTCATCCTGGATTCCCTTCATGTATCTTATTTTAAATTCCTTTTCTTCCTCTTGATCAAACATTTCCTGATCTCCTCCTACTGGTAACCTGGATAAAGCATCAGCTACTACGTTTTCTGATCCCTTAATATACACAATTTCGTAATCAAACTGTTGCATGAACATTGCCCACCTGGTTAATCTACTGTGATATAGTCTACACTCCTGCAAGTAACTTAAAGCTTTGTGGTCTGAATAGACTTTTATCTTGTGTCCTAACAGGTATGTTTTAAATTTTGTAAACGCCCAGTGTACTGCGAGTAATTCTTTTTCTGTGACAGTGTACGTTCTCTCATGTTTAAGTAACATTCTGCTGGCAAATGCAATTGTACAATGAAGATTTTTTTCATTCACAATTTTCTCCTGAAATAGTTCTGCTCCTAGTCCATAATCACTACTGTCAGTGTGAAGACAAAATGGCAAACTAAAATCTGGTCTGTGTAAAAGACTGTTCTTACAAAGTTCATTCTTAATTTTATCAAATGCTTTCTGGCACTCTTCAGACCAATTCCATGGAGTATTTTTTCTAAGTAAGTTGCTTAAACATGTTACATTAAGGCATTGTCCATTTACATATTTTCGATAGAATCCACAGAGTCCGTAGAAAGACTTTAATTGTTTCCGGTTTCTAGGAGATGGAAAGTTTACGATAGATTTTATTTTCTCCGGATCTGCACTTATCCCTTCCTTAGTAATGACATGACCTAAAAATTTTAGTTCTGACACACCAAATTTACATTTTTCCAGTTTTAATGTCATACCACCTCTTCTGAGTTTCTCACACACCTTCTTCAATAACTTCAAATGATCCTCCCAACTTTGATTTGAAACTAATATATCGTCTACATAAATTGTTAATTCTGACACAACTTCTTGGCCAAGTACATAGTCTAGTGCCCTTATAAATTCGGCGACTGATGAGTTTAATCCGAAAGGCACTACACAATACTGGTAACATCTCCCATTGTATAAGAAAGCAGTGTACTTTCTAGAACTAATTGCAAGAGGTACTTGATGAAAACCTGAAGTTAGGTCAAGGCTTGACATAATTTGGATATTTTTAAATTTATATAACAACTCATCGATGTTCTCTGGGTGGTCAGTTTCTCTGTATAAACATTTGTTTAACTGTCTGGAATCTAGTACTAATCTGACTTGTCCATTAGGTTTATTTACAGTGACTAAGGGATTATTATAAGGGCTTATACTCCTCTCAATGATTTCACACACTTCCATCTTTTGCAATTCTTTCTCCACTGCTACCCTTTTCGAGATTGGAATACTGTATGGTTTTGTAAAGAAAGGTTCATGTGGCTTCAACTGTAAAGTACATTGGTATCCAATTACTTTACCTGGTATATTGCTAAATACATCACTATATTCCCACAAAAATAATTTCAAATCTTGTTTTTGGTTCTCAGTTAGTTCTCTAGCCTCGACTACTTTTTCATTTACTAACTTTTCAAACTCTATCTCATCTGTATCGAAATCTGTGACATGGCTTTCAATGTACTCACCTTCTTTTGTAAATTCAATACTGTTCACAGTCTTATTCATACAAAACACATTTGATTGAAGAAGTTTCGTAGTGATGACTTCACCACTTGGTAGAGTCATCATTAATTTCTGCCCTGCCCAATCAAATGCTGCACTTACTTTTGTTATCCAAGACATGCCTAGGATAAAATCCTCTGTGAGATCAGGAATGACGAGACACCCATGTGACCATGATACTCCTTCAATTTCAAAAGTAATAAAAGCCTGACTCCTTATTGATTTACTGTGCTTCCCGGTAGCACCTCTTATTTTAATTCCTACCACAGGTAACTCGACATAATCCTTATTAGTTTTCAGTTTTTTACTTAATGATTCTGATATCCCAGATACTTGACTTCCTGTGTCTACTAAACACTTTCCTTTCCATGATCCTATCTGCACATCAATAAACGGACTGCTTACATCAAAGTCAAATTTTTTGTTAATATTCTCATGTAATAAGTCATCTTCAATTTCACTGAATCCATATCCCTTTCCAGTATCCTTACCTGTATCATTACTACCAGAGTTATATGCTGTTATTACCCTAATTGCATTTTCTTTGGCCTGATTACTATTTCTGAATATTTCATTAAGCCAACTACATTCATTTGTGCTATTGTGTGTCTCTCCTTTATATTTCTGTCTTAACATTTGTGCAATGTGATACTTAATTCTATGCCACCAGTCTGGATACAAAGTTTCACATATATCAAGTGTTACCTTTCTGAAATTTTCATCATCCTTAATGGCACTACTGTTAACCCATAAGTTAAACAAAAATTGCTCACTATCTGACATTTCATCATCTACTCCCCTAATGCTGTTAAGATTACCTGCTGTCAATTCCTTCTCATTTTTCTTCCATGTATTAAGATCAAATAACTCATTGGCTGAAATTCTGGCATCCTTATCATTGAAATTGTCAACTGTGTTCATGTGTACCTCGCTAATTTCATTACTATCCTCTTTTATATTAGTAATCCCTAAAGCTTCCAACTCCTCACTTACACCAATAAAACATCTATCTTCACTACTATCCTCAATTTCCTTTTCTTCCCAATCAACATCACAAAAATTATCATCTTTATCCTCTGCACTCTTACCTTCAGTATGCAGATACACATTTAAATCATCCTTACTAGGTGCTCTTTTCATTCCTAGCCCACCAGACTCTTCCATAAGTTCTCTAATTCCTAATACACTTTGATCATTTGAACAACTATTTTCCAGCAAGGTGCTCCTCTCAGCCCACTCATAGAATGAATCTAAGTTTAAGTCTTCACAGTTTTCTAAGCAATCAGTGTCTTTAAATAACTTACCTTTTGTTTCTGGTTTATTTGTATGTCATATATTATTTGTAACAGATACTATATTAATGGGATAACACTCCTCTTTGAAATAATTACTCATTATGTCACAGGTATCTTTCTGTTTAGTTAGACAGTTTGGGTTGGCCCTTTCCATTTGTGTATAAGTAGCTCCTACCTTGCGGACCGCCAATGGAGCCTCATTCAGTTTTTTAACTCCTGTTCAGTTCTCCCCATACCATTATGACTATTCCACTCCTTTGGTTTATTTCCAAAGTGTCTGTTACCAGATTGGTTATGATTATTTCCATACTGACCTTTGTAATGGAAATTGTGTCCTTGTGATCCCTTGAAGTTGTACTGGTGATTTCTCTGATGAGAATCACTACTTCCAAAATTGTGTGTTTCCTTTTTATCATGTTGTGTGTTTCCCCAATTTGTATGCCCTGTCCTTTGAAAATGGTTTTGACTATGGTGTGGTGGTTTACCCGTTTTCTCAATAATTCTGTCTAGTTTGTCAACATATTTCAAAAACTGATCTATTGTGTCATCTGGACCATAAGCTAACTCCCACTGTAGTTCGCATGGTAGCCTCCTTTTGAGTGCATCAATTTGAGTGAGTTCATCAAAAGGTTTGCTTAGGCGAGTGAGTTTCCTTAACTGATTTCTGCAAAATTGCTTCATGCTACGAAATTCATGTTTATAAACAGGTCCATTCAAGAATTCGCTTTTTATTCTTGCCTGTTCTGTCTCTGACCAGAATTTACTTAAGAACCTCTCCTCGAACTCTGCAAAAGACATTCCCTCAGTACAATAATGATTAGTCCATGACAATGCTTCACCTTCTAGAAATCTTTTCACAAATTTAATTTTCAAATTATCATTCATATTTGGAAAAAAGATATCCTTGCAATGCTGCGGGAAATCTACCGGATGCATACTGCTCTCATCTGAAAAGTTTTGTACTGGAATATTGTACCACAAAGTGCCAATATTGTTCGGCAAACTATTGCTGACCATATTGCTACTAACACTTGCAAGTTTCTTAGTGATGTCATTAATACTACTTTCTAAACTCTTGACTTCATTTTTGTTTATCTGATTATTTACATCTATTTTTTCAGTAATAATTCCTATCTTTTGTTCAAATTTGCTTTCTACTTTAACAATTTTATCGTCTACAAGAGAAATACGCTCAGATACTGTTTCTTCTACATGTTTGATATCTGAATGCACAACTTTAAACGCATTATGGATTTTCTCTCTACCTGTACTTGCTTCAGTTTTCAGATTTTTTACTTTTGCATCTACATTTTTAACTTTTCTCCCGACATAATTGACCTTACCCGTGATCTTAACCATATTACGACTCAAACTGGAAATTTTTGCTTCTACTTTTTGAAAGTGATTGTCATTTTTCTTTTCATATTCTTTGAATTGTTTTTCAAATTTATCACTCATGAGCTTGAGAGTCTGGTCTAACTGAGCAGCATTGTTTTGCTCCATTTGATCCAAACGAATCTCATTAGCATCGAGTCTGTCTTTAATATTTCCTAACCACTGTCCGTTTTGTCTGTTAGTGTCATCAATTGCCTTAAATTTTCCCTCCATATAATTCATTATTTTTGATAGCATGTCTTTAACTTCATTCTGTCTTTCCGTATGAGTTTCAACTTTGTCTACAGGATTCGGACTATTACTGTTGCATTCACTTTCGTATGATAAATTCACATCTGTACTAGCGTTGGCGACACCGTCGTCAATACCTTCCTCTTTTACAATAGTCATCTTTTTACACAGGAATAAACAAAACACAACAAATTTATCTTTTCTAAAGGAAACTAAACTATTTTACTCACAGTTTACTTATTTTCTTATAAGGTCTTCTTTGTTGATTGGTGCGTGATGGAATTCACAACACTGAAACACTACACTTATATGAATATTGCTTTTTTGGTTGCACAACACTTTACACTTTTTTCTTCTTTCGTGACTTATTGCGCCGTTATTTTTGCTCCAGTAACTGCATCCCGTTGTCTTGAAGGTATCAGCATTCGACTTCCTTTGTCTTGAAGGTATCAGCATTTGACTTCCTTTAACATTTTCAGCCAGGATGTACGAATTCTGTCGTTTTCTTCGCAATCTCGGTGGTAGTTCATTTCGGTAACATTTTCAATAATCCCGGACGACGCCACCATATTGTACTGGTTGTTACCTATCTCGTTTCTTGATAACTGAATGATGTGGAATCTTACGCGGTATATTGTGGTAGGACCACATTCGCACCACGTGTTTGTAATTGATAATAATATGAGTAGTTCCAGCACAATTTCAGCAAGGCTTATTTATTAGTAGCTGCCGAAAGATTACACACTGCAGATCTCGTTTGTCTAGGGGTTTTGTCTGCAAAACATTACTCTAACAAGCCTGGCCTGGGTTTTCTTCTTGTTTGAAATAAACACTACCGGGTTCGAATTACTTTCGGCTAAAAATAATATTTATTCGTACTCTTTGTTTAGTAACTACAATATATTCTCTTCGAACATTGATACCCTAAAAATGCATTATACTGTACTGGTCACTTAAACACGTCCATCTCCCTCCAATACCGACAAAGAAGTGGCGTGCAAGCCAACATGTGCCCGGAAGTTGCAGACATTCCTGCATTCCAGATTCTTTGGTCTTCTGACCTTAATACACTCCAAAGACACATATAAATAAATACCTATAAATATACCACATTTATCATCTCAAACAAATCCATTATTTATCATAAAAGAAAATATTCATAAATAAATAAATTAAACACATTGTATGGCAACATAATGAAGTTACCTTAACTCTCTACTGTGGGCATCGTACTTTTCGCATGAGATAAACTTTATCTCTGACAGTTAATTACATTACAATATTCAGTATGAAATGAAGCAAAACACTTGTCATGTCCACCAACATTGCACCTATCACAAATTTTTGTTGTTTTTTTCTTGCAGTAAGCACATTTCTTCTGTGTTTTACTTGGCACAAAGAAATGATTTCCTGGATCTAGTCGTACATCTGTGCTCACCCATCCTCCCATCAATTTGCTTCCTTGTGCTCCTCTTTGTTTTGGTACTGATCCTTTTTCCTTTGATAGAAAAAACATCACTATTCTCTGTCGGACATCCAAAAGTAAGAGCTTCTCATTAGAGTTAGCAATTTGGTATGCACGCCATGTGTTTACTATGCAGATATATATCATCTGTGTGAATAATGGCCACCACCATTTCTTTGACCTTATCCTCGTCCTATAAAGTGATATCTGCTTGTCCAGTAGATATATGGCACCCATGTGGGCATTGTATTCTTCAATGATATGTGGCAGTGTAACAGATATTTCCTTTTTTTTGCCCGTGAATATATTTTAGTAGAACTCAAGGAATAATAGTACTGTTATTTGTCACTACACATACTGGTTTGTTGTCACTCCATTTCACAACCAGAACTTCATTCTCTTTGTCAAATATGTAGTCATAGAATCCTCGTTCCTTCCTTTTGCCATTCTTTTCGAGTCAATCAAAGGACATGCATTAGTTCGGATCTCTGTTATTGTTCCTGCAGCTTTCATTTTACTCTTTCCGAGTGTGATCAGTGTGTCAACACTGGTGAAAAAGTTGTCAAAGAAAAGCTTATAATTCGGATACTCTGATTCTGGAATAATGGTTTTTAGTTCATTTATTACCCTTGCACCTAAAGGCTCCTGTTTGTTGTCAGTCTTGCTACAGTATGGTGAAAAATTATAAAGAAAGCCATTGGAACTTGTAAGACACCAAATTTTATATCCAAATTTGATAGGCTTTTCCCTCAGAAACATTTTAGCTGAATGTTTGCCATAATAATGTACCATTATTTCATCAGTTGAGAGTTCTGAATGAAATACGCCAAATTTACCAAATTCCTATTTCAGCATTTCAAATTATAACCTCAGTTTGTACATCTTGTCGTTTCTGTCTATTTTGGAGTTGTCATTGAGATGAATGAATCTCTTTATTTCCCAAAACCTATTTCTTGACACGGAGTTGAAGACTAAAGGAACACCGACGTCAGGAGCCTGTTCCCAGTACTTATTCTTGTGGGGAAGCTTATGATAACCACTCAGAAGTAGTACGCCAATAAATAATTTTAGTTCTTCTTTGGTTAGCAGAAAATTTATTCTGTTATGTTGGCAAGCATAAATTTCGCTTTGTTCAATAATAGTATCCATTAGTTTCTTAGAAAAAGAAATCCTCAAACACCTGGGGCACTGTGTTATTTGCTAGACATTCCGCATCATAATGTTTGTTGCTCTTCCCTGGTTCACTATTGTTTGTGTACGTTGGTTGACATTTATACCACTTACATATATATTTTTTTGTAGATAACATACCACTTTCTCCTCCACCTCCCAACGCTTTCCTTCTTTTGGCTTCTGGATGTACAACTGTAGCATTAACTTCATCTCAGCTGGTTGTGAGCTCTAAAGTACCGGCGTCATCTTGTACAACAGTACATTTTCGTCAGTGTCTTCTTCATCTGTTATTACATCTGCATTGGGTGGAATAATTGCCAATTCTGTATATCATCTTCATCGTCACTCTCTTGATGGTTCTCTAGTTCTGCTAGAATTTCTTCAAATGTAAGTTCACGTGGCATGTTTTTGTCCTGTTGGAATCGTAAAATTCGAATAGAATATGAAAAAAGCAGATATAAAGAACATAAAATGCAATTCTTCTCTGTATATTATGTGTATACAAGAATAGGGCACATCAACAATAAATAAACGATATATATATATATATATATATATATATATATATATATATATATATATATATAGACAGACACACACACACACACACGAAAGGATGTGCGTTTTAAGGGAGAGGGTAAGGAGTCATTCCAATCCCCGGAGCGGAAAGACTTACCTTAGGGGGAAAAAAGAACAGGTATACACTTGCACACACACCCATATCCAACCACACATACACAGACACAAGCAGACATTTGTAAAGGCAAAGAGATTCGGCAGAGATGTCAGTCAAGGCAGAAGTACAGAGGCAAAAATGATGTTGAAAGACAGGTGAGGTACGAGTGGCGGCAACTTGAAATTAGCGGAGGTTGAGGCCTGGCGGATAACGAGAAGAGAGGATATACTGAAGGGCAAGTTCCCATCTTCGGAGTTCTGACAGGTTGGTGTTAGTGGGAAGTATCCAGATAACCCGGACGGTGTAACACTGTGCCAAGATGTGCTGGCCGTGCACCAAGGCAAGTTTAGCCACAGGGTGATCCTCATTACCAACAAACACTGTCTGCCTGTGTCCATTTCCCCCCTGCGGGTTCGGGGGTTAGAATAGGCCCGCGGTATTCCTGCCTGTCGTAAGAGGCGACTAATAGGAGTCTCAACTGTTTCGGCCTTTAATGTGATGGTCCCCATTAGGGTTTGACCTCCATTTTTCCAAATTCAACAGAAGTAAGAGCCTTTTGGGGAAGGACCCCTTACGTGGTGCACCATCAGTCCTCTGTGCCCTAAGACCTTGGCACTCTTTATCGTCTGGGTGTCGTAACTGCACCCTCCATCCCTCATTTTGGGCATACACACCTGATGGATTGTGTAAGTTACGCCCTTAGTGCATCATCATCTGCACCCACGATCACTATGGACTACCCATGGCACCCAAAATCCAGCACGGTAGCCAGCCCGTTGTGGTGGGGTCGTCATGTACCCTCTAGGTTGTAGCCCCCTGACAACACAGGGATCGTACTGCCGATGCCTGAACTGCCGCCTCCCCACGTAAGCCTAGGAGTAGATGCCCGTCTCTCCGGGGCATCAGGACTCCCGGCAACGGCCATCCTGCTAGGTGGCCTTTGCTGTGGCTGGGTGCCACCCGTGGGGAGAGCCCCTGGTCGGAGTGGGTGGCATCGGGGCGGATACCCCGCAATGAAATGGGTACAATCTCAATCCGGCGGTCGCACGACCACCAACGTCTCTAAGCGCAATAAAGTAGACTTTAACGCTGTGGCATATAACCCCAAATCGTCCCCTTCCCTAGCCACGCCCTGGGAGGGACGCAGGGCTGCGGACAGACAGGAGCCATATTCACCGCGATATCTTGTGTGCAGCAGAACTGATGGGGATTCATTTTTGGGGACTAAGCCTCTGTTCTTTGTGACCCATCTTGAATATAAGTTCGGGGAAGTGGCCCCTCTTTCCAAAATGCGGAGCGGGGCCATTTTGATACAAGCACCTTCCTCTGCACAGTCAAGGGCGTTGCTCGCCTGTGAGAAGCTTGGTGACATACCTGTTAACGTCACTCCCCATAAGTCACTAAATTTGGTCCAGGGGATTATCTTTCATAAAGATCTTCTGCTACCGTCTGATGACGAGCTACGGGAGAACCTGGCACGACGAGGTGCACACTTCGTTCGTCGTGTCTTTAGGGGACCCAAGGATAATAGGATCGCTTCCGGTGCTTTCATCCTGGCCTTTGAGGGCAACTGCTTGCCTGAGAAGGTCAAGGTCATGATCTACCGGTGCGATTTCAAGCCCTATGTCCCACCCCCTATGCGATGCTTCCAGTGCTGGAAATTCGGGCACGTGTCCTCCAGATGCACTGCCAGCCCCACATGTCGCGATTGTGGACGACCTTCGCATCCAAATGCTCCGTGTGCTCCACCTCCCACCTGCGTTAACTGTGGGGAGCATCATTCTCCCTGCTCGCCAGATTGTGCAGTCTACCAACGAGAGCGGAAGATACAAGTAATTAAGACCCTGGACCGTTTAACTTACCAAGAGGCGAGGAAGAAATTAGAATGGCTCAACCCCACACCTATGTTGAGGAGTTATGCTGCTGTAACACTGCAGCCACCAGTTCCTGCAAAGACTCCTTTGACAGTTGGCCCACCGAACAGTCATGTTTCGCCTGCCCCACCACCGGTGGGGGCCACTCTCTCTTCCACTGCTCCCAAAACACACAGTTCGGGAGCAGTGCGCCCCAAGCAACCGAGGACGTCGGTCCCCACCTCTCAGCCGGAGCGGCGACAGCCCTCTCTGGCTCCTCAGCCGGGGAAGCGACAGCTCTCTCCGGCTGCTCAGCCGGAGACGCAACAGCCTCCTCTGGCCTCACTTGTTCGGAAGGGATCCCTTGGGGGAGTCCCTTCCAAGGACTTCCCCAGTGTCTCACAAGACACTAGCCAGTGGCTGAAGAAGCCACCAGCTGCTGGTCGAAGGGCTTCACGCTCTTCCTCTGTTCCTGATAATGCGTCAGGAAAGCCCTCCCAGCATGCCAACCCTCCTCCGAAAGACAAGAGAGAGAAGAGGAAGCTCTCCAAGAAGGATAAGGACCCAGTGGTTCCCGCACCAACGCTTCCTGTCAGCTCAGCCTCTGAGGATGAGGTCGAGCTCTTTGCGTCCCCTGATGACCTGGATCTCGCCGTCTCCTCAGAAACGATGGCCGTAGCGATGTCCGTCACTCAGTCGGTGGCAGCATGTGACCCTGCCCAGTAATTTGCCTTTTCAGTGCCTGAATGCCTCTACAGGACACGCTTTGTACAATCCTCCAGTGGAATTGTGGCGGTTATTTTAGCCATCTACCTGAGCTGCGTCAGCTTGTAAGCTTGACACCTGCTTTATGCATTGCTCTCCAGGAAACCTGGTTCCCGGCAATGCGGACCCCTGTCCTCCGTGGATACAGGGGTTATTACTGCAACCGAAGCACTTACAATAGTGTGTCAGGTGGAGCCTGCGTGTATGTCCTTACCTCTGTATATAGTGCTCCTGTGACCCTTCAAACATCTTTGGAAGCTGTGGCTGTCCGCGTAAGGACTACCCAGGACATAAACGTCTGCAGTGTCTATCTCCCTCCAGGTGGTACAGTCTCCCTGACCGAATTGGCTGCACTTGTCGCCCAACTTGCCACGCCTTTTCTTCTCCTTGGGGATTTTAACGCCCACAATCCCCTGTGGGGTGGATCGAAGATTACTGACCAAGACAGAGATGGCGAGAATCTCATCTCCCAACTTGATCTCTGCCTCTTAAACACTGGCGCTGCCACGCATTTCAGTGTGGCGCATGGCACGTTCTCGGCCATAGATCTGTTGTTGTGCAGCCCAGGGCTTTTACCATCGGTCCACTGGAGAATCCATGATGACTTGTGTGGTAGTGACGATTTTCCCATCTTCCTTTCACTACCCCAGCGTCGCATGATGACTTGTGTGGTAGTGACCATTTTCCCATCTTCCTTTCACTACCCCAGCGTCGATCCCATGAACGCCTGCCTAGGTGGGCATTTAGCAAGGCAAACTGGGAAACATTCTCCTCTGCTGCCACTGTTGCATCTCTCCCCCACAGTACCATCGATGTGGTGGTTGAGACACTGACTGCAGCGATTGTTTCCGCTGCAGAACGTACCATTCCTCGTTCGTTAGGGTGCCCCCGGCGAAAGGCAGTGCCTTGGTGGTCTCCGGAGGTCGCTGAATCCATTAAAGAACGTCGGCGGGCTCTTCAGCGACATAAGTGGCACCCGTCTTTGGAGAACCTCATTTTCTTCAAATGTCTCCGTGCTCAGGCACGGCGGCTCATCAAGAGTCGGAAACAGGAGCGCTGGGAGAGGTACGTTTCCACCATTGGTTCCCGTACTTCACCCTCCCAGGTGTGGATGAAGATTCGGCGCATCTTTGGAGTGCAGCACTCTACAGGTGTCCCAGGGCTTACCATCAACGGGGCGGTATCCACCGATGCTGATGCAATCGCCAAGCATTTCGCACAGCAGTATGTTCGGGCCTCTGCGTCGGGGAATTACCCGCCTGCGATTCGCGCGCTTAAACGCCAGGAGGAAGGCAAACGGCTTTCTTTTGCTTCTCGCCACCCTGAGACGTATAACGCCCCATTTAGTTTGTGGGAACTCCAAAGCGCCCTGGCACAGTGCCCCGATACGGCCTCTGGGCCAGATGGCATCAACAATCAGATGCTCAAACACCTGTCCCCGGTCTGTCAGCGATGTGTTCTTGCCGTCTTCAACCGCATATGGGGTGATGGTGTCTTTCCGTCGCAGTGGCGAGAAAGTACCATCATTCCGGTGCTGAAGCCTGGTAAGGACCCGCTTACTGTGGATAGCTATCGACCCATCAGCTTGATAAATACTCTGTGCAAGCTACTGGAACGTATGGTGAGTCGACGGCTGTGTTGGCTGCTCGAGTCTCGGGGTCTTCTGGCTCAGTGCCAGAGCGGCTTCCGTCAGGGCCGTTCCACCGCCTATACTTTGGTCTTTCTTGAGTCTGCAATCCGCACTGCTTTTTCCAGGCGCCAACACCTTGTCTCCCTCTTTTTCGACCTCTCCAGAGCATATGACACGACGTGGCGGCACCATATACTCGCCATGTTGCACGGATGGGGTCTCCGGGGCTCTCTCCCCATTTTTATTCAGAATTTTTTATCTGTTCGGACATTCCGCGTTTTAATTGGGACATCCCATAGTTCACTTCATATCCAGGAGAATGGCGTTCCACAGGGCTCAGTATTGAGGGTGCCCCTTTTCCTTGTGGCCATAAATGGCCTTGCAGCAGCAGTTGGGTCGTCTGTCTCACCCACGTTATATGCTGACGATTTCTGCATCTTGTTCAGCTCCTCCACCATTAGTGTTGCAGAACGTGGGTTGCAGGGAGCCATACGCAAGGCGCAGGCATGGGCCCTATCTCATGGGTTTCAATTTTATCCTGCAAAGACTTTTTTTATGCACTTTTGTCGGTGCCGAACTGTCCATCCCCACCCTGAGCTCTATCTTCAGGATGCCATTCTCAAGGTTGTTGACACTTACCGTTTTCTGGGATTGCTGTTCGATGCCCGGCTTACTTGGCTTCGACATATTCATCAGCTCAAGCGTCAGTGCTGGCAGCATCTGAATGCCCTTCGCTGCCTCAGCAACACAACTTGGGGTGCCAATCGTAATACGCTGCTGCAGCTCTACAAAGCCCTTGTGCTGTCCCGACTTGATTATGGGAGTGTGGCGTATGGCTCAGCGTCGCCCTCGGCATTGCAACTGCTGCACCCCGTTCACCACTGTGGGGTTCGACAGGTGACAGGAGCATTCCGCACCAGCCCTGTGGACAGCATACTTGTGGAGGCAGGTGTACCTCCACTGCGATTGAGGCTCCAACATTTACTGGCCGCTTATGCTGCCCATGTTTTTAGCTTGCCTGGTCATCCAAACTATCGTCTCCTGTTCCCACAATCGGTCGTCCATCTTCCTGAACGTCGGCCCCGGTCAGGTTGTACGATCGCGGTCCGCGTCAAAGAGCTTCTCTCTGGGCTTACGGTTTTTACAGTTCCACCTCCTTTCCGGGCCACTTTGCGGACACCCCCATTGTGTGTTCCTCACCCTTGCCTTCGGCTCGACATGGCACAGGGCCCGAAGGACTCCGTCCCTCCAGAGGCCTTCCGCTGCCGTTTTTATTCCATCTTGACCACGTATCAGGGCTCTGGCATTGTATACACTGACGGTTCAATGGTTGCTGGTCGTGTCGGATATGCGCTTACTCTAGGGGACCATTCTGAACAACGTTCCTTGCTGGATGGCTGCAGCGTTTACACAGCTGAGCTGGTCGCCATCTTTTGTGCCCTAGAGTATATCCGCTTCTGCTCAGGTGAGTCCTTTGTTATCTGTAGCAATTCCCTGAGCAGTTTACGAGCTCTCGACCAGTATTTCCCTCGTTCTCGTCTGGTGATGGCTGTCCATGAGTCCCTGCATACTCTTGCACGTAACGGCCGCTCTGTGGTCTTTGTGTGGACCCCAGGCCATGTTGGGATCCCCGGCAATGAGAATGTTGACCGCCTGGTGAAAGAGGCCATCAGTAAACCACCTCTGGAGATTGGCCTCCCGGCGACTGATTCGCGGGCACTATTACGCCGCAAAGTTTTCGAATTCTGGGACACTGAATGGCGCAACCTGCCCGTGCCAAACAAACTCCGTCGTATCAAGGAGATGACGACTGTTTGGCGGTCATCCCTGCGAGCCACCCGCAGGGACTCAGTCGTCGTTTGTCGGCTCCACATTGGCCACACCCGACTGACGCACAGTTATTTACTGTGTCGTGAGGATCCTCTTATTATGCGTTCAGTTAACTAAGTAGAAATTAGTAATATCTTATCTCAGTGAGGAACTTGAAACTTTCAGGACAGGTCAGGAGCATGTAGAGGTGCTCTTCCTCTACTTGAAAAGAACAGTTGACCACACACTGAGTAGATAGGTTCCTAGTAGAACAGTTCATAATGGGATGGAACCTCCGTGGTATACAGTCACTGTAAAGAAAACGTCTAAAGGAACAGAGATTACTGCATAATAGGTGTAAAACAAAGTGTAGGATTATAGATTGAGAGACGCTGGATGAAACATGTTTGGCTGTCAAGAGAGCAATGCATGAAGCCTTCAATGGCTACTGTAGCAGAATATTGTCAAATGACATTTCACAAAATCCAAATAAATTCTGGTCGTATGTAAGGGCTGTTAGTGGCACAAAAGTTAGTGTCCAGTCCCTAGCAAGTGAGACAGGAACTGAAATTGAGGGTAGCAAAGTAAAAGCTGAAGTTCTGAACTCGATTTTCAAATGTTCCTTTGCAAATAAAAACCCAGGAGAACTGCTCCAATTCAATCCTCGTACACTGAAAAAATGAACGAAATAGGTATTAGTGTCAGTTGTGTTGAGAAACAGTTGAAATCATTAAACAAAGCTCCAGACCCCGATGGAATCGCAGTCAGATTCTATATTGAATTTGTGGCTGAGCTATCCTCTCTTCTCACTGTAATCTATCCAAAAAACCTTACCCAGTTTTTGGAAAAAGTTACAGATCACACCCGTCTACAAGAAGGGTTGTAGGAGTGACAAAACTACCATCCAGTAGCCTTGACATCGATTTGTTGTAGATTCTTAGAAAATATTTTGAGCTCAAACATAATGAGGTATCTCGAACGGAACTACCTTCTCAATATCAACCAGCATGGTTTTCAAAAACATAGATGATATGAAATCCAACTCTCACTTTTCTCACATAACTTGCTGAAAGCATTGGATCAAGGCAACAGGTAGATAGTGTTTTTTGATTTCCTAACAGTATTTGACTCTGTTCCACACCTACACTGACTGTGAAAAGTACGATCATATGGGGTATCAAGTGAAATTCATAACTGGATTGAGGACTTTTTGATAGGAAGGACACAGCATGTTACCTTGGATGGAGAGTCATCATCAGATGTAGAAGTAACTTCAGGTGTGCCCCAGGGAAGTGTGTTGGGGCCCTTGCAGTTCTTGTCCATTAATGACCTTGCTGTAAATCAGGATTTTTGCAGATGATGCAGTTATCTGTAATGAAGTGCTATTTCAGAGAAGCTGCATAAATATTCAGTCAGATCTTGATGAGATTTCAACATAGTGCAGTGATTGGCAACTTGCTCTGAATGTTTAGAAATGTATAAACTTAGTATCCTGTGACCATAATATTGGTGAGTCACTGTCGGAATCTGCCAACTCGTACAAATACCTGTGTGTAACACTTTGTAGGAATATGAAATGGCATGATCACATAGGTTCAGTTGTGGGTAAAGCAGGTTGTAGACCTTGCCCTAGACTATTGCTACAGTGTGTGGGACTTGTACCAGATAAGACTAGCAGGAGACATTGAATGTATACAAAGAAAGGCAGCATGGTCACAGGTTTGCTTAATCCATGGGAGAGTGTCACAGAGATACTGAAGGAACTGAAATGGCAGACTGTTGAAGACAGGTGTAAACTATCCCAAGAAAGTGTATTAGCAAAGTTTCAAGAACTGTCTTTAAATGATTACTCTAGGGATATACCACAACCCCCCCCCCCCCCCCCCCCCCCCCCCACATATTGCTCTCACAGGGGTCGTGAAGATAAGATTAGGATGATTACTGCTCACACAGAGGCATTCAGACAAATTCAGACAATCATTCTTCCACGCTCCATACATGAATGAAACAGCAAGAAACCCTGATAACTGGTACAATGGGACTTACCCTGTACCATGCACCTCCTGGTGGATTGCAGATTACAAACGTAGATGTGAACTGACAGTCTCTTACATGTGCATGAGGGAAACATCTAATCACCTTTATTTTACCAAGACAAAAATTATGATTTACTAAAGTTTCAAACCTTGACAGGAAATAATGGATTAGGCTGTCCATAAATTATAAACTAACATTATTGTGATGATGGAAAGTCTCATATAAAGACGTGAAACAAATACTAACAAAGAGATAGAGGGGCTGGCCAGAACAGCCAATAGATACACAAAACATAACAGAAAATTTACGTATCGTAGCTTTTGGAACTTTGTTCCTTCATCAGGGAGGAGAGAGGGGAAAGAAGGGGAAGAAGAGAAAGTGGATTCAGTTACTCACAACCCAGGTTATGAAGCAACAGGGTAGAGGTAAACAGGGAGGGTAGCAAAGATGGAGGCATGGGTGTATACTCTACAGTATGTCAACATGTTGCCTTGACCTGTTTGATCACCAGGTCTGGCTCCAATTCAGTGCACACGGGACATCATCGAACAACTCCAGTGTCTCCCAAAAACAGCATTAACCATCCCTGTTTCGATGACAATGTGAAACAGGCATGGAACTTCATCCCACAAACTCATATCCAGCACAATGCATGCATGTTTGCATGCTTACATTTGGGCAGTTACACTGGATTTCAATGTATTAGTGTATCACATTTGCAATGGTGTATCTCGCACTTATATTATCCTGTGATCTTGCAACATTAATCACTTAAATAAGTTACTTAGACATATATGTTCCTGAAATTTCATTACTCTACGTTAATTACTTTTTGGTGTTGCAAATTTTTTTTTTTTGCAGTGTACATGATGACTACAATAATACATTATAATGTTTCTCCAGTGGTTTCAACATTAACTTTTTAACAGAAAAGATTTTGCTTACAGTTCATTTTTTAGTTAACATTTCTAAACTTTTTAACAATCCATATTAAAGCTAGCAATAGTAACTATATTAATAATTGCTGCTGTAAACAGTTACACATATGGACATCAGTTTTGAATAATGGGTTTTGAGTGTAAATAATGTTTTATGTAAGTGTTTGTATTGATACTTAAAATTAAATGTCATGTAATGAATGTGCAGATACTCATATAAAAAGTTTTGTTGGATCAAGTTATTTACGAACGCGATGTACTGTGTTCTTCCATTAGAGAATGAGACTGTATTGTTTATCGGTTTCATTACAAAATGCTAATAAACTTTTAGTTAGAAAACCTTCTATAACTAGAATTATTAATATGAGAAAAATAGGAACAGTGAAAGAATGGAAGATCAGTTGCAGAAACAAGAGTAGCTCTGAGTTGCAAGAGTGGTTGCTTTTCCCACACATGTAATTAACTGGCATTATCGCCACTATTAACTTACCATGGTTTCACATCTCATCTGTTCATTGTTCCCCATGTCCTGCCCTTCCGTTCCCCCTTCCTATTAGATCATATATGCCTCTGTTACTGTAATCGGTATGTAAACAATAATTATCACATGACCTTTTTTTGTTACAGGTTGTAATATTTGACATTGCAGCTTTTGAAAATGGAGCAGGATGTTGTGCCCTCTCTCCTATTGGAGTGTTTCTCTGTGATCAGAATTGGAGGCAGACAATTCACTTGAACGTCTCGACGCGCAGGTCACCGAAGTGGCGTCAAATCGAAAGACCTGCACCAGGCGAACGGTCTACCCGACGGGAGGCCCTAGCCACACGACATTTCCATTTTTACTTGAACGTCCATTGCTGTTGTTGATGTCTTTGAATCATGTTGGTTCTTTGTGATTAATAAAAAAATTATACAATCCAATGGTTTCTTCGCCTTGTCTTTAAAAATTCCAGACCTATTGTGCAAACACATATTTTGAGAGTTATACATCTGAGCCTTTTTGTGGAAAGTGCGTTTCACACATACTTTCAAGATAAATTGAATAATGACCCCCAATTTGTGTGTTGGGGAAGATAATTTGATACAGCTAAATGCATATACGGGTACACACATTTGCTCACGCCTGAGACAAAGTGAGAGTGATTCAAAGGAAGAATTCACTACTTTTTACCTACTTTCTGAATAACTCGTACTTTCGTCAGAAATGTCACACTGCAAAGTTGATTAGGTAAAGGGACAAAAATGAGAGTAAAATATAATTTGAATATCAGAAAAAATAACCACTTAGTTTCCAGAATGAGATTTTCACTCACCACTTAGTGTTTGTGTAATACTTTACGGCAAGCGTAAAATTAATTTTTAAACATTGGGAAATCTGGGATGGAATAACAATAATATGAAATAGGATAGCTTTCTGCTCCCCACCTAGAGAAGACACTGAGTGGCAGACTGGCACATTGAAGGAAGATTTTTAGATATTAGAAAGTATGGGACAGCCCTCATCAAGCAGGTGTGGTGGTGTGAGGCTGGGGTGGGAGCAGGTAAAGGACAGGTGAGACAGAGAGACTAGCAAAGGTTTACATAACGGGGTTTACAGGAGTGAAGAATATGCCGCAGCTAAAGTTTCTAGGTTTCGTTCCTGTGGCCCCACACCTCAATGCCCTCCCCTGCTCCCATTCCAATCTCACACACTGTTACTGTCCCCCTAGTACACTTCTCTCTGTCTGTCCACCTCCACACTCCCAACCAGCAGAGACTCCCTATGCTGAGGTGGGCTCTGTCCATTAGATTACACTCGTAAGATAAAAATAAACATTATGCAGCATGAAAGAATTATCTGTGTGGGATGGAAATATGTAGATGTGATGTACGTGCACAGACAAAAAAAAAAAAAAAAATAAAAATTACAATGTCAGAAAAATTGATTGATTAATTCAAGATAAAGAGCTTCACAAATTGAGCAAGTTGGTTCACCTCTGACTCTTGAGCAAGCTTGGCATTGATAGATTTGTTGGATGTCCTACTGAGGGACATCAAGCCAAATTCTATCCAAGTGGCGCATTGTATTGTCTAAATCATGAGCTGGTTGGGTGGCCCTGCCCATAATGCCCCAGACATACTCAGTTGGGGAGAGATCCCGTGACCTTGCTGGCAAAGATAAGGTGTGGCAAGTATGAAGACGAATTGTGTGTGGGCAGGCATTATCTTGCTGAAATGTAAGCAAATGATGGCTTGTCATGAAGAGAAACAAAATGGGGTTTATAATATCGTCAACAGATGTCTGTGTTGTAATGGTGACACAGATGACAACCAAAGGGGTCCTGTTATGAAAAGAAATGGCACAGTAGACCATCAGTCCTCGTTTGGCTGTATGGCAGCCAGCAGCCAGGTTGGTATCGCACTGCTATCTGGTGTGCCCCCAGGCACGTCCCTGGTCTGGAATTGCATTGACTGGAATATAATTGGCTTCAGTGATGAATCCCACTATGAACTGAGCCCCAATGATCAGCACAGATGTGTCTGAAGACGCCCCAGACGGTGGGATGCCACCGTGAATGTCACATCCTATATGGTCCAACTACCAGGACTGATGATCTGGGGTGCGATTTCTTTTCCTAACAGATCCCTTTTGGTCAACAGACGACTATGCTGTAGGGGTGACATGGATGCCCCCCCCCCCTACAGCATAGTCGTCTGTTGACAATACTGTACATCCTATTTTGTTTCCCTTCTTGGCAAGCCATACATTGCTTACATTTCAGCAAGATAATGCCTGTCCGCACACAGCTTGTCCTCATGCTTGCCAAACCCTAGCTTGGCCAGCAAAGTTGCTGGATCTCTCCCCAATTGAGAATGTAAGGAGCATTATGGGCAGGGCCATTAGACCACCTCGGGATTTTGACTATCTACCGTGACATTTGAATAGAATTTGGCATGATGTCCCTCTGTTGGACATCCAACAACTCTATCAGCCAGAGCCAAGCTTGTATAAGGGCCAGAGGTGGACCATCTCATCCAATTTGTGATGCTCTTTCTCTTGAATAAATCATCCAGTTTTTTCTGAAACTGTAATTATTTTTCTGTCTTCACATGTATGTCACATTTACTGATTTCAGCCCTATTTGGTATTTGGATAATTCCTTCAGTACCTAAGTGTTTTTTTTGTTTTTGTGTTTTGAGTATATAGTATCTGACAGTTTTTTTTTTCAGTATGCTTGTCTGCTGCCCATTGCCTGCTCTAACTGGTTAGTAGCAATCTGTCCTATTTCATATTGTTGGAATTAACTTTTGACACTCAATATTTATGATGCAAGCAAACTGTTATTGCCACTTGACATGATGGTGAATGGTACTCTGTTAGCCATTGGCACAAATGGATTGACATGATAAAACAAGGGTCCACAGCTTTTACAAACTTTTTGGATGTGATAAATACAGCTTACTGCTGTCAATACTTTTCTTAATTACAATATTGATCGTTTGTTATTTTCAAGCATACATGTCAGGTGCCACGACACCTTTGAATTACTGCAAATGGACAAAGATGACCAGACTCATTTCTCTTCAGTAGAAACAACTATTGACAAGAGAAGAAACTTGATGTCATTCAAATCTACTTTTTCATTGGTAGAGATCTTTCACTCATGGGATTAGCAGCAGAGATTAAAAAGAAGCAGCAGCAAACAGATCCAAGGCATCCATTGTTTGGAACTCATGTTCTTCCATCACAACTCCTTATAATAGTATCAGCTCTGGAGAACTAAGTCCCGATTCATTTTCTTGTAACAAAATAGACTGCCATTACCTTGCAGTTAAAAATGGGAAGCTTTACATGAATGTCCTACATGCAGTTTTTTTATACTTGTGCTCTTTGAGTTCCTGTCCTAGAATACATTAAAATATTAAAAAATGTGTAAATTAATCTTTGAAACAATCCAAAGCTTTCAATGGAAACCAGGAAAGACTTAGAAACATTATCATTAAAAAAAAAATCAAGGAAAGGTAATGTAAGGAACAATCAGGAAAAGTCCGCTGTACCCTTCTTGTTGTGTACTGTTATTGTTATTCTTAATTTTTTAAAATTTGATAATGGCCATTAAAGACCACGCAGAATAGCAATTGCACATTACTAGAAGCTGGCTTTGCATTCTTCCTCCAACAGCCCGTTGTATTTGCTCAGCGTAGAAGCCTTTAAAGTTGTAACTCTGGTCGGTCTGAGACGCCGCCTAGATTTAATCCAGCCTGTCAAAGATCCCTTTGTCATTCCCCTGAACTATGTCAGAAACTTTAGGGTTCTTTCCAAGAGTATTAAAAATCTGTTTTGTCAACCTGACCTTCAAACTTTCGTCTTCCTGACTCGACAGGTGCAGGCAGTATTTCTCGATTTCTGAACAGCTTTTGACTTAGTGCCAGATTGATGCTTATTATCAAAATTGCTACCGTGAGGGGTATCGAGTGAAATTTGTCACTGTAATTGAGTATATTTTGGTAGGAATGACTTACATGTTATCTTGGCTGGGGAGTCATCATCTGATGTAGAAGTAACCTCAGATGTGTCATAGAGAGGTATGTTGTGACCATTGCTGTTCATGTTCATGTACATTAATGACTTTGCAGACAATATTAATAGTAAAGCACTCTTTTCACAAATAGTGCATTTATCTAGAATAAAGTGCAGTCTGAAAGAAATTGTACAAACATTCGTCAGATCTTGATAATTTCAAACTTTCTTTTAAATGTTCAGACATGTAAAATCGTGCATTTTGCAAAGTGAAGAAAACACAGTGTGGTATGACTACAGTATCAGGGTGTCTTGCTTGGATTAAGTCTATTCGTACAATTACCTGGGTGAAGCACTTTGTAGGGATATGAAATGAACAGTCATATGGGCCTACTCAGGGGTAAGGCAGGCGAAAGAGTGAGATTTTTTTTTGTAGAATACCATAGAAATGCAGTCATTCTACAAATCGTTTGTATGATCCATCCTAGAATGTTGCTCAAATGTGTGGGACCTGTATCAAAATGGATTAATGGGGAATTGAACGCATGCAGAGAAGGGCAGATCAAATGGTCACAGGTTTGTTTGACCCAAGGGAGAGTGTCACAGAGATGCTGAAATAACTGAATTGGCAGACGCTTCAGGATAAGATGTACACTATCCTAAGAAAGTATGCTTACCAAAAGACGACTCTAGGAATAAGCTACAACCTTGTAAGGATGTGCTCATTGATGCTATGGAGACACTGTTCTGTGTTTTATTTTAATGACAATTATTGTCAGTTTCTTCTTGTTTTGTTTATAAGAAAGGAATGAGGACATCATTAGATCTTTTGAAGAGTACACTACATAAATCACAAAATGTTATTTCTGTATTAGCAAAAAATTGGACTACACTGTATGATAGAGATGAAAAAGAAACCGTGATTAAATTCTTTCTGTGTTAGATTCCTGAACTTGCTGATCTTTGAGAGAGAGAGAGAGAGAGAGTGAGAGAGAGAGAGAGAGAGAGAGAGAGAGAGAGAGAGGGGGGGGGGGTGGGATTTAATTGTATCTCCCCATGCAGCCGTAGCATTTTGGCATGTCGTACATTGGTCAGATCATCAGTAGCTTGGAGGACTCGTATGTAGGGCATAAGCAACACACACACACACACACTTAATAATAGTCAAGAAAATTTGCAACCGCAAAATATTGCCTTGGTACAGGTCATAGAATCTAATATACAACACAGATATTTCAATATGCATATCCAGTTACTGGAATAGTGTTATTAAGAAAGCTGTTGAGAGACAGAAGTTTTTGCTTAAATTCTTATAATTTACACCAGATGATGTACAAAATAAACTCCAAATTACTGTCACATCATAGTGCACAAAGCACACATTCATTTTCTAATTACAACAATCATACCCCAAACTATAAAAATTAAAATATTGAAGACCAGCATCTAAGTTTAGCTGCTACAAAATTATGTCACAGGTAACAATTATTTAATTCACTTCTTAAACATAACAATTTAATTTAAAAAAGACAACAAATAACATTTTAAGTACAATATTCAAGTTTAGGTGCTGCAAAGATGCATAACAATCATCTATGTTTCAACATTCTTATAAAAAATACAACATAAAAAGGAAGACCTGATTGTAGATCATGGGTGGGCTATGTAAAATAAATGACAAAAATCAGCAGCTGTAAAAGGCAGATTTTTTTCCAAGTACAACCAATTCCTCCATTTTGCAACAGCATAAATGAATGCAGCTCTTTTTCCCCAAATTTGCTGCTTCAGATTATTAGTGTCATAATGAAGTCTTTTAAGAATTAGAGGCACAAACAGATTAATAAATACAAACAAAAGCAGGAATATTCAATTTGCTCAAGGCTACCAAATGAAGGAAGAAAGGGGGCTAGGGAGGAGAAAAAAGATCACATAACAAAGAAATAAACTGCTGATTGTTTGCATCATTCCTAGACTCAAAACCCTAAGCAAAAGAAACAGTGATGATAGCATTGATTTAAAATGATGTCAGAAAAGACGGCAGCTAATTCTAGGTGATCCTCCATAAAGCCATGGTCTCACGTTGTCAAACCCCTGCAGGATTGTTTGAGGGACAATGATTTGACATTGATTGTTAAGTCAAAAAGGCAATGCATCTTTGACTGAAGAAACAATCAAAAATATATTCTTTTAATGGAATATTTACATTGCAGTGTACTGATCTGAGAAACATACTGAAAAGAAACATGACTATGTTGAGAAATTTTCATTTTGTATTTTCTTATATTTGTAACCGCAGTACATGAAAAAAGTGACACTCGACATTTGAGTTAACTGAAAGATGAAAGATTAGGGTTTCATGCCCTGCCGATCCTTGTCCCCAAACGGGGACAGCCCGCAAACAGAATTTTACCAACCAGCTTGGACTGAAAACATAACACACAAGAATCGTGCCCGTGAGTGTAGATGACACTCGGAATATCACGCAACACGGATACCCGAGGATGGTGTCTGTCAGAGCAGATTGCAGATGAAGCACGAAGGCAGAGGGAACAAATTACAGACCTGCTCCATCTGACGGTCAGTCTCAAGTAGCACTTTGTAAAAGCAACAACTAATGTCACCGAAATATGCGAGGAAGACAATGATGTCCGACTGTGCAAAGGACAACTCAGGAATTTCAGCAAACTTCTGGAAAAACCTGAAGAATTTAATTGACAGAAACCTGTTCTGGATTGGTAACTTACAAAATAAAACATTTTCAATCTCTGGACAAGTCACACACAAGAAAGATAATAGGCCTTTAAAAAAGAGGATACCATACAGTGTAAAGCTGAAACATGTAAATTGGTCTGGCCAATATGCTCTACACCTGAGCAAAAATGTCAATGAAGTGGTGCACCTTTTAGGAACTGTTAAAAAAGTGTCATTTTACATCAATAAACACAGCAATGACAACCTGATCGTAGGAGAAAAGAGCTGATACACACTATTTATTTAAGAATGAACACTTCACCTCAACTTTTCACAGCACGGGACCATCAAAAATTGAAACAATAGAGCAACACAGAGGACACTACCACACAGCTGGGGGAGGGCACAGAGAGAGAGAGAGAGTTTAATGACCTACTTACTCACTTTTTACTGGCAACAAGATAAGAGTGCAGGTGGTGTCATATCAAAATTGTAGAGAACATGCACGAGAAAAAGTTTTTAACAATAGCAAATTAACGTACTTGCTAGTGCTTATTTTTTGTTTTAAATATCTCTCTCAAACTGATCAGGTATTGGAAAAAGAAAGATAAATATTTTGAATTAAGACTTAAAACAGGATGGAAACGGGTACCATACTGGCCTGTATATAAGATACACCATTTCTACAAAAAATCTCCCATAAAAACTGGGACTTTTATGAATCATAGAAACCTCAACTGTAGTGCTTTTTCTTAAGTTTGAAATGAAGCAAAAATATCACTACAGTTTGTAAATCAATTGTTGTGTATGAGGTAGCAATGCAAACATTCTCTTTGTTGCTATCCCATTTAGGTAGTGACTACAGAGGGATCCAGAGAAGTGTAGACATTTTCTGATTGTTATTACCTTTGGAACAAAGTGTTATATGGCTGCAATTTTGAGTGGTAGCATAAACCACTGTTTTCCCAACAGATCTTGTCGTGTGGGTTTCCAGCAGATGACAATGCAGCACTGAATGAAATACAACTATTGTTTGAGCAATGCAAGGATGTACTGAAACAACAATTTATTGTATTTGGTATAAATTTTAAGCAGACAATACTGTTTAAAATGTGCACAAGGAAAGGTCCTCCGAACAAGAACATCAACCTCCAGGTTCCAGCACTGCTGTATTGCAACATTTTTCTAGATCATCTCAAAAATCTATGAAGCAGGATCTATGGGGAAGTGGGGTAAGCTGATCAAGTGCATGATAAATTCTGAAGACTGCAAAGTGGAAAGTGTACATTCCAAGATTATTTCACACTATGAATGAGGACAACCCGAATCGAAGGATGGAGCACTACGAGTGGTCTGAAGGCATGCTTCACGAAGATGATGGTTTGCAGGGAAGGTTATCTGGCCTAATGAGGCACAATTCAACCTGAATGGTAATGTAAACTGTCATAGCTGCATGTATTGGGCTGCTGAAAATCCTCATGTTCACATGGACAAACATGTTACTTCACATGGTGTTAATGTGTGGTGCAGTCCGTCATAGTATTGTTTCTCTGACCCATTCTTCTTTGAAGGTACATAACTGGTGAGGTGTATCATATGCTGCAAACATTGATTTTATTAGCCATCCAAGAGGTGTTTGGAAACAAAAGATTTTTACCTACAAGACTATACTCCGCCTCACCACCACAGAGATATCAGATTCTACTTAGATGAAAATCTACGTGGGTGACGGATAAGTCGAAGAGGAGCTGTCAAGTGCCCACCAAGGTCACGGGACCTTACAATTCTCGACTTCTACCAATGGGGGACCTCGACAAACAAAGTTTACCAACAGAACCCAGCTACACTGAATGAGATATGAGAAACCATCAAGACATTCTGTGCAGCTACCACACTGGCAACACTGACAGCTGTACTTCAGTCAACAATTCAGCAACATTGATGTTGCTTGGCTGCTAACAGGTGTCACTTTGAACACACAAAATGATCTTCCTCCCATGCAAGAATTTTGACACTATGCCATTTTGTTCCATCAATATTGACTATCAAAGAGAGTCTACATTTTTCTGGACCCCTCTGTATTACCATTCTCACAGTTTCACTATTTTAGACAATGGGACAGGCACAGTTTTTCTCTAACTAAAGAATATAATTTATTCTTCACCAATGAAGCACAACATTGAGAGAAAATTTTGGAATTCCGTACAGTTACGTTGCAAATTTCAAACTCACAGTTATTCATCTAACAGATGTGCTTTTTAAAGGTACGGTTCAAGAAATGCTGCACATGCAATGCCCGGGATTGTAGCGACGGCACTGTACTTTGGGAGGAGAGTGACAAAAATACTGACAGTGACAAAACAATGAATGTTAGTGAAGTTAAGAGTGTCTTACATGAAAACTGCAACTGAAAGCTTTGTTTTGGTGTGTAATTTATCTACAGTGTACTACAAAAAAAAGTGGTTAAGGGTAAATTACATTTTGAAAAGCTTTTGTAAATGGGCAACTTGACAAATTATTTTTAATTAAGTTTCTCTCTTTTTCGAAATTAAAGGTGCAACTTATATTCAGGCCAATTCGATGTGTGTATAATTTATGATAACTACGAACAGACTTTGAAATTTGCCTACGTCACACCAGGTATACTTAACTTATTTCACTGACCCACACAGATGCTCATGTCCGGTGGAAGTCTCCTCTAGTTCCCCCACTTTTGGTCAGAAGCATTATTTCAGATATCACAATGTCATGACTCACAGCTTTGCACATATCGTACACTGTTAAGGCAGACACCGATACAGCAGTGAGAGCTTCCATCTCCACGCCTGTCTGCCCTCTACACTTTGCTGTGCCAGTTATAATCACACAGTTGAGAGCAGAGTCCAGTTCAATGTCCACAGCCACAGAGGAGAAAGATATATTATGACACAGAGGGATAAAACTGGACGTCTGCTTGGACCCCACAATTCCCGCCAGGCGAGCAACGCTAAGTACGTCACCTTTCTTCAGGCCATTTTCTCGTACGAGTTTCATCAGTTCAGGTCCCACAAAAACCTTTGCTCATGCTGTAGCAGTCCGTTCTGTCACCAGCTTCGAACCCATGTCGACCATTTTCGCCCTGCCGGTCCGGTCAACATGAGTCAGACTTCCAGACTGTGCTCCCAAACTGCAGAAACGGCAAGAGAAGACAGAGGCCTGTGCTCTGTGTGTTTGTCTTGTTAGGAGCCCTGCATTGCACATAATGCTTGGGGTACAGGGAAGCAAAAGAAACTGTTTTCTAGATTCAGTCACTACACTCAAATTATGTGACAACAACTGAGACATCTGTGTATCCAACACAAACAGGGGCGAAATGTTGGTGTCTGAGAAGAAGTACTTTTGAAAATCTTGTTTCTGAAGGTTTAACAACTTCCAACTCTGTGCCTTCATGACATCACTACAGCCATCAAGTTCAGTGCCACCTGGAACAAAAATACAAGCTGTAACAAAGAACTCTTCATAATCTGAAAATAGGTTAACTACAAAAGAATTTTTAAGCATTTGTGTTGAAACACCCCCGATTAATTCCTTTACTGGATTTTGGGTAATTTACCGAAGCCACCAAACAGTTAATTATTATGATATATGACCGTGTGCTTAATGGATGAAAGGCTATTGGTTGTTCTGCAAATGCGGCTGTTCTGAGACAGAATAGCTAGTGATTGAAAGTTTGTCTATTATTAAGTATCACAAAGGTTGCGATGTACAACTGATATATATTTCCTACTAACACACAAATTCTGAGGCAGTTGTTACCTTTGCCTTACACGTCTAATTGCGGTTATCTCTTTTTACTGATTGCTGATTTTCAGTACTTTGTCACACGCAATGCTGATGGTTAACATTCACAACAATCCTCACTGCAATCCATGGTTGTTGCTGGCCGACGCAGTTGACGTGAAACACGTAATTCGGCACTTGTCACTTTCTGTTTCTTATCACTCGCGAATCGGCATTAGTGAGAGTCAACCCCACGACGATCAGGGGGACGTGCTCACTCGTCATACTCCAGTGAATTTTACCGTTTACAACTCACTCGACCACCATTCTTGGCCGTCTTTCCCACTCTACTTCTCACTCGACACTCTACCATACTACTGCGCACTCAGCACTAGTCTCACTGCCTACTGCAGCGCTCGACAATCGACTCCTGTCCGCTATCGACCTGGGCATCAGATACTAGCATCTATGTTTGTGGGATCACGGATCCCTTACAGTGTTCAAGACAAGTTCTTTGAACCTTAATGATCTGTGATGATTCTTTTCTTTCCTAAGCTAAGGTCGAAAATCTGTTTTGTCTGCAGAAGTGTGCAATATGAATATTACATAAAGTTGATAGGAACATCTCACATAAATCTCCTCAGTGGCTGTAGATTTCACAATCTTGCAGGAGTGGATACAAGTGGAGGTCATAGCAATGATGATAACTACCAAACACTTCCCAAACAACATATTATACTGGGGTGCCCTTAAGAAGGCAGCAGTGTGGTGCATTCTGTGCAGAAAGAGATGGGGAATGTTTTATGGTGCTGTCTGTGTGTTCTCTCTCTCTCTCTCTCTCTCTCTCTCTCTTTCTCTCTGTCCCACAACTCACATTTCAGCCACTTCCAACCCTCGTATCTGGCACAGGCCACTGTGTCTGCTTCTGACTCTGCCTAGTAGAATTTATGCGGTCGGAAAGCTATCGCTGTTGCTTTCTAATGTAATACTTGTCATGTTTCCTTTATGCCAGCCATTGTGAACACTAATGGCTAAGTAACCTCACCATACCTAAATGCCTTGTATCGTACACGCACTGCAAAATGCACACTACAGACAGATGTGGCAGAATGACACGATGTCTTTATATTTTTTACTTCACCAATTTCCAAATGCACACATAACTTTTGGAGAAGGAGGTAGCGTGGAAACAGAAGTGTGTCAAAAATGCCAAGTTCTTCCAGCAATGAGAAGCTACATGTAATAAAGGACACTTTTCAGTTGCTCGTGCTAGGGTCTGCCCACAAGGACATGCTTTTGGTCTGATTGACAACATTCCAGCTGGGTAAAGCTGCACACCACTGGGTTGAACATACCAGCTGTCAACAACAGATCCGATACAACAACAACAGAAAGAATGACTTCCTGAACACAGTTGGAAATCACTGATAGAAACAGTATTCCCCTCATTCACATGTGTTTGCAGACCTCTGTTCAGTCATAATGTTTATTGAAATAATGATGGTGAGCACACACTTTGACAGAGTTCAACTTGGTTGTTACGTGATTGTTCAGCTTTTTCCTTCTTTCCTCCTCCCTTTTCTCTTCCCAAAATCTTTTCATTCTTTGACTGTGTTCTTGTTTCCTTTGATATGTACATATTTTCTCTGTTTTCTTCCTTTCCTTTACTTCAAGTTTTATGTTCATAATTTTGTTTCTGAATTTGTCTCTTTCATTCATCATTTCCATTCTGATTCCTGCTTGTTTGTAGCCTTCTTCTATTTCTTGAAACCAACTGGTTTTTTTGATTAAGGCATTTACTACATCCTAAATCCCTTTGTGAATCTGTCGCTATTCATTGTGTGTATGTGTCCACAGAATGTTAGTCGGTGTTTTCTGATTGTGACTGAGTCTGCCTCTGTGTTCATATAATTCTCTGGTTGATCTCTTCATTCATATACCATCTCTGTGCACTGCTCCTAAAAATTTTCTGAGGATTTTGCATTGTATTCTTTCTGCTTTGTGGTGCCTGGTCCTCAGATTGTGGTCATTTCTGATGCGAAGAGTGCTTCTGATACTATAACTGTATTGTAGTGCATGTGTTTGCCTTGTACTGAAATGTTTCTTTTATTATAGTGTGTCCATGTCAGTTTGTACACTTTCTGAAGTTCTTTTGTTTGTTCTATGTTTTCTTCCTTCTTTGATCCACCTATTTGTATTGTTACTATTATATTGAATAATTTAATATATTTTTGTGTGTTTATTATTGTTATTAAAATTGTAGATGTCTGTCGTATGCTAACAGCGAGGTTGCTAGCGAGTTGCATTTTTGAGGGAAGCTGGGCGAGGGAGGGTGGAAACAATAACAAATCGTCACTCCCCCCGTAGCAAGACTGCAGCACAAGAGGCAGGAGTGCCATCTGTTCCCTTCGACGTTTCTGTCTTGCTTTGCCACCTATCAGTAAGTGATGAACCAGCTAAATCTGGACTTTGCTGCCACAAATCAAGAAGCAATGGCTCGGAGACAGCATGAGCTCATTGTCCAACTGACGGGTGGAAGCAACACAACAGCAACAGCAACACCAACACCAGTCACACCACCAGTGAATATACTAGAGAGGCCCTCAATATCACCGCAGTAGTCCTCGAGCTGGAAGTGTGAGCTCCGTGGAACAAAGATGGACCTTGGAAGCTGGTGGGTCCAAAATGCAATCAGCAGCAACATACACGAACAACTGAGCCTACTGACTCACACGGCAAATGCAGCGTGCTTTTACCAACACCAGTTCCGAGCATCGGTAATATGAGGGACCATACAAACAATTCTGCAGCACCTCAACTACACAACACTACCCCAGCCGCTACGCAGAACACTACACCGACTGGCTTCCCACTGGTCAAAGTACACAATTACACTTGCCTTGGCAAGCTAAACAATACATTTGTAGAATCCCACGAACGCTGACTGCAAATTTGTATGTCCGTCTGGTTATTTGACCTGTTGTGCTGCCATTCGCAAACAGCATTCCTGGAGGTGTTTTCCTACAGGATAATCTTGCTCACGTACTGCTGTTGTAAGCCAACATGCTATAGTGTGTCAACATATTGCCTTGGCTTGCTCGATAACCAGCTCTACCTCCAATCGAGCACATATTGGACATCATCTGATGACAGCTTCAACGCATCCACAAACATCATTAACTGTCCTTATATTGGCCAACAAAGTGCAACAGGCATGGAACTCCATTCCACGAACTGACACATGACACGTGTACTACAGCGTACCAGAATTTACATTTACATTTGCTGTGGCTTATCTCACACTTACATTGATCCCTGATCCTGCAACATTAATCACTTTACATATGTTGTCTCAACAAATATATTCCTGGTATTTCATTACTCTACATTAATTATTTTTTGGTGTTGCAAATTTTTCCGTCAGTGTACCTGGCCTTTCTTTAACCATCCCTGGTGCAATGCAGAATTTTCTTCCCAGTAGCGAGAAAATGCTGTTATTCCAATTTTGAAATCAGATAAATTGCCTCTTCAAACGGACAGCTGTCGTCCAGATTGTTTACTCAGTGTCCTGCAAGTTACTTGAACATATGGTTAGTCGAAGGCTGTATTGTGTCCTTGAATCCCCGGGTCTTTTGGCTTCGATCCAGTGTGCTTTTCGCCAAGGGCGCTCTACTGAAGATAATTTAGTCCACTTGAAGTGTGTTATCTGAACAGCTTTTGCTCAGCATCAGTTCCTTGTTGCAGTTTTCATTGATCTGCATATATATCTTATGATACCACATGGTGCCATAACGTCCTTGCCACCTTAAAGGAGTGGGGCCTCCATGGTCCACTCATGATTTTTATCCAGAACTTTCTTCCATGTCACACTTTTTGGGTACAGGTTGGTGCCTCCTGTAGCATCCCCCCCTGCAGGAGACGGGGCTTGCACAAGGTTCTGTTTTGAGTGCCGCTCTCTTTTATGTGGCTATCAATGATCTGGCGGCAGCTGCATGACATATGGTGTCCCCATCTTTTTTGTTCATCCACGACGGCTATTGCTGGAGGCAGAATGCAGGGAGCAATACACTAAGCACAATCCTGCGCTTTCACTCATAGCATCCATTTTTTGGCTGCCATGACCTACGTTATGCATTTCTGCCATTGTGTTTTTTAGGACCGGTCTTTTGTGCCTAGTTGACATGGCTTCCCCGTCTTTGTCAACTAAAGCAGACATGTAGGTCGCACCTGAATGCTCTTCTATGCCTCAGCGGTGTGGTCCACTCTACTTTGATATGGCTGTATGCAGCATTGGTGCAGTCACACCTAGATTACAGGAATCTCTCATATGACTTTTTATCAGCTACGACATTACGCCTGGATTCGATACACTATTGTGGGGTAAGACTGGTAACAGGTGCCTTTGGACTAGGCAGCAGTTCCACTATTGTGGGTTCTGCACCATCAAAAATTGATGGCAGCTGCTCGCCCATAGTACCCTAACTGTCATCTCCTCTTTCCAGATACGATATTTACCTCCGAAAATGGCAACACAGGTCTGGGGTTACGATCACCAAGTTTGAGCCTTGGTCCAGCACACAGTTTTAATCTGCCAGGAAGTTTCATATCAGTGCACGCTATGCTGCAGAGTGAAAGTCTCATTCTAGAAAACTCTTTAACTGTAATTCTCTTTACATATTGGCTATTTTCTTCTTATATGGGGGACATGGTCTCATCTGAGAAGTGAAAGCAAGCCTGTAAAAGAAAGGGGGGTGGGGGCAGTTCTCAATTCTTGAGCAGTGACACTTTTTTTTTTTTTTTTTTTTAAAAAAAAAGAAAGATCCTTTGTAATTTGGGTGAGTTTATGTTCAATCCTTGCACCCAATTTACTCTTTCATCTACCTACTTTTTTTCTCGTCTAGCAGAACGATATTTATGACCGTTGCTTAATACCTGTTTGTATCACTTACACTGCTGGTATTTATGAATTCTTTAGCATTTGACTCTGGAAAGACCATTTTTCTTTGTAGTGAGGTCTTGCCAACAGCAAATTTTCTGGATGGAAAGTTGCCAATCTGCTCATATACTTTAAAATTTAAAAGTAAATCTAGCAATGCTAGAATGTATACAAAATACTGATATACCCATTATCAAGTTGTTGTTTAAAGATTCGCGACTTTTAAAACTTACGTAGATTATCTTTTTCATGATAGAACTTTACATAAGAAGTTATTAAGAACATTGTGAATATCACATGATGAACAATGGAATGACTAAAGCAGTGTTATCAACCCTCATTCATTGACACATGTAATAAATTCATCGAGGCAGTGAAGTCCAGAGCTGTTGTAAAAATTTCTGAAATTAAAAGTATATATTACCTAATGAAGGTAGTATTTTGGGGTGAAAGAGCACAATAACTATTATTTTTGGAATGTAATAATTCACTATGGCTTCATTTTAATTCTAATAAGTTTCACACTGTAATGAAACATTGTCTAAATGCCTCTCTCTCTCTCTCTCTCTCTCTCTCTCTCTCTCTCTCATTTGGTATAACTTACCGCTGTTATTTTGTATTTGTATTGCAGTCATTACATTAAAATTGGCTATATTGATTCTGCAATTTATACTATTATGTTATTGCTAAGAATTGATTTAAAGAATAAACGTATATATTTATTTGTAAGATTTTGTAAATTTATACCACTGGAACTCTTTCAAAATATTTGATTGCGTAATACTGCCAATAAATAGAATGACTTTCTTTCTTCTGTTTATGATTGTAATAGATGTTGGACACGTTGATTCCAAGTATGTTATACAGAAACGCAGTGATTTTTTACAAAAGGCAAAACTATGTGTTCGAAGAATTGTGGAGAGGAGGGTACGTGATGTATTTTAAGTAGGTTATAAAGAGTGACTATAACAACAAAAACAATATATTATTGATAAAATTATTTAATTGAATAGATAAAAAATCTACTCACCAAGTGGCAGCAGAACATACACATAAAAGACTGTTATGATTGGCAAGCTTTCGGAGCCAGTGGCTCCTCCAGACAGAAGCATTGAAGGGGAAGAAAGAAGGGTAAAGGAAAAGGCCTGGAGAGTTCCAGGAAAAGGTGTAGATTTTGGGAAAGTCACCCAGAACTGCGGATCAGGCGAAAAATAGAAATGACACATGTCATATACCAGCTATTATGTAAACACTGTTCAGCTTTCTACATCTGCATGACTACCACCAAATTATTAGTTACGATAAATGGGCATAGGCATAGTGTATATACTGGAAACTCACAATATCCTGTTGCAGGGCATGCTCTACAACATGGCATACGTGACCTCGACACTTGTTTCACCACACATGCCACCTGGATTCTTCCGCCATACACCAGTTTCTCAGAACTCCGCAGGTGGGAACTAGCACTACAACGTGTCCTTGGTTCTCACCACCCACCTCGCTTTAATTTACGTTAATTTCTGCTGTCTCAGCCTTTCTTCACTGTAATTACTCTTTGCTTCACTCCGTTTTAGCTTTCTACATCTTTCATTGTCTTTCCCGTCTATTTTCACTACCCCCTCCCGCAGCTGTTGTATACAATACGCTTAGCTTCTCACTCTTATTAACTCATGTACAGTTTTAGTAGTAATCTCTGTCTTGCATATTACCCTGTCTTCCACCTTTAAGCTCTCAGGTTTCCGAATCTTGCCCGATGCAGTCCCCAACAATTAGTCTTTCCTTCTCATCCTGTACGGTAAGTCACCCATGACCCACGGTTCTGGGTAACTTTCCCAAAATCTACCCCTTTTCTTAGACCTCTCCAGTCCTTTTCCTTCACCCTTCTTGCTTCCCCTGCAACCCTTTAGCCTGAAGAAGGAGTCACTGGCTCCAAACGCTTGCCTATCACAACAGTCTTTTATGTGTGTGTTCTGCCACTGCTTGGCGAGTAGATTTTTTATCTATCCAATTAAATAATTTTATAAAGAGTCTCTGTGTGTCATGTTTTTATTGGTATACAACTTGTTATAAACAAAACTTATTTTTACCATTTAATATGTTTCCAGATATTTACCAGTGGGAAAGATGAAATTGGGTTGATTGTACTTGGTTCTGACAAGACACAGACTGTACTTGATTACCCAAATGCGAGTGTGGAATTTCCTCTTGCACTGCCTACATGGCAGATGATATCCTTTGTGGAGAAATCTTTACATGAAAGAGAAATAAAAACAGATTGGATAGATGGTGTTGTTGTTGGCATGCAAGTCTTGAAAGATGAGCTAGAGTAATTATTTAAAGCTGTCTGTTTCATGACATTCCTGGAACATGTTCCAGAATGTGTGTTACACAAATCACAGCGACATAGTTGTGACTTTATAAATTTGAATCAATATGTTTTTGTAATGAAAAGGAAACAGAAGGCACAATACCTGCAGAAATAGGAAATTTTTTTGTGTGATTTTACTGTATGAATGTTTTTTACAGTTTTTCAGCTCAATAATTAAGGAGGTATTGATACAAGGCTTTGCCAAAAATCAATTTGTCACCTACAATTCCAGCCCTGTCACTGGCATTCCCTATCCCCACAACATGACTGGGCCACCATGAAAGCAGCCACATCATTGTCAAATTCACTGAAACTACTGCATAGCAATTTACTTGAGTATGGCTGCTGTTGTGGTCTTCAGTTTGGTTTAAGCACTGCGTCAATACCTTCTCTTCATAGCACTCGGAGGTCGCGATCTGCGACTGTTTTTACAAATGGCAAGAGAACTTTTCCTCTAGTTGCTTGTTTTTCAGTGAAAGATGCAAATATTTTAGAATGTAGTGCCTTATGTATATCTGTTAGAATAGCACAAGGTCTGAAAGTTATTTTCAAATGATTGAGCTCTTCTACAGAGTATTGAAATTCACAGATTCTTCCAACCTGGTCCACCAATGTCTTACATACTCCTCTTCCTCCATGGATTGTTTCCAGCATTTGGAGATGAAACATTAGGCACCAAAACGTGCCTTATAACCAAAATCTAATGAACATATAACTAAATTAACCAAAGATGTAATGTTGCACTCTCAGGTAAGACTGATCTTGAATGCAAAGCCTAAGTGGAAATTAAATGTACGCTGCAACATTCATCACACTTTTTGTTATTGAAATTATTCACAGTGCCATAGGGAGAACTGAGTTTATGTGTTTTGTAGAGTCAGATACACGCTGTGGCGCAGGGTGCTGTCCGTTATTCTCCTGACTATGATGTGCAGGAATGGTAGTCTTCCTTCTTCTTTGGTCTCCATAGTGAATTTGATTTTGTGGCGTGTGGAGTTCAGATGTACAAAGAAGTCAAGAAGTTTGTCTCTTCCATGAGGCCAGATGACAAGTGTGTTATCCACATAACAGAAGAAGAAGAAGAAGAAGAAGAAGAAGAAGAAGGATTTCCATTTGGATGACATCAGGGCCTCTTCCTCGAAGTGCACCGTAAATATATCCACAATCTCTGGTCAGAGTGGGCTGCCTATTGTGACTCCATCTGTTTGCGGGGGGGGGGGGGGGGGGGGGGGGGGTGCCACGAGTCAGTGAAGTGGGAAAGCTGACCAAGTAATATGTGTGACGTGTCATACCTCGACCGATATTGAGAACAGAATAAAAAATTCAGAGGCATTACTTTTCAGCACTCCCATGCATATTCTGTATGCAAGATAAGCTTATGGAGCAGGTTTCTCATTCAGAAATTCTATTTCGGTGTTGATTGTTTACACGAAGACCGTGTTAAGCATAATGGAAGAAGGAGAAATGTTTATCAGCATTCCAGATTTGGCAGTGGCAGGCTCATGGTCTGCTGAGACTCTGGTTTATTGTTTCACTATATTGCTGCTTGCATTGCTCAGAATCTCATTTTGTGCGAACATAGAATTGGTAGGTTCAGGAGGGCCATGCTAAATGCCTTGCAGGGCCTCAGTAGTGCCACCCAACTAGCACCTGAGAGGGCAGACAAGTGTTTGCTCATGCGTACGTGATCCTGCAGTGAAGTTGTGTACATTTAGTCAGGAAGTGGGCTTGTATACAGTGAGACAAGTATCCACACAGACAATGTGATGGCATCTGGAGCAGCACAGACTGTCAACCCCTTAATGCAGCTCTAGAGAGAGGTGAACTGACAGCGGTGCAACTAACAACAATGCCAGACACAGGAATGGCACTGTGTCATTGTACCAGATGAGTCTCGGTTCTGTAACATCGTCACAATTGATGTACTTGTGTGTGGAGGCTCTGATGCCAACAGACCTGGCCAGATTGTACCTGTCATTCCCATGCGGGTCCAGCATGTGATGTGATGGTATGGGGTGCAACTGGATACATGTCACAACCTGTGGTTCACATAGCCAGTAATTTGGACAGCAGCCATTGCATTTGTGTTTTGTTAAGGCCTATCGCTGTGCCGTATTTTCAAGGGCTCCATGATGTTATCTTTTAACAAGATAATGCAAGACTACACATCACCTGAGCTGTACTGAGCTACCTCGATACAGAGAGTGTTCCACTGTTGCCATATCCAGCATTTTCTTCAAATCTGTCACCTGTGGAGAACATCTGTTCACAGGATGCCAAGAGATGGGTATGCCACCAGTCGCCAGCCACCAGTCGCCAACCACTACAGTTGATGAACTCTGACATATGACATACAGTTGAGTAGCATGAATTAATGTACCCATGGCTGTAATCCAACCTCGATTTGATATCCAATGTGATGAGAGCTGTTCTGCTGTTCCAGTTTCAATACTGAAATTCATATATTATTTTTATGCTATCCTTACCAGATTGGACTGTGGTGTCATACAGCATAAAATACCTTACAACATGTTGAATCAGTGATGAGAAGTGTAGAACAGCCAGCAGGGGAAAGATGTTGGCAATGAGACAGCTTTTATGTAGAACAGCAGTACAGTGTTTTACAGTGCATAATGCTTCCTCAGATTGAGAACAAAATGTGCGGTTTGCTGTCATCCATTTTCACAAACATAGCCTTGAAAAATAATGTTGACATTACTGTGCATTTCACTCTGAGGCATATTGCACTCTGAGAATGTTCATCGAATTCAGTTACTTTGTATTATATTTCAGTAACAGTGACATAATAGCAAATTGGACTGTATGAGTTTTTATGGATTTTTTTTCCAGAGACACACTACCATTTCTTCAGATTTATTTAATTTGGGTATAAATCCTTTCCAGCATATATGCTGTACACAAAATGTTGAACATAAAATATAGCTATCTGCTGATTTAACATCTTGCTGAGTATACCAGTACAATGTTTTGTTGTAACAAATAGTTCAATGTATTTTACACACTTATAAACTTATTTATACAGTTATAGTAATTTATACCATTACATTAATGTTGTACCTTAATGTTCTGGAAGACGATATTGTAAGGAACCTCATACTTTTCCTGGATGATAGAGTTGTCTATAATGAATTATTGCCTGAAAAAGATCTGTACAAATTTGAGTCAGATCATGGTCCAAAGATGGGCAACTGAGTTTAAGTTTTCAGAAATGTAAATTGGAGCACATCACAAAACAAATAAAAGACAGAATTGTATGACTACATTATCAAATAATCACAGTTTTAATTGGTCAACTCATACAAATATCTGGATGAAATGAAATGGTGACATAGACTCACTTGTAGGCAAAGCAGAATGCAGACTTCAATTCGTTGGTAAGATACTGGAAAATGCAATCAGTCAATAGAGGACATTGCTTACAGAATACTTGTGTGGCCCATTCTAGAATATTGCTTAAGTATGACCCATAACAAATAAGGCTAATGACAGACATTGAATGTATACAAAATAGTGTAGCATGATTGATCATAAATTTATTTGATGCATGGGAGAGCATCAAGAAGCTACTAAAAATTGGAAATGCCAGACAAGTGAAGATAGACGCCAAATATATGACAAAACCCAACTTATGAAATTTAGGGATTATACAATAACCGCATATGTATCACTCCTATAGGGACCATGAAGGCAAGATTAATTACAGCATGCACAGAACCATTTAAAGAATCATTCTTCCCACACTCCACATGAGCACTGAATGGGGAAAAACCATAATGTGTGGTACAACAATGTACTTTGTCGGACAAACCCACAGTGGTTTATACAGTGTGCATGGAGACATGGAATCAGTTGACAGTAGTGGTAATGGTTCATATTGATTCCCATTTCTCTGTTTCAGTAGGTGATCTTATGCCTCTAATTATTTTTTCATTGCTATCTTAACTTGCATTCTTCAATTCAGTTTATTAACCCTTCTTATCTCTTTGTATTAGGGCAAATGTACAGTTAACTTTTAAGGAATTTGTATTTTCAATTTATCAACTGGAGTTTTGTTTCATATGCAGCAGAAATGTTACAAATTATTTGTTTCAGTTTTGCTGTTTCACAGGTGCCCTGAAAAAAATAAAAGATCGCGAAAGTGTCTTAATGACAACCGATGGCCTCATATTGACAAGACAGCTGGTTGCCTTGCAGAGGGCAGGGCTTGACGGTCTGAACATCTGCTTAGACACCCTGCAGTCCCAATGCTACAACCAGATCACGAGGAGGAAAGGCTGGGAGCGTGCCATGGCTGGCATAGATCTAGCCTTGCAACTTGAATACGACCCTGTGAAGGTATTACTAGTGCAGCTGTCATCGCATGCAGACTTTCATAAGCAAGAGATATAAATCTGTTGTTAAGAATATCAATACAAGAATCACCATTTTAAAGCAGTACGCCCTCACCCTCGACTCCATCCCCGCTCCCACCCTCACCCCTGTCTCCACACTGCAGCTGAAAGTGAAGGAAGGTATATTAAGACAGAAGAAGTAAATTTTAGCTGAAGATGCTAACAGTTTCGTAGTTTATACAACATAAAAAAGTATGCCTTGCAAGTTTACCTATTAAATATCTTATATTTTCCTCCCAAGAGAGTCTTATGAGACTCAAGATCTTTACAGTTTCTCTTTTTTTCTTTTGTGTCTTTAGTTTAAAATAAGTTTCCTCTATTGTGGTGTTGTTTTGAAAAAAATACTCAATTGTTTGGAAAAATTATTCTTAATTCTGTAGTCACACTTTTGTTGTGTCTAAGTACTACTGGTTTCAGTAGCGAGTACCAGCATCAGTTCATCTTATTATCAAAAATTTCTTTGCAAAATAAAAGCTGACCACTGTGGCCGAGCGGTTCTAGGCACTTCAGTCCGGAACCATGCTGCTGCTACGGTCGCAGGTTCGAATCCTGCCTCAGGCAGGGATGTCCTTAGGTTAGTTAGGTTTAAGTACTTCTAAGTCTGGGGGACTGATGACCTCAGATGTTAAGTCCCATAGTGCTTAGAGCCATTTGAACCATTTTGCAAAATAAAAAGCTTCTGTACAACTGCAAACTAGACATACCATTTTCAGGGTGCAGTTCACATCTATTGAAAGCACAACAGTGACCTTTACTTTTAGTAGATAAGACACCTACTGGGGTAAGTGACTTGATGAATGCACACAAGAAGTTGTCATTTATTCCATATGTAGCTGCCATGCAGAATCATATTTTGTATTAGTTTGTCCTTACTCTTCCAAAAGGTTAAACCTTGTCTCTGCAGCCACAGCTTCCTCTCTTCAGCAGTTGTTTTCATCTCCATGTGTGAAGAAAATCCCATTCATTGATCATATTGTTTAAGTAGGATGTTCTCAGTCATCCCCTTGTTTTCTTACCTGTGATCTTGCCTTCAGAAATGTTTTTTAAAAGATTACCATCTCCAGTTAAGTGTCCAGTGTATTTTGCTTTGCTCTGGCCTATAACTTTCAGTGGTTCCTTCTTCTCTCCTATTTCCTTTAATTTTTCTGTCAATGCAGCTAGTTCTTGTACTTCTCCTCCAGAACCACATTTCAGCAGGTCTGAGGCGAGCTTCCTTTGGCTTTTCTAATGTACAGATTTTGCATCTGTGTGTCAGAACACTCCACACAAAGGTCTTTACAAATATTTTCTTAATGTGGGAGCTGATATGTTTATTCAGTTGCAGCTTCTTCTTATTTTGGAAGGAACTCTTCACCTGTGCTATTCTTTTCTTGAATGCCTTGAAATATTGATTGTTTTCTTGCAAAATGCTACTGAGATAGTGAATTTCAGTTCCTTTCTTGAGTTGCTCATTGCCTGTTCTTGCGTCAGTCCTGCCTCCACCTCCTTTCTTGTCTGTAGCCATAAATTTTGTCTTCTTTGTATTCATTTTTAGCTTTAGTTTTACCATTTCTTGATTTAAGGCCTGAAACATTTTATTTAGTTCCTACTCTGATTTACTATTGTGATGTCGTCAGTCTGCAGTGTATATGCATGCAATTAAGTCTCCATATCGACATCATGCTCCAAAAACCACCTAACTGTGTGTGACAGGGGGTACGTCTCATGCCACCAACTGACCCCCTCTGCCTTGTTCCACTTGTGAACAGTGTTTGGGAAGAATGACTGTCAGTACCCTTCTGTATTATCTCTAACTTCTCAAATTTTCTTCTCGTGATCATTTCGTGAATTGTATATGAGAGAAACTATTATGTTGTCAGACTCTTCTCAGAAACTACTCTCTCGAAACATGGGTAGCAAATCTTTCCGTGATGCACAACTGCTCTCTTATGGCATCTACCACTGGAGTTGCTGAGCATCTCTGTAATGATCTCACAGTGACTAAATGAGTCTGTGACAAAACACTCCGCACTTCATTGGATCTTCTTTCTCTCTTCTGTCAGTCGTACAGGGTAAGGACACAGGGGTAATTTACATTCACTTAAGATTCTTCCTGTGGATGTTAGTCTGGCATCTGCTTTTCTATTGCTGTTTTGTGTGATCATTCCGCTTTAAGGTTGCTCTGAATAGTTACTTCTAGATATTTTGTGGTAGATTCTGTTTCCAGCAATTTGTCATTAATAGTGTAGTTGTACAGTATTGGATTTCTTTTCCTGTGTGTGTGTGTGTGTGTGTGTGTGTGTGTGTGTGTGTGTGATATGTTACATTTATTTATGTGCAGGGTCAACTGCCAGAGCCTGCATCATTCACCAATCCTTTGCAGGTCATTGTGCAAATTGATACTGTCTTCTGTTGTTGACACTTTCTTATGGACAAGTGTAATACCTGTGAACAATATTAAGGAGCCTCTGACACTTTCTACTGGATCATTTATATACATTGTAAATGTAATGGCCCTATCACATTTCCTTGGAGTATTCCAGAAATTACCTTTTGATTCTTGTCATCTTTTCTTTGTTGTTGTTATTACTTCCTTGATGAACATATTAAGGAAGTAAGGTGATAGAAGGCACCTGTCTCTCACTGCCCTTCTGGTTTTCCTTCTTTCATATCCGGTTCAGTACTCTGACTTTTGTATATACTCAAAATTAATCATCTGTCCTTCCAGTTTGGACATTACTTTAAGGAATGATGATATAATGGTAATCTGTTTATTAAACAATATTTTAATGATACACTATGCTTTCTGATCATATAGTGGCTTGATGATGGAATTTGATACTGAAATTAGTAATCATTAGACAAAATAAAAGTGAAGCTATAATAAAAGAAAGTAATATTTTGGATCATGTCAGTCGTTGTTCCAAACAACTGCACGTCAGGAATAGGTTCAAATGGCTCTGAGCACTATGCGACTTAACTTCTGAGGTCATCAGTCGCCTAGAACTTAGAACTAATTAAACCTAACTAACCTAAGGACATTACACACATCCATGCCCGAGGCAGGATTCGAACCTGCGAACATAGCGGTCACTCGGTTCCAGACTGTAGCGCCTAGAACCGCACGGCCACTCCGGCTGCCTAGGAATAGGTACTAAATTATTTGTCCGCTGATGACCTCACAGCTTAGAACACTAAAAAACAAATGTTAATTGTTTGTTATGTGCCCTGGTAGAGTGTACAACTGTTTACAGCTCACGATTGGTTGTTGGAGCTTGGGCGTTACTCACATAGTGTATTTGGTGCACAGTGCAGAAAAAGGCAGTGTCCAGAAAAGTAAACAAATGTAAAGGCAAAAGTTTCATGACAGGATGTTGTGTCACCATACTTGGAAGACAATTATAGCCAAAGACAGAAATTTAAAAGAAACTGGCTCATTTGAGCTGTGGAGACCTAGTCGAGGATTCTCAGTAGATAATTGTTAGCACAGTAGAATTTATAAAGAGACAATGTCAGTTCATGTGAGGGAAGGTTGATTGGTAAGTACCTATCAGCTTTCTCATAAAACTCACAATTTGAAGAATACACATCAAGGAAAAGGTAGAAGTCCAACAGTGTCAAATCTAGACAATAATATCGATCATCCAACAGTTTTGCAAAATCCCCAGTTGTACTTACTTTACTTACTTACTTACTAACTTACTCAGATTTGCTGTGTACCATACAAGGAACTGGTTTCACAGAGTTCACTCGATCAGCTGCCAAGTTCTCACCTTCCTCCAAGTTTGTGTCCATGGATTGAAGATTCATTGCAAAAGTTCCAGGTGTTAAAAGGTCTTCCTGTACATCTGTATCTGTCCATTGATTTCCACAACAGTGTTGATTTTGGGATTCTTCCACCTTACATGTGTAGAACATAACCTGCAATCTTCAGTCTTCTTTCAACAATAATTTTGTGCAGGCTGTGTAGACCTCGTATTCTCAGCACTACATCGTTTGTAACTTGGTCGGGTTAACATCTTCAGAATTCATCTCTAGCATTGTTGGTGAAAAATATGGAGACTGTGTGCTGATTTTACTGACATTTTCCAAGTCTCACAAATATAAACAATAAAGGAGTACAGGCAAAGCTTTGTTGACATATTACAGACCTAATTGCCATATGGACTGATTTTCCAGTTCTGCTGGTGATTTCTGCATCTGTGACCTCATTATTACATATAAAGCTACCGAGATATGGCAATCTGTCAACATCTTGTAGTATCTTCTATTGCACTGTAATCGGGGAAGAGACGAGTAATTTCCACTTACTTTGCACATTCTGTTTGCCTTATCTCTATTAATTTTCAGCCGTACACAATAGGGCATTTAATGAGAAAGCAGATAAAAATTAACTTGATGCCTTCCAAGGTGACGGTCTCTACTAAGTCTCTACTCCTTCAAGTCTGACTATGTAAGTGTAGACCAGAGATGGTTTAAATTCAGAGAAATAGTATCGACATCAATTAAGAGATATATACCAAATAAATTGAATGGATACCAAATAAATTAAAAGGGTGGTGCACAAAATATGTCAAAACTCAGCTGCAGAAGCAATGAAAAAAAGCATGTCAAAATTTAAAAGAATGCAAAATCTCCAAGATTAGCGATGTTTTACTGAAGCTCGAAACTTAGGGTGGGTTTCAGTGGAAGATGTGTTTAATAATTCCCATAGTGAAACTTCGTTTTGAAATCTGGAAGAAAATCCAAAGAGGTTCTGGTTGAATGTATAGTTCACCAATGGCAAGACACAACCAATACCTTCACTGCGCAATAGCTGTGGTAATGTTACTGATGACAGTGCTACTAAAGTAGAGTTACTAAACACGGATTTCTGAAATTTCTTCACCAAAGACAACAAAGTAAATATTGCAGTATTCAAATCAAGAACAACTGCAACTGTGAGTAACTTAGTAGTAGCTCTCCTCAGTGTCATAAACCATTTATGTTTCTTTCAGAGAATGTTGATACAATAGCTCCATTAGAAATCATATATAGCCGCTCATTTGATAAAGATCCATACCTAGAGACTGAAAAGTTGCTCAGGTCACACCAATGCTCAAGAAAGAAAAGAGGAGTAATCTACTAAATAACAGACTCATATCACTAATGTTGTTTTGCATTAGGATTTTGGAACATATATTGTGTTTGAATATTTTGAATTATCTCAAAGGTAATGATTCATTGATAAATAGCTAAGATAGATTCAGAAATATCGACCTTTTAAAACACAGCTAGCTCTTTAGTCACACAAAGTAATAAGTGCTGTCGACTGGGGATCTCAAATTGATTCCATATTTGTAGATTTCCAGAAGACTTTTTGAAACAGTTCCTCACAAGCATTTTCTAATCATATTGTGTGCCTATGGAGTATTGTCTGAGTTGTACAACTGGATGTGTGGTTTCCTGTCAGAAAGGTCACAGTTCATAGCAATTGATGGAAAATCGTCAAGTAAAACAGAAGTGATATCTGACATTCCTCAAGGAAGTGTTATAGACCACCTGCTGTTGCCGATCTACATTAACAATTTAAGAGAGAATCTGAGCAGTCCTCTTAGATGATGCTATCATTTACAGTCTCGCAAATCATTTACTGTCTTGTAAAGTGATCAGATGATCAAAATGAACTGCAAAATGATTTAGGCTACCTATCCATATGATGCAAAAAGTGGTAACTGACCTTAAATAATAAAAATTTTTATGTCATCTGCACGAGTAGTAAAAGGCATCTACTAAATTTTGTTTACATGATAATTCACACAGATCTAAAGGCTGTGAAGTCTACTGAATACTTAGGAATTACATTTACAAATAACTTAAATTGGAATGCTCACATAGATAATGCGGTGGCAAAGCAAACAAAAGACTGTGATTTAATAGTAAAACATTTAGAAGATTAGGATTACTAAAGAGACTATCTACAACTATACTTGTCTGTCCTCTTTTGGAGTATTCTGCATGGTGTGGGATCCTTACCAGATTGGACTGACAGAGGACATCATTTAAAAGTTCAAAGAAAGGCAGCTCATTTTGTATTATTGGGAAACAGGAAAGTGCATGCCACAGATATCACATGTGAATTGGGGTGGCAGTCATTAAAGGAAAAGCATTTTGCTGGAGCAGGTTCTTAAAATTTCAATCATCAACTTTCTCCTCCGAATGTGAAAATATTTTGTTAGAGCCCTCTTACATAGGGAGAAATGATCATTGTAATGAAATAAGAGAAATCAGAGCTTGTACGGAAATATTGAAGTGTTTGTTTTTCCTCAAATGCTGTAGGGGAGTGGAATGGTAGATAAATAGGTTGAGGGTGGTTCTCTGAACCCTCTGCCAGCATTCAATTGTGAATTACAGACTAGTCATGCAGATATAGATAATGTAGATAGGCTTTCAATATTGTGCACCTATTCTCTAATTTTATACATTGCTCAAATACTTTCGTGGCGCTTTGGAGTGACCCCTTTAAAATAAAAATTTACCAGTCTTCTTAATATGTATTTTGGTAATGAGGTTGATAAGAAGTTACAACAATACTTTCTTATTACTCCCCAGTTTTGGGTTTTATTAATGAACAAAATCGCCACAGTGTTCCACAACAATTACGGGTTGAAGTTTCCTGCTGTTGGAACCAATATGATTTTCTGTGTTTCTGAGCATACAGGTTGTGTACGCTGTTTGGAGTCTGGTGTATGCTGAATCAAATGTTTTTATTGTTGTGATCTTCCATCTGAAGATTGGTTTCATGGAGTTGCCCATGCTAGCCTATCCTGTGTGACCCTCTTCACCTCTGCGTAACTACTACAGCGTACAATAACTTGAACTTGCTTACTGCAGTCAGTTTTTGGTCTCCTACAGTTGTTACCCCCATTATATTCACAGATGACCACATATTGTGGAAATTGCATATTGTAATGTAGGATGCAATAATAACGTACGGAAAGTTTCTGTTGAAAATTACGAATTATTTAGGAATAAAGCAGATGGCTCACCAAAAGGCAGAAGCACTGTCTCATTGATAGGCACACGAACAAAAGGTTTGTAGAATGAGATTTTCACTGTGCAGTGGAGTGTGCACTGATATGAAACTTCGTGGCAGATTAAAAGTGTGTGCCGGACTAAGAGTCAAACTTGGGACCTTTGCCTTTTGTGGGCAAGTGCTCTACCATCTTAGCTATCCATGCATGACTCACGACCCGTACTCACAGCTTTACTTCCACCAGTACCTCGTCTTCTACCTTCCAAGCTAAAAGGTACGTTGCTTGGCGAGCTTCCAGAATGCACTTTCTTTTTCTAGCTGTAGGGAAAACATGCGCGCGCGTGCACACACACACACACACACACACACACACACACACACACACACTCACTCACTCACATGCACATGCATGTCTCCTTATGCTGTGGTCGCTCAACTGCCAGCTCTTTACTGGCCCATGGTGAGTGTTCTGGAGTGAGGTAGGGCTTTAGAGTGGGGTAGGATGGGGTGGGTTGAGGCAATGTGAGGGATGGAGAGAGATGGGAGGGGTTTGGAGGGCAGCATTTAGTGGCTCGTGGGAGAGTGGGGAGCCATCTGTGGGTTAGCTAGGGGTGCAGGTAGAGGGGTCAGGCGACAGACAGCTGGGCACTCATATAGACTAGGGTGTGACATGAGATAACAGCACACAACTAGCTGATTGGGAAGGGGGGAGAGGGGGGGGGGAGGGGGGGCAGGGGCGTGTGTGTGTGTGTGGGGGGGGGGGAGGGGGCTGGTAGTTAACTTGGATTTAGGCCAGGAAGCAAAGGATGTGCTGTAAGTATGGCTACGAAAGTTGAGTATTCTTAAATAAGATCAGCTGGTGGCAATGTATTGGAAAGTAACTGGCACACAAAGTGCAATTTTGGCTCCTTTTTCTTTGTGAATTTTAAATAGTCTGCAGAGCAAATTGAATTAGGAGGATCAGGCATTTGTGTGGGTCTAGGAAAGTAAATTGTAGAGCCAGATAAAAGGCGCGCAAGACAGGAGGGGTACTACTGCTCATCACTGCTGTATCGTGCTACTAGTACATGTCAGTGTGAGTGCACCGAGAGTGGTGTTGCCGTACATGCGTCTTTAAATTGGTCACCCACTGATCATTGCAGGCTGGCTGCTGGATTCTGTCTCTGGGAGCCAAGCGTGTGGCGCGGTCGCTGCCATGCCATCTGCTGGTGACTCGCACATATATTAGTGTGGAACAGTGCTGACTGATTCTCTGTGTGATTCTAGTTTGTAATGTGCACATCAGTGTTCTGTGTCTTGTTGAGTCCTTAGAGGCATATTGTTCGGAGGTTATTATTAAAGCCATATTTGTGCGACTTGGATCACACTTCAGTATTACTTGGTTATTACATCACCACAAACATATGGACCGGGAATGTACATGCTTTGACAGTTTGCTACGTCTCTCTCTTCTAGGACTGACATGGTAGCTGCCTTGCATTTCTTAATGACTCTGACCTTGTCAACCACAAACCGAATCTTAGTACAGTCATGATTTCCCTGAAGAGATTACATGACAGCAGAGACTTGTAAAATTGTGTTACCCATTTCTCTAGCCAGTGAAGATTCATTCTGTACCTTCAGATACAGTGTCATGTAGGAGTAGAACAGCAAGAAATACGTAGCTCCTCTAACCGTAATGACAGTTTATCACCTCCCAACACTACATGTGCCAATGTTTCAGTGCATTTTTGAATATGTTTGTTAACAGATTCATCAACACAACAAAAATTTACGATCTCAGTAGCATCTTATTTCTTAACTCATACTTTACTATTCACCAGAATCTTCATCGCTGCTCTTTGATTCGTCAGAGCTCCCTGCCGTACTTTGTTTTATTTCATAGTCAGAATTAGGTGAAATACCACCTACCGTATTTACTCAAATCTAAGCTGCACTCAAACCTGAAAAATGAGACTCAAAATAAAGGAAGGAAAAAAAAAATTCCCGAATCTAAGCCGCACCTGAAATTTGAGACTCGAAGTTCAAGGGGAGAGAAAAGTTTTAGGCTGCACCTCCAAATCGAAACAAAGTCGGTCCATTGTAATATGAGACACAATTTAGGTCGAATGAATGACGATACAGCTACAGTAGTTTGGTTCGAGTCGTAAGCTTAGCACTTAAGCTTTACCAGGTAGCCTTTGCTATGCGTCAGGCCCTTCGTCCGTATTTATACTGGTACCCTTCCTTTTTCACGTGCTTCATCTGGTTTGAATCAATTGCTTATTTTGCTTTGATCTGATAAGTGCCGTTTTCCTTGTTATAGGCATTTATGTCACTCTAAGCTGAAAATACATTACTGTACTGTGTCATGCATTGTTTGTCGCATTCTGATAGTGCGTGTTTGCGGCCTGTCGTCACTCGCGGCATGGCTTGCTTTTATGCACGCTACCACCGCCTACAATTAAAAAAAAAAAAAAAAAAAAAAAGAGAGAGAAATCATCTCATTAGCGAAACAATGGCAAGAGACTATTTGTTGTTACTTACACTGCTGCTTTCTTTGATAATTATCAACAAGAACCAAATAATAGACTGCGTATGATAGAACATGTTCTGAACGAGAGTTAGGCGAAAATTTATCTCCGTTTGAAAATCTTTGCGGCCGCTTCTTTAGTACATCAAATTCTGCACAGAAATTAGAGTCATCTTAGATTTAAAAATCTAGTCAGTTGCCGTGCTTCAGTTCTGACTGTATCACTATTAGGCATAAGAATAATACGAATATAAACATGACACCATACGTATATTCTTCCACATTTGCTGTTGTCTCACTCTAGTTTCGTAGTTTATTAGGCAGACAGGATTTAAATAAGATAGCAGCAAACACGAAAGAATACGTGGCAACATGTTTATATTCGTATTACTCTTATGATGAAGAGAATACTGCATGTGATTCACATTTCATCAGGTTCCTATAAGCAACCATCTCTTCTCACAGGTAGGAAAAAATTCAGAACGTAGAGTTGGCCATATTGACAAACATCTGAAACAGTCTTGCCAGTCGGATTTTCGTAATACATTGAAGTTCTGCTACATTCGAAGATGAACAATACGGAATTTATATTTACTTCGTTGGATAATGTGTGAAAATCGTCTTCCACCTTTTTTTTTTAATTTATTTACTGACGCAGAGGTTTTGGCGCAAGTATTTATCTTTGTGCCTACGAAGCATGCCTGTGTTGCGCTACATATATTCGACGGCAAAAGTTAGTTGTGGCAGCACCTACCGACATTTTTCAGAACTTCCACTTGCTTTGCACTCGATTCTAAGCCGCAGGCGGTTTTTTGGATTACAAAAACCAGAAAAAATGGTGCTTACATTTGAGTAAATACGGTACATCCTCTCCTTTGGATTCAACTTCTTAAGTATTATCTTTCAAGTCAACACCTGCTAATCTGTGAGACCGAAATGATGAGCCATACTACTCTATTTCACTGTGCCTGTTTGTTTCATTTGTATAACATTTTATTCCATCATAGATGCTGCACTTACAGTTTCATATATGCATTGCAGCAGCAGACACAATAAAAGTAGCAATCAGCAGTGCTTAGTTTGTGAATGGGTAAAAAATATGCCGTTGTCCCAGTTCCACATATCCCCAAAATTTGATTCTGCCAAATTCTGTACTCTCTGAAATCGAATGTTTAATCCAAAGATGAAAGTGAACAAGTTTGATGCAGTATTGCTAATATTGTTTATTACTCATCTTGCTGGATGAAGTGCATACTGTGTCCTTTCTGAAAGGTTTGCAGAAGTAATGCACATACCAGTTTTCTAAAAACTTACATTGAGATTGTGCTCTCCTTCCTCTTGTACAAATTAGTAGAGCCCTTCGGATTACTCCACAATATGCCTCTTGGCAAGGTGGTAACGACAGTATTATGAAAAGGATAGATTGGCACTCACTGTATAGTGTAGATGTTGTGTTGCAGGCAGGGGAAAAAAAAAAAAAATACACCACCCATTAAACACGTAAGCTTTTGGTGCAAACCTCCCCCCCCCCCTTCCCACACACACACGCACACACACACACACACACACACACACACACACACACACACACACACACATGCGCGCAAATGCAGATCACACATACATGACCACGGTCTCTGGCTGCTAGGGCCAGACTGGGAGCAACTGCGCATCATGGGAGAAACAACAGTCATATGTGTGTGTGTGTGTGTGTGTGTGTGTGTGTGTGTGTGTGTGTGTGTGTATGTGTGTTTTGTCCACTTACGAAGAAGACTTTCTGATCGAATGCTTACGTGTTTAGTAGTCTTTTTGTTGTGCTTGTCTGTGACCTAACATTTCCTGTGTACAGTGAATAGCAATGGATCTTTTTTATAATATGGTCATTATTCCAGCCTAGATTTTCTATTGTTTGTTTCCTTTTAAGACCTTATAGAGACAGTTACTGACAATTTCTTTTTTCTTATTGGAGAAAAGTAAAACCATATGGGGGCAGACGTAGATTGTGAATGAATATGGAATAGAGTATTTTTATTCTCCCTGTATGCAGTGTCAATAACGTCACCTCACACACTTCATTTCTGGCAGCACCTCCTCCTCAACACATGACTGTCCCCCACCACCTCACCATAGTCTTCAAGTTACATCCTATAGCACTTCTGGGTGGACAAATAGATGAAGGATGTAGTTTAAAACAGTATAACTAAACTTAAAAGCCGAACTGCCCTTTTATAGAGCCTGCCATCATTATTTAAACATACTAAACAACATCAAAACAGTCAAAAGAAATTGTTTTTCAAAAGAGCAGAAAATTGTAGTGAAATTCATGAAAGGATTGTTTTAAATTGTTATATCTTAAATCTGTCAGCATTTCCCAAGATTTTCTGGCTTAATTAAGACTAGGTCATGCCACCACAGTGGTCAAACAGTGGACTTGCCTTCGAGAGGACCCGAGTCCCACCGGGCCACCAAAATTTGGGTTTTCCTTGATTTCCCTAAATGATTTAAGACAAATTCTGGGATGGTTCCTTTGAAAAAGATGACATTCAGCTGAGGAAGCTACACAGTGCTGGTGGAAGCACGAGTATTTCAGAGCACACCATCCATTGCACATTGTTAAACATAGGGCTCTGCTGCAGACAACCCCTGTATGTTCCCATGTTGACAACACAGTTGAATTACAATTTCTGTGGCTCAGGAGCATTGAGATTGGGCAGTGAATCAATAGAAATGTGTCATCTGGTTGAATCATTCGAGTTTCGCATTACACCTGCGTGACGGTTTTGTGCACATACACTGTCAACAGAGTGAATTGGTGCTTGAAAGGTGCACTTTGCTACAGACTTAGGCCAGTGGGAGCAATATTATGCTATGGAGGACATTCACCTGGTCTTCTATGGGTCCTGTGGTAGTAACTGAAGGCTCCATAACAGCTTTGTTCTGTGTGAACATTATTGTGCACTGTCCGCACCCTGTCCCTAATGAAGGTGACATGTTTCAACAATATGACTTTCAGTGTCACGAGGCCAGAATCAAATTCACCCCTTCTGAATCTGATGGAATACATCTGCAATGCTATCAGATACCAGTTCTGCACCCAGAAACCACTGATCTGCAATTTATGGGAATTACATGACCTGTGCTTAGACATGCGGTGCTGCATAATGCTGGGAACATACCTCACATAATGCTGGGAACATACCTGAAATTTGTTGAACTTGTCCCACACAAAATCACTGCTGTATTGTGTTCCAACAGTGGACAAACACATTATCAAACATGAGGTCATAGTGTTTTGTCTCATCAGTTTATATATTCAATGCTTGAATGAAAGGTGTGCTCTTTTCCTTTTTTCTGCCATTGCGTGTATGTGTAAAGCAGGATGTTCTACCATTTGGGCTTGTTTATATGATGGCTGTCAGTATTACCACCTGCACAGATACTAAATGCTCCTTTTGTGAAGACCTTTTATCTTGAGAACACTTTTAACTTTGTTTCACAAATGGCAGCACAGTTTCAAGAAAGCTTCTTAATTTCATGTAATAGTTAAAATAATACCTTCAGCAAAAGATGTGTGCATTGGAGTGGGGAAAAAGATTGAAGATGTATGTAGTTTAATTTTCATAAATTGTTAAGAAGGTTAACAGCTTGGCATGCTAAGATAAATTCAGACATTCTCTAAAAAGAGAGAAAAAGATTAATTTAACAGAATCAGTGAGGTATACAAATATAACAACAGACTTGTAGAACCATTATTTTGTAGGTTAGATTAGATTAGATTCAGCTTTTGTTCCAAGACCCAAAACATGAGACGATTCTCATGGGTGAGTAACATGCCAGAAAGTATAACATAAAAAATATAAAACATTTGAATACCCTGATCATTTGTCAGGAGATTGTCAAACTAGGTGAATACAATACAAACTGGAACAGCTAATATTTTCAGAATTGATACGCTGTCAGACTGAAACATTGTTATGCACTATTAATAAATTTATCAAACAAAAAGTACATAATCTTGACTGTTATGGCAAAGTGCTCTCAGAACTGAAATCTAACAGACATTCTTATTTAAGCTGGCCTAACAGCCACTGTTAAGATATTCATCTATCGAGTAGGATGAGTTATCTATCAAAAAGTCTTTCAAACTCTGTTTAAACCATGCTTTATCTGATACCAAGTTTTTAATGGTGTCTTTCTTCCACAGATAAATTGTGTTGTAATGCGAAGTTTTAATGAAGATGAAGTGTGCAGTTTTGTGGAGTTAACAAAAGAGAAAAATGTTGATGTAAGATTTATCGAGTACATGCCTTTCAGCGGCAACAAATGGAATGATGGGAAGATGGTCTCATTTTGTGAAATGCTCCAAATAATTAGAAAGCAGTGGCCTAATTTTGATCCTCTTCCCAATGGGCCCAATGATACCTCAAAGGTACGTGCAGTATTACGTATGAACATACATTGAAAATAATTTAATGTTTATGACTTACTACCAATCACAAGAATACTTCACATCTGCTGGTGGTATGAGAGATAGACTGGTTTAGTTACATATTTCTCATCCCATTCAGTAAGTCTGTCCTGGCCTGGGTTTCTCTGCAGCTTTTCTGCAACTCTCCCCATTTCCTAAACCTTGACAATCCTTTTCTTTCTTCCCTTTTCCTTCCCCTTATTGTTTCTGCCAGAAGAAGAAGCCACTGGCTCCGAAAGCTTACACATTTCCATAACTTTAAGGGGAGTTAGAAGGGGAAAACATTCTTTTTCACTTTTTCGGGTTTTTATCTGATTATAAAATTTGCCATTTTCCAAATAAAATGATATGTATATTACTTATAAACTTGTGTGAGAAGTATTTCATTTTATTTTCTAAAATATAATATACACCAGTTGAAAATGTTAAAATTTTTACATGCATTACTTCAAGACCTAATAAAATCGGTAATTTTTTATATACAGGGTAGTCCATTGATCGTGACCGGGCCAAATATCTCACGAAATAAGTGTCAAACGAAAAAACTACAAAGAACGAAATTTGTCTAGCTCGAAGGGGGAAACCAGCTGGCGCAATGGTTGGCCTGCTATAAGGCGCTGCCATAGCTCAAACTGATATCAACTGTGTTTTTTAAAATAGGAACCCCATTTTTTATTACATATTCGTGTAATACATAAAGAAATATGAATGTTTTAGTTGGACCACTTTTTTCAGTTTGTGATAGATGGCACTGTAATAGTCACAAACATATGTCTCATAATTTTAGACGAACAGTTGGTAACAGGTAGGTTTTTTAAATTAAAATACAGAACCTAGGTACATTTGAACATTTTATTTCGGTTGTTCCAATGTGATACATGTACCTTTGTGAACTTATCATTTGTGAGAATGCATGCTGTTACGGCGTGATTACCTGTGAATACCACATTAATGCAATAAATGCTCAAAATGATGTCTGTCAACCTCAATGCCTTTGGCAATACGTGTAATGACATTCCTCTCAACAGTGAGTAGTTTGCCTTCCGTAATGTTCGCACATGCATTGATAATGTACTGACACATGTTGTCAGGCATTGTCGGTGGATCACGATAGCAAATATCCTTCAACTTTCCCCACAGAAAGAAATCCGGGGACGTCAGATCCGGTGAACGTGCGGGCCATGGTATGGTGCTTTGACGACCAATCCACCTGTCATGAAATGTGCTATTCAATACTGCTTCAACCGCACGCAAACTATGTGCCGGACATCCATCATGTTGGAAGTACATCGCCATTCTGTCATGCAGTGAAACATCTTGTAGTAACATTGGTAGAACATTACGCAGGAAATCTGCATACATTGCACCATTTAGATTGCCATGGATAAAATGGGGGCCAATTAACCTTCCTCCCTTAATGCCACACCATACATTAACTTGCCAAGGTCGCTGCTGTTCCACTTGTCGCTGCCATCGTAGATTTTCCGTTGTCCAATAGTGCATATTATGGCGGTTTAGGTTACCGCTGTTGGTGAATGATGCTTCATCGCTAAATAGAACACATGCAAAAAATCTTTCATCGTCTCGTAATTTCTCTTGTGCCCAGTGGCAGAACTGTTCATGACATTCAAAGTCATTGGCATGCAATTCCTGGTGCATTGAAATATGGTACGGGTGCAATCAATGTTGATGTAGCATTCTCAACACCGACGTTTTTGAGATTCCCAATTCTCGCGCAATTTGTCTGCTACTGATGTGTGGATTAGCTGCCCCAGCAGCTGAAACACCTACTAGGGCATCATCATTTGTTGCAGGTCATGGTTGATGTTTCACATGTGACTGGACACTTCCTGTTTCCTTAAATAATGTAACTATCCGGCGAATGGTCCCGACACTTCAATGATGTTGTCCAGGATACCGAGCAGCATACATAGCACACGCCCCTTGGGCATTTTGATCACAATAGCCATACATCAACACGATACCAACCTTTTCCGCAATTGGTAAACGGTCCATTTTAACACGGGTAATGTATCACGAAGCAAATACCGTCCGCACTGGCGGAAAGTTATGTGATACTACATACTTATATGTTTGTGACTATTACAGCAGCTGGCCGAAGTGGCCGAGCGGTGCTAGGCGCTACAGTCTGGAAACGCACGACCGCTACGGTCGCAGGTTCGAATCCTGCCTTGGGCATGGATGTGTGTAATGTCCTTAGGTTAGTTGGGTTTAAGTAGTTTTAAGTTCTAGGGGACTGATGACCTCAGAAGTTAAGTCCCATAGTGCTCAGAGCCATTTGAACCATTTTTGACTATTACAGCTTCATCTATCCCAAAGTGAAAAAGGGGTCCAGCTAAAACATTCACATTTCTTTACGTACTACATGAATATGTAATAAAAAATGGGGGCTCCTATTTTTAAAAAATGCAGTTGATATGAGTTTGACCTATGGCAGTGCCATTTAGCAGGCCAACCATAGCGCCATCTGGTTTCTCCCTTCAAGCTAGACGAATTTCGTTCTTTGTAGTTTTTTCATTTCATGCTTATTTCGTGAGATATTTGGCCCAGTCACTATCAATGGACTACCCTGTAGAAAGCTGTGGATTGCTGTGTTATAAAGGTTAAATTATGTGTTTGCATTGGTAGCACTGTCAAAAATAGTATCGTATCTTTTCATAGTATAAACATGCTTTGTATATCAAAGTGCTAACGTTTTTCCGAGGAGAAGTGATGAATAGACTGGTAAATCTCTCAAAAAGTATGACTCCAAAATGAAGTGTTTTTAAGAAATGTGGGTTTCATGGTAATAAATTTTTGAATAAAGAGAAACATTGTGTTCAGCATGTGGTGTGTGAAGTTGCAGACAATGAAATACTGGCAAACTCATGAGTATCTAGCGAAACACCCATTAGTGCTTCGAAGATTAAAATAAAACATAGTGATAACACAGTTATCTCAAAACAAAACTCATGTAAACGGTAGGTTAGGTTATATTCTGATACATTTACACATCCTAACAGGGGTGTTATGTGAATGTGTGTGCTGTATGTATGTGGAGGGCCAGTTAGTTTACATGAAGACATTGAGGTATCAAATGGACTAGCCAGGAAACTTACCATTAATTCTGCCATTTGTAAATACACTCATTCATTTTGGAATTCTGATAAGTGTAAAGATAATTATTTTGACGTAAATGTTAGGTGGTTTTATGGATTGAGAGCTATTGGCAAAGGACACACTGCAGCAGAAACAATGTGTGTCGTGATGTATATGCCACGCCCACTTTGTAAAATGGACAAGTATGCAGGATTTATTGGAGCTGCTGTGAAATCCACTGCATGTGAGTCAATTAAGGGTGCTACAAATGAAGCTGCTGAAATAAACGATGGTATGATTGTCATATCAGTAGCTTTTGGGGCACTTGGTAGAAGCGCAGCTGCAGTTCTAAGAATTCTGTTGCTACAGTGACCAGTGTTGATACTGGAAAGCTAATAGATTTCCAGATTTTAACCAAACATTGTTATAAGTATAAATCAGGGAATGAAGAAGGGCATATCTGTGACAGAAATTATGAAGGACAACTAGTCGTACGGAGGCCTGTGCAGCTGTTGAAATTTATAATCGATCTGTAAACTAAAGGGGAGTGTGTTACACTAAGTTCTTAGGTTATGCAGACTCAAATGCATATAACAGTGTAGTAGCCACTCAGCCTTATGGTGAGAAGCTTATCACAGAACTGGAATGTGTTGCTCATGTCCAGAAGAGGATGGATACCAGATTGAGGAAGTTGAAACAAAGTTTGAGAGACAAGAAACTTTCAGGTGGTAAGACCATAAGAAGCAGGCTGACAGACAACATGATTGATGAACTACAACAGTATTATGAGATTGCCATTAGAAATAATACTGAGGATTTGTTGAAAATGAAGCAGGCAGTATGGGCTACCTTCTTCCAGAGACTGTCAGCTGATGATAAACCAGTACACCATCTTTGCCCTCCTAGATCTGGTTCATGGTGCAATTACCGCAATGCCCAGTACTCAAACAGGTCATACAGCCATAAACATTCTATCCCAGCAGCAGTTGTGGATATCATAAAACCTGTTTACAGAGACCTGGCAATCCTGAATTATTGAAGAAGTGTCTGCATTGTCAGACTCAAAATCCCAGTGAGTCGTTCAATAATCTTATTGTGTCAGTGTCGTTGTAACTGCCATCTGCGTCACGTCTGCTGTGCAGCGAGCTATGCTAATTGAAGTATTAACTCTATTTTTCTTACTTGTCACTTCCTTTTCCGTGTGTTTTTGCTTTTAGGAAGCTTTAATTGTCGGGTGCTAGTAATAGTGTTCCATAGATTTCGTGTTTGTTTTGAATACAGTCAGAGAGAGTCCGTTTAGTCAGCCATAGTGCCAGTAGTGCTAGTGTTTGTTTTCAATACAGTCCAGAGACAGGTAGTGCTATTTTCATTGTTTTCTACAGGAAGTGTCTAGTAACCACAGTTTAGTCAACTATCAGCCGCCTTTAGTGAATTAGCAGTCTAGTTATAAGTTGATTAACTCTCTACATTAAATTGATTTCTTATGATGGATAGGATGTGTGACTGCTGTGTACGGACACAGGAGGAGCTGGCCACTGTTCGCAAACAGCTGAATGTGTTGAAGCCGCGGTTAGCCATCTTCAGGCTGCTGCCTCAGAGTGTAGCGGCAGTGGGGAGTCTGGTGCTTTGCATGGTACACACCAGGTGTTACATTACATGCTTCACCCACTGACCCTGCTGTCAAGACATCTTTGCGGCTACCGGGCACGGTTGGGCCACCCTCTTCCCAAGGGGAGTGGCGGGTTCAGCGGCATTCGCGGCGCATGAGGCGGAGGGTCAGTGTGGAGGCTGGCCGTGTGGCATCGCCCGTTCTGCCTGTGAGTGGACATGTGGCCACTCCTTCAGCAAGGTCCGAGGAGGCACATGGGGGGAGGGGTATATTAGTTATTGGGAGCTCCAACGTTAGGCGGGTGATGGAGCCCCTTAGGGAAATAGCGGAAAGGTCGGGGAAGAAGGTCAGTGTTCACTCTGTCTGCTTGCCGGGGGTCTCATCCGAGATGTGGAGGAGGCCGTGCTGGCAGTGATAGAGAGCACTGGGTGCACCCGACTGCAAATTGTTGCTCATGTCGGCACCAATGACTCCTGCCGTCTGGGTTCAGAGGTCATCCTCAGTTTGTACAGGCAGTTAGCGGAGTTGGTGTAGGCGGAAAGCCTCGCGGGGTGGAATCTGAGCTAGCTACTTGTTGTATCGTTCCCAGAACCGATAGTGGTCCTCTGGTTTGGAGCCGAGTGGAAGGCTTAAACCAGGGGCTCAGACGATTCTGCGGAGATCTGGGGTGCAAATTTCTTGACCTCCGCTATCGGGTGCAGAAATGTAGGGTCCCCCTGAATAGGTCACGCGTGCACTACATGCAGGAAGCGGCTACAAGGGTAGCGGAGTATGTGTGGAGTGCACATGTGGGTTTTTTAAGTTAGAGAACTCCCTCCCTAGGCCCGACAAGACACCTCCTGAGATGCGGCAAGGTAGGAGTAGACAAAATGCAGCAGGGAATAACAATATTAATGTGCTAATAGTAAACTGCAGGAGCGTCTATAGAAAGGTCCCAGAACTGCTCTCATTAATAAACGGTCACAATGCCCACATAGTACTAGGGACAGAAAGTAGGCTGAAACCAGATGTAAACAGTAATGAAATTCTAAACTCAGATTGGAATGTATACCGCAGAGACAGGCTGGACAGTGAAGGGGGAGGCATGTTTAATGCGATAAGAAGTGCAATAGTATCGAAGGAAATTGATGGAGATCCGAAATGTGAAATAATTTGGGTGAAGGTCATGGTTAAAGCAGGCTCAGACATGGTAATTGGATGTCTCTATAGGCCCCCTGGCTCAGCAGCTGTTGTGGCTGAGCACCTGAAGGATAATTTGGAAAATATTTCGAGTAGATCTGCCCACCATGTTATAGTTCTGGGTGGAGATTTTAATTTGCCGGATATAGACTGGGAGACTCAAACTTTCATAATGGGTGGCAGGGACAAAGAATCCAGTGAAATTTTTTAAGAGCTTTATCTGATAACTACCTTGAGCAGTTAAACAGAGAACTGACTCGTGGCGATAACATATTAGACCTTCTAGTGACAAACAGACCCGAACTATTTGAAACAATTAACGCAGAACAGGGAATCAGCGATCATAAAGCGGTTACTGCAGCGATGATTTCAGCCGTAAATAGAAATATTAAAAAAAGGTACGAAGATTTTTCTGGTTAGCAAAAGTGACAAAAATCAGATATCAGAGTACCTAATGCCTCAACACAAAAGTTTTGTTTTAAGTACAGATAGTGTTGAGGATCAGTGGACAAAGTTCAAAACCATCGTACAATATGCGTTAGATGAGTATGTGCCAAGCAAGATCGTAAGAGATGGAAAAGAGCCAGCTTGGTACAACAACCGAGTTAGAAAACTGCTGCGGAAGCAAAGGGAACTTCACAGCAAACATAAACGTAGCCAACACCTTGCAGACAAACAAAAATTACGTGAAGTGAAATGTAATGTGAGGAGGGCCATGCGAGAGGCGTTAAATGAATTCGAAAGTAAAGTTCTATGTACTGACTTGGCAGAAAATCCTAAGAAATTTTGCTCTTATGTCAAAGCGGTAGGTGGATCAAAACAAAATGTCCAGACACTCTGTGACCAAAAAGGTACTGAAACAGAGGATGATGGACTGAAGGCTGAAATACTAAATGTCTTTTTCCAAAGCTGTTTCACAGAGGAAGATTGCACTGTAGTTCCTTCTCTAGATTGTCGCACAGATGACAAAATGGTAGATATTGAAATAGATGACAGAGGGATAGAGAAACAATTAAAATCACTCAAAAGAGGGAAGGCCGCTGACCTGATGGGATACCAGTTCAATTTTACACAGAGTATGCGAAGGAACTTACACCCCTTCTTGCAGCAGTGTACCGTAGGTCTCTACAAGAGCGTAGCATTCCAAAGAATTGGAAAAGGGCGCAGGTCATCCCCGTTTTCAAGAAGGGACGTCGAACAGATGTGCAGAACTATAGACCTATATCTCTAATGTCGATCAGTTGTAGAATTTCAGAACATGTATTATGTTCGAGTATTATGATTTTTCTGTAAACTAGAAATCTACTCTGTAGGAATCAGCATGGGTTTCGAAAAAGACGATCGTGTGAAACCCAGCTCGCACTATTCGTCCACGAGACTCAGAGGGCCATAGACACGGGTTCCCAGGTAGATGCTGTGTTTCTTGACTTCCGCAAGGTGTTCGATACAGTTCCCCGCAATCATTTAATGAACAAAGTAAGAGCATATGGGCTATCAGACCAATTATGTGATTGGATTGAAGAGTTGCTAGATAACAGAACGCAGCCTGTCATTCTCAATGGAGAGAAGTCTTCCAAAGTAAGAGTGATTTCAGGTGTGCTGCAGGGGAGTGTCGTAGGACCGTTGCTATTCACAATACACATAAATGACCTTGTGAATGACATCAGAAGTTCACTGAGGCTTTTTGCAGATGATGCTGTGGTATATCGAGAGGTTGCAACAATGGAAAATTGCACTGAAATGCAGGATGATCTGCAGCGAATTGATGCATGGTGCAGGGAATGGCAATCGAATCTCAATGTAGACAAGTGTAATGTGCTGCGAATACATAGAAAGAAAGATCCCATATCATTTAGCTACAATATAGCAGGTCAGCAATTGGAAGCAGTTAATTCCATAAATTATCTGGGAGTATGCATTAGGAGTGATTTAAAATGGAATGATCATATAAAGTTGATCATCGGTAAATCAGATGCCAGACTGAGATTCATTGGAAGAATCCTAAGGAAATGCAATCCAAAAACAAAGGAATTAGGTTACAGTACACTTGTTCCCCCAATGTTTGAATACTGCTCAGCAGTGTGGGATCTGTACCAGATAGGGTTGATAGAAGAGATAGAGAAGATCCAACAGAGAGCAGCATGCTTCGTTATAGGATCATTTAGTAATCATGAAAGCATTACGGAGATGTTAGATAAACTCCAGTGGAAGACTCTGCGGGAGAGACGCTCAGTAGCTCGGTATGGGCTTTTGTTGAAGTTTCGAGAACATACCTTCACTGAGGAGTCAAGCAGTATATTTCTCCCTCCTACGTATATCTCACGAAGAGACCATGAGGATAAAATGAGAGAGATTAGAGCCCGCACAGAGGCATACCGACAATCCTTCTTTCCACGAACAATACGAGACTGGAATAGAAGGGAGAACCAATAGAGGTACTCAAGGTAGCCTACACCATCAGGTGGCTTGAGGAGTATGGATGTAGATGTAGATGTAGACCAAAAAATGTTTTTCTTGTAATGAAGACACTAAAGTGGGGGTCAGTCATGCTGTTATTGCTTTTAATGATGGCAACATTGGTAGAGTGAAAGTGCTACAACATATGGGAATTAATTCTGGAGCAAACTGCATCAGAGAATTTGAAGGGATGGACAAGGTTTGCACTGGTAAAGCAGAGTATGCAGCACAGTTGGCCACTACGGAGTCCAGAAAGAAGAAAACAAAAAAAACTTAAAAAAGATCAAGAGGATGATATACAGTATGGTGCAGGGTGCTTCTGAGTGACTAAAAATAAAATGTTAAGCATATATTGAGTTACAGTCTATTGAAACTTTAAAAACTCTTCCTGAAAATTTACATTTTCTCTTGCATTTTTCCCTAAATCTCCGAAACTACGGCAAGTAGCAAATTCAAATTTTCAGGGAGTAATGACATATGTATCCTGAGTCTTCTGAACTAAAAGAAAAACATAATGTTATGTATAAATAAAATTATTTAGAATAACATACAAAAAGGTACACAAAATTTTAACTGTGTAATTAAAAAATTGTATTTCCAAAAGCAGTGGCTGAAATGCAATTATTGTAAGACTCAGAACATATAGTTTAATGTCCTGTAAAAGTTTCTTGTCAATGGCTACAGTTGTTCCTGAAGTACAGGAAAGTTAAGTCACTAAATGTAACATTGTCAGGATAGGGCGTTCAAACTCCCCTTAATGCACATTTTCTCCTTCCTCCACTTGGTGAGCAACACATTTATAGTATTTTCACAACAGCAGTACCTATTTTCTTACAATTTCTTTTTGCAGGCATACCATGTCCCGGGCTTCAAGGGACGTGTGGGATTTATTACCTCAATGAGTGAACACTTCTGTGGCACGTGCAACCGTTTACCGATAACAGCTGATGGCAATTTGAAGGTGTGTCTCTTTGGGAATTCAGAGATATCTCTCAGGTGAGTGATGAAACATAGAATAATCATGTCCAAGTGAAAATTCATGCGAGGAAACCATAAAATTACTAGAAGACTGACAGACTGATCAGTATTTTACCTTCAGGAGGTGAAATTCCAAAACTTCTTATAGACACATTTGTTCCTCTTGTCCTCACATTAGTTGTGGAGTCCGAGTGACCTTCCAGACCTTCAGAAACTTATCCCTCTTTCCTCTCTCATGAAGGAACTGATAGTTCCAAATGCTGAGTATAGAATAATACTTTCAAGCTGTTTGCCATGCACATTAGGTATGTGGTTGGTATATGGAAGAGATAAACTGCAGTTAAATCCAGCAGGTATGAAATGAGTAATCTTTTCTTGAAGTTTTCAGCTTGCACCCTCCTCCCTCCCAGACATACAAACCAGATACCTCTAGCTAAATAATTTGTGAGTATATATAATTTGCCTCTGTCAACATCATGTTACACTAACCTATTTGTTAGATTAAATTAAAGGAAAGTAATCAGAACTGGAAATTATGTAAAGACATTTTTAGCTATGTCCCTATGTTGTATTAAAGTTAACACAGTATTTCTGTCCGTGTGATGGTAACTATGATTCGCCAGCCACCGTTGCCGAGCGGTTCTAGGCGCTTCAGTCCAGAACTGCGCGACTGCTACGGTCGCAGGTTTGAATCCTGCCTTGGCTCAGATGTTAAGTCCCATAGTGCCCAGAGCCATTTGAACTGTGATTCATGATTATCAGAGTCTATATGTTCCAAATAAAAATTGGAACTTCATGTGTATAAATGTACAAATTATTAGACAATGGGACCAACAACTGACACTTTTAAATTGATGACTAGACTAAGAGATTAATAATAGGAAAAAAACTGCAAGATACTTGGCGATAAGTTTGTTTCAGGACAAGGTAAGGGGGGTGAGGGGTGGGAAAATCAGCTCTCTCTTTGTGAGCATACCAGAAATCCTTTATCAACCGAAGGTAAAATAAGATATAAAAATACAGGGTCAAACAATTAATTTAAGTATCTTAAAAACCAAATGACTAATAAAATTGGAAGCTAAGAAAAGTAAGTTCGTAGTAAGTAGGGTGAAACACAGGGGGCTGCAACATATTGCCATTGTTGTTTGACTTGTCTATCAAAGAAAAAAGAAATGGATCAAAAGAAAATAAAAGTGAGAATGGAAATGTATCAGAAGCAAATAGGAATAAGCAAGGAACATATTCTTTAATAAAAAAAAAAAAGTGACATGTGAGGCAGATGTTCCTACAATTTTATGTTCAAAGCACAGCAGTCTGTGAAAGCAAAATATTTATGACATTGAAAAAAGAAAATCAATGAGTGAAAAGTGTGTGTAGGTGAATTGTGGTGAAAGACTGGATATTGGAACTTCTGTTAGGCTGCCCAGTATTAGTTAACTTGGTAGTAAAGGAGCAAGTTTGCAAGGGCAGATAACTGTTTGGCTACGTAAAATAGAGTGGGAGTATGGAAAAGCTAGTCCAAGATAGGATGAAAAAGATAACAGCAACTTAAAAAATGAATTGATAAGTTACCATGAACCCCATTCCAATCTAGTGAATCCAGTGGTTGACAATATCTTGTGACATTCGCCTATAAGGCTCAAACAATAATTGCTAAATAAAATTACAAAATGTTGACAAGACTGTATCTAAGCTGTCACTCTCTTTTGAAACAAGGGTGTTTAAACCAAGAAACACGCAGGAAAGCAGGGACAACTCGCACACTAGAGGAGGATGGGAAGTATCATTGAAGGAGTGAGCATAAACCGTGTGGAATATGTGTGGTACAAGTAATAGTAAAAAAAAAAAAAAAAAAAAAAAAAAAAAAAAAAAAAAAAAAAAAAAAAACGAAGAAGAGGAAGAGGAAAAGTCTTGATCTGGAAACAAGGGAATAAAAATTTGCCATGTGAAGAGACAATATGATACTGTGCTGATGAGTGTGTACAAGTGGTGATATACAATATACATAGATAAAGGAACTCTGCATTGGGCCCAGAAGACCACGCAATGCTCTTCGAGAGATGTCCTCTACTATAAATCTATGGAGAGTTAGGGGGTCAGTATACAACTCTCCAGGCTGTTATCAACTTCCAGAAGTTGAAGACACTACTTCTCACTTGAGTATCTCCTCAGCTGGAACTACAAGCAGAGTGTACCCTATTCCAGTCTGTCCACCGAGCAGAATTTCCCGGCTCTACAAGGAATTGAACCTGATCGCTTTCTATGGCACGCCTGTGGCATACTGACTGTGTGGCTGTGGCAAGAGTCATAATATACACTTGTGAACAATTGAGTTATAGCTATTCTGTTTATTGGGGAGAGAGTATGTATATAGCCACTGTGAATGAAACAGTTTAGTGTATCATAACTGTAATGTATTCAGACCTCGTACTTGTTGTGTGAGAGCGCAGTGTCTTAGACACTTGTAGTGTTTGTCTTAGCATGTACTAACCGGTGTGCCTTACTTTCTAGTATTTTTAATTGTATATCATTACTGGTGCCTCTGGCACTTTTGTGTTGCAATAGCAATAGCTTGCAATAGCAAACATTGAGTCAACCATGGTTTTTGGATTAGAAGTAGAGGTCAGCTGGGTTGACATTTGGAATAGAGTGATGGGAAGTGGACAATAAGCAGTTATATCGAAGGGTGCATTATTTGATATGTTAAGGTTAATTACAAAATGTGAATTGGAGAATTTTTCACGTTGAGCAGAAGTAACTTTACAGGACCAGGTGTCAAATTACACATGATCAGTGTGAATCCCTATAGTCATCATGAACACTGGCACACAGAATAATTTATAGGTAGCCTTGCTGTATATAAAAAATCAGATTTGTGCTGAACTGTCATGAACAAACTGTCACTTCTCTGGAATAAATAGACTCTGATTTGTTAATTACATCTGTGTAAATGAAAAATATAGGAAAACATAGATTGCTGCTTACTGCAAAGGAGACATGTTACATTGTAGACAGGCACAATTAAAAAGGCACTTACACAAAGCTTTCGGCCACAGCCTTCATCAGCAAAAGAGATACAGAGAAACACACACATTCATACACACAGGCAAGCACATGTCACACACATATGACTGCCAACTCCAGCAGCTTGCCCCTAGCTGCTGGACTTGGCAGTTTTTTTTCTCTGTGTGTGTGCAGGGAAAGATAGATCACTATTTACCATAAAGAAAACAAAGTTGCACCAGGCACAACACACAAGCAATCATTACGTATCCTGTTTCAGACCTCACGCCCTCCTTTTTTAACTTAGCGCGTGCCTTTCGGCTTCCTCTCATTGTGTCTAGGCTGTCTTGTCTAGACACAACAATTTTTGGCGACAAGTCAACGGAAAGGGTCTTGTTCTTTCAAATTGCTTACATTTACTTGTGTCATGGCTTCGCCAGATGTACTGTCCGAATTTTATCACTTGCAGAATCAGCAGACGCAGGCGTTATTGGATGCCCTTGGACGGCTCGTCCAGGGTCAACGTGAACTGCACAACGATGCGGCAGCCACCGCTCTACTACTACCGCAGCCACAACTTGCAGTTGCACCGACTTTTAGGCCGTTTGACCCAGCTAAGGAAACATGGACGGAGTGGTCACGCCAGTTTGGATTTCATCTCGCCGCCTACAGAATTCAAGGTAACGAGCGGCAGCCTCATTTATTGGCATGTGTAGGGGTGCAAACGTACCGTGTGATAGTGAAATTATTTCCCCAATGCGACGTAGCAACTCTGTCCTACGAAGAACTTTTGTCTGCTTTAGATGCCTATTTCAAGGAAACAGTTAATGTAGTTGCAAAAAGGTATACGTTCTTTCGTACAAAACGTACGGCCGGTCAAACTAATAGGGAGTGGGTTGCAACATTGCAAGGCCTACAAGGGATTGTGCTTTTGAGTGTGAATGTGGACTCCCTTATTCAGATACAATGGTCCGTGATGCAATTGCACAGAACGTTTCTGATGTTCGTATATGGGAACAGATTTTGAAACTAGTTAATCCCTCCCTTCAGCAAGTGATAGACATATTAGATAGACAAGACACACTTCACTTTGCTCAGGAATCATTTGCAACTTCGCCAGCCGTGTGTAACATTAACCAGCCCGCCGGGCGCGCTGCACGGCCCGGTAAACTGCCCTCGCGCACGTCCACGCAGCTGCCACTACGCTCTAAACCAGGTGTGCCGCGACAGCATACAACTGCAGTAAAATCATGCCCGCGGTGTGCTACTAGACATTCGCGTGAAAATTGCCCGTCACGCCAAGCTATTTGCTTTTTCTGTAATAAGAAAGGACATGTTCAAAGTGTTTGCCAGAAAAAGCTCAGATCAGACAATCACAACCATTCCAGGCCTTTTGCTTCGCGCCGGAATCGAACCAAGGACACTCAGGCTCGTGGACCTTCGCCCATGGACATTCATGTAGTGAATTCCACCCCGTCCAGTGCCACTTTCTCAAACAGTGACAGTGTTCGTCCCACACAAAGTGTGCGTCGTCGTCGCCGGAAATCACGTCAATTAGCAAGTGATGCTGTACCTGTATCAGTTCAAATTGCACGAGACAGTTGCTCTTGTCGTCAGCAGGACAATAAACTTTTTGTAGATTTGGATTTTAATGGAATGGTCATACCATTCCAGCTCAATACCGGAGCTGCAGTTTCGTTGCTCAATCACGACACGTACAAACAACTGGGCAAACCTCCGTTGCGTGCCGCAAATGTTAAGTTAAATAGTTATTCAGGTCAGAATATCCCCTGTGTTAGGACAGTGCAGCCTTCTTGCAACATACAAGGGACAAACAAAAATTGTCTCATTTTACGTTCTTCGTTCTTCTACTGCAGTGAACTTGTTTGGTTTCGATTTATTTCAGTTGTTTAACATGTCTATAGTAAATCAGGTCCTATCAGTGAATCAGACTGTGCCTTCAGACAGTGTTTCTCGTCTGTGTGAAGAATTTGCAGACATTTTTGCGCCGGGCTTAGGTTGCGCTAAAAACTATGAAGCACATTTGGAACTGAAAGTCAACGGGCAACCGAAATTTTTCAGAGCGTGCAATGTTCCTCACGCATTGCATGATGAGGTTGCAAGAACATTACACAATTTAGAATCACAAGGTGTAATTGAACGTGTGCAGGCTTCTCTCTGGGCCTCACCATTAGTAATTTTGCCCAAACCTTCCGGAAAACTGAGACTTTGTGTGGACTTCAAGGCCACTGTGAATCCGCAACTAGTGTTTGCAACTTTTCCATTACCCCGCCTGGAAGATCTTTTTGACAAACTGTGCCCGGGTAAATATTTTTCAAAGTTGGACGTCACAGATGCGTACTTCCAAATGCCAGTGGACGAAGAATCCCAGCGCGTCTTGGTGGTTAACACGCATCTTGGTTTGTACCGATTCAAAAGACTGCCATTCGGGTGTGCATCCGCCCCTGCATTGTTTCAGCAATATTTACAAACTGTTTGTGCATCAGTCCCAACTGCTGCGAACTATCTGGACGATATTGTGATCTCCGGAAAGACAGCAGACGAGCATTTAGCACACCTACGAACATTATTTCAGGTATTGCGACAAAATGGTCTTCGCTTGCGGAAGGACAAATGTGTGTTTTTTGCTCGTGACTTACCATACCTGGGACATGTCATCAATGCCCAAGGCATACATCCGAGTCCAGAGCACCTCCGTGCCATACAAGACTTGCCTTTGCCGCAGAATTTGAAGCAGCTACAGAGTGTGTTGGGTAAAATTAACTATTATCATCGCTTTCTGCGCAATGCCTCTTCCATTTCAGCTACGATTCATAGCTTACGCCGTAAGGGTGTTCCGTTCGTCTGGACGACGGAATGCGAACGCGCCTTTCGCCAGTTGAAATCGGCGTTGCTTTCTAATACTTGCCTTACGCCATTCAATCCCCAGAAACCCCTTTTGTTGATGGTAGATGCATCGGATTTCGGGATCGGTGCTGTGCTTGCGCACAAAGATGGGTCGCATGATCGCCCTATTGCCTTTGCATCCAAATTGCTCTCGTCTGCGCAAAGAAATTATTCACAGATAGAGAAAGAAGCTTTGGCTCTCGTGTTTGGTGTTACTAAGTTCCATGATTTCTTGTATGGTCGTCACTTTACCATCATCACAGACCACAAACCTTTGATGTCGCTTTTTCATCCGAACAAGCCTGTACCTCCGCGTACAGCGCAGAAATTCATTCGCTGGTCTATTTTCCTCTCGCAGTACCGCTACGATATCTTGTATCGGTCCACTGCTAAGCACGGAAACTCCGATGCGTTGTCCCGTTTGCCTGTTGCTGAGGATAGAGCATTCGATTCTTCTGAACTTGCTTGCATGTTCATTGATTCGGAAACCGATGACGTGGTCGACTCGTTTCCGATTGATTTTCGTCGTGTAGCTACAGCCACAGCTGCTGACCCGGTCCTTGCTACCGTTTTGCATTTTGTTGCTACGCAATGGCCTTTGTCAAAGTCTCGGATCGAGGATCCGTTGGTTTGCTGATTTTTTGCTCACAAGGAGAGACTTTTTGTTCGACGCGGTGTTTTGTTGTTGCGTTCTGATAATGATCAGTCCAGAATCGTGGTCCCACGTTCGTTACAGTCCTCTGTTTTACGGCTTCTTCACCGAGGACATTGGGGTATAGTGCAAACGAAACAACTTCCTCGTCAGCACTGTACTTGGTTCGGAATCGATGCTGCAGATTACGAATATGTGTTCTTCTTGCGTGGCGTGTGCCAAAGAACAATCCGCACTGCCGCGGAAATTCTTTGCATGGCCAAGAGCCACTTCCCCTTGGCAACGCTTGCACATCGATTTTGCTGGTCCATTCTGGTATGCTCGGTGGTTTGTTCTGGTAGATGCCTTCAGTAATTTTCCTTTTGTTGTCCGGATGTCTTCCACGACATCAACTGCCACCATCCAAGGGTTGTCTGCATCTTTTGCATTGAAGGTCTTCCGCAGACTATTGTTTCCGACAATGGCTCACAATTCATGTCCGCAGAATTTCAGTCATTCTGCCAGGCCAATGGTATTCAACATCTGACATCCGCGCCGTTTTCGCCTCAGTCAAACGGTGCCGCTGAACGATTGGTCCGGACTTTCAAGTCACAGATGTTGAAGTTGAAAGAGTCGCATTCTCGGGAGGACGCGTTGTTGCTCATTTTGTCTTTGTATCGCTCTCAGCCCCGAGATGGTCGCTCGCCAGCTGAGTTGCTCCACAGTCGTCCTCATCGAACCTTGATGTCTTTGCTGCACCCGCCGCATCAGGTTCCTGTGCAGCGGCAGACTTCTGCTTTTGCTCCAGGCGACGTTGTATTTTATCGCAACTATCGAGGTTCACGGCGTTGGCTCGCAGGGCGCATTCTTCGCTGCCTCGGCCGCGTGATGTATTTGGTTTTGGGGGCCTCTGGTGAGGTGCGTCGGCATCTCAATCAGCTGCACCTCTGTCGTCGCACGGGTTCTGCCGCTCCCCGTCTGCTTTCAGCGACGGTGCCATCCGGTCAGCACCCTGGGGACCCATCTACTGGCTCGCCTCATCCCCAGGTGTTACCAACGATGCCTTCCATTTTGCCCCATGGTGACGCGCCGCTGCCGCCTCCGCCGCCTGTCCAGCTGGTGCCGCCCGCAGTGGACGCTTCGCTGCAGCCACCAAGCGCCTCCCTGGGTCACACGCCGCCGATCGCTTCCCGTGACCAGCTGTCCTCCGCCATGGAACTTTTGCCCGCTACGGACCACATGGAGTCTTCGCGCGTCGGGTACCCCGACGCAATGGAGGTCGACCCTTCGGCCCCTCCTGTCTCTTTACGGGCACATACACCGCATGTTGACGTGCACCCTGGACTAGGTTTTCAGGTGTTTCCTAGCTCCCCTTGGACCGAATGGCCGCGTGCGGGTGGCACAGCCTCGCCTGTTATTAGGCTCCCCACCTCATCGCATACGTCAACATGGGGTTCTCCCCACGGCGGGCGGAAGCCTTATAACACGACCATTCGCCGATTTGCAGGGGAGGAATGTGGTGTCACCACCAGACACCACACTTGCTAGGTGGTAGCTTTAAATTGGCCAGGGTCCATTAGTACATGTCGGACCCGCGTGTCGCCACTGTGTGATTGCAGACCGAGCGCCACCACAAGGCAGGTCTCGAGATACGGACTAGCACTCACCCCAGTTGTACGGACGACTTTGCCAGCGACTACATGGACGAAGCATTGCCCATTAGCCGAGCTGATAGTTAGAATAGCCTTCAGCTAAGTCAATGGCTACGACCTAGCAAGGCGCCATTAGTAACATTGCATGTATATAAAGAGTCTCACTTGTATCACCACAATCTCCAGATGTACCAAAAGGATGGATTAAAGTTAAGTATTCCAGAAGCTACGTACTTTTCTTTATAGCATTCATTACGTATCCTGTTTCAGACCTCACGCCCTCCTTTTTTAACTTAGAGCATGCCTTTTGGCTTCCTCTCATTGTGTCTAGGCTGTCTTGTCTAGACACAACATGAAGCATGCAGGAAGGTCGTCTGTCTGATGATTTGCGGTACATATTGCCAAGGTGGCAGGGAGCAAAATAAGGAGTGATCAAAAAACTTCCATTTTAAGGCTGCATAGTTCAGATCAGATCAGTATGCCACACACACACACACACACACACACACACACACACACACACACACACACACATATCCATCCACACATATACCCTGCTTGTGTCTGTATATGTGCGGATGGATATATGTGTGTGTGTGTGCGAGTGTATACCTGTCCTTTTTCCCCCCTAAGGTAAGTCTTTCCACTCCCAGGATTGGAATGACTCCTTACCCTCTCCCTTAAAACCCACATCCTTTCGTCTTTCCCTCTCCTTCCCTCTTTGCTGATGAAGCAACTGTGGGTTGCGAAAGCTTGAATTTTGTGTGTGTGTTTGTTTGTGTGTCTATCAACATACCAATGCTTTCGTTTGGTAAGTTACATCATCTTTGTTTTTAGATATATTTTTCCCATTTGGAATGTTTCCCTGTATTATATTATATATCAGTGCTTTCCTCTCCCACAACTATCCTGCAGACCTTGTCCACAAACAGATCTCCCAAGCAATACATTCCTCCCCACCCAACAACAATGGTACTACCCCCAGACCACACAGAAGCATCCCCCTTGTCACCCAATATTATCCTGGCCTCGAATACATCAACTAATTACTCCGCCAGGGATATGACTTTCTCAAGTCAAGCCCTGAAATGAGATCATCCCTTGACAATATTCTCCCCACACCACCCAGAGTTGCCTTTTGCCAACCCCCTAACCTCCGTATCATCCTTGTCAAACCCTACAATATTCCCAGAGCACCTTCTCTACCCAGTGGTTCCTACCCCTGTAACCGACCCCGATGCAAAACCTGAATCCACTTTCCCTTCTTCCCCTTTTTTCCCCTCTCTCCTCCCTGATGAAGGAACGAAGTTCCGAAAGCTAGGATACGTCAATTTTCTGTTCTGTTTTGTGTATGTATCGGCTGTACTGAGCTGAGGTAAGTACTGGCCAGGCCCTCTATCTCTTTGTTAGTATTTGTTTCATATATATAAACACACACATACACACACACACACACACACACACACACACACACACACACACACACACACACACAGACAGACAGGGTGATGCGTATTAACATTTAAAAACCTCCAAAGCACTGTAGATGACCCTGAGACAAGTAATTTAATACAAGACACATGGGATCACAAATGTTGGATACGATACAAATGTTGGGAAATGTGTCAAAAGTGAATGATAAATGTCACCAGATGATGTACCTTGTCATGCTTGCAGTGGTAGAGCCTCTCGGTCTGTCACACTTGATCATCCCAACCCAAGTCAAGTATTCATATCATTGTGGCTACGGACACACATGTGCGACTTTAGTGATGGCGTTCAGGATTTGAGTCTTGCATCTGGCAGGCAGTATTTTTTCATTGTGTTTAACAATTATGTATTTATATTGAAGTTTATTATTTTATTTACCGATCTTGCAGTTTCCTTGATTTCTTGCAAAGTACAGTACAAATCAAAACCTACCGTATTGCATAAAAAGTAGATGAGTATAAACTTCAGAATAGCATCATTGCCATTAAATGACCTATGTTTTCTTTACTAACTAATGTCTGTAAACAAAAAGAGGACAGAAGCAAAAAACACAAAATCAGAACTGCTTTTGCTTGATTACAGCAGGGACAGTAATTTCGTAACATCTACATTTACAACAGATCATATTTACAAAATGTTTTCGAAATTTGCTCTGTTTGCTCAAATGAAAGTATTGCACTGCTCAGTCATTCCTTTACACTCAACCCCGACTGCTGCACATGCTGTGGGGTATGTCATCTGGTTATGTCATATGTTCAGTGTTTCTCGCCAATTTTTGGGGTATTTTGAAATGTACAAAAAGGCAAATGCAGAAAATTATCACATTTGGCTGCACATTACCTGCATCACAGAAAAATAATGTATACGAATCTTCTCAGATTTTCCACTGAATAACTTTGTGCAAGCCTCACAATATTTCAGCAACACAACTGTTCGTCATCTTCAGGTAGTGGTGGGTCCTGTCATCACTGCTGCAAGATGTGACTGGTGATATTTGCACAGCAGAACTGAAATTTGTCAGGCTAGAAGCAGGAGTACGAAGGCACTCCCAGTTGGATGGAAATGCCATTCATAGTAGCCTTCTGCTTATGTGTTGTGGGCAATGACTGCACTTCTGGACACTCGTGTGGTTAAACGCTGAATTAACTCTCTGCAAGGTGCTGCATCAGGTCATACATCGGAGGATCTGGTTTCTACTGTTTTAATTTCATGGCAGTCAGTGCTGGATTCTGGGCAGTGCTTAGTCAAAATTCCATATTCCTGTTGGTAAGATTGCCCACCATATGGATACATGCCTCATTCTTAAAAACACAATCCTAGAGTGATGATCCTGAGAATAAAATTTCAGTCCTCTTGGGAAACATGTGGTGCCCTGTATTCAGGCAGTGCTCTGCTACCACTAATTTACTGGGTGGCATTTTTGTCAGCACTGTTGAACACAGTGTTCTTGCACAATGTGAGGTGTCTGCCCTATATAAGATTTCCCATAATGGCATCAGATCTTATATATGATCTGTGTTTTCTAAGGTCAAGATTGTCTTTAACTGAACACAAACAATTCCTTAGTTTTGCTGGTAGACAAAAAACACACTTGATTCTGTTTCTCTTAGTGATTCTTTCTATTTTTGAAAACATGCCACTGAAATATGGTAGGAAAGCCATTTGCAGTGCTTGTCTAAGTAACTTCATTTACATCCCTACACTGAACTTGCTTTGCTCAGAACACATTGCAAATCTGTTTACAAGAATAAACATTCTGCTGGAACACTGTTCTTAGGTGTTACAGTTCACCAGGCAGACTGTCGGTATCTGAGATCACGTGTGCTCTATGTGCCAGGGAGTGTAAGACACCACCACATTGTGCAGGGTGACGGCAACTTTTGGACCGCAAATATAACTCTGCGTGTATCAGTTTGCAGTAGAGACTAAGCCCCAGTGTTCTGTCAGCTTTTCTTCTAACCGTGACATCCAGGAATGGTAAGCTGCTATCTTTTTGTACTTCCACAGTGAACTGAATATTTAGATGGACCGAGTGCAAATGCTGCAGGAACATAGGTAGTGTCTGTATTATGTGGGCCACACCACAAATGTCTCTTCAGCATTCTGCCAGAAGGAGGAATGTTGGATATTTACTAAGGGAAATAGAGGATCTCCCATGGGAACACTGTCCACTTGATTAAAGTAGTTGGTGTTACATAAGAAATAGGATGAGGTATGCACATTTTTAAACAGCACCACAATTTCTTTCTCAAACTTGCTGCTAATAACCTCTAATGAGGGCTGCAGGGCACTTTTGTAAGTAATGATATAACATTTGAGCTAACTAAAAGATCTGAAAGTTCTAGTTTAAGCATTTTCAGGTATTCTATGAAATCCTCTGAATTCTAAATATGATGGTCATAGTCATCCACATGATAAATTTCAAAGCTGTCATGTGGAAATTGCCAGTTCCATCTTGCAGCAGTGATGGTGGAAATCACCATCACCTGAAGATGCCAAAACGTTGTGTCACTGAAATATTGAGGGAGGGACTTGCATAATGTTATCTGGTGGGGAACCCAAAGTGGTTTTGCAACAGATCTATCAGGCAAGCCTGAAAAGTCACATATACTCCAAGCAGTAAGTACCTATTGTAAAATGGTCACATTAGTGAGCTTCACAATTAATTAACAGTTTATCAATAAATTTGGCTTCATTTTGCAAGAAATTGTGCTGTGTTCCACTACTCCCTCTTCAACAAAACTAATGTCAGTTTCTGCTCCACCTCTTCAGCCCGAGATCCTATGTATACTCTTGAGCATTTGTGTAAGATACCTGTTTATTTATAAAAATAAAAGTAACTTCTATCATGACTTTCCCATTTTTGTCCAGTGGGTTTGTTATCCTGCTGTTGCCTACTGCAGACTACAAGATTACTGTTGAAGATTTCTGCAAAGTTTTTCTTCCTTTTTAGTGTACCAACATTTCACTGTGTGGTGTTGGCCTGGTACTGTTTAACGGGTGTTTTAACTGTTGTTTCAGAGATGCAATACGAAGCAAATGCAGTGAGGATGACTTGCTTGCCATGATTGGGGCAGCAGGGAGAAGAAAGAAGAAACAACATGCAGGTAAGATACATTACAGCAAATGTAACTCTATAGATAGAAAGAAAATTTCTGCTTAACAAGTCATAGCAAACATAAGAGCAAAACAGAACGAAAAACAACAGTGATAGAACCTGAGTTTTTTGTGTAAAATTGGATTTAATTTTTTATTTAGTATTCATTCTGATTAATGCCCATTGGTCAACAGTACATTTCAGCCCTAGAATTTGGTTCTGCAAGGTCCACCAGATAACCATATATGGCTGTTGTAACTCCTTTATTGGACTTCAGAAGTTTTCCAGCAACAAATCTTTTTTTTTTCTTTCTTTCTTTTTTTTTTCTTTTTTTAAAAATAGCTAAAATGCAGAAAACATCATAAAGGAAACACTCACAGAAAAGCGTCAGTGTCCTTGAAACAATGGAAACTCCAGTAGGAATATCAACAATGTTGGAAAAGACAGATTACTACTTACTGATGAAGGCTGTGGCTGAAAGCTTTGTGTAAGTTTCTTTTAATTCTGCCCATCTGCAGCCTAAGGTATCTTCTTTATGGTAAGTAACAGTCTGTCTTTTCCTTCATTATTCATTAGTGTTCTTTGTTTTTATTGCTGTTTAGCAAGCATCGTGTGGTACATAAGGGATGTGAATAGCGTCAGATGTTGAATCATCACTCTGGAGGATATGAAGGTGCTGCATATTGGTGTGAGACAGCATTATCTGATGAGAGTTTGAAAGAAACCTCATTGTGGATGTCCATTTGGTCGCCTGGTTAAACCTTGCAACATCTGTATTTTTGGAGTATTTGGATCTGACAGTGGCCTGATGTTGGAAAGTAAGGGCATACTCATCATCAATCTTCCAGTTGACTACATCAGACCGCTACAAGGGAGCATCACTGTGTAGTGTACTGAGTACATTGTAATCTGTTCATGTCTGTGACTGCCATCTGAGAACAAGTACAGTAAACTCTCGTGCAGCTACACTTTTGGCTAGCTAGATTGACGCTTGACAAGTTTCAATTTGCATGCACCTGGAGCCAAGCATTTGCTAGTGTTTTTTGGCAATCTACTGCTAATCAGTGCACTGGTGCGTGTCAAAAGTCCAAGTATCATCAATTCGTGCGTGTGTTGGTTGAAGCTCTAGTGTGTTTCTTATTCGTATGCCACTGCCATCTATTGGAACTCCTTGGAAGTACAGTACATACAGTATTGTTCTATGCAGCGCAACGTAGCCCTGTCGAAACCGACAATTAGAGTGCGCCGCCTAACACTTTCCACTTGTTGTCGGTACACCAAAGCTGAGTGTTTAACAGTGAACGTACAACACCCTGTTGTGTTGCCACGTGGGCTTGGGTAGAACAGAGGAAATGGCATAGATGTATCGAATGCTTTCATTTGATGGCTGCCACAGCCTGGTTTCAAAAATCAAAAGTTTGTCTAGTGCATCTCGAGTGTTGTCAAGTTTTGCATCTGTGTGTTTCTGATTTGAGGTTTTGTGCTCCCACTATGTGCCTTAAAGTGTCCAGAGATAAAAGGGGCCAAAAACCATAAAGGACTCAGTCGAGTGTCTGTAAAAAGAACACTGAACGTGACTACGGGCACAAAACATAAAACGAATGTGATCTTGTTGGAAAAAGAGCTTCACACTTTGCAGAGAATTGATGCTGGTGAGCCACCCACAAAAGTTGCTGCAGAGTAGGAGTACAATTACTGATCGGAAGACAAATCGATCAGGAATTGAAAAATTTTGTTCCATCCAAGCATTGGGCAGCGCAGTGAAATCTTGAAAAACAATGAGAAAAGGTGCACATCCTCAGTTAGAAGAGGCATTATTTTTGTGGCACGAATAAATAAGAGCCAAAGATGTGTCAGTTTCACGTCCTCTACTTTGTCAAAATGAGCTGATGAGCTGATTGAAGGAAAGAAGCAAGAATTCCTCGGAAGTAATGGCCGGCAGGATTGTTTCAAGAAGCGGCATGGCATTCATGAAATTGCCATCAGTGCCAAATCATTATCTGGGGATGAAGCTGCTACGCTGATTTTAAGAAGAAACTGCACACAATCATTGACAAAGGAGGTTATACTGGCAATCAACTTTACAAATGTGATGAGACTGAGTTGAATTACAAAATGCTGCCAACGAAAACCCTTGCCTCTAAAGAAGAAGAAATGGCTTCCGGGTACAAAAAAATCAAAGAAAGATTTACTGTCCTCACTTGTAGTAATGCCACTGGCAATCATAAACTGTGTCTTACTTTAATTGGCAAATCCAAAACACCAAGAGCATTTAGACACCAACCAACCAGCTTTGCCACTGAGGTACACGAATCAGTCTTAAGGCATGTATGAACAGTGCCATCTTCAGAGAGTGGTTCCAGGCAGAGTTTGTTCCAGCTGTAGTAAATTACATGGAAGGAAAAGGACTTCCTTGAAAAGTGCTACTTCTTGTGGATAATGCTCCTTATCACCCAGGTGATCTGCAAGATGGGGATATCAAAGTTGTATTTCTCCCACAAAATGTCACATCTCTATGTCAACCGATGGACCAAGGTATTCTTGAGGCGATAGAAAAACATTACAGACGCAAGATGCTGGAATACTTAATAGGTGTGATTGATGCTGCAGATGATTTTGTGGAAGCTCTTAAAAAAATCGATGTTTTAAGTGTCATTCATTGATTGCTGAAGCTTGGAATCTAATTCCTCCAGTTCCTCTTGTTAGGTCTTGGAAAAAACTCTTAGATCGTAAGGCAACCTAAGTGGTGGGAAGGAGGAGGCAACACAGAAACTCAAGCTGACATAATTTTGGTGAATTTACTGGAGAAGCTGGTTGTAAAGACACACACTTCGAAGACATTGAAGAGTGGATGGAAAATGGCATTTTTTCATGTGACTGAGGATGAAATCGTCCAAATTGTGACCGATCATAAAGCGTTAGAAGACTATGTTTCTGATGATGAATCAGAGAAAAATATTCCTCACACATTCTGTTACGAAGTGATCCAAACTGCCCTGGAGTACATCAGCCAACAGGAGGAGACTATTTATCCTGAAATAGTTTGATTTCAATGTTGGAGATGTATTGTTGCAGCAATAGTTTCTCAAGCAAAAAAACAAAAAAAAAATACATTCGTGACTTCGTTACCAAAAAATAAACTCTAATGAAGCATCCTAGAACTTCTATGTCCATAACTTAAAAGGTTTCTTTTTTTTAATTTTCTTGAAAGTTCCTCTAGACAGACTTTTCGTTCCTTTGAGTAATCTCTAGATTTGTTTCACAATTTTGTTCAGTAGTTTATTTTTTATTCAAAAGAGCAGGTAATAAAATTAAAACTCCTGTTTTTTCCTGCTGCCAAATAAGGGAGATTTTTTTCTGTAAGAATGCAAAATAAACGAGCTTTGTTATACAGCATTTAAAAACTTTGAGTTTTCAATCATAGTTTGGTGCCTTTTTAACATGTCAACACAATTTTTTCAGTAAAAAAGTACAGGGTTATTTGCAACCGTATCAGAAACGTTTTACATACCCTACGCACGTTTTACGATCGTATTTCGCAATATTGACACAATTTGTAGTGTTCACATGTGAAAACAGGGGGACTTTGATTTATCTGAAATTTTCGTTATCGGAACCGGCCACCGTCCTGATCATTTCAGATAAACAGGAGTTCACTGTAATAGACTCCTTGCAACATGCTGTGTCATACAGCTAGGAGCAGCCAGACTATGGCATTGCCATCCTGCACATAGGCTGCCATTAACACTCAAGCAAATGACTGCATGCGAAGTGGTGCCATGATCGAGAAGTATGGACTGCTAATGAATGGTGTCACATTATGTTCACTAATGAGTCCCAGTCCTGCACTGCTCCAAATGACTATCGTGGAGAAGTTTGACAGTGACCTGGGGAGATTGGGAGAGGTCCCATTCTTCCACATTTTTGGGGGGGGGGGGTCACAAAGGAGTCCCATGGTGTGGGGAGCCATTGGGTATGACTTCAAGTCACGGCTTGTAATGGCCGAGGGAACTCTGATGGTACAGCAGTGTGTAATAGTATTGTGGTGCTATTTTTCAACAGGCCAGTGCTTGTCCACATGTAGTATGTGTCTCTTTAAATTGTCTGTGTGATGTTGATATACTCCTGTGGCCAGCAAAATCCCCATATCTGTCCCCGATAGAACATTATGGGACCAACATGGACGTCAACTCCGTCCCACTGCCTGTATCCATGATTGCAATGTCCAGTTACAACAGTTGTGGATCACCTTTCTCAGGAGGGTATGCAGCAGCTTTACGACATCCTCCCGCACTGTCCAGGCCAGACAGGGTGCATTGCTGTATTGATAAGTGGGCTCAAACTGATAAGTTCTGTGTAAATTTGACTCTGTTTTGTTATCACTGAAATAACATCACATATCCTCTAAATTCGCTATGTTTCAATTTGTTTTCTCCCCACCTTCTGAGTGTCTCACTTTTTTTCAAGCAGTGTAATTTAAGACAGACATAAGAATATGAAAATGGGATGGCATATCACATTGCTATTCAACTATGCCCCTAAGAAAATGGTAAGGTAATGGAGAAGAGCAGGTGCACTATTACACTGACTAGAACGTAAACTTAAAGATAGAATTATATTGTGTAACCTATACCGATGACATAATACTAATTGACAAAAACATTACTGATGTGCTAAAGCAATTTGAAATATTAAGGGAGCAAGCTAGGAAAATTGGACTACTAATTTCACCTGGAGAAAAAATTCTTGGCTGATACCAAAATGGCACTAGTTGAACTTATATAGGCAACAACATAGTATTTGGTGTTAAAGAGTTTAAATAATTAGGTGAAAAAGACCACTGAACATCATAATGAAAAGAAGGCCATAGAATACAGACTTCAGAAAATACAAACTGTCTCTCAGTTAACTAAAAGTATTTTTCCTGGAACTTTAAAATCTAACATTGTACAACAGTGATCAAATTAGAATTTCTTTATGCATGAGAGAGACTCTTTGTCCAACACAAGACATGAAAACAGCAAACTGAATTAGAAGAATGTAAAATTGTAGTAAAAATCTTAGGCCCAAGAATAAAAGATGGAACACATCACACAGAACCCAGCGTGAAATCTCCATCAAATTCCTAAAAACTCTTGTTACAATGTGTCTCCAAAGAATCCAACTTGTGGGACATACAGAAAGAATGTGTCCAAACAGGAAGCTCATTGGATTCCCACATACTTGAAAAATAAGATCCAACTGATGAAAACAAACAGGAAGAGACCTTAAGAAATTGGAATCACTACATTTACAGTATTCTGATGTAGTGATGAGTCACACAGAGTGCAGTTTCACAGTAGCTTGATCCATGCTTGTACTTGTGTATGTAGTATATGCAAGTGTGTACAGCGTCTATTCTGGTGTACTCACAATATGCTAATTTAGTGGCCGAGCAGTAAACCGGATCCCTACTCAGTTCCAGTGTGCTGTGCTAATTATTCTTCTTCACTTGACATTTATGCTTGGAGCTGCAAGAGAGGTCATTTTGCAGATAGTGCCACAAAAACAACAAATTCTCAGATATCAGTTTAACTTACACGCTTCAACATCATAGACAACATTTCACATTAATATGTTGCAGAACACTAGATTAGTGTTAAAATTGCCAGAGTAAACATTGTTCTCCATGTGACAGATTGTCACCTGACGTCCAAAATCGATAAATTTTATATCTCTGCACAGAGAAGCAGCTGGTTGGTCATTGTCATCTGTGGTGCTAATCAATGGGTCGAGCTCGTTGCTGGCACAGCGCCACCACAGAGCAAGTGGCCCCTCATCCCAGCAGGTGGCGATGTTTTAACACCCGTATAGCTCCCCAGACTTACCACGTCTGTGGATAACTCCGTCTCTGCACAGAACTTCCCACATTTCCCACACAGTGGGCCATAGTGTCTTTTACACACAATAAATCTTCAAACTTATTTCATTGGCTAAGTTAAATTTCGAGTGTGACATGCTATTTAGTAAAAAATAGCAAACGGTAGACATGGATGTTATTGTGACTCTTTCCTAAGGCAACATTTGTGTATTACACTTGTAGAAGTGCACTGCAAAATAAAACAGTAGACCGTAAGTTCAAACAATGGAAACTCCAGGTTGGAATATCAGCAGTGTAGGAAAAGATAGAGTGCTAATTACCATAAAGATGGCACGTTAAAATGCAGACAGGCACAGTTAAGACACTTACACATAAGCTTTTGGCCACAACCTTCATCAGAAAAAGAAATAGAAATACACACCATTCATTCACACAAGCAAGCACACCTCACACACACATGACCGCCAACTCCGACAGCTCAGAGCAGAATGCTAGTCTGTAAGTTTGCTACACAATAAAATAATTATTCTGAGCTACAAGAAAAATGGATTCAAAGAACTAAACTGCTTGAAGAAAAAAAAGGGAAGCTCCCTGAAGCAACGTAGTTTCACGAGTGTGCATACCAGTGGTAAATTATGAGAGTCGCAACTCTCTGAAATGGAGACAAAGGCCACCAGATTGCATTAGCTTTGTTTGTGTCTTGGATTGTTACCATGAATGGTAGGAGCTATAAGAGATGTGAAGAGTGTAAGATGTTGAGTGATCCCTGTGAAGGACACAGATGCCCTGTACTTCTGTGAGTCAGCATTATCAGCATGTAACAAAATTTGAAGGGGCCTAATTGTGTGTCTCCATTTGCCAGGCTGATTGAATTATGCAATATGCAGATTTGTGAGACATTCAGATGTGGTAGTGGCCCCATGTTGGACTGCTTGGGAACGTAAGGGCAGCGTGCTTGTCAGCAAGCTTCCAGTTGACCGTGTCTGACGAGCCCATGGGAGAATCGCTGTAATGTACACTGAGCACATTGTAACCCTTTCACACCTGCACCTGTCATGTGATCAGCAGTGAGTCACATTCTGCAAGACCCGCGATTGCAGTTGTCAGTCAGTATGACAACGACATAGGGAGAGGGCGTGTGGGGCAGCATCGGATATGACTTCAGGTCACTCTGACAGCACAGCAGTATGTCATGAACATCCTACATCCTCATTTGCTACCTCCATGTCCAACGGAGTTACAAGAGACAGAGCAGTGAAAACATATCCAGTTGTTGACTCACAAAATGGTTTTGAGCTGTGACGCATATAGTCTTAAGTGAATCATTCATACAAAAAGAAAAGAAGAAGAAGCTAAAGTCAGAATGTGAAAAAATTGGAGAATGGAATAGATATTTGAAGACTTCACACTTGAAACTCCCAGTTTTCCTATTGTGAAAGTGCCTTTGTGACCATATGCATTTCACTGACGATAAACTTTTTTTTTCCCCCTGGGTCTTGGCTCCATATTTTTTCATCCAGTTGAGTCAGAATACTTGCATAGTATTTGTGAGGTATTGTTTCAGTCTTGCAAGCTAATCTAAAATACAAATCCCTTTTGCATCCTAGAAAACAATGACCACTCTTTCTCTCTGATGAAGTCACCTTGGCTATTTTTGTGCAACTGCTGTTTCATTTCGGTCATCTCTCATCCACGGGAACAGATTGGTGCATAGAATCAGTTGTGTGTCAGATTGTCCCAAATTGTTTTTCACATTAGGTTGTAGTGAGGCTTCAACAGATATGCCACTCACTTTCTGGTACAGCCACGGCATCAACTGTTTTGCACATCTTTTTAATTACTGATCTTGCAATATCACACTGTGTTCTTTCTCAGCATTTTCATATTTGATTGTAATTCTAGGAAATTGTTCATGAGTCATCTTACAGACATATGCCACATATGAATTCAGCCACCCATTCCTTAACTGTTGACTATGAAGGAACTCCCCTCATGAACCATGGACCTTACCGTTGGTGGGGAGGCTTGCGTGCCTCAGCGATACAGATGGCCGTACCGTAGGTGCAACCACAATGGAGGGGTATCCGTTGAGAGGCCAGACAAACATGTGGTTCCTGAAGAGGGGCAGCAGCCTTTTCAGTAGTTGCAGGGGCAACAGTCTGGATGATTGACTGATCTGGCTTTGTAACATTAACCAAAATGGCCTTGCTGTGCTGGTACTGCGAACGGCTGAAAGCAAGGGGAAACTACAGCCATAATTTTTCCCGAGGACATGCAGCTCTACAACTAGACTAGAAGAAGAGATCGGTTGGTAGGACATGTTTTGAGGCATCAAGGCATCACAAATTTAGCATTGGAAGGCAGCATGGAGGGTGAAAATCGTAGAGGGAGACCAAGAGATGAATACACTAAGCAGATTTAGAAGGATGTAGGTTGCAGGAGGTACTGGGAGATGAAGAAGCTTGCACAGGATAGAGTAGCATGGAGAGCTGCATCAAACCAGTCTCAGGACTGAAGACCACAACAACAACAACATGAATGAACTGACTCCTAATAAGTAAGATGATGCCTGTAGAAAAGTACAGCAAAACAGTAATCTCAAAAAAGGACAGGGTAGACAGCACATTCTGTAGGACATATTAAAAATGATTGGTAAAAGAGACTTGGCGTGTTAAATGCAGCTTTTGATTACATGATAATTGAATTGGATAGATAAACAATCTACTCGCTAAGTGGCGGCAGAACACACACATAAAAGAAGATTATAATTAGGCGAGCTTTCAGAGCCAGTAGCTCATTCTTCAGGCAGAAGGGTTGAAGTGGAAGGAAGAGGGGTGAAGGATAGGTCTAGGAAAAAGGTTAGCTTTTGAGAAAGTTACCCAGAACTGCAGATCAGGGGAGTCTTTCCAGATGGGATGTGATTCCACATCTACATACATACTCCACTAGCCACCATATGGTGCATGGCTGAAGGTACCCTGTCTCACTACAATAGTCTGAATAAAATTGCTTGATAGTTGACATCAATCACTTGCTGCAACAATGTTGCCATATTGGCTACCAGCTACCGTTTGGTTACAGGTGACAACAAACAAGCGGCTCACTTCACAAATTATGTTAAATGTTTAACACAGAGCAATTTTTCTAGTGGCTGGTGCAAGGTATGTCAGAAATGTTGGATACTCTGTTGACTATTGATTTAAAGTGACCAGTGACTGAACTGGGGCAGACAACGCGTTTTGTATCCCTGACTGTAAACTTGTGTCCTAACCCAGCTGAGAAAATTGTGGTCAACAGTCTGCAGCAGTACTAATATCATTATCGCTTTGTTCATGGCGATTAAAGCTAACCCTTAAGGGTAAACTCAAGACAACAAAAACTCAATTTCAGGGCTGAAAGCAAATTGAAATTTCTCCGTGTCATTTGTTACCTGTAACTATCCTTAAACTAGCTGCACATGCTGCCATGTTTGAAACCAGTGAACAGTCCGTGTGGACCCTTAGTCGTGGATTATAGATGACTGAGACAGATTCCAAATGAAGAAATAATGACAAGATGAAAAATAAGACCAAATAGAACAGTCAAAACAATGATGAAAAATGATGCAGCGAAGTATTAAAAATAAAAAAATACATTTAAACCAATTAATTGAATGAAAATAATAATCACACTCATTTGGTTAGATTTAGAATTAAAAATTTTGCTACATTGATGAGATTCAAACCTACGACATGCTACACATTAGATTAATCTGCCAACCATTGTGCTATGCCACAGCACTGCATGAAGTATTTATATATGTGAATGTAGTGACCCAGTTCCAGCTATGAATTGCAACCTTAAAAATTTCAGTTTCACGCAGTATAGTGAAAAGCTTATCTAATGTAAGATGATCTCTGTGAATATGATAACTATAAGTATGATACTGAATTACACCTTGTGCTGATTTATTCAGTAGTGTTTGGTTAGTGCTATGAATGAAATATGTGTCTTTCATTAGCATTGTTAATGTGTGTTGTTTTTGGTGTAGTTATCATGTGTCATGAAATACATAATAAAAGTGTCGGGCTCATAATTCGGGATACAAATACATCAAGAAAGAATGCTGTACCAGGAATTGGAAGTGACTGGACAATTTTGGTGGAGTTTGGCAACAGCAGACAGTTCAAGTGTGACGCTGACAACTCTTATTGGCGTTTGAAGTGCCAACTATCAAGTAATTTTAATTCGACTGTAGTCAGTTCCTTTCCCGTTCCATCTGCCAATCGAGTGGGGAAAAAGTGAATGTCTATATGCCTCTCTATGAGTCCTAATTTGTCATCTCTTATCTTCGTGGTCCCTATGCGTAATGTATGTTGGTGCAAGCAGAATTGTTCTGCAGTCAGCACAGTGTTCCTCAAAATCCCTCCAGGGATTCCCATTTGAGTTCCAGAAACATCTCCATAATACTTGTATGTTGTTGTTTCAACCTACTGTTAACAAATCTAGTATCCTGCCTCTGAAATACCTCAATGTCTGCTTTAATTTGACCCCTTGTGGATCCCAGACACTCAAACTGTACTCAAGAAGAGATCACACTAGCACCCTATATGTGATGTCCATCACAGCTGAGCCACACTAGTAAAATCCACCCAACAAACGAAAGATGATTATTCACCTTCTCTACCATGACCCTCACAAGTTTGTTCCATTTCATATCACATTGCAAAGTTATGTCCAGATATTGAAACAATATGACTTCTTCATTCATGACACTACTAATGCAGGATTCTGGCATTATGGATTTGTTTTTCCAACTCATTTGCAGTAACTTATACTTTTCTACATTTAGGGTTAGCTGTCATTTATTGCACCAACTGGGAACTTTGTCCAAGTCATCTTTTATCCTCCTAAATCACTCAACAATGACACCTTCCATACACCACATCATCATCAGCAAACAACCATAGATTACTGTCCACTTTGTCCATCAGATCAGTTATGCACATAGAAAATATGAGTAATAGCGCTCCTAGCACACATCCCTGGAACGATCCTAATGATACCCTAGTCACTGATGGACACTCACCGTCGGGATAATGTAGTGGGTTCTATTACTTCAGAAGTCTTTGAGCCACTCACATGTCTGGGAACCTATTCCATGTGCTTGTACCTTTGTTAAAAGTCTGCAGTGAGGCACTATGTCAAATGCTTCTCGGAAATCAAGAAATATGGAATCTGGGTTTGTGAATTTTGTGATGGCAAAGTTAGAGGAGCAATGCATCTGCATTAAATTTTGCGTGAAACTCAAGAAAACCTTTACAGAGACACACCAAATGATGCAGGGAGCCTATAGCGATGAGTGCTTAAGCCATACTCGGTGTTACGTATTATTCACACGTTTTAAAAATGGCTTTACAAAAGTCAAAAATAATCCTTGTTCAGGACGCTCTTAGATGTCCCCTGATGTTGCTTGTGTCAGGAACGTCAAAGAAATTGTGTGTGGCAGTCGAAGATACACTGTCTGAGAGATTGTAGTAGAATGTAACATTTCAATTGGATCATGTTATGAAATGACACAGCATCTTGGAATGCATTGTGTTGCCGCCAAGTTCATTCCACGGCTCATGAGTCAAGACCAAAAAAACTTTTGGATCTCACAAATGAGAATGAGATGTTCCTTGCGAGAATAGTATGACCCCTGCAGACTTCTTTTTATTTCCAAAGTTGAAAAGGATGAAGTTTTGCAATGGTAGATGAGATAAAAGAAAATTCGCAGACGGCACTTTATGCGACCCAGCAAGAGGTGTGTCAAGACTGCTCCTGGAAGTGGAAATGATATTGGGAGCAGTGTATCAATTGTGGAGGAGAGTATTTCGAAGGAGACAATCCATAGTAATTAAAAGATAAGCATAGAAAATTTTGTGGACAAAGTTTTGGAATTTTTTGAACAGACGTCGTATGACAAAAGGGCATGCTGAGTTGCCCATGAGCGATGCTTTGTACTGATTTGTGGACATAAACTTATTGGTCTCTATGAAACTGATTAGATTCAAACCCAGAATATGTTCAAGAATTCTGCAGCAAACTGATGTTACGGGTATTGGGCTGTAATTTCGCGGGTCTGTTCTTTCGCCCTTCGTATATACAGGAGACGCCTCTGTATTTTTTTCCCCAGTTGCTAGGTCTTTCTGCTGGGTGAGAGATTCACAATAAATACAAGCTAAGTAAGGGTCCAGTGCCATATAGCACTCTTTGTAAAACCAAATTGAGATTCCATCTGCAACTGGCGACTAATTTGTTTTTAATTATTTCAGGCGTCGGGGATGCTTACGAGGGTGGTTTGAAAAGTTCTTGAAACAGAATAGAAAAAATGTACTTATGTCACTGAAACTTTTTTATTTTTCAATGTACCCTGCTTGTAGATTAATTCACTTGGTCCAACAGTGTTCCAATACCTCGATCCCATCTCGACAATGATTTTCCTCCAGGCCTATAAAATAGTTGTCAACTCAGGCTATCAATTCTTCATTTAAGTGAATCTTCATCCACAAAGAAAAATTTTAAGTTTAGGGAAGAGGCACGTGTGGCAACAATTCATACCTTAGTTTGTGTAATTTTACCATGGCGATGGTACATGCATGCGAGCGTGCATTTGCTTGATGCTAGACGACTTTCTTCCTTATTAAACCTGGCCTTTTTCGCATATCATTTGTTGCAATTTGTCCAGAAGGTTAGCATAGTATTCTCCAGTAATTGTTTGCCCAGTGGGGAGATAATGTACAAACAGAATCCCCTTCTCATCCCAGAACACTGATGCCATGCCCTTCCCCGCTGAAGGAATTTGGTGGCGCATCCCAGAACACTGACGCCATGTCCTTCCCCGCTGAAGGAGTTTGGCGGCGGAGATTCAGCATGTTTCCACTGCCTTGATTGTTGCTTTGTCTCTGGGGTATAGTAGTAAACCAAAGTTTCCTCGTGGTCACAAACCAGCACAAAAGATCTTGTTTGTTTCTCCTAAAACAGGCCAAACATTGTTGTGATATGTCCATTCTCATGCGTTTTTGACACAGCGTCAAGAGTCGCGGCACCCATCTTGTGAATACCTTTCAGATGACATCTGGCAAGCGTGAGCAATTTCATGCACTCTAAATTGGTGATCCTCCTTGATCATTATGCGGACTTTTGCAATGATTTCTAGAGTAGTGACTCGTTTTGGCTGACCTATTCATGGATGATCATCATCTAAGCTCTCCTGACCAAATTGAAATTCATTTATCCACTTGGCAACAGTTGAAGACAAAGGAGCAGAGTCCCCTGGTGTTTTCTGGAAATCGGCATGAATGTCCTTCACTTTCATACCTTTCTTTATGAAGTATTTAATCACTGCTTGAATCTCGACCCGACCCCCCGTCCCGTACCGTCGCGTCTTTGCAGATCACTGCACAGGAACAACAACAGAGCCGTGTCACTGCCACAGCTCTCTTCCAAGAGCACTGACATGGGACGGGTTTACAGGCAACAGTCCAATGAATATCATGTGAACAACTTGTGCTAGTGCTGGCCTCTTGTGGTGATTGTTGTTAGGTGTCTTTGTGCTATTGTCAAATGACGGTATGTTTATATGATTCTCTTGCATGAATTATTTCTTAAATGTAAAATTTAAAACATTTATCTCCTACTGCCACACCAGACTGGTCAAGTGACATGATGGAAACCTTTGACTCACTTAGTGATTTTACACAGGACAATAATTTCCCCTGCTTCTCAGCCAGATCTTTTGCTGAGGTATGACAGTGGTAGTAACCTTTCCTTGTTGCCATTTGGCATTCTCTTTTGAACCAAGAGTGCAGTAGCTTTTCCTTCCTCAGTATTTTCCGAATTTCATTGTTAAACCACAGTGGCTCTTTTGCATCCTTAATTCGTTTACTAGGTACAGACTTGTTGAGAGTGCAATTCACGATCTGTTTAAGCTTTGACCATAATCTCTCTACGTCCATCTTAATGGAACTAAGTGATGTCAGTTCTGTCTAAGTGAGATGCTAACATCTGCTTATCTGCTCTTTCTGGCATGAACGTTTTCCTAGCCTTCTTGACTGATTTATTAATTTTTGTAACCTTAGTTATTATGATGTTATCATGATTATTAATCCCCATCTCTATGCTGAAGTCATTGATGATATCTGGCCTGTTTGTAACTACAAGGTCTAAGATATTTCCATTGCATGTGGCATGGCAAACTAGGTGCTCAAGACAATTTTCGAAAACCACATTCAAAAGTGCTTCACAAGATTGACTGCACCCCCTGCAATGAAGCCATAGGCTACCATCTATACTCAGTAGACTAAATTCACCTCCAACTAGTATTGCATGATCTAGGTATTTACGTGCTACTGTCTATAGACTTTCTGTGAATGGCTCCAAAACTGTCATAGCAGAACTGGGTGGCTGATTATCCATTAATTAACGTGATTTCACCTAGACTTGTTATACGCAACCAGATAACTTCACTGTCACAATCAGCTTTGACCTCAATAGAGACAATGGACACTCCCTCTCCTACAGTGTCTAACCTGCCTTTCTGATATATATTCCATTAATCACTAAATATGTCAGAGCTTTCTGCTCTCGGTTTCAGCCATCTCTCAGTCTCTGAGAATAATTTGAGTGCGATACTTTCCTGGATGACAGTAAATTCGGAAACTGTGTTACAAGTACATTGACAACTGATAAAATTTTGACAATCTACACTGGAGTGAATTCAAAAGATAAACCTCAACCAACATTGAATGTATCTTGGTGATAAAGAGCCCAAATAAATAAATTGATGATTTTATTCCATTTCATCTGATTGAATGAAACACACACAGCATAACTACTCAGAAAACAACTATAGTGCTGATTACATTTACTATCATACATGTAGCACTCTGAGAACATTTCACCTTGTCATAGTAGTCCTGTGTTTTGGAACTAGGCAGTGCTTCATTTCACAAAGCGAAAGGAATAGCTTGTGTAAAAAACAAAAGAAGGGGAAATAGTGGTTGCTGGTGTTTTTAACATTATCATTCAATTTAGTTCCTATTGTGAACTTTGCAGCTAGGATATGTAAATGCTCTGAGACTGCTATTGATAATATCTTTATGAACAAATCTAGGGGAAAGACGTCATATCACAAAACCAATAGTAAATGGACTATCTGATCACGACGTGCAGCATCTTGTGTTAAATGTTGAAACTTGTCAGGATAAAAAAAATATTAAATCTGAGTACAGGAGGATAATAAATAAGCCAGAAATTGAGGAATTCAGGAAATTGCTCAAAGACATGAACTGGAGAGATGTTTACCTGACTCAAATGGAAAATGCAAAGCATTTACTAATAAAGTTACCTCCTCTTTTGAAAATTGTTTTCCCCTAAAGGTAACTCAGATCACACAGAAGTCAAAAGATAAACCATGGATTATACAAGGAATAAAGATATCATGTGGGGCAAAAAGGAGACTGTATCTACTATCTAGGAACGTTTCTGATATTAGAATTGTAATGCATTACAAAGAATACTGCAAAATATTGAATCAAGTAATCCAGAAATCGAAGTAGCTTTATTAAGAGAAAATGATAATTGTATCGGGCAACAAAATAAGAACTGTTTCAGATATAGTGAAGACAGAGAGAAGTGGGGCCAAAAAGGAAGTGGAACAGATAGCTCTAAAAGTAAATGAGACTTTGGTAACAAGAGCATGTAGTGTTGTAAATCTCTTAAGCAAGACTTAATTTTTGTTACTGACGGCTCGGGGTTATCAGGTTCGGTGAATGGTGCAATGGAGTATCTGGGACCAGTCTTTGAAGAACATCGTGTAGAACCTATTCGAGGAACTTTGAATTCCAACCATTGCTTCTCAGTATACTTACTCCTTAATGAAATTTGTTGCAAGTTATATATCTATATTTCCAACAAGTAGCTCAATACATATTATCAATACTAGGAATAAGAAAAATCTACATAAAGACCTAAAATCACTTATGTTGGTCCAAAAGGGGGTCCAATATTCAGGAACACACATTTTCAATAAATTACCAGCAACCATTAAAAACTTGGTTTCAGATAAAGCACAGTTTAAACAGAGTTTGAATGACTTTTTGATAGGCAATGCCTTCTACTCTATAGATGAATATCCTAACAGAGACTGTTAGGCCAGCTTAAGTAAAAATATGTTAGATATAAGTTTTGACAGCACTTGGTTGCAACAGTCAATATTAAGTATTTTGTGTATGATAAATTTATTAATAGTGCATAACAATGTTTCATTCTGACAGCGTATTAATTCTGTAAATATTAGCTTTTCCAGTTTATTGTATTGTATTCACCTATTTTGACAATCTCATGACAAATGATCAGGGTAGTATTCATTATATTAAAATGTTTTGTGTTATACATTCTGACATGTTCCACACCCTCGAGAATCATCTCATTTTTTCGGTGTATGTAATGAAAACTGAATCAAATCAAATCCAATCACCATCTCTCATCATGTAATAACTTCACTTCTTCTTCTTCCCTTGTCGTCTCCTGTTTTTCCAGTACTCGTCCATCTCCTCCTCATGTTTTTCCCCCTTTATTCTATTCGTGTTGTTCTCAATCCCCTATTTCTTCTGCATTGAAAGCCTTTTATTTTTATTTACTTATTTTTTTTTATTGAGGTGAGTCTCTACGGACTGCGTGGTAACAACCGACTTCACTGTAGTGTCCAGGTCTTGTTCTTGCTCCAGCTTTGACTTCCTGCCAGTATCTTCTGAGCCCCTCCAAGAAGTACCTTTTTATGCCCTTCAGATAAGGGTCCTCACTGTCTTTCGGATGTTGATGCCATGTTAAAACCTTGGTAGTTGGTCACCAATCTTCTAAATTTGTTCCTTTCAGGAATTTCTCTCTGAGATACCAATCTGCTTAAGATCTTTTTCACATTCTTTGAACCATCTCGGCCTCGTTTTCTTAGATGGGATGAAACTCTGTATTCTTTTTGATAGTCGATCACCGTCCATTTTCATGAGATGACCATAAAATAACAATCATTTCTTTGTAATGGATGCTGTGATAGGTTCTGTCTTGCTGCACGATTCCTCATTTGCTCTCATTCGCCATTGTCCATCGACCCATATATTACCTTAGGATTTTCCTTAATATCCTACACTCACACTTTTCCAGCCGCTCAGCTTGACCTTGTCTATTCGTGGTCAAAGTTTTGGATGCTTATAAGCCCTCAGGTTTTACAACTGTATTATAATGTTGGAACTTGGCCCACATACTCATAGACTTTTTGTTATAAGTATTCTTTGTCAGTTGGTATGCTTGGTCTAACTTCCTCATCCTGGCAATTGCTTCTTCTTTTAATCCATTCTCCTGGTGGATGACTTCACCGAGATACCTGAAATTCTTAACTCATCCGATTTTTTCCCAGGTTGGTTATCATCCATTCAGGTCCATCACAGATGTTCGTCATATATTTTGTCTTTTGAATAGAGATCTGGAGTCTAACTTTTTTCAGCAATTTCTGACAGCCTATTTATCTTGTTGACTGCTGACTCTATGTTGTTAGCAAAAATGGCCAGGTCAGCCGCAAAATCTAAGCAGTCAATGCACACCCCTTTGTTCTTAGGACCAAGTCTGAACCACTCTTCATTTGTTTCTTCTTGGGCTAATAACTTTCTCCACTCTCGAGTGACCTTTTCCAAGACACAATTGAAAAGGAGAGGGATAGTCCATCTCCTCGTCTTATGTCCGTTCTGATTGTAAAGGGTTTAGATACCTCACCCATAAATTTAAATTTTGACGCTGTGTTAGTAAGAGTTTGTTTGATCAGCTTTCTTGAGGTATTATCCATCCCAAACTTTTCCAAAATATTCATTAATGCCTGTCAGTCGATGGAGTCATATACTTTTTGAAAATCAACAAACATGACCACATAGTTATTTCTTCCAGTTTTTTGGACCTGATGATGTTCTTCAGGCTAAAGATCTGTTCTGCGCAAGAATCGCCCTTTCGGAAACCAGCTTGATAGTCCCCAATCAGTTGGTTACAATGACCTTCTATTCTATTCTGTATCACTTTGGAGAGAATCTTATATGGAACAGATACTAATGAGGTACCCCTATAGTTATTGACATTCTATTTATCACCTTTTTTGTGTAGACGATGGATTAAAGCTGACTGCCATTCAGTTGGTATCATCCCAGCTCTCCAGATCTCCTCAAAAAGTTGGACTAGTATATCTAGAGTTTCATTATTTGCCAGCTTCAGTAGTTCCACCACTATTGAATCCTCTCCAGCTGCCTTATTATTCTTAAAGTTGTTGATGATCTCTTTGGTCTCCTCTTTACTAGATGGAGATTAGGGGTAGTTTGTGGATTGGGGCACATGCAGGGAATCTTTCTTTCGGTTCATCACAATTAAGTAGGTTTTCAAAGTAACGAGACATGATCTTGCAGTTTTCTTTGTTGGTCAGGCCGAGTGTGGTGTGCATACTGTAAGACCTTCAGTACACACACCATCAGATTATTTGACTTGTTGCTCTAACGAAGTAAGCGAGTGTCAGCAATATGTCTCGTGGTCTTATCATGGTGTGTTTATCTTCTGCCATTCGGTCAGATGATAGAAATGCCACTTGCATGCTTAGAGTAGCAGATTGACGGTGACCAACTTTAAACAGAATTTGATTAATTTTCACACACATTTACTAAAATAATAACAAATATAAAAATTACTTAACTTGGTTCTGGATGCTATTTACAATTGACAATCTGAAGTTCTTTGGGATTGGTACGTTAATCTTATTCTCACATATATCTCAGATACTTGACAAAAGTGTCTATACATTTATCTTCATGGCTATGTACAGGAATATGGTAACCTTATCAGGCGCAGACTGAATCTTGACTATGGACTGGTACAGACAATTGTAGAACTCGACGGACTGGTACAGACTAATGCAGACTGGTACAGACTAATGCAGACTCATACAGACTGGTGCAGACAAATGCAGACTGACTGATCGAAGGTCTTTACACTCGTTATAATACCTCGCACGTTCATGTATCACTGCGCGAGTGTGATGCGCGAGGAGAAAATGTTCTATGTTAGCAGCAATCTCATTGGCTGCGTTACATATTAATACGCGGATCGGCGGAAGCAGAATTTTGTCCGTCTCTATGGCAGCGCCATCTCATAGTGCGGAGATGGACGAGCGCTGCGCCTGCGCTGTTTTGCTTAGCGGGGCGCACTCTAGTGGGAAATTTGTGTACGCGCTGAATATGCAGAACTATGTACACAACACTGAGCTTTCCATTTTCGTCTCTAAAACAAAAACTAGGGGCTTGGTATCCTTTCAAGTTCGATTTGAACGTCTGATAGAAGTCTCTGACATTGTTTATCTGGAAACGCTGATCGATCTATTCTAACTGCTGTTTCTCATGCAATTGCTTAGACCTTCATAGAGTTCTGGCTGCATATTTTCGAACTTCATGGAATACATCAAAATCATCAGGACTCCTGGTAGAATTCCACTTTTTCCATGCACTTGCTGTTTAGGCCACCACCTCACCACAAACCTCATTCCACCATGTATGATTCCTCTTTTTAGCTGTCAGGATTGTAGTATTAGCTGCTTGTTGGATCATGGAGGCAATGTCTGCCCATTTATGGGATTCAACTGTCAGTTACTGGTGGCATTGTTCCAATATGTTTTGATTGATTTTGATCTTCGCAATATCATATTTATGAATTTTATTTCCGGTTTTCACGGTCTTATTGAGAGGGATGAAATTAATTTTGATCTTGGAGAGGTGATGATCCTTTTAAATTCAGTATTTTATCTGTAAAAAGGTTTCTTTCTATTATTTCTGATTGTTTGATGTTGTTTCTTTCTTATTTCTGTAATCCATGCTATCATTGAGTCCTTCTTCCAGTACTACTCATTCAGTAGAGGTCTCTAAAAAAAGATTAATCTTCTTTTAGCCATTACTTCTGATATTTTCTCAAAATTTTTGTAGATCTCCTCATTACTTCTCATTTTCCAGCCATCTGTAGCTTGTATTGCAATCATTATTTTCTAATAATGCTCCTTTGAGGAACCTCTGTTCTGTCCAGCTTATAGTTCATCATTAGGCATCCTCATCCATATAAACATCCTGGTCATACCACTGTGGGATAGTGTTTTAGTTTTGTTTTTTTAGTTGTACATTTCTTGTTGTAAATATCCTTTGTAAAACGATTTGCTCTCTCCAGTTTGCTGACTCTTGCATCTACTGTTAACTCTTCTAGTCCATTTCGTTGTACAGTTTGTCCAATATATTTAAATTTACTTACTAATGCTATTTTACATTTTTGTTTTTCTAAGAATGTTGATGCATTGTTTGAAATTGTCATCAATGTTGTTTTTTCGGCTGAAATTTTGGGACCAGCTCTCTTTGCTATTTCTTCCAAAAGATTTCTTTCAATAACTGTCTGTCAGATTTTTTGAAAGTATATCAGAATCATCTGCAGAAGCCAGGCAGTTTACCTTAATTCCATTTGTTATTCGTCCTAAAATTATTGGTTCAATTTTGTAATTTTTTTTTCTCCAAATTCCAGATACTTTCTATTTTTTCTAGAATGCAGTGTTACAGTAAAGGTGATAAACTGTCCCCTTGTCTAACACCAGTTTTTATTTCAAATGGTTGAGATACTTCTCCCATAAATTTAGCTTCAGTCATCCTATTTGCTAGTGTTTTGAGGATTATGTTTGCTTTAATACAAAATTCTTTGATGATTTTACCTATAATTTCTCTGCCTACCAAATCAAAAGTTTTCTTGAAACCAATACATGTTACTATTATAGGGTTGGTGATTAGCAGTCTGTGGAGGATTATCGATTTTCTAATAAACATCTGCTCTGTACAGGGTCTTCCCTTTCTAGAGCTCCTCGAGATTCTCCCAGTTATTTGTCTAAAGTTTCTACAACTCTGTCCAGAGAATTTTTGATAATATTTTGTATACCACTGGCAGAAGTGAGGCGTCTCTGCCATTGTTGACATTTTGAGTGTCCCCTTTTTTTCATAGCTGTGGATTAATGCTTTCAATAATCTCTTCAGCTTTCCAAATGTTCTCAAACAGCAGTTGTAGATCATTTGTGTGTTCTGACTATTTCAATAATTTTGCTGTAGTGGAGTCTTCATTTGTTGCTTTGAAGTTTTGGAAGATTTGATGGCTTCATGAATTTATTGCTCTGTTAGTGGAAAATCTTCCTCCAGATGTTGTGGGACTGCTATTATATATTGCTACAATGTGCTGTTATTATTGTTGTTGTTGTTGTTGTTGTTGTTTGGTTGCCTGTTCTTCAGCACTTTCTTTCTGTTTCCTTTATCTATTTGCCGCCATTTTAGCCCATTTACCGGTATTTTCAGCTTGTTCTTCACTTATTTGACCTTTTGGTGGCTCCTCTTGAAGAGATCTTATTTCTCAGCATTTAAAATTACATCATCTGCTGCTCTTTCGCAACTGAATTTCATCATGTCCATCTTCCTTGACTCAAGATCCTGAATTTTCATCCTTAATTCTTGAACAGTCTCATTTCTCTTTTTGTGTTTTCCAGATGAAGAAACTTTTGGTCCTCAAAGCTAAGATTAGTATCAGTTTTTTTATTTGTTTCTGCCTATGGCTGCTATATCTCTTTAGTTAGAATATTTTCTCTCTCTGTATTTGATTATAGTCTAAGTCTGAATATTTTTATAAGTACATTTATTGCTGTAGCAATGAGTAAAATAAATTGTATTGCACTGCCTGTAGCATGTAGCACCATTTTGACTTTTAGTCCTCTTGCTGTACAAAAAGTAGCTTTGATGATTACTTAATGCAAGTATTTTGTAAGAGCTGTGGAACGGTTAGTATCTGTTTATATTTTTCTGATTAATTCAAGCTCGTCAATGCACATCCTGTGTTAAGGAAATATTTGCACTGAATTTACTGTGTGTTAAATATAAGCAGTGGATCCATTGGGGTAGTCTGTTTGGTAGAAATATGTCAAGGTGAACAAAACAGGAGATGGTGAAGGAAGAGAGGGAAAAGAACAACATTTGCTTCTCATCAGCATTATAACTGGGTTGCAACATTCAGTGAAAATTATCTGTGACAGGAAGTTGTCATAAATACATTTTTTGAAGAAACTTTATGTTTGTATAAGCATTTATTAAATTTAAAAAGTTGGATTTCATCTGTTTATACAAAAGATAATGTTTTGCATTGCAGGCATGATGAACCTGTCAAAGATGAAGAATCGGCCAATGATTCTTATTGGAGGATAACAGTATGTATAACTTAAACTTGAGATTCTTGAAAATAAAGCTAGTCAGTATTTCTTAACAGTACTGATTTAAATACATCTAAAAGATCGCTGTTACCTAAATGAAAGTTGACGGGCAAAGTCTTAGTGGACATTTGTATAAAATTGTCATAGGTGTTATTTACAAGAAGAGTAAGTAGTTTCAATAGGAATGTGGTGAGACATTTAACAAATGTCATGACCACACATTAATAGGACCTTATAACACTACCATTATGATATTAGTATGCTTTTACGTAAATAACAGAAACCCTGTCTCTATGTTGCCACGTATAACCCTCTTACTAAAATTTAGTTTAGTTTTAAAATAAAATACACTATCGAAGGATAGTCCTGTTTACAGGAAAAGATAATCAATAGAGTTATCCTTCTTACAGGATTTACCGTGTGTTGCGTCTAATGGATAAGTAAATTGGACTATTCACTTCTTTTCCTAAGATCTTACCCAGTGGCAAGATAGGAACACAGTATGAATAATAATATACTGAAGCTAGGAAAACTCATTTCCAAGTTCATTTAGTGGTTTAAAACATGTGCTTAATGGTCACCAACCTATCCTGGCAATGAAATAGTGAAGTATTGGAGAAGCAGAAATGTGAATTTTGCCTACTTTCTTGCTACTGTTTAGTTTGGCTCTTCAAATAAATTACCCCACTTAAACAATTTTGGGCTGCATCTTTATACATTATGTTTTTAAAAAAGAAAAAGCCCAGTAGATAACTTCAAGGAAGGTAAAAAAAATTAGCCGGGGTGGGGGGGACTACCTTTAGAAAAGCACTTTCCATAATCAAGAAACTTAAATACTTAGACACTAAAGCACACACTTTTTAACTGAACATTTCACTTAAAGAAAACCTCTTTCTTGGTGGAATTTACTTTCAAAAGCTATTATTGTTTGAAATAATTCTGTGTAGCCATCTAACAGGTTCTAGTAACTTGGCTTCACTCTGATTGAATTTTATGTAAGCAAACCATAACACTTTGCAATAGTTAAGAAAACATTTTTATTATTTACACTAAAGCAATTTAAATGGTGCCTCTTTATATTAACTTGGCACTTCATAAGTCTGTAAAACAGGACACTCGGATTAATCAAACACCAGGAAGGAACCCTATACAGATGTATGATTAGGATGAAATAACAGGGTGAGCCAGTTTCCGTAAAGTTCAAGAATGATTATTAAAACACAGTTTAAATTAATGGTTCATGCTGTACAAAGGTAAAAATAGAAAAAAATCTTATCTGGTGGCTGTAGGCTTGAGTGTGGTGAACAGTTATGATGGCTACACTACCCACACTACGGCCTGCAAGTTTCTTGCTGTATGGGCTCAATTTCTCTTCTTGGCTTCATTCAGTTTTACATACAGTAGCTCAACAACTCGCAGCTATGCTGTAAGCTGTTTGCAGTCTTCAACCGAGGCATTTTTATGAAAATTTGCAGGCAAAGCTTCTGCTCCACAAAGGAGTTACCTCAATCACTGCTGCCTTCAGACTGTGTGACTTACTTCCCGAACTTGCTCAAGGTAGCACGCCAATTCGCCTTTCGCACCTCTTCCGTGCGCCACAGCCATTTTCGTTTCAAACAAAAGCACACTGGTTTTTACATAACACCTATTTCTTACATTGTTCCTAAGCATGACCATTTCTTAAATTGTCAAATTTACATCAACATGAACAATTTATACACACACATATTTTTAAATACAAAATGTTATCAAAACATTATTTAGACACTTGGTATCCTTTGTAGAGGACTTGGGCAGGTTTGTCCCATCCTAGTACACATTATTTTGTTACTTCCCTTCAGATATTCCATTTAGCTACATCTACAATAATTCCCAATGTTCTGACTTTTGAGGTGTCCAGTGTGGGTTGCTCTCCACTTCCTGGGTGTATTGTATCTAGTTAGCTTTTTCAAATTTCCATGAGGGTTTATCAATGTATTTTGTAACTGATATTTCAGCACCAATGATAACTTTTGTGAGCCAATGTACACTCCTTGAAAAATGTTTAGGTACTACTATTGAGTGATTCAGTGGTAATTTGTTCTCATCAGTGGAAAAGATGGATGGGTCAGGTTTTGTATCAGTTTCCATCTGCCTGCCCAAAACTTTTTAAATTCCTTGGCATCAAACTTAGATAATTTCTTGTGTGTTGATCCATTCGAACAATGGTTCTCTATTTTTGTCTCTATTTATGTATCTCCAGGTTGTGTTTTGGAATTAAAATCTTAAACATATACGTGCTGTCTAGTTGCTGTGTGTAAGACTAGTGTCAGACACTTTCCGTTAGGTGATTTGTGGACTGATGTAATAACCAGGCCTTTGAGTTTTATCCTAATTACTTCTACATCACTAATTTTCTGACAGCTTAAGCCAGCATAATCCAAGAGCTGTTTCTTTTTTCATTTATTGTGGATGCACCTAACAATTGAGAGGAGTATTGATATTGCTTTATATTGCGTAATCTTGCATGTAGCTGCTGAATTATCACCTAAATGCATTTCCTTTAGAGCTATAATATTGATGGCATGCTCATCATTTAATTTGCTTTGGTAACTGCATTTGTCACTTGTTAATCCTACGTTAATTTGCATAATATGGACACCTTGCCTGATAATTTTTGACTGTAAGCTCTGAGACGTGCTAGACCATCTTTTGTGTAGAGTTTTTGCTGTCTGCTCCTGCAGTCACACAGCCTTGGTGCACCATCTCAGGGGTTGTCTACATGCCCCACAACAGTCTTTTTGGTGTCCAGTGTGAATGATTCACTGGTAAATATCCTGTCCCATACACTTTTGTTTGTAGACAATACTACTGTGTTAGCTGAAAATAGAAACCCTGAGCCAGGAAGCAGTAGTCTCAGTACCTCAGAGAATTAGTTTCAGGTAAAGTATATGGGTCTAACATATCTAAAATGCACATGGTTTAGTTTGGAAACCACACAAACACCCAAATGTACACACCCGCAGTAGCTGCTAGGGGTGGGGGGGCAGAGTGATTGGAGAAGACAGTACATGGTCTGAATGGGAAAAGATTGGTGGGTACAGAAGAGAGAAGGGAAAAGGTAAAGTGATACAGTGGGAAACAAATTAGCAGAGGTTTAGGTCAGGTGAATGGCACTAGATGTGCTGCAGAGACAATTTCCACCTGTGTAGTTCAGAGAAACTTGCACTGGAAGGGAATATCCAAATGGTATGTCTAGTGAAGCAGTTGTTGAAGTGGTGTACAGCCTCTTGGCAACTGCAATGTCAAGTCTGTGGTTTGCCACAGTTTGGTGCTAGACATTACTGCGAGTGAACAGTTGGTTACTTGTCATCCCTACATGGAAAATTGTATGGTAATTGCAGCATAGCTGATTTTTAACAGGTTGCTTTTGCACATGATCGTGCCTTTTATATGGTGGGAGATGCCTGCGACTGGACTGCTGTAGGAGGTGGTGGGTGGATTTGTGGGACAGGTCTTGCACCTGGGTCACTCACAGGATTAGTGGCGGACAAGTATGTTCTCTAGATTGTGCAGGCCGTGGAACACTACTTTGCAGGACATTGACCGTGAAAAACAGAGATTGCATCGGGATTGAATACAAAACACACAATGCCAAGTTAAGTACAAGAAGAGTGAATCTTCTAAGAGTTTGTGCTTCCAGCGGCTCCTGGTAGACCAGTATTAGATTCCGATGCACCAGTGCAGGTTTACTGTATCCCTTGGACTTTCATATTGACCGTGAAACACAGAAATTGGATCGGGATTGAATAGAATAGGCACTATGACGACTTAAGTACAAGAAGAGTGAATCTTCTAAGATTTTGTGCTTTGAGTGGCTCCTGGGAGACCAGTATTAGATTCAGATACACCAGTGCAGGTTTACTGTATCCATTGGACTTTCAGATTGACATGGAACACATAAATTGCATCGGGGCTGAATACAAAAGGCAGAATGCCGACTTAAATACAAGAAGAGTGAATCTTCTAAGAGTTTGTGCTTTGAGCGGTTCCTGGGAGACCAGTATTAGATTCCGTTTCACCAGTGCAGGTTTGCTGAATCCCTTGGACCTTCACATTGACCATGAGACACAGAAATGCATCAGGATTGAATACAAAAGGCACAATGCCGGCATAAGTACAAGAAGAGTGAATCTTCTAAGAGTTTCTGCTTTGTACAGATTATGGAAGACCAGTATTAGATTGCGATGCACCAGTGCAGGTCTGCAGAATCCCTTGGACGTTCACATTGACCATGAAACTCCGGAATTCCATCGTGATTGAATACAATTGGCTCTAATCCGACTTATGTACAAGAAGAGTGAATCTTCTAAGAGTTTGTGCTTTGAGCGACTCCTGGGGGTAAAGTATTAGATTCCGTTGCACCAGTGCAGGTTTACTGTATGCCTTGTACCTTCACTTTGACCATGAAACACAAAAATTGGATAGGGATTGAATAGAATAGGCACAATGACGACTTAAGTACAAGAAGAGTGAAACTTCTAAGAGTTTGTGTTTGAGCTGCTCGTGGCAGACCAGTATTATATTCCAGTGCACCAGTGCAGGATTACTGTATCCCTTGGACTTTCACAGTGACCGTGTAACACAGAAATTGCATTGGGATTGAATACTAATGGCACATTTACGACTTAAGTACAGAAACAGTGAAACGTCTATGAGTTTGTAGTTTGGGCGTCTCCTGGGAGACCAGTAATAGACTCCGATTCACCAGTGCAGGTTTACTGAATCCTTTGGACCCTCACATTGATCATGAAACACAGAAATTGCATCGGGATTGAATACAAAAGGCACAATGCCGATTTAAGTACAAGAAGAGTGAATCTTCTGAGAGTTTGTTCTTTGAGCGGCTCCTGGGAGACCAGTATTAGATTCCGATGCAGCAGTGCAGGTTTCCTGTATCCCTTGGACCTTCTCATTGACCGTGACACACAGAAATTGGATCGGGATTGAATACAAAAGGCACAATGCCGACTTAGGTACAAGAAGACTGAATCTTCTAAGATTTTGAACTTTGAACGGCTCCTGGGAGACCAGTATTAGATTCCGATGCACCAGTGCAGGTTTACTGAATGTCTTGGACCTTCACAATGTGCATGAAACACAGATATTGCATCAGGATTGAATACAAAAGGCACAATGCCGACTTAAGTACAAGAGGAGTGAATCTTCCAAATGTTTGTGCTTTGAGTGGCTCCTGTAATACGTGTATTAGATTCCCATGGACCAGTGCAGGTTTACTGAATGCTTTGGACCTTCACATGGCCAGGATGCACAGAAATTGCATCGGGATTGAATACAAAACACCCAATGCCGACTTAAGTACATGAGGAGTGAATCTCCTAAGTGGTTGTGCTTAGAGCGTCTCCTGGGAGACCAGTATTAGATTCCGCTGCACCAATGCAGGTTTACTCTATCCCTTGGACTGTCACATTGACCATGTAACACAGAAATTGGAGCGGGATTGAATACAAACGGCTTAATGCCGACCTAAGTACAAGAAGAGTGAATCATCTAAGAATTTGAGTTTTGAGCGGCTCCTGGGAGACCAGTATTAGATTCCAATGCATCAATGCAGGTTTACTGTATCCCTTCGACTTTCACATTGACCATGATACACAGAAAACGCATCGGGATTGAATTGAAATGGAACAATGCCGACTTAAGTACAAGAAGAGTGTATCTTCCATGCGTTTCTGCTTTGAGCGTATCCTGGGAGACCAGTATTACATTCCGATGCACCAGTTCAGGTTTACTGTATCCCTTTGACCTTCATATTGACCATGAAACGCAGAAATTGCACCGCAATTGAATACAAAAGACACAATGCCGAATTAAGTACAAGAAGAATGAATCTTCTAAGAGTTTGTGATTTGAGCGGCTCATGGGGGACCAGTATTAGATTCCGATGCACCAGCGCAGGTTTACTGTATCCTTTCGACTTTCACATTAACCACGAAACACAGAAATTTCATCTGCATTGAATACGATAGGCTCTACGCCGCCTTATGTACAAGATGAGTGAATCTTCTAAGAGTTTGTGCTTTGAGCGACTCCTAATGGGTAAAGTATTAGATTCCGATGCTCCAGTGCAGGTATACTGTATACCTTGGACCTTCACATTGACCATGAAACACAGAAATTGCATCGGGATTGAATACAAAAGGCTTAATGCCGACATAAGTACAAGAAGAGTGAATCATCTAAGAATATGAGATTTGAGCGACTACTGGGAGACCAGTATTGGATCCCGATGCACCAGTGCAGTTTTACTGTGTCCCTTGGACTTTAACATTGACCATGAAACACAGAAATTGCATCATAATTGAATACAAAACACCGAATGCCGACTTAAGTACAAGAGGAGTGAATCTCCTAAGAGGTTGTGCTTAGAGCGTCTCCTGGGAGACCAGTATTAGATTCCGCTGCACCAATGCAGGTTTATTGTATCCCTTGGACTGTCACATTGACCATGTAACACAGAAATTGGATCGCTATTGAATACAAACGGCTTAATGCCTCTTAAGTACAAGAGTGAATCATCTAAGAATTTGAGTATTGAGCGGCTCCTGGGAGACCAGTATTAGATTCGGATGCACCAGTTCAGGTTTACTGTATACTTTGGACTTTCCTATTGACCATGAAACACAGAAATTGCATCTCGATTAAATACAAAAGGCACAATGCAGACTTAAGTAAAAGAAGAGTGAATCTTCTAAGAGTTTGTGGTTTGAGCGCTCCCTGGGAGACCAGTATTATATTCCAATGCACCACTGCAGGTTTGCTGCATCCCTCCGACTCTCACATTGACCATGAAGCACAGAAATTGCATTGGGATTGAATACTAAAGGCACGATGCCGACTTAAGGACAAGAAGAGTGAATCTTCTACGATTTTGTGCTTTGAGCGGCTCCCTGGAGACCAGTATTAGAATCCGATGCACTATTCTAGCTTTACAGTATCGCTTGGACCTTCATATTGACCATGAAACACAGAAATTGCACCGCGATTTGATACAAAAGACACAATGCCGTATTAAGTACAAGAAGAGTGAATCTTCTAAGAGTTTGTGATTTGAGCGGCTCCTGGGAGACCAGTATTAGATTCCGAAGCACCAGTGCAGGTTTAATGAATCCCTTGGACCTTCACATTGACCATGAGAGACAGAAACTACATCGGGATTGAATACAAAAATCACAATGCAGACTTAAGTACAAGAAAAGTGAATCTTCTAAGAGTTTCGGCTTTAAGCGACTCTTGGGAGACCAGTGTCAGATTCCAATGCGCCAGTGCAGGTTTACGGCATACCTTGGACCTTCACATTGACCATGAAACACAGAAAAACATCGGGATTGAATACAAAAGGCACAATGCAGACTTAGGTACAAGAAGAGTGAATCTTCTAAGAGCTTGTGTTTTGAGCTGCTCCTGGGAGACAAGAATTAAATTCCGATGCACAAGTGCAGGTTTGCAGCATTCCTTGGACCTTCTCATTGACCATGAGACACTGAAAATGCATCGGGATTCAATACAAAATGCACAATGCCGACTTAAGTACAAGAAGAGTGAATCTTCTAAGTGTTTGTGCTTTGAGCGGCTCCTGGGAGACCAGTATTAGATTCCGATGCACCAGTACAGGCTAACAGTATCCCTTGAACACTCACATTGATCATGAATTTGAGCAAATGGCATCGCGATTGAATACAAAAGGCACAATACCGGCTAAAGTGCAAGAAGAGTGAATCTTCTAAGCGATTGTGCATGAGCGGCTCCTGGGAGACCAGTATTAGATTCCGATGCACCAATGCAGGTTTACTGTATCCCTTGGACCTTCGCATTGACCATAAGGCACAGAAATTGCATGGGGGTTGAATACAAAATGCAAAATGCCGACTTTAGTACAAGAAGAGTGAAGCTTTTAAGAGTTTCTGCTTTGAGCGGCTGCTGGGAGACCAGTATTAGATTCCAATGCACCAGTGCAGGTTTATTGAATCCCTTGGACCTTCAAATCGAACATAAAACACAGAAATTGCGTCGGGATTGAGAACAAAAGGCACAATGCCGAATTAAGTACAAGGAGAGTGAATCTTCTAAGAGTTTGTGCTTTGAGAATCTCCTGGAGTCCAGTATTAGATTCCGATGTACCAGTGCAGGTTTAGTGAATCCCTTGGACCCTAACATTGACCATGAAACACTGAAAATGCATCGGGATTGAATACAAAAGTCACAATGCCGACTTAAGTACAAGAATAGTAAATCTTCTAATAGTTTGTGCTTTGAACGGCTCCTTGGTGACCAGTAGTAGATTCCTATGCACCAGTGCTGGTTTACTGTATCCCTTCGACTTTTGCGTTTACCATGAAACACAGAAATTGCATCGGGATTGAATTCAAAAGGCAAAATGCCGACTTAAGTGCAAGAAGAAAGAATGTTTTAAGAGTTTGTGCTTTGTGCGGCTCCTGGGAGACCAGTATTAGTTTCCGATGCATCAGTGCTGGTTTACTTTATCCCTTGGACCTTCACATTGACCTTGAGAGACGTAAATTACATCGGGATTGAATACAAAAGCACAATGCCGACTCAAGTACAAGAAGAGTGAAGCTTCTAAGAGTGTCTGCTTTGTGTGGCTCCTGGGAGACCAGTATTAGATTCGGATGCACCAGTTCAGGTTTACTGTATACTTTGGACCTTCCTATTGACCATTAAACACAGAAATTGCATCTCGATTAAATACAAAAGGCACAATGCCGACTTAAGTAAAAGAAGAGTGAATCTTCTAAGAGTTTGTGGTTTGAGCGCTCCCTGGGAGACCAGTATTATATTCCAATGCACCACTGCAGGTTTGCTGTATCCCTCCGACTCTCACATTGACCATGAAGCACAGAAATTGCATTGGGATTGAATACTAAAGGCACAATGCCGACTTAAGTACAAGAAGAGTGAATCTTCTACGACTTTGTGCTTTGAGCGGCTCCCTGGAGACCAGTATTAGAATCCGATGCACTATTCTAGCTTTACAGTATCGCTTGGACCTTCATATTGACCATGAAACACAGAAATTGCACCGCGATTTGATACAAAAGACACAATGCCGTATTAAGTACAAGAAGAGTGAATCTTCTAAGAGTTTGTGATTTGAGCGGCTCCTGGGAGACCAGTATTAGATTCCGATGCACCAGTGCAGGATTAATGAATCCCTTGGACCTTCACATTGACCATGAGAGACAGAAACTACATTGGGATTGAATACAAAAATCACAATGCCGACTTAAGTACAAGAAAAGTGAATCTTCTAAGAGTTTCTGCTTTAAGCGACTCTTGGGAGACCAGTGTCAGATTCCAATGCGCCAGTGCAGGTTTACGGTATACCTTGGACCTTCACATTGACCATGAAACACAGAAAAAAATCGGGATTGAATACAAAAGCACAATGCAGACTTAGGTACAAGAAGAGTGAATCTTCTAAGAGCTTGTGTTTTGAGCTGCTCCTGGGAGACAAGAATTAAATTCCGATGCACAAGTGCAGGTTTGCAGCATTCCTTGGATCTTCTCATTGACCATGAGACACTGAAAATGCATCGGGATTCAATACAAAATGCACAATGCCGACTTAAGTACAAGAAGAGTGAATCTTCTAAGTGTTTGTGCTTTGAGCGGCTCCTGGGAGACCAGTATTAGATTCCGATGCACCAGTACAGGTTTACTGTATCCCTTGGACCTTCACATTGACCAAGAAACAGAGAAATTGGATCAGGAGTGAATACAAAAAAGCACAATGCCGATTTAACTACAAGAATAGTGAATCTTCTAAGAGTTTGTGCTTTGAGCGGCTCCTGGGAGACCAGTATTAGATTCCATTGCACCAGTGCTGATTTACTGTAGCGCTTAAACACTCACATTGACCATGAAACACAGAAAATGCATCGGGATTGAATACAAAAGGCACAATGCCGATTTAAAGACATGAAGAGTGAATCGTCTAAGAGTATGTGCTTTGAGTTTGTCCTGGTAGACCAGTATTACATTCCGATGCACCAGTGCAGGTTTACTGAACGACTTGGACCTTCACATTGGGCATGAAACACAGAAATTGCATCACGATTGAATACCAATGGCACAATGCCGACTTATCTACAATTGTAGTTAATCTTCTAAGTGTTTGTGCTTTGAGCGGTCCCTGGGGGGGCAAGTATTAGATTCCAATGCACCAGTGCATGTTACTGTATACCTTGGACCTTCACATTGACCATGAAGCACTGAAAATGCATCGGTATTGAATACAAAAGGCACAATGCCGACTTCAGTACAAGAAGAGTGAGTCTACTCAGAGTTTGTGTTTTGAGCTGCTACTGGGAGACCTGATATAAATTCCGATGCACAAGTGCAGGTTTATAGCATTCGTTGGACCTTCACATTGACCATGAAACACAGAAATTGAATCGGGATTGAATACAATAGGCACAATGCTGACTTAAGTACAAGAAGATTGAAACTTCTAAGAGTTTGTGATTTGAGCGGCTCCTGGGAGACCAGTATTAGATTCCGATGCACCAGTGCAGGTTTACTGAATCCCTTGGACCTTTACATTGTCCTTGAGACACATAAATTACACCGGGATTGAATACAAAACGCACAATGCCGACGTAAGTACAAGAAGAGTGAATCTTCTAAGAGTTTGTGCTTTGAGCGGCTCCTGGGAGACCAGTATTAGATTCCAATGCACCAATCGATTTTTACTGTATTCCTTGGAACTTCACATTGATCATAAATCACAGAAATTGCATCGAGATTGAATTCAAAAGGCAAAATGCCGACTTAAGCGCAAGAAGAGTGAATGTATTAAGAGTTTGTGCTTTGTGCGGCTCCTGGGAGACCAGTATTAGTTTCCGATGCATCAGTGCTGGTTTACTTTATTCCTTGGACTTTCGCATTGACCATGAAACATAGAATTTGCTTCGGGATTGAATACAAATTGCACAATGCCGACTTAAGTACAAGGAGAGTGAATCTTCTAAGTGTTTGTGCTTTGAGCGGCTCCTGGGAGACCAGTATTAGATTCAGATGCACCAGTACAGGTTTACTGTATCCCTTGGACCTTCACATTGACCGAGGAACACAGAAATTGGATCAGGATTGAATACAAAAGGCACAATGCCGACTTAACTACAAGAATAGTGAATCTTCTAAGAGGTTGTGCTTTGAGCGCCTCCTGGGAGACGAGTATTAGATTCCATTGCACCAGTGCTGATTTACTGTAGCGCTTAAACATTCACATTGGCCATGAAACACAGAAAATGCATCAGGATTGAATACAAAAGGCCCATTCCGACTTATGTACATGAAGAGTGAATCGTCTAAGAGATTGTGCTTTGAATTTGTCCTGGCAGACCAGTATTAGTTTCCGATGCACCAGTGCAGGTTTACTGTATCCCTCGGACGGTCACATTGTGCATGAAACACAGATAATGCATCGCGATTGAATACCAAAGGCATAATTCCGCCTTAAGTACAATTAGAGTTAATCATCTAAGAGTTTGTGCTTTGAGCGGCCCCTGGGGGTCAAGTATTAGATTCCTATGCACCAGTGCATGTTTCTGTATACCTTGGACCTTCACATTGACCAAAAAACACAGAAATTAGATCAGGATTGAATACAAAAGGCACAATGCCGACTTAACTACAAGAATACTGAAACTTCTAAGAGTTTCTGCTTTGAGCGGCTCATGGGAGACCAGTATTAGATTCTGATGCACCAGTGTGGGTTAACTAAATCCCTTGGGCTTTCACATTGAGCATGAAACACAGATAGTGCATCGGGATTGAATACAAAAGGCAGAATGCCGACTTAAATACACTCCTGGAAATGGAAAAAAGAACACATTGACACCGGTGTGTCAGACTCACCATACTTGCTCCGGACACTGCGAAAGGGCTGTACAAGCAATGATCACACGCACGGCACAGCGGACACACCAGGAACCGCGGTGTTGGCCGTCGAATGGCGCTAGCTGCGCAGCATTTGTGCACCGCCGCCGTCAGTGTCAGCCAGTTTGCCGTGGCATACGGAGCTCCATCGCAGTCTTTAACACTGGTAGCATGCCGCGACAGCGTGGACGTGAACCGTATGTGCAGTTGACGGACTTTGAGCGAGGGCATATAGTGGGCATGCGGGAGGCAGGGCGGACGTACCGCCGAATTGCTCAACACGTGGGGCGTGAGGTCTCCACAGTACATCGATGTTGTCACCAGTGGTCGGCGGAAGGTGCACGTGCCCGTCGACCTGGGACCGGACCGCAGCGACGCACGGATGCACGCCAAGACCATAGGATCCTACGCAGTGCCGTAGGGGACCGCACCGCCACTTCCCAGCAAATTAGGGACACTGTTGCTCCTGGGGTATCGGCGAGGACCATTCGCAACCGTCTCCATGAAGCTGGGCTACGGTCCCGCACACCGTTAGGCCGTCTTCCGCTCACGCCCCAACATCGTGCAGCCCGCCTCCAGGGGTGTCGCGACAGGCGTGAATGGAGGGACGAAAGGAGACGTGTCGTCTTCAGCGATGAGAGTCGCTTCTGCCTTGGTGCCAATGATGGTCGTATGCGTGTTTGGCGCCGTGCAGGTGAGCGCCACAATCAGGACTGCATACGACCGAGGCACACAGGGCCAACACCCGGCATCATGGTGTGGGGAGCGATCTCCTACACTGGCCGTACACCACTGGTGATCGTCGAGGGGACACTGAATAGTGCACGGTACATCCAAACCGTCATCGAACCCATCGTTCTACCATTCCTAGACCGGCAAGGGAACTTGCTGTTCCAACAGGACAATGCACGTCCGCATGTATCCCGTGCCACCCAACGTGCTCTAGAAGGTGTAAGTCAACTACCCTGGCCAGCAAGATCTCCGGATCTGTACCCCATTGAGCATGTTTGGGACTGGATGAAGCGTCGTCTCACGCGGTCTGCACGTCCAGCACGAACGCTGGTCCAACTGAGGCGCCAGGTGGAAATGGCATGGCAAGCCGTTCCACAGGACTACATCCAGCATCTCTACGATCGTCTCCATGGGAGAATAGCAGCCTGCATTGCTGCGAAAGTTGGATATACACTGTACTAGTGCCGACATTGTGCATGCTCTGTTGCCTGTGTCTATGTGCCTGTGGTTCTGTCAGTGTGACCATGTGATGTATCTGACCCCAGGAATGTGTCAATAAAGTTTCCTCTTCCTGGGACAATGAATTCACGGTGTTCTTATTTCAATTTCCAGGAGTGTACAAGAAGATAGAATCTTCTACGAGTTTGTGCTTTGAGCAGCTGCTGGGAGACCAGTATTAGATTCCGATGCACCAGTACAGGTTTATTGAATTCCTTGGACCTCCAAATTGAACATGAAACACAGAAATTGCGTCGGGATTGAAAACAAAAGGCACAATGCCGACTTAAGTACAAGGAGAGTGAATCTTCTAAGAGTTTGTGCTTTGAGCATCTCCTTTGGTCCAGTATTAGATTCCGATGCACCAGTGCAGGTTTAGTGAATCCCTTGGACCCTAACATTGACCATGAAACACTGCAAATGCATCGGGATTGAATACAAAAGTCACAATGACGACTTAAATACAAGTATAGTGAATCTTCTAAGAGTTTGTGCTTTGAGCGGCTCCTTGGTGACCAGTATTAGATTCCTATGCACCAGTGCTGGTTTACTGTATCCCTTCGACTTTCGCGTTTACCATGAAACACAGAAATTGCATCGGGATTGAATACATAAGGCACAATGCCGACTTAAGTACAAGAAGTGTGAATCTTCCAAGTGTATGTGCTTTGAGTGGCTCCTGGGAGACCAGTTTTAGATTCCCATGCACCGTTGCAGGGTTACTGAATCCCTTGGACCTTCACATTGACCATGATGCACAGAAGATGCATTGGGATTGAATACAAAACGCTCAATGATTTAAGTAGGAGAAGAGTGAATCTTCTAAGAGTCTCTGCCATGTACGGCTGCTGGGAGACCAGTATTAGATTCCGATGCACCAATGCAGGCTTACTGTCTCCCCTGGACCTTCACATTGACCATGAAACACAGAAATTGCACCGCGATTGAATACAAAAGACACAATGCCGCATTAATTACAATAACAGTTAATCTTCTAAGAGTATGTGATTTGAGCGGCTCCTGGGAGACCAGTATTAGATTCCGATGCACCAGTGCAGGTTTACTGAATCCGTTGGACCCTCACATTGACGTTGAGACACATAAATTACATCGGGATTGAATACAAAACGCACAATGCCGACTTAAGTACAAGAAGAGTGAATCTTCTAAGAGTTTGTGCTTTGAGCGGCTCCTGGGAGACCAGTATTAAATTCCAATGCACCAATCGAGGTTTACTGTATCCCTTGGAACTTCACATTAATCATGAAACACAGAAATTGCATCGAGATTGAATTCCAAAGGCAAAATGCCGACTTAAGTGCAAGAAGAGTGAATGTTTCAAGAGTTTGTGCTTTGTGCGGCTCCTGGGAGACCAGTATTAGTTTCCGATGCATCAGTGCTGGTTTACTTTATCCCTTGGACTTTCACATTGACCATGAAACATAGAATTTGCTTCGGGATTGAATACAAATGGCACAATGCCGACTTAAGTACAAGAAGAGTGAATCTTCTAAGAGTTTGTGCTTTGAGCCGCTCCTTGGTGACCAGTGTTAGATGCCGATGCACCAGTGCTGGTTTACTGTATCCCTTCGACTTTCGCGTTTACCATGAAACACAGAAATTGCATCGGGATTGAATACATAAGGCACAATGCCGACTTAAGTACAAGAAGTGTGAATCTTCCAAGTGTATGTGCTTTGAGTGGCTCCTGGGAGACCAGTTTTAGATTCCCATGCACCGTTGCAGAATTACTGAATCCCTTGGACCTTCACATTGACCATGATGCACAGAAGATGCATCGGGATTGAATACAGAAGGCTCAATGCCGACTTAAGTACAAGAATAGTGAATCTTCTAAGAGTTTCTGCCATGTTCAGCTACTGGGAGACCAGTATTAGATTCCGATGCACCAATGCAGGCTTACTGTATCCCTTGGACTTTCACATTGACCATGAAACACAGAAATTGCACCGCGATTGAATACAAAAGACACAATGCCGCATTAATTACAATAAGAGTGAATCTTCTAAGAGTTTGTGATTTGAGCGGCTCCTGGGAGACCAGGATTAGATTCCGATGCACCAGTGCAGGTTTACTGAATCCCTTGGACCTTCACATTGACCATGAAACACAGAAAATGCATCCGGATTGAATACAAAAGGCACAATGCCGACTTAAGTACAAGAGGAGTGAATCTTCTAAGAGTTTGTGGTTTGAGCGGCTCCTGGGAGACCAGTTTTTGATTCCGATGCACCAATGCAGGTTTACTGTATCCCTCGGACCTTCACATTGTGCATGAAACACAGAAATTGCATCGCGGTTGAATACCAAAGGCACAATGCCGACTTTAGTACAATTAGAGATAATCTTCTAAGAGTTTGTGCTTTGAGCGGACCCTGGGGGTCAGGTATAAGATTCCGATGCACTAGTGCAGGTTACTGTAACTCTTTGACCTTCACATTGACCATGAGACACAGAAACTACATCGGGATTGAATACAAAATGCCCAATGCCGACTTATGTACAAGAAGAGTGAATCTTGAAAGAGTTTCTACATTAAGCGACTCCTGGGAGACCAGTATTAAATTCCGATGCACCAGTGCAGGTTTACTGTATCCCTTTGACTTTCACATTGACCATGAAACACAGAAATTTCATCGGGATTAAATACAATAGGCTCTATGCCGCCTTATGTACAAGATGAGTGAATCTTCTAAGAATTTGTGCTTTGAGCGATTCCTGATGGGTAAAGTATTAGATTCGGATGCACCTGTGCAGCTATACAGTACACCTTGGACCTTCACATTGACCATGAAACACAGAAAATGCATCAGGATTGAATACAAAAGGCACAATGCCGACTTAAATACATGAAGAGTGAATTGTCTAAGAGTTTGTGCTTTGAGTTTGTCCTGGTAGACCAGTATTAGATTCCGATGCACCAGTGCAGGATTACTGAATGTCTTGGACCTTCACATTGGGCATGAAACACAGAAATTGCATCGCGATTGAATACCAATGGCACAATGCCGACTTATCTACAATTGTAGTTAATGTTCTAAGTGTTTGTGCTTTGAGCGGCCCCTGGGGGGCAAGTATTAGATTCCAATTCACCAGTGCATGTTACTGTATACCTTGGACCTTCACATTAACCATGAAGCACTGAAAATGCATCGGGATTGAATACAAAAGGCACAATGCCGACTTAAGTACAAGAAGAGTGAATCTTCTCAGAGTTTGTGGTTTGAGCTGCTACTGGGAGACCCGATCTAAATTCCGAAGCACAAGTGCTGCTTTAAAGCATTCGTTGGACATTCACATTGACCATGAAACACGGAAATTGAATCGGGATTGAATACAATATGCACAATGCCGACTTAAGTACAAGAAGTGTGAATCTTCTAAGAGTTTGTGCGTTGAGCGGCTCCTTGGAGACCAGTATTAGATTCCAATGCACCAGTGCAGATTTACTGTATCCCTTGGACCTTCACAGTGCCCATGAAACACAGAAAATGCATTGGGATTGAAAACAAAAGGCACAAAGCCGATTTAAGTACAAGAAGAGTGAAACTTCTAAAAGTTTCTCCTTTGAGCGGCTCCTGGCAGACCAGTATTAGATTTCGATGCACCAGTGCTGGTTTACTGTATCCATTCGACTTTCGCGTTGACCATGAAACACAGAAATTGCATCGGGATTGAATACATAAGGCACAATGCCGACTTAAGTCCAAGTAGTGTGAATCTTCCAAGTGTTTCTTCTTTGAGACACTTCTGGGAGACCTGTATTTGATTCCCATGCACCAGTGCAGGTTTACTGAATCCCTTGGACCTTCACATTGCCCATGATGTACCGAAATTGCATCAGAATTGAATACAAAAGGCTCAATGCCGACTTAAGTACAAGAAGAGTGAATCTTCTAAGAGTTTGCGCTTTGAGCGGCTCGTGGGAGACCAGTATTAGATTCTGATGCACCAGTGTGGGTTAACTGTATCCCTTGGACTTTCACATTGACCATGAAACACAGATAGTGCATCGGGATTGAATACAAAAAGCTGAATGCCGACCTAAATACAAGAAGAGTGAATCTTCTACGAGTTTGTGCTTTGAGCGGCTGCTGGGAGACCAGTATTAGATTCCGATGCACCAGTGCAGGGTTACTGTATCCCTCGGACCTTCACATTGTGCATGAAACACAGAAATTGCATCGCGATTGAATACCAAAGGCACAATGCCTACATAACTGCAATTAGAGTTAATCTTCTAAGAGTTTGTGCTTTGAGCGGCCCCTGTGGGTCAAGTATTAGATTCCGATGCACCAGTGCAGGTTACTGTATACCTTGGACCTTCACATTGACCATGAAGCACTGAAAATGCATCGGGATTGAATACAACATGCACAATGCCGACTTAAGTACAACAAGAGTGAATCTTCTAAGAATTTGTGTTTTGAGCGGCTCCTGGGAGACCAGTATTAGTTTCCAATGCACCAGTGCAGATTTACTGTATCGCTTGGACTTTCATATTGACTATGAAACACAGAAAATGCATCGGGATTGAATGTAAAAGGCACAATGCCGACTTAAGTACAAGAAGAGTGAATTTTATGAGTTTGTAATTTGAGCGGCTCCTGGGACACCAGTATTAGAGTCCGATGCAGCAGTGCAAGTTTACTGTATCCCATGGACCTTCACATTGACCATGAAACACAGAAATTGCATCGGGATTGGATACAAAAGGCACCAACCAATTAGCATACTGCCTGCTGTTTCCAAAGCACTCGAATATATTGTTCATGACCAAATCACTGAACACTTGCACGAATTCAGCCTATATCACAAATTTCAATCCGGTTTCCGTAAACATCACAGCACAAACACTGCTCTAATTAAAGTATTAGATGACCTGAAATGTGCCATTGACAATCTAAAGGCAGCAATATTGACGCTACTGGACTTCAGCAAAGCTTTTGACACTGGTAACTTTGACATATTGCTCAAAAAAATGCAACAGCTTAATTTCTCTGTTAGTACAGTGAGATGGTTTGAAAGCTACTTAAAAGACAGACAGCAATGTGTTGGCTGCGCAAATGCAAAATCTTCCTGGAAACACCTTTCCTCGGGACTGCCACAAGGATCAGTCTTAGGACCACTTTTGTTTTCTTTATATGTCAACTATATTTCGTCGGTTCTGTCCTGTAAATATCATTTCTATTCCGACGACCTCCAGCTCTACCTAAGCGTCAGACCTGAAAACGTAAACACTGCAAACGCTCAGATGAATGATGATCTGTCTTCGGTAGTGACATGGGCGAAAAGCCTGGGGCTTAAACTAAATGCAAAGAAGACGCAAGTAATCTTAATAGCCCATCAGAAATTAATAAGTTCAGATCTCTGCGAATGGCTACCTTCTATTCTGCTCGATGGTACTCCAATACCATATCAGAAAACAGTGAAAAATTGGGTGTAACTTTGGATGAGCATCTCAACTGGGCGGAGAATACAGTCGCAGTGTGCCGAAAGACGTCTGCTTGTCTCTATGCTCTCAAAAAGTTTCAGAACATATTTCCACTGGACTTGAAACGCCAGCTCGTGCAAGCACTCTTTCTACCGAACCTCCACTATTGTGATGTGATTCAACAAGGCACGGGTAGTGAAAAGAAAATACGGCTAGAGATAACCATGAATGCCTGTGTGCATTACACCTGCAACATTCGCCGATATGATCATGTTAGTGCTTCATACTCCGAGCTAAAGTGGCTGCGGCCGGACAAATTGCGTGACTACCACACTCTATGTCTACTTCACAAACTCTTCGTCGCGCAAGCACCCCAGTACCTTGCTTCAGAGATGAAAAACCTGTCGTGCCATCATAATCGAAACACGAGGTCACTCTTATTTGGTATCCTAACTGTGCCCACTCACAAAACAAAAACTTTTGCAAACTCCTTCTCAGTTGCCGCTGTCAGCATCCGGAACAAACTGCCCCTTACCTTGCGCAAAAATCAATCTCCTGCTGCTTTTAAGAAGAAGTTGAAGCATTTCGTACTATCATCCTCATAAAGTTCTCCACAAAATTAATGTACCAGGCCAATCCTCTCATCTGTCAAATAGCAAAGCTAGCGTCTCCGATCTTGCTCCTGAGATGCCTTCCCATTCATCTATCTCTATTAGCCAGGCAATCTTCTTTTCCTTTATATTTCCTTAATTATGTTTCATCATGTGTATTCTTCTCCTCCGTTCACAATGAGTGTCCCTCATACTCCCTGCTGCCAGCACTCCTATCTAAAATTTGTCTCTTCAATAATGTCTAATTATAACAGTACTTATGATCTTCGAATATAAACTCTATATGTATATATTTTTCCAGGTGTACCTTTCTAATTGTTTATTTCACGTTTTGTAGAAATGTAGTTTAACATGCCTACTTAAACATATGAATGTAAAATAATTAGGATGCCTGGATAGATGTAAGAGAGGGCCTGATAGCCCTAATCTTGCCAGGTTAAATAAATCAATAAATAAATAAATAAATAAATTAAGTACAAGAAGAACGAATCTTCTAAGAGTTTCTGATTTCAGCGGCACCTGGGAGACCAGTATTAGATATCAATGCACCAGTGCAGGTTTACTGTATCCCATGGACTTTCACATTGACCATGAAACACAGAAAAAGCATCGGGATTGAATACAATAGGCACAATGCCGACTTAAGTACAAGAAGAGTCAATCATCTAAGAGTTTGTGCTTTGAGCGGCTCCTGGGAGACCAGTATTTATTTCCGATGCACCAGTGCAGGTTTACTGTATACCATGGACCTTCACATTAACCATGAAACACAGAAATTGTATGGCGATTGAATACAAAAGGCACAATGCCGACTTAAGTACAAGAAGAGTGAATCTTCTAAAACTTTGTGATTTGAGCGGCTCCTGAGAGACCAGCATTCGATTCCGATGCACCAGTGCAGGTTCAGTGAATCCCTTGGACCTTCACATTGACCATGAAACACAGAAATTGCATTGTGATTGAATACAAAAGGCACAATGCCGACTTAAGTACAAGAAGAAAGAATCATCTAGGAGTTTCTGCTTTGGGCGGCTCCTGTGAAACCAGTATTAGATTCCGATGCACCAGTACAGGTTTACTGTATCCCTTGGACCTTCACATTGACCATGAAACACAGAAATTCCATCGGGATTGAATACAAAAGGGACAATGCCAACTTAAGTACAAGAAGAGTGAATCTTCTAAGAGCTTGTGCTATGACCGGCTCCTGGGAGACCAGTATTAGATTCCGATGCACCAGTACAGGTTTAGTAAATCCCTTGGACACTCACATTGACCACGAGACACAGAAATTGCATCGGGATTGAATACAAAAGGCACAATGCCGCCTTAAGTACAAGAAGAGTGAATCTTCGAAGAATTTGTGCTTACAGCGGCTACTGGGAGTCCAGTATTAGATTCCAATACACCAGTGCAGGTTTCCTGTATCTCTTGGACCTTCACAATTACCATTAAATTCAAAAACTGCATCGGGATTGAATACCAAAGGCACAATGCCGACTTTAGTACTAGAAGAAAGAATATGCTAAGAATTTGTGCTTTGTGTGGCTCCTGGGAGACCAATATTAGATTCCGATGCACCAGGCAGGTTTAATGTATCCCTTGGATCTTCGCATTGACCATGAAACACAGAAATCGCATTGGGATTGAATGCAAAAGGCACAATGCCGACTTAAGGACAAGAAGAGTTAAACTTCTAAGAGTTTGTCCATTGAGCTGCTCCTGGTAGACCAGTATTAGATTCCGATGCACCAGTGAGGGTTTACTGTATTCCTTCGACCTTCACATTGACCATGAAACACAGAAATTGCATCGGGATTGAATACAAAAATCACAATGCCGACTTAAGTACAAGAGGACTGACTCTTCTTGCATTCCATGAATTGAACCATTCCTGTGAGATCAGTTTCAGATTCCGATGCTTCAATTCAGGCTCACTGTATCCCTTGGACCTGCATATTGACAATGATACACAGAAATTGCATCGGAATTAAATACAAGACGCACAATGCCGACATAGGTACAAGAAGACTGCCTCCTCTTACTGTCTATATTTTGAACCTTTCCTGTGAGACCAATTTTTGATTCCTATGCTTCATTTCAGGTTTACTGTATCCCTTGGAACTTCTTATTGACGATGAAACACAGAAATTTTATTGGAAATTAATGTAAAAGTCACAATGCCGACCTAAGTACAAGACGACTGACTCGTCTTACTCTCTATGTTTTGAACATTTCCTGTGGGACCAGTTTTGATTACGATGCTTCACAACAAGTTTACTGTATCTCTTGGACCTTCTTATTGACGATGAGCCACCGATATTACATCGGAATTAAATACAAAAGGCAAAATGCCGACTTAAAATCAAGAAGACTGACTCTTCTCACTGCCTATGATTTGAACCTTTCCTGTGAGACCAGTTTTACATTCCGATGCTTTACTTCAGGTTTAATGTATCCCTTGGATCTTCTTATTGACGATGAAACACAGAAATTGCATCGGAATTAAATACAGAAGGCACAATGCCTACTTAAGAACCAGAGGACTGACTCTTCTTACATTCTAAGATTTGAACCTTTCCTGTGAGACCAGTTTTAGATTCCGATACATCACTTCAGGTTTACTGTATCCCTTGGACCTTCTTATTGACGAAGAAACGCAGAAATTGAATTGGAATTAAATACAAAAGGCACAATGCCGATTTAAGTACAAGAAGACTGACTCTTCTTTTTGTCTATGATTTGAACCTTTGCTGTGAGACCAGTTTCGATTCGGATGCTTCACTTCAGGTTTACTGTATCCCTTGGACCTTCTTATTGTCGATGAAACACAGAAATTGCATAGGAACTAAATACAAAAGGTAGAATGCCGACTTAAGTACAAGAAGGCTGTCTCTTCTTACTGACTATGATTTGAACCTTTCCTGTGAGACCAGTTTTGATTCTGATGCTTCACTTCAGGTTTACTGTATCCCTCAGACTTTCTTGTTGACGATGAAACACAGAAATTGCATCGGAAGTAAATACAAAAGGCACAATGCCGACTTAAAAACAAGTAGACCGACTGTTCTTATTGTCTATGTTTTGAAAGTTTCCTGTGAGACCAGTTTTGATTCCGATTCTTCACTTCAGGTTTACTGTATCCCTTGGACCTTCTTATTGACGAAGAAACACAGAAATTGCATCGGCATTAAATACAAAATGAACAATGCCGATTTAAGTCAAGAAGACTGACTCTTCTTACTGTCTATGATTTGAACCTTTCCTGTGAGACCTGTTTATAATTACGGTGCTTCACTTCAGGTTTACTGTATCCCTTGAACCTTCTTATTGACGATGAAACACAGAAATTGAATTGGTATTAAATACAAAAGGCACAGTGCCAACTTAAGTACAAGAAGACTGACTCTTCATGATGTCTATGCTTTTGAACCTTTACTGTGAGACCAGTTTTAGATTCCGATGCTTCACTTCAGTGTTAATGTATCCCTTGGACCTTCTTATTGACTATGAAACACAGAAATTGCATCGGAATTAAATACAAAAGCCAAAATGCCGACCTAACTACAAGAAGACTTACTCTTCTTACAGTCTATGCTTTGAACCTTTCCTGTGAGACCAGTTTTAGATTCCGAAGCTTCACTTTGGTTTACTGTATCCATTGCACCTTCATATTGATGATGAAACACAGAAATTGCATCGGAAATAAATACAAAAGGAACATTGCCGACCTAAGTACAAGAAGACTGAGTCTTCTTTCTGTCTATGATTTAAACCTTTCCTGTGAAACCAGTTTTAGATTCCTATGCTTCATTTCAGGTTACTGTATCCCTTGGACCTTCTTATTGACGATGGAACACAGAAATTGCATCGGAATTAAATACAAAAGGCACAATGCCGACTTAAGTACAAGAGGACTGACTCTTCTTACATTCCATGATTTGAACCTTTCCTGTGAGATCAGTTTTAGATTCCGAAGCTTCACTTCAGGTTTACTGTATCCCTTGGACCTTCTTATTGACGAAGAAACACAGAAATTGCATCGGGAATAAATACAAAAGGCACAATGCCAATTTAAGTACAAGAAGACTGACTCTTCTTACTGTCTATGATTTGAACCTTTCCTGTGAGACCTGTTTTAGATTACGGTGCTTCACTTCAGGTTTACTGTATCCCTTGGACCATCTTATTGACGATGAAACACAGAAATTGCATCGGAGTTAAATACAAAAGGCACAATGCCGACTTAAGTACAAGAAGACTGACTCTTCTTACTGTCTATGTTTTGAACCTTTCCTGCGAGACCTGTTTTAGATTACGATGATGCACTCCAGGTTTACTGTATCCCTTGGACCTTCTGACTGACGATGTACCAGAGAAGTTGCATTGGAATTAAATACAAAGGCACAATGCCGACTTAAGTACAAGAAGACTGACTCTTATTACGTTCTATGTTTTGAATCTTTACTGTGAGACCAGTTTTAGATTCCGATGCTTCACTTCAGGTTTACTGTATCCCTTGGACCTTCTTATTGACGATGAAACACAGATATTGCATCGGAATTAAATAGAAAAGTCAAAATGGCGACTTAAGTACAAGAAAGCTGGCTCATCTTACTGTCTTTATTTTGAACCTTTCCTGTGAGACCCGTTTTATATTCTGATGCTTCACTTTGGTTTACTGTATCCCTTGGACCTTCATATTGACGATGAAACACAGAAATTGCATCGGAATTAAATACAAAAGGCACAATGCCGACTTAAGTACAAGAAGACAAAGTCTCCTTACTGTCTATGATTTGAACTTACCTGTGAGACCAGTTTTAGATTCCTATGCTTCATTTCAGGTTTACTGTATCCCTGGTACCTTCTTATTGACGATGAAACACAGAAATTGCATCGGAGTTAAATACAAAAGGCACAATGCTGACTTAAGTACAAGAGACACTTCTTACGTTCTACGATTTGAATCTTTCCAGTGAGACCAGTTTTGATTCCGATGTTTCACTTCAGGTTTACTGTATCCCTTGGATCTTCATATTGACGATGAATCACAGAAATTGCATCGGATTTAAATACAAAAGGCCCAACGCCGACTTAAGTACAAGAGGACTGACTCTTCTTATATTCTATGATTTGAACCTCTCCTGTGAGACCAGTTTTAGATTCCGATGCTTCACTTCAGGTTTACTGTATCCCTTGGACCATCTTATTGACGATGAAACACAGAAATCGCATCGGAATTAAATACAAAAGGCACAATGCCGACTTAAGTACAAAAAGACTGACTCCTCTTACTGTCTAGGTTTTGAACCTTTCCTGTGTGACCAGTTTTGATTCCGATGCTTCATTTCAGGTTTACTGTATCCCTTGGACCTTGGCCAGCCGAAGTGGCCGTGCTGTTATAGGCGCTGCAGTCTGGACCGCTAGACCGCTACGGTCGCAGGTTCGAATCCTGCCTCAGGCATGGATGTTTGTGATGTCCTTAGGTTAGTTAGGTTTAACTAGTTCTAAGTTCTAGGGGACTAATGACCTCAGCAGTTGAGTCCCATAGTGCTCAGAGCAATTTGAACCATTTGAACCTTGGACCTTCTTAATGACGATCAAACACAGAAATTGCATCGGAATTAAATACAAAAGGCACAATGCCGACTTAAGTACAAGAGACTCTTCTTACGTTCTACGATTTGAACCTTTCCTGTGAGACCAGTTTTGATTCCGTTGTTTCACTTCAGGTTTACTGTATCCCTTGGACCTTCTTATTGACGATGAAACACAGAAATCGCATCGGAATTAAATACAAAAGGCAGAATGCCGACTTAAGTACAAGAAGACTGACTCCTCTTACTGTCTATGTTTTGAACCTTTGCTGTGAGACCAGTTTTGATACCGATGCTTCACTTCAGGTTTACTGTATCCCTTGGACCTTGGCCAGCCGAAGTGGCCGTGCGGTTATAGGCGCTGCAGTCTGGAACCGCTAAACCGCTATGGTCGCAGGTTCGAATCCAGCCTTAGGCTTGGTTGTTTGTGATGTCCTTAGGTTAGTTAGGTTTAACTAGTTCTATGTTCTAGGGGACTAATGACCTGAGCAGTTGAGTCCCATAGTGCTCAGAGCCATTAGAACCATTTGAACCTTGGTCCTTCTTAATGCCGATCAAACACAGAAATTGCATCGGAATTAAATACAAAAGGCACAATGCCGCCTTAAGTACAAGAAGACTGACTCTTCTTACTGTCTATGTTTTGAACCTATCCTGTGAGACCAGTTTTAGATGCCGATGCTTTACTTCACGTTTACTGTATCCCTTGGACCATCTTATTGACGATGGAACATAGAAATTGCATCGGAACTAAATACAAAAGGCACAATGCCTACTTAAGTAATAGAAGACTGACTCTTCTTACATTCTATGAATTGAACCTTTCCTGTGAGACCAGTTTTAGTTTCCGATGCTTCACTTCAGGGTTAATGTATCCCTTGGACCTTCTTATTGACGATGAAACACAGAAATTGCATCGGAATTAAATACAAAAGTCAAAATGCCGACTTACGTACAAGAACACTGACTCTTCTTACTGTCTATGTTTTGAACATTTCCTGTGAGACCAGTTTTAGATTCCAATGCTTCACTTTGGTATTACTGTATCCCTTGGACCTTCATATTGACGATGAAACAGAGAAATTGCATCGGAAAGAAATACAAAAGGCACATTGCCGACCTAAGTACAAGAAGAATGAGTCTTCTTACTGTCTATGATTTAAACCTTTCCTGTGAGACCAGGTTTAGATTCCTATGCTTAATTTCAGGTTTATTGTATCCCTTGGATTTCCATATTGACGATGAAACACAGAAATTGCATCGGAAATAAATATAAAAGGCACAATGCCGACTTAAGTACAAGAGACTCTTCTTACGTTTTACGATTTGAACCTTTCCTGTGAGACCAGTTTTGATTCCGATGTTTCACTTCAAGTTTACTGTATCCCTTGGATCTTCATATTGACGATGAATCACAGAAATTGCATCGGAATTAAATACAAAAGGTACAACGCCGACTTAAGTACAAGAGGACTGACTCTTCTTACATTCTATGATTTGAACCCTTCCTGTGAGACCAGTTTTAGATTCCGATGCTTCACGTCAGGTTTACTGTATCCCTTGGACCTTCTGACTGACGAAGAACCACAGAAGTTGCATTGGAATTAAAAACAAAAGGCACAATGCCGCCTTAAGTACAAGAAGACTGACTCTTCTTACTGTCTATGATTTGAACCTTTCCTATGAGACCAGTTTTAGATGCCGATGCTTTACTTCAGGTTTACTGTATCCCTTGGACCTACTTGTTGACGATGAAACACAGAAATTGCGTCGGAATTAAATACAAAAGGCACGATGCCGACATAAAAAGAAGAAGACCGACTCTCCTTACTGACTATGTTTTTAACCTCTCCTGTGAGACCAGTTATTGATTCCGATGCTTTACTTCAGGTTTACTGTATCCCTTGGACCTTCTTGTTGACGATGAAACACAGAAATTGCGTCGGTATTAAATACAAAAGGCACGATGCCGACATAAAAACAAGAAGACCGACTCTTCTTACTGACTATGTTTTGAACCTCTCCTGTGAGACCAGTTATTGATTCCGATGCTTTACTTCAGGTTTACTGTATCCCTTGGACCTTCTTATTGACGATGAAACACAGAAATTGCATCGAAGTAAAATACAAAAGGCACAATGCCGACTTAGGTACCAGAAGACTGACTCTTCTTACATTCTACGATTTGAACCTTTCCTGTGAGACCAGTTTTGATTCCGATGCTTCACGTCAGGTTTACTGTATCCCTTAGATCTTCATATTGACGATGAAGCACAGAAACTGTATCGGAAGTAAATACAAAAGGCACAATGCCGACTTAAGTACAAGAGGACTGACTCTTCTTACAATCTATCATTTGAACCTTTCCTGTGAGACCAGTTTTAAATTCCGATGCTTCACTTCAGGTTTACTGTATCCCTTGCACCTTTTTATTGACGATGAAACACAGAAATTGCATCGGAATTAAATACAAAAGGCACAATGCCGACTTAAGTAAAAGAAGACTGACTCTTCTTACTGTCTATGTTTTGAACCTTTCCTGTTTGATCATTTTTATATTCCGATGCTTTAGTTTAGGTTTACTGTATCCCTTGGACCTTCTTATTGACGATGAAACAAGAAATTGCATCGGATTTAAATACATAAGGCACAATGCCGACTTAAGTACAAGAGGACTACCTCTTCTTACATTCTATGATTTGAACCTACCTGTGAGACCAGTTTTAGTTTCCGATGCTTCACATCAGGTTTACTGTATCCCTTGGACCTTCTGACTGACGATGAACCACAGAAGTTGCATTGGAATTAAATACAAAAGGAACAATGCCGACTTGAGTACAAGAAGACTGACTCTTCTTAATGTCTATATTTGAATCTTTACTGTGAGACCAGTTTTAGATTCCGATGCTTCACTTCAGGTTTACTGTATCCCTTGGCCCTTCTTATTGACGATGAAACACAGAAATCGCATCGGAATTAAATACAAAAGCCAAAATGGCAACTTAAGGACAAGAAGACTGACCGATCCTACTGTCTTTATTTTGATCCTTTCCTGTGAGACCCGTTTTAGATTCCGATGCTTCACTTTGGTTTACGGTATCCCTTGGACCTTCATATTGTCGATGAAACACAGAAATTGCATCGGAATTACATACAAAAGGCACAATGCCGACTTATGTACAAGGAGACTAAGTCTTCTTACTGTCTATGGTTTAAACCATTCCTGTGAGCCCAGTTTTGATTCCGATGCTTCACAACAGATTTACTGTTTCCCTTGTACCTTCTTATTGACGATGAAACACAGAAATTGCATCGGAATTAAATACAAAAGGCAGAATGCCGACTTAAGTACAAGAACACTGACTCTTCTTACTGTGTATGTTTTAAACCTTTCGTGTGTGATCAGTTTTAGAATCCGATGTTTCATTTCAGGTTTACTGTATCCCTTGTACCTTCTTATTGACGATGAAACAGAGAAATTGCATCGGAAAGAAATACAAAAGGCACATTGCCGACCTAAGTACAAGAAGACTGACTCTTCTTACTGTCTATGATTTGAACCATTCCTGTGAGACCAGTTTTGATTCCGATGCTTCACTTCAGGTTTACTGTTTCCCTTGGACTTTCTTATTGACGATGAAACACAGAAAATGCGTCGGAATTAAATACAAATGCCATAATGTCCACTTAAAGACAAGAAGACTGACTCTTCTTACTGTCTACGTTTTGAACCTAGCCTGTGAGACCAGTTTTAGATGCCGATGCTTTACTTCAAATTTACTGTATCCCTTGGACCTTCTTACTGACGATGGAACATAGAAATTGCATCGGAACTAAATACAAAAGGCACAATGCCGACTTAAGTACAAGAGGACTGACTCTTCTTACATTCTATGAATTGAACCTTTTCTGTGAGACCTGTTTTAGATTCCGATGCTTCACTTCAGTGTTAATGTATCCCTTGGACCTTCTTATTGACGATGAAACACAGAAATTGCGTCGGAATTAAATACAAATTTCGTAATGCCCACTTAGAAACAAGAAGACTGACTCTTCTCACTGTCTATGATTTGAACCTTTCCTATGAGACCAGTTTTAGATGCCGATGCTTTACTTCAGGTTTACTGTATCCCTTGGACCTTCTTGTTGACGATGAAACACAGAAATTGCGTCGGAATTAAATACAAAAGGCACGATGCCGACATAAAAACAAGAAGACCGACTCTTCTTACTGACTATGTTTTGAACCTCTCCTGTGAGACCAGTTATTGATTCCGATGCTTTACTTCAGGTTTACTGTATCCCTTGGACCTACTTATTGACGATGAAACACAGAAATTGCATCGAAGTAAAATACAAAATTCACAATGCCGACTTAGGTACCAGAAGACTGACTCTTCTTACATTCTACGATTTGAACCTTTCCTGTGAGACCAGTTTTGATTCCGATGCTTCACGTCAGGTTTACTGTATCCTTTAGATCTTCATATTGACGATGAAGCACAGAAACTGTATCGGAAGTAAATACAAAAGGCACAATGCCGACTTAAGTACAAGAGGACTGACTCTTCTTACAATCTATCATTTGAACCTTTCCTGTGAGACCAGTTTTAGATTCCGATGCTTCACTTCAGGTTTACTGTATCCCTTGGACCTTTTTATTGACGATGAAACACAGAAATTGCATCGGAATTAAATACAAAAGGCACAATGCCGACTTAAGTAAAAGAAGACTGACTCTTCTTACTGTCTATGTCTTGAACCTTTCCTGTTTGATCATTTTTATATTCCGATGCTTTAGTTTAGGTTTACTGTATCCCTTGGACCTTCTTATTGACGATGAAACAAGAAATTGCATCGGATTTAAATACATAAGGCACAATGCCGACTTAAGTACAAGAGGACTGCCCCTTCTTACATTCTATGATTTGAACCTACCTGTGAGACCAGTTTTAGTTTCCGATGCTTCACATCAGGTTTACTGTATCCCTTGGACCTTCTGACTGACGATGAACCACAGAAGTTGCATTGGAATTAAATACAAAAGGAACAATGCCGACTTGAGTACAAGAAGACTGACTCTTCTTAATGTCTATATTTGAATCTTTACTGTGAGACCAGTTTTAGATTCCGATGCTTCACTTCAGGTTTACTGTATCCCTTGGCCCTTCTTATTGACGATGAAACACAGAAACATCATCGGAATAAAATACAAAAGCCAAAATGGCAACTTAAGGACAAGAAGACTGACCGATCCTACTGTCTTTATTTTGATCCTTTCCTGTGAGACCCGTTTTTGATTCCGATGCTTCACTTTGGTTTACGTTATCCCTTGGACCTTCATATTGTCGATGAAACACAGAAATTGCATCGGAATTACATACAAAAGGCACAATGCCGACTTATGTACAAGGAGACTAAGTCTTCTTACTGTCTATGGTTTAAACCTTTCCTGTGAGCCCAGTTTTGATTCCGATGCTTCACAACCGATTTACTGTTTCCCTTGTACCTTCTTATTGACGATGAAACACAGAAATTGCATCGGAATTAAACACAAAAGGCAGAATGCCGACTTAAGTTCAAGAACACTGACTCTTCTTACTGTGTATGTTTTAAACCTTTCGTGTGTGATCAGTTTTAGAATCCGATGTTTCATTTCAGGTTTACTGTATCCCTTGTACCTTCTTATTGACGATGAAACAGAGAAATTGCATCGGAAAGAAATACAAAAGGCACATTGCCGACCTAAGTACAAGAAGACTGACTCTTCTTACTGTCTATGATTTGAACCATTCCTGTGAGACCAGTTTTGATTCCGATGCTTCACTTCAGGTTTACTGTTTCCCTTGGACTTTCTTATTGACGATGAAACACAGAAAATGCGTCGGAATTAAATACAAATGCCATAATGTCCACTTAAAGACAAGAAGACTGACTCTTCTTACTGTCTATGTTTTGAACCTATCCTGTGAGACCAGTTTTAGATTCCGATGCGTCACTTTGGTTTACTGCATCCCTTGGACCTTTATATTGTCAATGAAACACAGAAACATCATCGGAATAAAATACAAAAGGCACAATGCCGACTTAAGTACAAGAAGAGTGACTCTTTTTACTGTCTATGTTTTGAACTTTTCCTGTGAGACCAGTTTTGATTCCGATGCTTCACTTCAGGTTTACTGTATCCCTTGGATCTTCATATTGACGATGAAACACAGATATTGCGTCGGTATTAAATACAAAAGGCACAATGTCGACTTAAAAACATGAAGACTGACTCCTCTTACTGTCTATGTTTGAATCTTTCCTGTGTGATCAGTTTTAGATTCCGATGCTTTAGTTCAGGTTTACTGTATCCCTTGGACATTCTTATTGACGATGAAAAACAGAAATTGCATCGGATCCAAATACAAAGTGCACAATGCCGACTTAAGTACAAGAGGACTGGCTCTTCTTACATTCTATGACTTGAAGTTTCCTGTGAGACCAGTTTTAGTTTCCGATGCCTCACTTAAGGTTTACTGTATCCCTTGGCCCTTCTTATTGACGATGAAACACAGAAATTGCATCGGAATTAAATACAAAAGCCAAAATGGCAACTTAAGGACAAGAAGACTGACCGATCCTACTGTCTTTATTTTGATTCTTTCCTGTGAGACCCGTTTTAGATTCCGATGCTTCACTTTGGTTTACTGTATCCCTTGGACCTTCATATTGTCGATGAAACGCAGAAATTGCATCGGAATTACATACAAAAGGCACAATGCCGACTTATGTACAACGAGACTAAGTCTTCTTACTGTCTATGATTTAAACCTTTCCTGTGGGCCCAGTTTTGATTCCGATGCTTCACAACAGATTTACTGTTTCCCTTGTACCTTCTTATTGACGATGAAACACAGAAATTGCATCGGAATTAAATACAAAAGGCAGAATGCCGACTTAAGTACAAGAACACTGACTCTTCTTACTGTGTATGTTTTAAACCTTTCGTGTGTGATCAGTTTTAGAATCCGATGTTTCATTTCAGGTTTACTGTATCCCTTGTACCTTCTTATTGACGATGAAACAGAGAAATTACATCGGAAAGAAATACAAAAGGCACATTGCCGACCTAAGTACAAGAAGACTGACTCTTCTTACTGTCTATGATTTGAACCACTCCTGTGAGACCAGTTTTGATTCCGATGCTTCACTTCAGGTTTACTGTTTCCCTTGGACTTTCTTATTGACGATGAAACACAGAAAATGCGTCGGAATTAAATACAAATGCCATAATGTCCACTTAAAGACAAGAAGACTGACTCTTCTTACTGTCTATGTTTTGAACCTATCCTGTGAGACCAGTTTTAGATGCCGATGCTTTTCTTCAAATTTACTGTATCCCTTGGACCTTCTTATTGACGATGGAACATAGAAATTGCATCGGAACTAAATACAAAAGGCACAATACCGACTTAAGTACAAGAGGACTGACTCTTCTTACATTCTATGAATAGAACCTTTACTGTGAGACCAGTTTTAGATTCCGATGCCTCACTTCAGTGTTAATGTATCCCTTGGACCTTCTTATTGACGATGAAACACAGAAATTGCGTCGGAATTAAATACAAATTTCGTAATGCCCACTTAGAAACAAGAAGACTGACTCTTCTCACTGTCTATGATTTGAACCTTTCCTATGAGACCAGTTTTAGATGCCGATGCTTTACTTCAGGTTTACTGTATCCCTTGGACCTTCTTGTTGACGATGAAACACAGAAATTGCGTCGGAATTAAATACGAAAGGCACGATGCCGACATAAAAACAAGAAGACCGACTCTTCTTACTGACTATGTTTTGAACTTCTCCTGTGAGACCAGTTATTGATTCCGATGCTTTACTTCAGGTTTACTGTATCCCTTGGACCTTCTTATTGACGATGAAACACAGAAATTGCATCGAAGTAAAATACAAAAGGCACAATGCCGACTTAGGTACCAGAAGACTGACTCTTCTTACATTCTACGATTTGAACCTTTCCTGTGAGACCAGTTTTGATTCCGATGCTTCACTTCAGGTTTACTGTATCTCTTAGATCTTCATATTGACGATGAAGCACAGAAACTGTATCGGAAGTAAATACAAAAGGCACAATGCCGACTTAAGTACAAGAGGACTGACTCTTCTTACAATCTATCATTTGAACCTTTCCTGTGAGACCAGTTTTAGATTCCGATGCTTCACTTCAGGTTTACTGTATCCCTTGGACCTTTTTATTGACGATGAAACAAAGAAATTGCATCGGCATTAAATACAAAAATCACAATGCCGACTTATGTACAAGAAGACTGACTCTTCTTAATGTCTATATTTGAATCTTTACTGTGCGACCAGTTTTAGATTCCGATGCTTCACTTCAGGTTTACTGTATTCCATGGACGTTCTTATTGACATTGAAACACGGAAATTGCAACGGAATTACATACAAAAATCAAAATGCCGACTTAAGTACAAGAAGAGTGACTGATCTTACTGTCTATATTTTTAATCTTTCCTGTGAGACCAGTTTTAGATTCTGATGCGTCACTTTGGTTTACTGTATCCCTTGGACCTTTGTATTGTCAATGAAACACAGAAACATCATCGGAATAAAATACAAAAGGCACAATGCCGACTTATGTACAAGGAGACTAAGTCTTCTTACTGTCTATGATTTAAACCTTTCCTGTGAGCCCAGTTTTGATTCCGATGCTTCACAACAGATTTACTGTATCCCTTGTACCTTCTTATTGACGATGAAACACAGAAATTGCATCGGAATTAAATACAAAAGGCAGAATGCCGACATAAGTACAAGAACACTGACTCTTCTTACTGTGTATGTTTTAAACCTTTCGTGTGTGACCAGTTTTAGAATCCGATGTTTCATTTCAGGTTTACTGTATCCCTTGTACCTTCTTATTGACGATGAAACAGAGAAATTGCATCGGAAAGAAATACAAAAGGCACATTGCCGACCTAAGTACAAGAAGACTGAGTCTTCTTACTGTCTATGATTTAAACCTTTCCTGTGAGACCAGTTTTAGATTCCTATGCTTAATTTCAGGTTTACTGTATCCCTTGGACCTCCATATTGACGATGAAACACAGAAATTGCATCGGAATTAAATACAAAAGGCACAATGCCGACTTAAGTAAAAGAAGACTGACTCTTCTTACTGTCTATGTTTTGAACCTTTCCTGTTTGATCATTTTTATATTCCGATGCTTTAGTTTAGGTTTACTGTATCCCTTGGACCTTCTTATTGACGATGAAACAAGAAATTGCATCGGATTTAAATACATAAGGCACAATGCCGACTTAAGTACAAGAGGACTGCCTCTTCTTACATTCTATGATTTGAACCTACCTGTGAGACCAGTTTTAGTTTCCGATGCTTCACATCAGGTTTACTGTATCCCTTGGACCTTCTGACTGACGATGAACCACAGAAGTTGCATTGGAATTAAATACAAAAGGAACAATGCCGACTTGAGTACAAGAAGACTGACTCTTCTTAATGTCTATACTTGAATCTTTACTGTGAGACCACTTTTAGATTCCGATGCTTCACTTCAGGTTTACTGTATCCCTTGGACCTTCTTATTGACGATGAAACACGGAAATTGCAACGGAATTACATACAAAAATCAAAATGCCGACTTAAGTACAGGAAGAGTGACTCATCTTACTGTCTATATTTTGAACCTTTCCTGTGAGACCAGTTTTAGATTCCGATGCGTCACTTTGGTTTACTGCATCCCTTGGACCTTTATATTGTCAATGAAACACAGAAACATCATCGGAATAAAATACAAAAGGCACAATGCCGACTTAAGTACAAGAAGACTGACTCTTTTTACTGTCTATGTTTTGAACCTTTCCTGTGAGACCAGTTTTGATTCCGATGCTTCACTTCAGGTTTACTGTATCCCTTGGATCTTCATATTGACGATGAAACACAGATATTGCGTCGGTATTAAATACAAAAGGCACAATGTCGACTTAAAAACATGAAGACTGACTCCTCTTACTGTCTATGTTTGAATCTTTCCTGTGTGACCAGTTTTAGATTCCGATGCTTTAGTTCAGGTTTACTGTATCCCTTGGACATTCTTATTGACGATGAAAAACAGAAATTGCATCGGATCCAAATACAAAATGCACAATGCCGACTTAAGTACAAGAGGACTGGCTCTTCTTACATTCTATGACTTGAAGTTTCCTGTGAGACCAGTTTTAGTTTCCGATGCCTCACTTAAGGTTTACTGTATCCCTTGGCCCTTCTTATTGACGATGAAACACAGAAATTGCATCGGAATTAAATACAAAAGCCAAAATGGCAACTTAAGGACAAGAAGACTGACCGATCCTACTGTCTTTATTTTGATCCTTTCCTGTGAGACCCGTTTTAGATTCCGATGCTTCACTTTGGTTTACGGTATCCCTTGGACCTTCATATTGTCGATGAAACACAGAAATTGCATCGGAATTACATACAAAAGGCACAATGCCGACTTATGTACAAGGAGAGTAAGTCTTCTTACTGTCTATGATTTAAACCTTTCCTGTGAGCCCAGTTTTGATTCCGATGCTTCACAACAGATTTACTGTTTCCCTTGTACCTTCTTATTGACGATGAAACACAGAAATTGCATCGGAATTAAATACAAAAGGCAGAATGCCGACTTAAGTACAAGAACACTGACTCTTCTTACTGTGTATGTTTTAAACCTTTCGTGTGTGATCAGTTTTAGAATCCGATGTTTCATTTCAGGTTTACTGTATCCCTTGCACCTTCTTATTGACGATGAAACAGAGAAATTGCATCGGAAAGAAATACAAAAGGCACATTGCCGACCTAAGTACAAGAAGACTGACTCTTCTTACTGTCTATGATTTGAACCATTCCTGTGAGACCAGTTTTGATTCCGATGCTTCACTTCAGGTTTACTGTTTCCCTTGGACTTTCTTATTGACGATGAAACACAGAAAATGCGTCGGAATTAAATACAAATGCCATAATGTCCACTTAAAGACAAGAAGACTGACTCTTCTTACTGTCTATGTTTTGAACCTATCCTGTGAGATCAGTTTTAGATGCCGATGCTTTACTTCAAGTTTACTGTATCCCTTGGACCTTCTTACTGACGATGGAACATAGAAATTGCATCGGAACTAAATACAAAAGGCACAATGCCGACTTAAGTACAAGAGGACTGACTCCTCTTACATTCTATGAATTGAACCTTTTCTGTGAGACCAGTTTTAGATTCAGATGCTTCACTTCAGTGTTAATGTATCCCTTGGACCTTCTTATTGACGATGAAACACAGAAATTGCGTCGGAATTAAATACAAATTTCGTAATGCCCACTTAGAAACAAGAAGACTGACTCTTCTCACTGTCTATGATTTGAACCTTTCCTATGAGACCAGTTTTAGATGCCGATGCTTTACTTCAGGTTTACTGTATCCCTTGGACCTTCTTGTTGACGATGAAACACAGAAATTGCGTCGGAATTAAATACAAAAGGCACGATGCCGACATAAAAACAAGAAGACCGACTCTTCTTACTGACTATGTTTTGAACCTCTCCTGTGAGACCAGTTATTGATTCCGATGCTTTACTTCAGGTTTACTGTATCCCTTGGACCTTCTTATTGACGATGAAACACAGAAATTGCATCTAAGTAAAATACAAACAGCACAATGCCGACTTAGGTACCAGAAGACTGACTCTTCTTACATTCTACGATTTGAACCTTTCCTGTGAGACCAGTTTTGATTCCGATGCTTCACTTCAGGTTTACTGTATCCCTTAGATCTTCATATTGACGATGAAGCACAGAAACTGTATCGGAAGTAAATACAAAAGGCACAATGCCGACTTAAGTAAAAGAAGACTGACTCTTCTTACTGTCTATGATTTGAACCTTTCCTGTTTGATCATTTTTATATTCCGATGCTTTAGTTTAGGTTTACTGTATCCCTTGGACCTTCTTATTGACGATGAAACAAGAAATTGCATCGGATTTAAATACATAAGGCACAATGCCGACTTAAGTACAAGAGGACTGCCTCTTCATACATTCTATGATTTGAACCTACCTGTGAGACCAGTTTTAGTTTCCGATGCTTCACATCAGGTTTACTGTATCCCTTGGACCTTCTGACTGACGATGAACCACAGAAGTTGCATTGGAATTAAATACAAAAGGAACAATGCCGACTTGAGTACAAGAAGACTGACTCTTCTTAATCTCTATATTTGAATCTTTACTGTGAGACCAGTTTTAGATTCCGATGCTTCACTTCAGGTTTACTGTATCCCTTGGACCTTCTTATTGACGATGAAACACGGAAATTGCAACGGAATTACATACAAAAATCAAAATGCCGACTTAAGTACAGGAAGAGTGACTCATCTTACTGTCTATATTTTGAACCTTTCCTGTGAGACCAGTTTTAGATTCCGATGCGTCACTTTGGTTTACTGCATCCCTTGGACCTTTATATTGTCAATGAAACACAGAAACATCATCGGAATAAAATACAAAAGGCACAATGCCGACTTAAGTACAAGAAGACTGACTCTTTTTTCTGTCTATGTTTTGAACCTTTCCTGTGAGACCAGTTTTGATTCCGATGCTTCACTTCAGGTTTACTGTATCCCTTGGATCTTCATATTGACGATGAAACACAGATATTGCGTCGGTATTAAATACAAAAGGCACAATGTCGACTTAAAAACATGAAGACTGACTCCTCTTACTGTCTATGTTTGAATCTTTCCTGTGTGATCAGTTTTAGATTCCGATGCTTTAGTTCAGGTTTACTGTATCCCTTGGACATTCTTATTGACGATGAAAAACAGAAATTGCATCGGATCCAAATACAAAATGCACAATGCCGACTTAAGTACAAGAGGACTGGCTCTTCTTACATTCTATGACTTGAAGTTTCCTGTGAGACCAGTTTTAGTTTCCGATGCCTCACTTAAGGTTTACTGTATCCCTTGGCCCTTCTTATTGACGATGAAACACAGAAATTGCATCGGAATTAAATACAAAAGCCAAAATGGCAACTTAAGGACAAGAAGACTGACCGATCCTACTGTCTTTATTTTGATTCTTTCCTGTGAGACCCGTTTTAGATTCCGATGCTTCACTTTGGTTTACTGTATCCCTTGGACCTTCATATTGTCGATGAAACACAGAAATTGCATCGGAATTACATACAAAAGGCACAATGCCGACTTATGTACAACGAGACTAAGTCTTCTTACTGTCTATGATTTAAACCTTTCCTGTGGGCCCAGTTTTGATTCCGATGCTTCACAACAGATTTACTGTTTCCCTTGTACCTTCTTATTGACGATGAAACACAGAAATTGCATCGGAATTAAATACAAAAGGCAGAATGCCGACTTAAGTACAAGAACACTGACTCTTCTTACTGTGTATGTTTTAAACCTTTCGTGTGTGATCAGTTTTAGAATCCGATGTTTCATTTCAGGTTTACTGTATCCCTTGTACCTTCTTATTGACGATGAAACAGAGAAATTGCATCGGAAAGAAATACAAAAGGCACATTGCCGACCTAAGTACAAGAAGACTGACTCTTCTTACTGTCTATGATTTGAACCTCTCCTGTGAGACCAGTTTTGATTCCGATGCTTCACTTCAGGTTTACTGTTTCCCTTGGACTTTCTTATTGACGATGAAACACAGAAAATGCGTCGGAATTAAATACAAATGCCATAATGTCCACTTAAAGACAAGAAGACTGACTCTTCTTACTGTCTATGTTTTGAACCTATCCTGTGAGACCAGTTTTAGATGCCGATGCTTTACTTAAAATTTACTGTATCCCTTGGACCTTCTTATTGACGATGGAACATAGAAATTGCATCGGAACTAAATACAAAAGGCACAATGCCGACTTAAGTACAAGAGGACTGACTCTTCTTACATTCTATGAATTGAATCTTTACTGTGAGACCAGTTTTAGATTCCGATGCCTCACTTCAGTGTTAATGTATCCCTTGGACCTTCTTATTGACGATGAAACACAGAAATTGCGTTGGAATTAAATACAAATTTTGTAATGCCCACTTAGAAACAAGAAGACTGACTCTTCTCACTGTCTATGATTTGAACCTTTCCTATGAGACCAGTTTTAGATGCCGATGCTTTACTTCAGGTTTACTGTATCCCTTGGACCTTCTTGTTGACGTTGAAACACAGAAATTGCGTCGGAATTAAATACAAAAGGCACGATGCCGACATAAAAACAAGAAGACCGACTCTTCTTACTGACTATGTTTTGAACCTCTCCTGTGAGACCAGTTATTGATTCCGATGCTTTATTTCAGGTTTACTGTATCCCTTGGACCTTCTTATTGACGATGAAACACAGAAATTGCATCGAAGTAAAATACAAAATTCACAATGCCGACTTAGGTACCAGAAGACTGACTCTTCTTACATTCTACGATTTGAACCTTTCCTGTGAGACCAGTTTTGATTCCGATGCTTCACTTCAGGTTTACTGTATCTCTTAGATCTTCATATTGACGATGAAGCACAGAAACTGTATCGGAAGTAAATACAAAAGGCCCAATGCCGACTTAAGTACAAGAGGACTGACTCTTCTTACAATCTATCATTCGAACCTTTCCTGTGAGACCAGTTTTAGATTCCGATGCTTCACTTCAGGTTTACTGTATCCCTTGGACCTTTTTATTGACGATGAAACAAAGAAATTGCATCGGCATTAAATACAAAAATCACAATGCCGACTTATGTACAAGAAGACTGACTCTTCTTAATGTCCATATTTGAATCTTTACTGTGAGACCAGTTTTAGATTCCGATGCTTCACTTCAGGTTTACTGTATTCCATGGACGTTCTTATTGACATTGAAACACGGAAATTGCAACGGAATTACATACAAAAATCAAAATGCCGACTTAAGTACAAGAAGAGTGACTGATCTTACTGTCTATATTTTTAATCTTTCCTGTGAGACCAGTTTTAGATTCTGATGCGTCACTTTGGTTTACTGTATCCCTTGGACCTTTATATTGTCAATGAAACACAGAAACATCATCGGAATAAAATACAAAAGGCACAATGCCGACTTATGTACAAGGAGACTAAGTCTTCTTACTGTCTATGATTTAAACCTTTCCTGTGAGCCCAGTTTTGATTCCGATGCTTCACAACAGATTTACTGTATCCCTTGTACCCTCTTATTGACGATGAGACACAGAAATTGCATCGGAATTAAATACAAGAGGCACAATGCCGAGTTTAGTACAAGAAGACTGACTCCTCTTACTGTCTATGTTTTGACCTTTCCTGTGAGACCAGTTTTTATTCCGATGCTTCACTTCAGGTTTACTGTATTCCTTGGACCTTCTTATTGACGATGAAACACATAAATTGCATCGGAATTAAATACAATAGGCACAATGCCGACTTAAGTACATAAAAATTGACTCTTCTTACTGTCTATGTTTTGAACCCTTCCTGTGAGACCAGTTTTAGATTCAGATGCTTCACTTCAGGTTAACTGTATCCCTTGGACCTTCTTATTAACGAGGAAACACAGAAATTGCAACGGAATTAAATACAAAAATTCAAAATGCCGACTTAAGTACAAGAAGACTGACTCATCTTACTGTCTATATTTTGAACCTCTCCCGTGAGACCAGTTTTAGATTCCGATGCTTCACTTTTGTTTACTGTATCCCTTGGACCCTCATATTGACGACGAAACACAGAAATTGCATCGGAATTACATACAAATGGCACAATGCCGACTCAAGTACAAGAACACTGACTCGTGTTACTATGTATGTTATGAACCAGTCCTGTGGGACCAGTTTTGATTCCGATGCTTCACTTAGGTTTACTGTATCAATAGGCCTTTCTTGTTGAGGATGAAACACAGAAATTGCGTCGGAATTAAATACAAAAGGCACAATGCCCACTTAAAAACAAGAAGACTGACTCTTCTTACTCTCTATGCTTTGAACCTTTCCAGTGTGACCAGTTTTAGTTTCCGATGCTTCACATCAGGTTTACTGTATCCCTTGGACCTTCTGACTGACGATGAACCACAGAAGTTGCATTGGAATTAAATACAAAAGGAACAATGCCGACTTGAGTACAAGAAGACTGACTCTTCTTAATATCTATATTTGAATCTTTACTGTGAGACCAGTTTTAGATTCCGATGCTTCACTTCAGGTTTACTGTATCCCTTGGATCTTCATATTGACGATGAAACACAGATATTGCGTCGGTATTAAATACAAAAGGCACAATGTCGACTTAAAAACATGAAGACTGACTCCTCTTACTGTCTATGTTTGAATCTTTCCCGTGTGATCAGTTTTAGATTCCGATGCTTTAGTTCAGGTTTACTGTATCCCTTGGACATTCTTATTGACGATGAAAAACAGAAATTGCATCGGATCTAAATACAAAATGCACAATGCCGTCTTAAGTACAAGAGGACTGGCTCTTCTTACACTGTATGACTTGAAGTTTCCTGTGAGACCAGTTTTAGTTTCCGATGCCTCACTTAAGGTTTACTGTATCCCTTGTACCTTCTTATTGACGATGAAACACAGAAATTCCATCGGAATGATACACAAAACGCACAATGCAAACTTAAGTACAAGTAAACCGACTCTTCTTACTGTCTATGATTTGAGCCATTCCGGTGACACTAGTTATAGATTCCGATGCTTCACTTCAGGTTTACTGTATCCCTCTGACATTCTTAATCGACGATGAAACACAGAAATTGCAACGGAATTAAATACAAAAGGCACAATGCCAACTTAAGTACGAGAAAACTGACTCTTCTTACTGTCTATGTTTTGAACCATTCGAGTGACACTACTTATAGATTCCGATACTTCACTTCAGGTTTACTGTATCCTTCTGACCTTCTTAATGACGATGAAACACAGAAATTGCAACGGAATTAAATACAAAAGGCACAATGGCGACTTAAGTACAAGTAATCTGACTCTTCTTACTGTCTATGTTTTGAACCATTCCTGTGTCACTAGTTATAGATTCCGATGCTTCACTTCAGGTTTACTGTATCCCTCTGACATTCTTATTGACGATGAAACACAGAAATTGCAACGGAATTAAATACAAAAGGCACAATGCCAAATTAAGTACGAGAAAACTGACTCTTCTTACTGTCTATGTTTTGAACCATTCCTGTGACACTAGTTATAGATTCCGATACTTCACTTCAGGTTTACTGTATCCCTCTGACCGTCTTATTGACGTTGAAACACAGAAATTGCATCGATATTAAATACAAAAGGCACAATGAGGACTTAAGTACAAGAAAACTGACTCTTGTTTCTCTCTATGCTTTTAACCATTCCTCTGTCACTAGTTATAGATTCCGATGCTTCACTTCAGGTTTACTGTATCCCTCTGACCTTCTTATTGACGATGAAACACAGAGATTGCATCGGAATTAATAACAAAAGGCACAAAGCCGACTTAAATACAAGTAATCTAACTCTTCTTACTGTCTATGTTTTGAACCATTCCTGTGGCACTAGTTATAGATTCCGATGCTGCACTTCAGGTATACCGTATCCCTCTGACCTTCTTATTGACGATGACACACAGAAATTGCATCGGAATTAAATACAAAAGGCGCAATGCCGACTTAAGTACAAGAAAACTGACTCTAGTTACTCTCTATGTATTTAACCACTCCTGTGTCACTAGTTATAGATTCCGATGCTTCACTTCAGGTTTACTGTATCCCTCTGACATTCTTATTGACGATGAAACGCAGAAATTGCAACGGAATTAAATACAAAAGGCTCAATGCCAACTTAAGTACAAGAAAACTGACTCTTCTTACTGTCTATGGTTTGAACCATTCCTGTGACACTAATTATAGATTCCGATACTTCACTTCAGGTTTACTGTATCCCTCTGACCGTCTTATTGACGTTGAAACATAGAAATTGCATCGATATTAAATACAAAAGGCACAATGCCGACTTATGTACAAGAAAACTGACTCTTCTTACTGTCTATGGTTTGAACCATTCCTGTGACACTAGTTATGGATTCCGATGCTTCACTTCAGGTTTACTGTATTCCTTGGCCCTTCTTATTGACGACGAAACACAGAAAGTGCATCGGAATTAAATAGAAAAGGCACAATGCCGACTTAAGTACAAGAAAACTGACTCTTCTTACTGTCTATGTTTTGATCCATTCCTGTGACACTAGTTATAGATTCCGATGCTTCACTTCAGGTTTACTGTATCCCTCTGACCTTCATATTGACGATGAAATACAGAACTTGCATCGGAATTAAATACAAAAGGCACAATGCCGAATTAAGTACAAGTAAACTGACTCTTCTTACTGTCTATGTTTTGAACCATTCCTGTGACACTACTTATAGATTCCGATGCTTCACTTCAGGTTTACTGTATCCCTCTGACCTTCTTCTTGACGATGAAACACAGAAATTGCATCGGAAATAAATACAAAAGGCACAATGCCGACTCAAGTACAAGAAGAGTGGCTCTTCTTACTGTCTATGTTTTGAACCTTGATTGTGAGACTAGATTTAGATTCAGATGCTTCACTTCAGGTATACTGTATCCCTTGGCCCTTGTTATTGACGACGAAACACAGAAATTACATCGAAATTATATACAATAGGCACAATGCCGAATTAAATACAAGTAAACTGACTCTACTTAATGTCTATGTTTTGAACTATTCCTGTGACACAAGTTATAGATACCGATGCTTCACTTCAGGTTTACTGTATCCGTCTGACCTTCTTATTGACGAGGAAACACAGATATTGCATCGGAATTAAATACAAAAGGCACAATGCCGACTTAAGTACAAGAAAACTGACACTTCTTACTGTCTATGTTTTGAACCATTCCTGTGACACTAGTTATAGATTCCGATGCTTCACTTCAGGTTTACTGTATGCCTCTGACCTTCTTATTGACGATGAAACACAGAAATTGCAACGGAATTAAATACAAAGGGCACAATGCCAAATTAAGTACAAGAAAACTGACTCTTCTTACTGTCTATGTTCTGAACCTTTCCTGTGACACTAGTTATATATTCCGATGCTTCACTTTAGTTTTACTGCATCCCTCAGACCTTTCGTATTGACGATGAAACACAGAAATTGCATCGGAATTGAATACAAAAGGCACAATGCCGACTTTAAGTACAAGAAAACTGACTCTTCTTACTGTCTATGTTTTGACCTTTCCTGTGAGACCAGTTTTTATTCCGATGCTTCACTTCAGGTTTACTGTATTCCTTGGACCTTCTTATTGACGATGAAACACATAAATTGCATCGGAATAAAATACAATAGGCACAATGCCGACTTATGTACAAGGAGACTAAGTCTTCTTACTGTCTATGATTTAAACCTTTCCTGTGAGCCCAGTTTTGATTCCGATGCTTCACAACAGATTTACTGTATCCCTTGTACCCTCTTATTGACGATGAGACACAGAAATTGCATCGGAATTAAATACAAGAGGCACAATGGCGAGTTTAGTACAAGAAGACTGACTCCTCTTACTGTCTATGTTTTGACCTTTCCTGTGAGACCAGTTTTTATTCCGATGCTTCACTTCAGGTTTACTGTATTCCTTGGACCTTCTTATTGACGATGAAACACATATATTGCATCGGAATTAAATACAATAGGCACAATGCCGACTTAAGTACATAAAAATTGACTCTTCTTACTGTCTATGTTTTGAACCCTTCCTGTGAGACCAGTTTTAGATTCAGATGCTTCACTTCAGGTTAACTGTATCCCTTGGACCTTCTTATTAACGAGGAAACACAGAAATTGCAACGGAATTAAATACAAAAATTCAAAATGCCGACTTAAGTACAAGAAGACTGACTCATCTTACTGTCTATATTTTGAACCTCTCCCGTGAGACCAGTTTTAGATTCCGATGCTTCACTTTTGTTTACTGTATCCCTTGGACCCTCATATTGACGACGAAACACAGAAATTGCATCGGAATTACATACAAATGGCACAATGCCGACTCAAGTACAAGAACACTGACTCGTGTTACTATGTATGTTATGAACCATTCCTGTGGGACCAGTTTTGATTCCGATGCTTCACTTAGGTTTACTGTATCAAGAGGCCTTTCTTGTTGAGGATGAAACACAGAAATTTCGTCGGAATTAAATACAAAAGGCACAATGCCCACTTAAAAACAAGCAGACTGACTCTTCTTACTCTCTATGCTTTGAACCTTTCCAGTGTGACCAGTTTTAGTTTCCGATGCTTCACATCAGGTTTACTGTATCCCTTGGACCTTCTGACTGACGATGAACCACAGAAGTTGCATTGGAATTAAATACAAAAGGAACAATGCCGACTTGAGTACAAGAAGACTGACTCTTCTTAATATCTATATTTGAATCTTTACTGTGAGACCAGTTTTAGATTACGATGCTTCACTTCAGGTTTACTGTATCCCTTGGATCTTCATATTGACGATGAAACACAGATATTGCGTCGGTATTAAATACAAAAGGCACAATGTCGACTTAAAAACATGAAGACTGACTCCTCTTCCTGTCTATGTTTGAATCTTTTCCGTGTGATCAGTTTTAGATTCCGATGCTTTAGTTCAGGTTTACTGTATCCCTTGGACATTCTTATTGACGATGAAAAACAGAAATTGCATCGGATCTAAATACAAAATGCACAATGCCGTCTTAAGTACAAGAGGACTGGCTCTTCTTACACTCTATGACTTGAAGTTTCCTGTGAGACCAGTTTTAGTTTCCGATGCCTCACTTAAGGTTTACTGTATCCCTTGTACCTTCTTATTGACGATGAAACACAGAAATTGCATCGGAATGATACACAAAACGCACAATGCAAACTTAAGTACAAGTAAACCGACTCTTCTTACTGTCTATGATTTGAGCCATTCCGGTGACACTAGTTATAGATTCCGATGCTTCACTTCAGGTTTACTGTATCCCTCTGACTTTCTTATCGACGATGAAACACAGAAATTGCAACGGAATTAAATACAAAAGGCACAATGCCAACTTAAGTACGAGAAAACTGACTCTTCTTACTGTCTATGTTTTGAACCATTCGAGTGACACTAGTTATAGATTCCGATACTTCACTTCACGTTTACTGTATCCTTCTGACCTTCTTAATGACGATGAAACACAGAAATTGCAACGGAATTAAATACAAAAGGCACAATGCCGACTTAAGTACAAGTAATCTGACTCTTCTTACTGTCTATGTTTTGAACCATTCCTGTGTCACTAGTTATAGATGCCGATGCTTCACTTCAGGTTTACTGTATCCCTCTGACATTCTTATTGACGATGAAACACAGAAATTGCAACGGAATTAAATACAAAAGGCACAATGCCAAATTAAGTACGAGAAAACTGACTCTTCTTACTGTCTAAGTTTTGAACCATTCCTGTGACACTAGTTATAGATTCCGATACTTCACTTCAGGTTTACTGTATCCCTCTGACCGTCTTATTGACGTTGAAACACAGAAATTGCATCGATATTAAATACAAATGGCACAATGCCGACTTAAGTACAAGAAAACTGACTCTTGTTTCTCTCTATGTTTTTAACCATTCCTCTGTCACTAGTTATAGATTCCGATGCTTCACTTCAGGTTTACTGTATCCCTCTGACCTTCTTATTGACGATGAAACACAGAGATTGCATCGGAATTAATAACAAAAGGCACAAAGCCGACTTAAATACAAGTAATCTAACTCTTCTTACTGTCTATGTTTTGAACCATTCCTGTGACACTAGTTATAGATTCCGATGCTGCACTTCAGGTATACCGTATCCCTCTGACCTTCTTATTGACGATGACACACAGAAATTGCATCGGAATTAAATACAAAAGGCGCAATGCCGACTTAAGTACAAGAAAACTGACTCTAGTTACTCTCTATGTATTTAACCACTCCTGTGTCACTAGTTATAGATTCCGATGCTTCACTTCAGGTTTACTGTATCCCTCTGACATTCTTATTGACGATGAAACGCAGAAATTGCAACGGAATTAAATACAAAAGGCTCAATGCCAACTTAAGTGCAAGAAAACTGACTCTTCTTACTGTCTATGTTTTGAACCATTCCTGTGACACTAGTTATAGATTCCGATACTTCACTTCAGGTTTACTGTATCCCTCTGACCGTCTTATTGACGTTGAAACATAGAAATTGCATCGATATTAAATACAAAAGGCACAATGCCGACTTAAGTACAAGAAAACTGACTCTTCTTACTGTCTATGGTTTGAACCATTCCTGTGACACTAGTTATGGATTCCGATGCTTCACTTCAGGTTTACTGTATTCCTTGGCCCTTCTTATTGACGACGAAACACAGAAAGTGCATCGGAATTAAATAGAAAAGGCACAATGCCGACTTAAGTACAAGAAAACTGACTCTTCTTACTGTCTATGTTTTGAACCATTCCTGTGACACTAGTTATAGATTCCGATGCTTCACTTCAGGTTTACTGTATCCCTCTGACCTTCATATTGACGATGAAATACAGAACTTGCGTCGGAATTAAATACAAAAGGCACAATGCCGAATTAAGTACAAGTAAACTGACTCTTCTTACTGTCTATGATTTGAACCATTCCTGTGACACTACTTATAGATTCCGATGCTTCACTTCAGGTTTACTGTATCCCTCTGACCTTCTTCTTGACGATGAAACACAGAAATTGCATCGGAATTAAATACAAAAGGCACAATGCCGACTCAAGTACAAGAAGACTGGCTCTTCTTACTGTCTATGTTTTGAACCTTGATTGTGAGACTAGATTTAGATTCCGATGCTTCACTTCAGGTATACTGTATCCCTTGGCCCTTGTTATTGACGACGAAACACAGAAATTACATCGAAATTATATACAATAGGCACAATGCCGAATTAAATACAAGTAAACTGACTCTACTTAATGTCTATGTTTTGAACTATTCCTGTGACACAAGTTATAGATACCGATGCTTCACTTCAGGTTTACTGTATCCGTCTGACCTTCTTATTGACGAGGAAACACAGATATTGCATCGGAATTAAATACAAAAGGCACAATGCCGACTTAAGTACAAGAAAACTGACACTTCTTACTGTCTATGTTTTGAACCATTCCTGTGACACTAGTTATAGATTCCGATGCTTCACTTCAGGTTTACTGTATGCCTCTGACCTTCTTATTGACGATGAAACACAGAAATTGCAACGGAATTAAATACAAAGGGCACAATGCCAAATTAAGTACAAGAAAACTGACTCTTCTTACTGTCTATGTTTTGAACCGTTAGTGTGACACTAGTTATAGATTCCGATACTTCACTTCAGGTTTACTGTATCCCTCTGACCGTCTTATTGACGATGAAACACAGAAATTGCATCAGAATTAAATACAAAAGGCACAATGCCGACTCAAGTACAAGAAGACTGGCACTTCTTACTGTCTATGATTTGAACCTTTCCGGTGAGACCGGTTTTAGATTCCGATGCTTCCCTTCAGGTTTACTGTATCCCTTGGACCTTCTTATTGACGACGAAACACAGAAATTGCACGGGAATTAAATAGAAAAGGCACATGGCCGGGTTAAGTACAAGAAAACTGACTTTTCGTATTGTCTATGTTTTGAACCATTCCTGTGACACTAGTTATATATTCCGATGCATCACTTCAGTGTTACTGTATCCCTCTGACCTTCTTATTGACGATGAAACACAGAAGTTGCATCGGAATTAAATACAAAAGGCACAATGCCGACTTAAGTACAAGTAAACTGGCTCTTCTTACTGTCTATGTTTTGAAGCTGTCCTGTGACACTAGTTATAGATTCCGATGCTTCACTTCAGGTTTACTGTATCCCTGTGACCGTCTTATTGACGATGAAACACAGAAATTGCACCGGAATTAAATACAAAATACACAATGCCGACTCAAGTACAAGACGTCTGGCTCTACTTACTGTCAATGATTTGAACCTTTCCTGTGAGACCGGTATTAGATTCCGATGACTCACTTCAGGTTTACTGTATCCCATGGACCTTCTTATTGACGACGAAACACAGAAATTGCATCGTAATTAAATAGAAAAGGCACAATGCCGACTTAAGTAACAGAAAACTGACTCTTTTTACTGTCTATGTTTTCAACCATTCCTGTAACACTAGTTATAGATTCCGATGCTTCACTTTAGGTTTACTGTATCCCTCTCACCTTCTTATTGTCGGTGAAACACAGAAATTAAATCGGAATTAAATACAAAAGGCACAACGCCGACTTAATTATAAGAAAACTGACTCTTCTTACTGTCTATGCTTTGAACCATTCCTGTGACACTAGTTATAGATACCTATGCATCACTTCAGGTTTACTGTATCCCTCTGCCGTTCTTATTGACGATGAAACACAGAAATTGCATCGGAAATAAAAAAACAAAAGGCACAATAACCACTCAAGTACAAGAAGACTGGCTCTTCTTACTGTCTAAGTTTTGAACCTCTCCTGTGAGACCAGTTTTAGATTCCGATGCTTGACTTCAGGTTTACTGTACCCCTTGGACCTTCTTATTGACGATGGAACACATAAATTGCATCGGAATTAAATACAAAAGGCGCAATGCCGACTTGAGTACAAGAAAACTGACTCTTCTTACTGCCTATGTTTGAACCATTCCTGTGACACAAGTTATAGATTCCGATACTTCACTTCAGGTTTACTGTATCCCTCCGACCTTCTTATTGACGATGGAACACAGAAATTGCATCGGAACTAAATAGAAAAGGCACAATGCCGACTGAAGTTAAAGAAAACTGACTCTTATTACTGTCTTTGGTTTTATCCATTCCTCTGACACTAGTTATAGATTCCGATGCTTCAATTCAGGTTTACTGTATCCCTCTGACCTTCCTATTGACGATTAAGCACAGGAATTGCATCGGAATTAATTACAAAAGGCACAATGCCGACTTAAGTACAAGAAAACCGTCTCTTCTTACTGTATATGTTTTGAACCATTCCTGTGACATTTGTTATAGATTCCGATGCTTCACTTCAGGTTTACTGTATCCCTCTGACCTTCGTATTGTCGATGAAACACAGAAATTGCATCGGAATTAAAAACAAAAGGCAGAATGCCGACTTAAGTACAAGAAAACTAACTCTTCTTACTGTCTATGTTTTGACCTGTCCTGTGACACTAGTTATTGATTCCGATGCTTCACTTCAGGTTTACTGTATCCCTCTGACCTTCTTATTGACGATGAAACACAGAAATTGCATCGGAATTAAATACAAAACGCACAATGCTGACTCATGTACCAGAAGACTGGCTCTTCTTACTGTCTACTTTTTTACCTTTCCTGTGAGACCGGTTTTAGATTCCGATGCTACACTTCAGGTTTACTGTATCCCTTGGCCCTTCTTATTGACGACGAAACACAGAAATTGCATCGGAATTATATAGAAAAGGCACAATGCCGACTTAAGTACAAGAAATCTGACTTTTCATATTGTCTATGTCTTATCCATTCCTGTGACACTAGTTATAGAGTCCGATTCTTCACTTCAGGTTTGCTGTATCACTCTGACCGCCTTATTGACGATGAAACACAGAAACTGCATCGGAATTAAATACAAAAGGCACAATGCCGACTTAAGTACAAGAAGACTGACTCTTCTTACTGTCGATTTTTTGAACCATTCCTGTGACACTAGTTATAGATTCCGATGCTTCACTTCAGGTTCACTGTAACCCTCTGACCTTCTTATTGACGATGAAACACAGAAATTGCAACGGATTTGAATACAAAAGGCACACTGCAGACTTAAGTACAAGAAGACTGACTCTTCTTACTGTCGACGTTTTGAACCATTCCTGTGACACTAGTTTAAGATACCGATGCTTCACTTCAGGTTTACTGTATCCCTCTGACCTTCTTATTGACGATGAAACACAGAAACTGCTTCGGAATTAAATACAAAAAAGCCCAATGCCGACTTAAGTACAAGAAAATTGACTCTCCTTCCTGTGTATGCTTTGAACCATTCCTGTCACACTAGTTTTAGATTCCGATGCGTCAATTCAAGTTTACAGTATCCCTCTGACCTTCTTACTGACGATGAAACACAGAAATTGCATCGGAATGATACACAAAACGCACAATGCCAACTTAAGTACAAGTAAACTGACTCTACTTACTGTCTATGCTTTGAACTATTCCTGTGACACTAGATATAGATTCCGATACTTCACTTCAGGTTTACTGTATCCCTCTGACCATCTTATTGACGATGAAACACAGAAATTGCATCGGAATTAAATACAAAAGGCACAATGCCGACTTAAGTACAAGAAAACTGACTCTTCTTACTCTCTATGTTTTTAACCATTCCTGTGTCACTAGTTATAGATTCCGATGCTTCACTTCAGGTTTACTGTATCCCTCTGACCTTCTTATTGACGAAGAAACACAGAAATTGCAACGGAATTAAATACAAAAGGCACAATGCCAACATAAGTACAAGAAAACTAACTCTTCTTACTGTCTATGTTTTGAACCATTCCTGTGACACTAGTTATAGATTCCGATACTTCACTTCAGGTTTACTGTATCCCTTGGACCGTCTTATTGACGATGAAACACAGAAATGGCAACGGAATTGAATACAAAAGGCACAATGCCGACTTATGTACAAGAAGACTGACTCTTCTTACTGTCTATGTTTGAACCCTTCCTGTGACACTAGTTATAGATTCCGATGCTTCACTTCAGGTTTACTGTATCCCTCTGACCTTCTTATTGACGATGAACCACAGAAATTGCATCGGAATGAAACACAAAACGCACAATGCCAGCTTAAGTACAAGTAAACTGACTCTTCTTACTGTCCATGCTTTGAACCATTCCTGTGACACTAGTTATGAATTCCGATGCTTCACTTCAGGTTTACTGTATCCCTCTGACCTTTCGTATTGACGATTAAACACAGAAACAGCACCGGAATTGAATACAAAAGGCACAATGCCGACTTAAGTACAATAAAACTGACGCTTCTTACTGTTTATGTTTTGAACCACTCCTGTGACACTAGTTATAAATTCCGATGCTTCACTTCAGGTTTACTGTTTCCCTGTGACCTTCTTATTGACGATGAAACACAGATATAGCATCGGAATTAAATACAAAATGCACAATGCCGACTTAAGTACAAGAAAATTGACTCTTCTTACTATCTATGTTTTCAACCATTCCTGGAACACTAGTTATAGATTCCGATGCTTCACTTCAGGTTTACTGTATCCCACTGACCTTCATATTGACGATGGAACACATAAATTGCATCGGAATTAAATACAAAATTCGCAATGCCGACTTGAGTACAAGAAAACTGACTCTTCTTACTGCCTATGTTTTGAACCATTTCTGTGACACAAGTTATAGATTCCGATACTTCACTTCAGGTTTACTGTATCCCTCCGACCTTCTTATTGACGATGGAACACAGAAATTGCATCGGAACTAAATAGAAAAGGCACAATGCCGACTGAAGTTCAAGAAAACTGACTCTTATTACTGTCTTTGGTTTTATCCATTCCTCTGACACTAGTTATAGATTCCGATGCTTCACTTCAGGTTTACTGTATCCCTCTGACCTTCCTATTGACGATTAAGCACAGGAATTGCATCGGAATTAAATACAAAAGGCACAATGCCGGCTTATGTACAAGAAAACTGACATTTCTTACTGTCTATGTTTTGAACCATTCCTGTGACACTAGTTATGAATTCCGATGCTTCACTTCAGGTTTACTGTATCCCTCTGACCTTTCGTATTGACGATTAAACACAGAAACAGCACCGGAATTGAATACAAAAGGCACAATGCCGACTTAAGTACAATAAAACTGACGCTTCTTACTGTTTATGTTTTGAACCACTCCTGTGACACTAGTTATAGATTCCGATGCTACACTTCAGGTTTACTGTATCCCTTGGCCCTTCTTATTGACGACGAAACACAGAAATTGCATCGGAATTATATAGAAAAGGCACAATGCCGACTTAAGTACAAGAAATCTGACTTTTCATATTGTCTATGTCTTATCCATTCCTGTGACACTAGTTATAGAGTCCGATTCTTCACTTCAGGTTTGCTGTATCACTCTGACCGCCTTATTGACGATGAAACACAGAAACTGCATCGGAATTAAATACAAAAGGCACAATGCCGACTTAAGTACAAGAAGACTGACTCTTCTTACTGTCGATTTTTTGAACCATTCCTGTGACACTAGTTATAGATTCCGATGCTTCACTTCAGGTTCACTGTAACCCTCTGACCTTCTTATTGACGATGAAACACAGAAATTGCAACGGATTTGAATACAAAAGGCACACTGCAGACTTAAGTACAAGAAGACTGACTCTTCTTACTGTCGACGTTTTGAACCATTCCTGTGACACTAGTTTAAGATACCGATGCTTCACTTCAGGTTTACTGTATCCCTCTGACCTTCTTATTGACGATGAAACACAGAAACTGCTTCGGAATTAAATACAAAAAAGCCCAATGCCGACTTAAGTACAAGAAAATTGACTCTCCTTCCTGTGTATGCTTTGAACCATTCCTGTCACACTAGTTTTAGATTCCGATGCGTCAATTCAAGTTTACAGTATCCCTCTGACCTTCTTACTGACGATGAAACACAGAAATTGCATCGGAATGATACACAAAACGCACAATGCCAACTTAAGTACAAGTAAACTGACTCTACTTACTGTCTATGCTTTGAACTATTCCTGTGACACTAGATATAGATTCCGATACTTCACTTCAGGTTTACTGTATCCCTCTGACCATCTTATTGACGATGAAACACAGAAATTGCATCGGAATTAAATACAAAAGGCACAATGCCGAATAAGTACAAGAAAACTGACTCTTCTTACTCTCTATGTTTTTAACCCTTCCTGTGACACTAGTTATAGATTCCGATGCTTCACTTTAGGTTTACTGTATCCCTCTGACCTTCTTATTGACGATGAAACACAGAAATTGCATCGGAATGAAACACAAAACGCACAATGCCAGCTTAAGTACAAGTAAACTGACTCTTCTTACTGTACATGCTTTGAACCATTCCTGTGACACTAGTTATGAATTCCGATGCTTCACTTCAGGTTTACTGTATCCCTCTGACCTTTCGTATTGACGATTAAACACAGAAACAGCACCGGAATTGAATACAAAAGGCACAATGCCGACTTAAGTACAATAAAATTGACGCTTCTTACTGTTTATGTTTTGAACCACTCCTGTGACACTAGTTATAAATTCCGATGCTTCACTTCAGGTTTACTGTTTCCCTGTGACCTTCTTATTGACGATGGAACACAGATATAGCATCGGAATTAAATACAAAATGCACAATGCCGACTTAAGTACAAGAAAATTGACTCTTCTTACTATCTATGTTTTCAACCATTCCTGGAACACTAGTTATAGATTCCGATGCTTCACTTCAGGTTTACTGTATCCCACTGACCTTCATATTGACGATGGAACACATAGATTGCATCGGAATTAAATACAAAATTCGCAATGCCGACTTGAGTACAAGAAAACTGACTCTTCTTACTGCCTATGTTTTGAACCATTCCTGTGACACTAGTTTAAGATACCGATGCTTCACTTCAGGTTTACTGTATCCCTCTGACCTTCTTATTGACGATGAAACACAGAAACTGCTTCGGAATTAAATACAAAAAAGCCCAATGCCGACTTAAGTACAAGAAAATTGACTCTCCTTCCTGTGTATGCTTTGAACCATTCCTGTCACACTAGTTTTAGATTCCGATGCGTCAATTCAAGTTTACAGTATCCCTCTGACCTTCTTACTGACGATGAAACACAGAAATTGCATCGGAATGATACACAAAACGCACAATGCCAACTTAAGTACAAGTAAACTGACTCTACTTACTGTCTATGCTTTGATCTATTCCTGTGACACTAGTTATAGATTCCGATACTTCACTTCAGGTTTACTGTATCCCTCTGACCATCTTATTGACGATGAAACACAGAAATTGCATCGGAATTAAATACAAAAGGCACAATGCCGACTTAAGTACAAGAAAACTGACTCTTCTTACTCTCTATGTTTTTAACCATTCCTGTGTCACTAGTTATAGATTCCGATGCTTCACTTCAGGTTTACTGTATCCCTCTGACCTTCTTATTGACGAAAAACACAGAAATTGCAACGGAATTAAATACAAAAGGCACTATGCCGACTTATGTACAAGAAGACTGACTCTTCTTACTGTCTATGTTTGAACCCTTCCTGTGACACTAGTTATAGATTCCGATGGTTCACTTCAGGTTTACTGTATCCCTCTGACCTTCTTAATGACGATGAAACACAGAAATTGCATCGTAATACAAACAAAAGGCAGAAAGGCGACTTATGTACAAGAAGACTAACTCTTCTTACTGTCTATGTTTAGAACCATTACTGTGACACTAGTTAAAGATTCCGATGCTTCACTTCAGGTTAACTGTATCCCCCTGACCTTCTTATTGACGATGAAACACAGAAATTGCATCGAAATTAAATACAAAAGGCACAATGCCGACTTATGTACAAGAAAACTGACATTTCTTACTGTCTATGTTTTGAACCATTCCTGTGAAACTAGTTATGAATTCCGATGCTTCACTTCAGGTTTACTGTATCCCTCTGACCTTCTTATTGACGATTAAACACTGAAACAGCACCGGAATTGAATACAAAAGGCACAATGCCGACTCAAGTACAATAAAACTGACGCTTCTTACTGTTTATGTTTTGAACCACTCCTGTGACACTAGTTATAGATTCCGATGCTTCACTTCAGGTTTACTGTTTCCCTGTGACCTTCTTATTGACGATGAAACACAGATATTGCATCGGAATTAAATGCAAAATGCACAATGCCGACTTAAGTACAAGAAAATTGACTCTTCTTACTATCTATGTTTTCAACCATTCCTGGAACACTAGTTATAGATTCCGATGCTTCACTTCAGGTTTACTGTATCCCTCAGACCTTCATATTGACGATGGAACACATAAATTGCATCGGAATTAAATACAAAATTCGCAATGCCGACTTGAGTACAAGAAAACTGACTCTTCTTACTGCCTATGTTTTGAACCATTTCTGTGACACAAGTTATAGATTCCGATACTTCACTTCAGGTTTACTGTATCCCTCCGACCTTCTTATTGACGATGGAACACAGAAATTGCATCGGAACTAAATAGAAAAGGCACAATGCCGACTGAAGTTCAAGAAAACTGACTCTTATTACTGTCTTTGGTTTTATCCATTCCTCTGACACTAGTTATAGATTCCGATGCTTCACTTCAGGTTTACTGTATCCCTCTGACCTTTCTATTGACGATTAAGCTCAGGAATTGCATCGGAATTAATTACAAAAGGCACAATGCCGACATAAGTACAAGAAAACCGTCTCTTCTTACTGTATATGTTTTGAACCATTCCTGTGACATTTGTTATAGATTCCGATGCTTCACTTCAGGTTTACTGTATCCCTCTGACCTTCGTATTGCCGATGAAACACAGAAATTGCATCGGAATTAAAAACAAAAGGCAGAATGCCGACTTAAGTACAAGAAAACTGACTCTTCTTACTGTCTATGTTTTGACCTGTCCTGTGACACTAGTTATTGATTCCGATGCTTCACTTCAGGTTTACTGTATCCCTCTGACCTTCTTATTGACGATGAAACACAGAAATTGCGTCGGAATTAAATACAAAACGCACAATGCTGACTCATGTACCAGAAGACTGGCTCTTCTTACTGTCTATTTTTTTACCTTTCCTGTGAGACCGGTTTTAGATTCCGATGCTACACTTCAGGTTTACTGTATCCCTTGGCCCTTCTTATTGACGACGAAACACAGAAATTGCATCGGAATTATATAGAAAAGGCACAATGCCGACTTAAGTACAAGAAATCTGACTTTTCAATATGTCTATGTCTTATCCATTCTTGTGACACTAGTTATAGAGTCCGATTCTTCACTTCAGGTTTGCTGTATCACTCTGACCGCCTTATTGACGATGAAACACAGAAATTGCTTCGCAATTAAATACAAAAGGCACAATGCCGACTTAAGTACAAGAAGACTGACTCTTCTTACTGTCGATTTTTTGAACAATTCCTGTGACACTAGTTATAGATTCCGATGCTTAACTTCAGGCTCACTGTAACCCTCTGACCTTCTTATTGACGATGAAACACAGAAATTGCATCGGAATGAAACACAAAACGCACAATGCCAACTTAAGTACAAGTTAACTGACTCTTCTTACTGTCCATGCTTTGAACCATTCCTGCGACACTAGTTATAGATTCCGATGCTTCACTACAGGTTTACTGTATCCCTCTGACCATCTTATTGACGATGAAACACAGAAATTGCATCGGAATTAAATACAAAAGGCACAATGCCGACTTAAGTACAAGAAAACTGACTCTTCTTACTCTCTATGTTTTTAACCATTCCTGTGTCACTAGTTATAGATTCCGATGCTTCACTTCAGGTTTACTGTATCCCTCTGACCTTCTTATTGACGAAGAAACACAGAAATTGCAACGGAATTAAATACAAAAGGCACAATGCCGACTTATGTACAAGAAAACTGACTCTTCTTACTGTCTATGTTTTGAACCATTCCTGTGACACTAGTTATGACTTCTGATGCTCCACTTCAGGTTTACTGTATCCCTCTGACCTTTCGTATTGACGATGAAACACAGAAATAGCATCGGAATTGAATACAAAAGGCACAATGCCGACTTAAGTAGAAGAAAACTGACGCTTCTTACTGTTTATGTTTTGAACCACTCCTGTGGCACTAGTTATAGATTCCGATGCCTCACGTCAGGTTTTCTGTATCCCTTAGCCCTTCTTATTGACGATGAAACACAGACATTGCATCGAAATTAAATACAAAAGGCACAATGCCGACTTATGCACAAGAAAACTGACTCTTCTTACTGTCTATGTTTTGAACCATTCCTGTGACACTAGTTATGAATTCCGATGCTTCACTTCAGGTTTGCTGTATCCCTCTGACCGTCTTATTGTCGATGAAACACAGAAATTGCATCGGAATTAAAAACAAAAGTCACAATGCCGACTCAAGTACAAGAAGACTGGCTCTTCTTACTGTCTATGTTTTAAACCTTTCCTGTGAGACCGGTTTTAGAATACGATTGTTCACTTCAGATTTACTGTATCTCTTGGACCTTTTTATTGACGACGAACACAGAAATTGCATCAGAAATAAATACAAAAGGCACAATGCCGACTTAAGTACAAGAAAACTGACGCTTCTTACTGTTTATGTTTTGAACCACTCCGGTGACACTAGTTATAGATTCCGATGCTTCCCTTCAGGTTTACTGTATCTCTGTGACCTTCTAATTGACGATGAAACACAGAAATTGCATCGGAATTAAATACAAAAGGCACAATGCCGACTTAAGTACAAGAAAACTGACTCATCTTACAGTCTATGCTTTGAACCATTCCTGTGACACTAGTTATAGCTCCCGATGGTTCACCTCAGGTTTACTGTATCCCTCTGACCTTCTTATTGGCGATGAAATACAGAAATTGCATCGGAATACAAACAAAAGGCACAATGACGACTTATGTACAAGAAGACTGATTCTTCTTACTGTCTATGTTTAGAACCATTACTGTGACACTAGTTATAGATTCCGATGCTTCACTTCAGGTTACCTGTATCCCCCTGACCTTCTTATTGACGATGAAACACAGAAATTGCATCGGAATTAAATACAAAAGGCACAATGCCGATTCAAGTACAAGAAGACAGGCTCTTCTTACTGTCTATGTTATGATCCTTTCCTGTGAAACCGGTTTTAGATTCCGATGCTTCACTTTAGGTTTACTATATCCCTTGACCCTTCTTATTGACGACGAAACACAGAAAGTGCATCGGAATTAAATAAAAAAGGCACAATGCTGACATCAGTGCAAGAAAACTGACTCTTCATACTGTCTATGTTTTGAACCATTCCTGTGAGACTAGTTATAGATTCCGATGCTTCACTTCAGGTTTGCTGTATCCCTCTGATCGTCTTATTGACGATGATACACAGAAATTACATCGGAATTAAAAACAAAAGGCACAATGCCGACTCAAGTACAAGAAGACTGGCTCTTCTTACTGTCTATGTTTTGAACCTTTCCTGTGGAACCGGTTTTAGATTCCGATGCTTCACTTCAGGTTTACTGTATCCCTTGGCCCTTCTTATTGACGACGAAACACAGAAAGTGCATCGGAATTAAATAGAAAAGGCACAATGCCAACTTAAGTACAAGTAAACTGACTCTTCTTACTGTCGATGTTTTGAACCATTCCTGTGACACTAATTATAGATTCCGATTCTTCACTACAGATTTACTGTGTACCTCGGACCTTCTTATTGACGATGAAACACAGAAATTGCATCGGAATTATATACAAAAGGCACAATGCCGAATTAAGTTCAAGTAAACTGACTCTATTTACTGTCTATATTTTGAACAATTCCTGTGACACTAGTTATAGATTTCGGTGCTTCACTTCAGGTTTACTGTATCCCTCTGACCTTGATATTGCCTGTGAAACACAGAAATTGCATCGGAATTAAATACAAAAGGCACAATGCCGACTTATGTACAAGAAAACTAACGTTTCTTACTTTCGATGTTTTGAACCATTCCTGTGACACTAGTTATGAATTCCGATGCTTCACTTCAGGTTTACTGTATCCCTCTGTCCTTTCGTATTGACGATTAAACACAGAAATAGCATCGGAATTGAATACAAAAGGCACAATGCCGACTTAAGTACAAATAAACTGACGCTTCTTACTGTTTATGTTTTGAACCACTCCTGTGACACTAGTTATAGATTCCGATGCTTCACTTCAGGTTTACTGTTTCCCTGTGACCTTCTTATTGACGATGAAACACAGAAATTGCATCGGAGTTAAATACAAAATGCACAATGCCGTCTTAAGTACAAGAAAATTGACTCTTCTTACTATCTACGTTTTGAACCATTCCTGGGACACTAGTTATAGATTCCGATGCGTCACTTCAGGTTTACTGTATCCCTCTGGCCGTCTTATTGACGATGAATCACATAAATTGCATCGGTATACAAACAAAAGGCACAATGCCGACTTAAGTACAAGAAGACTGACTCTTCTTACTGTCTATGGTTTGAACCGTTCCTGTGACGCTAGTTATAGATTCCGATGCTTCACTTCAGTTTTACTGTGTCTCTTGGACCTTCTTATTGACGATGAAACACAGAAATATCATCGGAATTAAATACAACGGGCACAATGCCGACTTAAGTACAAAAAAACTGACGCTTCTTACTGTTTATGTTTTGAACCACTCCTGTGACACTAGTTATAGATTGCGATGCTTCACGTCATGTTTACTGTATCCCTGTGACCTTCTTATTGACGATGAAACACAGAAATTGCATCGGAATTAAATACAAAATGCACAATGCCGACTTAAGTACAATAAAACAGACTCAACTTACAGTCTATGCTTTGAACCATTCCTGTGACACTAGTTATAGATCCCGATGGTTCACTTTTGGTTTACTGTATCCCTCTGACCTTCTTATTGACGACGAAACACAGAAAATGCATCGGAATACAAACAAAAGGGACAATGCCGACTTATGTACAAGAAGACTGACTCTTCTTACTGTCTATGTTTTGAACCATTACTGTGACACTACTTATAGATTCCGATGTATCACTTCAGGTTTACTGTATCCCTCTGACCTTCTTATTGACGATGAAACACAGAAATTGCATCGGAATTAAATACAAAAGGCACAATGCCTATTCAAATACAAGAAGACTGGCTCTTCTTACTGTCTATGATTTGAACCTATCCTGTGAAACCGGTTTTAGATTCCATTGCTTCACTTCAGGTTTACTGTATCCCTTGGCCCTTCTTATTGACAACGAAACACAGAAAGTGCATCGGAATTAAATAGAAAAGGCACAATGCCTACTTGAGTACAAGAAGACTGACTCTTCCTTCAGTCTATGATTTGCACCATTCCTGTGACACTAGTTATAGATTCCGATACTTCACTTGAGGTTTACTATATCCCTGTGACCTTCTTATTGACGATGAAACACAGAAATTGCATCGGAATTAAATACAAAACTCACAATGCCGACTTAAGTACAACAAAACTGACTCTTCTTACTGTCTCTGTTTTGAACCTTTTTTGTGACACTAGTTATAGTCTCCGATGCTTCACTTCAGGTTTACTGTATCCCTCTGACCTTCTTATTGACGATGAAACACAGAAATTGCATCGGAATTAAATACAAAAGGCACAATGACGACTTTAGTACTAGTAAACTGACTCTTCCTACTGTCTATGTTTTGAACCATTCCTGTGACACTAGTTACAGATTCCGATGCTTCACTTCAGGTTTACTGTATCCCTCTGACCTTCTTATGGACGATGAAACATAGAAATTGCATCGGAATTAAATACAAAAGGCACAATGCCGACTTAAGTACAAAAAGACTGACTCTTCTTACTCTCTATGTTTTGAACCAATCCTGTGACACTAGTTATAGATTCCGATGCTTCGCTTCAGGTTTACTGTATCCCTCTGACCTTCTTATTGACGATGTAGCACAGAAATTGCATAGGAATTAAACAGAAAAGGCACAATGCCGTCTTAAGTACAAGAAAACTGACTCTTTTTACTGTCTATGTTTTGAACCATTCCTGTGACACTAGTTATAGATTTCGATGCTTCACTTCAGGTTAACTGGATCCCTCTGACCTTCTTATTGACGATGAAACACAGAAATTGCATCGGAATTAAATACAAAAGGCACAATGCCGAATTAAGTACAAGTAAACTGACTCTTCTTACTGTCTATGTTTTGAACTATTCCTGTGACACTAGTAATAGATTCCGATGCTTCACTTCAAAATTACTGTATCCCTCTGATCTTCTTATTGACGATGAAACACAGAAATTGCATCGGAATTAAATACAATAGGCACAATGCCGAATTAAGTACAAGGAAACTGACTCTTCTTACTGTCTATGTTTGAACTATTCCTGTGACATTAGTTACAGATTCCGATGCTTCACTTCAGGTTTACTGTATCCCTCTGACCGTCTTATTGACGATGTAATACCGAAATTGAATCGGAATTAAATACAAAAGGCACAATGCCCACTTAAGTACAAGTAAACCGACTCTTCTTACTATCTATGTTTTGAACCATTCCTATGAAACTAGTTATAGATTCCGATGCTTCACTTCAGTTTTACTGTATCCCCCTGACGTTCATATTGACGATGACACACAGAAATTACATCGGAATTAAATACAAAAGGCACAATGCCGACATAAGTAAAAGAAAAGTGACTCTTCTTACTGTCTATGTTTTTAACCATTCCTGTGACACTAGTTGTAGAGTCCGATGCTTCACTTCAGGTTTGCTGTATCCCTCTGACCTTCTTATTGACGATGAAACACAGAAATTGCATCAGAATTAAATACAAGTGGCACAGTGCCGACTTAAGTACAAGAAAACTGACTCTTCTTACTGTCTATGTTTTGAACCATTCCTGTGACACTAGTTATAGATTCCGATGCTTCACTTCAGGTTTACTGTATCCCTCTGACCTTCTTATTGACGATGAAACACAGATATTGCATCGGTATTAAATACAATAGGCACAATGCCGACTTAAGTACTAAAAAAATGAATCTTCCTACTGTCTATGTTTTGAACCATTCCTGTGAATCTAGTAATAGATTCCGATGCTTCACTTCAGGTTTACTGTATCCCTCTTACCTTCTTATTGACGACGAAACACAGAAATTGCATCGGAATTAAATACAAAAGGCTCAATGCCGACTCAAGTACAAGAAGACTGGCTCTTCTTACTGTCTATGATTTAAACCATTCCTGTGATACTAGTTATAGATTCCGACGCTTCACTTCAGGTTTACTGTATCCCTCTGATCTTCTTATTGACGATGAAACACAGATATTGCATCGGAATTAAATACAAAAGGCCCAATGCCGACTTAAGTACAAGAAGACTGACCTTTCTTACTGTCTATGTTTTGAACCATTCCTGTGACACTAGTTACAGATTCCGATGCTTCACTTCAGGTTTACTGTATCCCTCTGACCTTCATATTGACGATGAAACACAGATATTACATCGGAATTAAATACAAAAGGCACAATGCCGACTTAAGTACAAAACGACTGACTCTTCTTACTCTCTATATTTTGATCCAATCCTGTGACACTAGTTATAGATTACGATGCTTCACTTCAGGTATACTGTAACCCTCTGACCTTCTCATTGACGATGAAGCACAGAAATTGCATAGGGATTAAATACAAAAGGCACAATGCCGACTTAAGTACAAGAAAACTGACTCTTCTTACTGTATGTGTTCTGAACCATTCCTGTGACACTGGTTATAGATTCCGATGCTTCACTTCAGGTTTACTGTATCCCTCTGACCTTCATATTGACGATGACACACAGAAATTGCATCGGAATTAAATACAAAAGGCACAATGCCGACTTCTGTACTAGAAGACTGACTCTTCCTACTGTCTATGTTTTGAACCATTCCTGTGACACTAGTTATAGATTCCGATGCTTCACTTCTGGTTTACTGTATCCCTCTGACCTTCTTATTGACGATGAAACACATAAATTGCATCGGAATTAAATACAAAAGGTACAATGCCGACTTAAGTACAAGAAAACTGACTCTTCCTACTGTCTATGTTTTGAACTATTCCTGTGACACTAGTTATAGATTCCGATGCTTCACTTCATGTTTACTGTATCTCTCCGAGCGTCTTATTGACGATGTATCACCGAAATTGAATCGGAATTAAATACGAAAGGCACAATGCCTACATCAGTAAATGAAATCTGACTCTTCTTACTGTCTATGTTTTGAACCATTCCTGTGACACTAGTTAAAGATTCCAATGTTTCACTTCAGGTTTACTGTATCCTTCTGACCTTCTTATTGCCGACGAAACACAGAAATTCCATCGGCATGAAATACAAAAGGCACAATGCCGTCTTAAGTACAAGAAAACTGACTCTTCTTACTGTCTATGTATTGAACCATTCCTGTGACACTAGTTATAGACCATGATGCTTCACTTCAGGTTTACTGTATTCCTCTGACCTTCATATTGACGATGAAACACAGAAATTGCATCCGAATTAAATGCAAAAGGCACAATGCCGACTTAAGTACAAAAAACTGACTCTACTTACTGTCTATGTTTTGAACCATTCCTGTGACAGTAGTTATAGATACCGATGCTTCACTTCAGGTTTACTGTATCCCTCTGACCTTCTTATTGACGATGAAACACAGAACTTGCATCAGAAATAAATACAAAAGGCACAATGCCGACTTAAGTACAAGAAAACAGACCATTCTTACCTTTTACGTTTTTATCCATTCCTGTAACACTAGTTATAGATTCCGATGCTTCACTTCAGGTTTACTGTATCCCTCTGACCTTCTTATTGACGATGAATTACAGAGTTTTCATCGGAATTAAATACAAAAGGCTCAATGCCGACTCAAGCACAAGAAGACTGGCTCTTCTTACTGTCTATGTTTAAACCATTCCTGTGACAATAGTTATGGATTCCGATGCTTCACCTTCAGGTTTACTGTGTCGCTCTGATCTTCTTATTGACGATGCAACACAGATATTGCATCGGAATTTAATACAAAAGGCACATTGCCGACTTAAGTACAAGAAGACTGACCTTTCTTACTGTCTATGTTTCGAACCATTCCTGTGACACTAGTTATAGATTCCGATGCTTCACTTCAGGTTTACTGTATCCCTCTGACCTTCTTATTGACGATGAAACACAGATATTGCATCGGAATTAAATACAAAAGGCACAATGCCGACTTATGTACAAGAAAACTGACTCTTCTTACTGTCTATGCTTTGAACCATTCCTGTGCCACTAGTTATAGATTCCGATGGTTCACTTCAGGTTTACTGTATCCCTCTGACCTTCATATTGACGATGAAACACAGAAATTGCATCGGAATTTAATACAAAAGGCACAATGCCGACTTCAGTACTAGGAGACTGGCTCTTCTTATTGTCTATGCTTTGAACCATTCCTGTGACACTAATTATAGATTCCGATGCTTCACTTCAGGATAACTGTATCCCTCTGACCTTCTTATTGACGATGAAACACAGAAATTGCATCGGAATTAAATACAAAAGGCACAATGCCGACTTAAGTACAGGAAAACTGACTCTTCCTACAGCCTATGTTTTGAACCATTCCTGTGACACTAGTTATAGATTCAGATGCTTCACTTCTGGTTTACTGTATCCCTCTGTCCACCTTATTGACGATGAAACACAGCCATTGCATCGGAATTAAATACAAGAGGCACAATGCCGACTCAAGTACAAGAAGACTGGCTGTTCTTATTGTCTATGCTTTGAACCATTCCTGTGACACTAATTATAGATTCCGATGCTTCACTTCAGGATAACTGTATCCCTCTGACCTTCTTATTGACGATGAAACACAGAAATTGCATCGGAATTAAATACAAAAGGCACAATGCCGACTTAAGTACTAGAAGACTGACTCTTCCTACTATCAATGCTTTGAACCATTCCTGTGACTTTAGTTATAGATTCCGATGCTTCACTTCAGGTTTACTGTATCCCTCTGACCTTATTATTGACGATGAAACACAGAAATTGCATCGGAATTAAATACAAAAGGCTCAATGCCGACTCTAGTAATAGAAGACTGGCTCTTCTTACCGTCTATGATTTGAATTATTCCTGTGACACTAGTTATGGATTCAGATGCTTCACTTCAGGTTTACTGTATCCGTCTGACCTTCTTATTGACATTGAAACACAGAAATTGCATCGGAATTAAATAGAAAAGGCACCATGACGACTCAAGTACAGGCAGACTGGCTCTTCTTACTGTCTATGTTTTGAACCATTCCTGTGATACTAGTTATAGATTCCGATGCCTCACTTGAGGTTTACTGTATCCCTCTGACCTTCATATTGACGATGAAACACAGAAATTACATCGGAATTATATACAAGTGGCACAATGCCGACTTAAGTACAAGAAGACAGACCCTTCTTAATGTCTATGTTTTGAACCTTTCCTGTGACACTAGTCATAGATTCCGATACTTCACTTCAGGTTTACTGTATCCCTCTGACCTTCTTATTGACGATGAAACACAGAAATTGCATCTTAGTTAAATACAAAAAACTCAATGCCGACTTAAGTACAGGAAGAAAAAAATGGTTCAAATGGCTCTGAGCACTATGGGACTCAACTGCTGTGGTCATAAGTCCCCAAGAACTTAGAACTACTTAAACCTAACTAACCTAAGGACAGCACACAACACCCAGCCATCACGAGGCAGAGAAAATCCCTGACCCCGCCGGGAATCAAACCCGGGAACCCGGGCGTGGGAAGCGAGTACGCTACCGCATAAGTACAGGAAGACTGACTCTTCTTACCGTCTATGTTTTGAACCATTCCTGTGACACTACTTATAGATTCCGATGCTTCACTTCAGGTTTACTGTATCCCTCTGACCTTCTTATTGACGATCAAACACAGAAATTGCATCGGATTTAAATACAAAAGTCACAATGCCGACTCAAGACAAGAGGACTGGCTCTTCTTACTTTCTATGTCTTGAACCTTTTCTGCGAGACCGGATTTACATTCCGATGCATCACTTCAGGTTTACTGTATCCCTTGGACCTTCTTATAGACGACGAAACACAGAAATTACATCGGAATTATATACAAAAGGCACAATGCCGACTTAAGTACAAGAAAACTGACTCTTCCTACTGTCTATGTTTTTAACCATTCCTGTGACACTAGTTATGGATTCCGATGCTTCACTTCAGGATTTCTGTATCCCTCTGACCTTCATATTGACGATGAAACAAACACAGAAATAGCATCGGAATTAAATACAAATGGCACAATGCCGGCTTAAGTACAAGTAAACTGACTCTTCTTACTGTCTATGTTTGAACTATTCCTGTGACATTAGTTACAGATTCCGATGCTTCACTTCAGGTTTACTGTATCCCTCTGACCGTCTTATTGACGATGTAATACCGAAATTGAATCGGAATTAAATACAAAAGGCACAATGCCCACATAAGTACAAGTAAACCGACTCTTCTTACTATCTATGATTTGAACCATTCCTGTGAAACTAGTTATAGATTCCGATGCTTCACTTCAGTTTTACTGTATCCCCCTGACGTTCGTATTGACGATGAGACACAGAAATTACATCGGAATTAAATACAAAAGGCACAATGCCGACATAAGTAAAAGAAAAGTTTCTCTTCTTACTGTCTATGTTTTTAACCATTCCTGTGACACTAGTTGTAGACTCCGATGCTTCACTTCAGGTTTGCTGTATCCCTCTGACCTTCTTATTGACGATGAAACACAGAAATTGCATCAGAATTAAATACAAGTGGCACAGTGCCGACTTAAGTACAAGAAAACAGACTCTTCTTACTGTCTACGTTTTGAACCATTCCTGTGACACTAGTTATAGATTCCGATGCTTCACTTCAGGTTTACTGTATCCCTCTGACCTTCTTATTGACGATGAAACACAGATATTGCATCGGTATTAAATACAAAAGGCACAATGCCGACTTAAGTACTAAAAAAATGAATCTTCCTACTGTCTATGTTTTGAACCATTCCTGTGAATCTAGTAATAGATTCCGATGCTTCCCTTCAGGTTTACTGTATCCCTCTTACCTTCTTATTGACGACGAAACACAGAAATTGCATCGGAATTAAATACAAAAGGCTCAATGCCGACTCAAGTACAAGAAGACTGGCTCTTCTTACTGTCTATGTTTTAAACCATTCCTGTGATACTAGTTATAGATTCCGACGCTTCACTTCAGGTTTACTGTATCCCTCTGATCTTCTTATTGACGATGAAACACAGATATTGCATCGGAATTAAATACAAAAGGCCCAATGCCGACTTAAGTACAAGAAGACTGACCTTTCTTACTGTCTATGTTTTGAACCATTCCTGTGACACTAGTTACAGATTCCGATGCTTCACTTCAGGTTTACTGTATCCCTCTGACCTTCATATTGACGATGAAACACAGATATTACATCGGAATTAAATACAAAAGGCACAATGCCGACTTAAGAACAAAACGACTGACTCTTCTTACTCTCTATGTTTTGATCCAATCCTGTGACACTAGTTATAGATTACGATGCTTCACTTCAGGAATACTGTAACCCTCTGACCTTCTCATTGACGATGAAGCACAGAAATTGCATAGGGATTAAATACAAAAGGCACAATGCCGACTTAAGTACAAGAAAACTGACTCTTCTTACTGTATATGTTCTGAACCATTCCTGTGACACTGGTTATAGATTCCGATGCTTCACTTCAGGTTTACTGTATCCCTCTGACCTTCATATTGACGATGACACACAGAAATTGCATCGGAATTAAATACAAAAGGCACAATGCCGACTTCTGTACTAGAAGACTGACTCTTCCTACTGTCTATGTTTTGAACCATTCCTGTGACACTAGTTGTAGATTCCGATGCTTCACTTCTGGTTTACTGTAACCCACTGACCATCTTATTGACGATGAAGCACAGAAATTGCATCGGAAAAAATACAAAATGCACAATGCCGACTTAAGTACAAGAAAACTGACTCTTCTTACTGTCTATGTTTTGAACCATTCCTGTGACACTAGTTATAGATTCAGATGCTTCACTTCAGGTTTACTGAATCCCTCTGTCCGTCTTATTGACGATGAAACACAGAAATTGCATCGGAGTTAAATACAAAAGCACAATGCCGACTCAAGTACAAGAAGACTGGCTCTTCTTACTGCCCATGTTTTGAACCATTCCTGTGACACTAGTTATAGATTGCGATGGTTCACTTCAGGTTTACTGTATCCCTCTGACCTTCTTATTGACGATAAAACACATAAATTGCATCGGAATTAAATACAAAAGGTACAATGCCGACTTAAGTACAAGAAAACTGACTCTTCCTACTGTCTATGTTTTGAACTATTCCTGTGACACTAGTTATAGATTCCGATGCTTCACTTCATGTTTACTGTATCTCTCCGAGCGTCTTATTGACGATGTATCACCAAAATTGAATCGGAATTAAATACGAAAGGCACAATGCCCACATCAGTAAAAGAAATCTGACTCTTCTTACTGTCTATGTTTTGAACCATTCCTGTGACACTAGTTAAAGATTCCAATGTTTCACTTCAGGTTTACTGTATCCTTCTGACCTTCTTATTGCCGACGAAACACAGAAATTCCATCGGCATGAAATACAAAAGGCACAATGCCGTCTTAAGTACAAGAAAACTGACTCTTCTTACTGTCTATGTATTGAACCATTCCTGTGACACTAGTTATAGACCATGATGCTTCACTTCAGGTTTACTGTATTCCTCTGACCTTCATATTGACGATGAAACACAGAAATTGCATCCGAATTAAATGCAAAAGGCACAATGCCGACTTAAGTACAAAAAACTGACTCTACTTACTGTCTATGTTTTGAACCATTCCTGTGACACTAGTTATAGATACCGATGCTTCACTTCAGGTTTACTGTATCCCTCTGACCTTCTTATTGACGATGAAACACAGAAATTGCATCAGAAATAAATACAAAAGGCACAATGCCGACTTAAGTACAAGAAAACAGACCATTCTTACCTTTTACGTTTTTATCCATTCCTGTAACACTAGTTATAGATTCCGATGCTTCACTTCAGGTTTACTGTATCCCTCTGACCTTCTTATTGACGATGAATTACAGAGTTTTCATCGGAATTAAATACAAAAGGCTCAATGCCGACTCAAGCACAAGAAGACTGGCTCTTCTTACTGTCTATGTTTAAACCATTCCTGTGACAATAGTTATGGATTCCGATGCTTCACCTCAGGTTTACTGTATCCCTCTGACCTTCTTATTGACGATGAAACACAGATATTGCATCGGTATTAAATACAAAAGGCACAATGCCGACTTAAGTACTAAAAAAATGAATCTTCCTACTGTCTATGTTTTGAACCATTCCTGTGAATCTAGTAATAGATTCCGATGCTTCCCTTCAGGTTTACTGTATCCCTCTTACCTTCTTATTGACGACGAAACACAGAAATTGCATCGGAATTAAATACAAAAGGCTCAATGCCGACTCAAGTACAAGGAGACTGGCTCTTCTTACTGTCTATGTTTTAAACCATTCCTGTGATACTAGTTATAGATTCCGACGCTTCACTTCAGGTTTACTGTATCCCTCTGATCTTCTTATTGACGATGAAACACAGATATTGCATCGGAATGAAATACAAAATGCCCAATGCCGACTTAAGTACAAGAAGACTGACCTTTCTTACTGTCTATGTTTTGAACCATTCCTGTGACACTAGTTACAGATTCCGATGCTTCACTTCAGGTTTACTGTATCCCTCTGACCTTCATATTGACGATGAAACACAGATATTACATCGGAATTAAATACAAAAGGCACAATGCCGACTTAAGTACAAAACGACTGACTCTTCTTACTCTCTATGTTTTGATCCAATCCTGTGACACTAGTTATAGATTACGATGCTTCACTTCAGGAATACTGTAACCCTCTGACCTTCTCATTGACGATGAAGCACAGAAATTGCATAGGGATTAAATACAAAAGGCACAATGCCGACTTAAGTACAAGAAAACTGACTCTTCTTACTGTATATGTTCTGAACCATTCCTGTGACACTGGTTATAGATTCCGATGCTTCACTTCAGGTTTACTGTATCCCTCTGACCTTCATATTGACGATGACACACAGAAATTGCATCGGAATTAAATACAAAAGGCTCAATGCCGACTCAAGTAATAGAAGACTGGCTCTTCTTACCGTCTATGATTTGAATTATTCCTGTGACACTAGTTATGGATTCAGATGCTTCACTTCAGGTTTACTGTATCCGTCTGACCTTCTTATTGACATTGAAACACAGAAATTGCATCGGAATTAAATAGAAAAGGCACCATGACGACTCAAGTACAGGCAGACTGGCTCTTCTTACTGTCTATGTTTTGAACCATTCCTGTGACACTAGTTATAGATTCCGATGCCTCACTTCAGGTTTACTGTATCCCTCTGACCTTCATATTGACGATGAAACACAGAAATTGCATCTTAGTTAAATACAAAAAACTCAATGCCGACTTAAGTACAGGAAGAAAAAAATGGTTCAAATGGCTCTGAGCACTATGGGACTCAACTGCTGTGGTCATAAGTCCCCAAGAACTTAGAACTACTTAAACCTAACTAACCTAAGGACAGCACACAACACCCAGCTATCACGAGGCAGAGAAAATCCCTGACCCCGCCGGGAATCAAACCCGGGAACCCGGGCGTGGGAAGCGAGTACGCTACCGCATAAGTACAGGAAGACTGACTCTTCTTACCGTCTATGTTTTGAACCATTCCTGTGACACTACTTATAGATTCCGATGCTTCACTTCAGGTTTACTGTATCCCTCTGACCTTCTTATTGACGATCAAACACAGAAATTGCATCGGATTTAAATACAAAAGTCACAATGCCGACTCAAGACAAGAGGACTGGCTCTTCTTACTGTCTATGTCTTGAACCTTTTCTGCGAGACCGGATTTACATTCCGATGCTTCACTTCAGGTTTACTGTATCCCTTGGACCTTCTTATAGACGACGAAACACAGAAATTACATCGGAATTATATACAAAAGGCACAATGCCGACTTAAGTACAAGAAAACTGACTCTTCCTACTGTCTATGTTTTTAACCATTCCTGTGACACTAGTTATGGATTCCGATGCTTCACTTCAGGTTTTCTGTAACCCTCTGACCTTCATATTGACGATGAAACACAGAAATAGCATCGGAATTAAATACAAATGGCACAATGCCGGCTTAAGTACAAAAAAACTGACTCTTCTTACAGTCTATGTCTTGAACCATTACCGTGACACTACTTATAGATTCCGATACTTCACTTGAGGTTTACTGTATCCCTCTGACCTTCTTATTGACGATGAAACACAGAAATTGCATCGGAATTAAATACAAAAGGCACAATGCCGACTTAAGTACAAGAAAACTGACTCTTCTTACTGACTATGTTTTGAACCATTCCTGTGACACTAGTTATAGATTGCGATGCTTCACTTTAGGTTTACTGTATCCCTCTGACCTTCATACTGACGATGAAACACAGAAATTGCATCCGAATTAAATACAAAAGGCACAATGCCGACTTAAGTACAAGAAAACTGACTCTTCTTACTGTCTATGTTTTGAACCATTCCTGTGACACTAGTTATGGATTCCGATGCTAAACTTCAGGTTTAATGTATCCCTCTGACGTTCTTATTGACGATGAAGCACAGAAATTGCATCGGAATTAAATACAAAAATCACAATGCCGACTTAAGTAGTAGAAAACTGACTCTTCCTACTGTCTATGTTTTGAACCATTCCTGTAACACTAGTTATAGATTCCGATGGTTCACTTCAGGTTTACTGTATCCCTCTGACCTTCATATTGACGATGAAACACAGAAATTGCATCGGAATTTAATACAAAAGGCACAATGCCGACTTCAGTACTAGAAGACTGACTCATCCTACTGTCTGTGTTTTAAACCATTCCTGTGACACAAGTTATAGGTTCCGATGCTTCACCTCAGGTTTACTGTAACCCTCTGACCTTCGTATTGACGATGAAGCACAGAAATTGCATCGAAATTAAATACAAAAGGCACAATGCCGACTTAAGTACAGGAAAACTGACTCTTCCTACTGCCTATGTTTTGAACCATTCCTGTGACACTAGTTATGGATTCAGATGCTTCACTTCAGGTTTACTGTATCCATCTGACCTTCTTATTGACATTGAAACACAGAAATTGCATCGGAATTAAATAGAAAAGGCACCATGACGACTCAAGTACAGGCAGACTGGCTCTTCTTACTGTCTATGTTTTGAACCATTCCTGTGACACTAGTTATAGATTCCGATGCCTCACTTCAGGTTTACTGTATCCCTCTGACCTTCATATTGACGATGAAACACAGAAATTACATCGGAATTATATACAAGTGGCACAATGCCGACTTAAGTACAAGAAGACAGACCCTTGTTATTGTCTATGTTTTGAACCTTTCCTGTGACACTAGTCATAGATTCCGATACTTCACTTCAGGTTTACTGTATCCCTCTGACCTTCTTATTGACGATGAAACACAGAAATTGCATCTTAGTTAAATACAAAAAACTCAATGCCGACTTAAGTACAGGAAGAAAAAAATGGTTCAAATGGCTCTGAGCACTATGGGACTCAACTGCTGAGGTCATAAGTCCCCTAGAACTTAGAACTACTTAAACCTAACTAACCTAAGGACAGCACACAACACCCAGCCATCACGAGGCAGAGAAAATCCCTGACCCCGCCGGGAATCAAACCCGGGAACCCGGGCGTGGGAAGCGAGTACGCTACCGCATAAGTACAGGAAGACTGACTCTTCTTACCGTCTATGTTTTGAACCATTCCTGTGACACTACTTATAGATTCCGATGCTTCACTTCAGGTTTACTGTATCCCTCTGACCTTCTTATTGACGATCAAACACAGAAATTGCATCGGATTTAAATACAAAAGTCACAATGCCGACTCAAGGCAAGAGGACTGGCTCTTCTTACTGTCTATGTTTTGAACCTTTTCTGCGAGACCGGATTTACATTCCGATGCTTCACTTCAGGTTTACTGTATCCCTTGGACCTTCTTATAGACGACGAAACACAGAAATTACATCGGAATTATATACAAAAGGCACAATGCCGACTTAAGTACAAGAAAACTGACTCTTCCTACTGTCTATGTTTTTAACCATTCCTGTGACACTAGTTATGGATTCCGATGCTTCACTTCAGGTTTTCTGTATCCCTCTGACCTTCATATTGACGATGAAACACAGAAATAGCATCGGAATTAAATACAAATGGCACAATGCCGGCTTAAGTACAAAAAAACTGACTCTTCTTACTGTCTATGTCTTGAACCATTACCGTGACACTAGTTATAGATTCCGATACTTCACTTGAGGTTTACTGTATCCCTCTGACCTTCTTATTGACGATGAAACACAGAAATTGCATCGGAATTAAATACAAAAGGCACAATGCCGACTTAAGTACAAGAAAACTGACTCTTCTTACTGACTATGTTTTGAACCATTCCTGTGACACTAGTTATAGATTGCGATGCTTCACTTTAGGTTTACTGTATCCCTCTGACCTTCATACTGACGATGAAACACAGAAATTGCATCCGAATTAAATACAAAAGGCACAATGCCGACTTAAGTACAAGAAAACTGACTCTTCTTACTGTCTATGTTTTGAACCATTCCTGTGACACTAGTTATGGATTCCGATGCTAAACTTCAGGTTTAATGTATCCCTCTGACGTTCTTATTGACGATGAAGCACAGAAATTGCATCGGAATTAAATACAAAAATCACAATGCCGACTTAAGTAGTAGAAAACTGACTCTTCCTACTGTCTATGTTTTGAACCATTCCTGTAACACTAGTTATAGATTCCGATGGTTCACTTCAGGTTTACTGTATCCCTCTGACCTTCATATTGACGATGAAACACAGAAATTGCATCGGAATTTAATACAAAAGGCACAATGCCGACTTCAGTACTAGAAGACTGACTCATCCTACTGTCTATGTTTTAAACCATTCCTGTGACACAAGTTATAGGTTCCGATGCTTCACCTCAGGTTTACTGTAACCCTCTGACCTTCGTATTGACGATGAAGCACAGAAATTGCATCGAAATTAAATACAAAAGGCACAATGCCGACTTAAGTACAGGAAAACTGACTCTTCCTACTGCCTATGTTTTGAACCATTCCTGTGACACTAGTTATAGATTCAGATGCTTCACTTCTGGTTTACTGTATCCCTTTGTCCACCTTATTGACGATGAAACACAGAAATTGCATCGGAATTAAATACAAGATGCACAATGCCGACTCAAGTACAAGAAGACTGGCTCTTCTTATTGTCTATGCTTTGAACCATTCCTGTGACACTAACTATAGATTCCGATGCTTCACTTCAGGATAACTGTATCCCTCTGACCTTCTTATTGACGATGAAGCACAGAAATTGCATCGGAATTAAATACAAAAGGCACAATGCCGACTTATGTACAAGAAAACTGACTCTTCTTACTGTCTATGTTTTGAACCATTCCTTTGACACTACTTATAGATTCAGATGCTTCACTTCAGGTTTACTGTATCCCTCTGTCCGCCTTATTGACGATGAAACCCAGAATATGCATCGGAATTAAATACAAGAGGCACAATGCCGACTCAAGTAGAAGAAGACAGGCTCTTCTTATTGTCTATGTATTGAACCATTCCTGTGACACTAGTTATAGATTCCGATGCTTCACTTCAGGATAACTGTATCCCTCTGACCTTCTTATTGACGATGAAACACAGAAATTGCATCGGAATTAAATACAAAAGGCACAATGCCGACTTAAGTACTAGAAGACTGACTCTTCCTACTGTCAATGCTTTGAACCATTCCTGTGACACTAGTTATAGATTCCGATGCTTCACTTCAGGTTTACTGTATCCCTCTGACCTTCTTATTGACGATGAAACTCAGAAATTGCATCGGAATTAAATGCAAAAGGCTCAGTGCCGACTCAAGTACAAGAAGACTGGCTCTTCTTACCGTCTATGTGTTGAACCATTCCCGTGACGCTAGTTATAGATTCAGATGCTTCACTTCAGGTTTACTGTATCCGTCTGACCTTCTTATTGACGTTGAAACACAGAAATTGCATCGGAATTAAATACAAAAGGCACAATGCCGACTCAAGTACATGCAGACTGGGTCTTCTTACTGCCTATGTTTTTGAACCATTCCTGTGACACTAGTTATAGATTCCGATGCTTCACTTCAGGTTTACTGTATCCCTCTGACCTTCTTATTGACGATGAAACACAGAAATTGCATCTTAGTTAAATATAAAAGGCTTAATGCCGACTTATGTACAGGAAGACTGACTCTTCCTACTGTCTATGTTTTTAACCATTCCTGTGACACTAGTTATAGATTCCGATGCTTCACTTCAGGTTTGCTGTATCCCTCTGACCTTCTTATTGACGATGAAACACAGAAATTGCATCGGAATTAAATACAAATGGCACAATGCCGGCTTAAGTACAAGAAAACTGACTCTTCTTACTGTCTATGTTTTGAACCATTCCTGTGACACTAGTTATAGATTCCGATACCTCACTTGAGGTTTACTGTATCCCTCTGACCTTCTTATTGGCGATGAAACACAGAAATTGCATCGGAATTAAATACAAAAGGCACAATGCCGACTTAAGTACAAGAAAACTGACTCTTCCTACTGACTATGTTTTGAACCATTCCTGTGACACTAGTTATAGATTGCGATGCTTCACTTCAGGTTTACTGTATCCCTCTGACCTTCATATTGACGATGAAACACAGAAATTGCATCGGAATTAAATACAAAAGGCACAATGCCCACTTAAGTACAAGAAAACTGACTTTACTTACTGTCTATGTTTTGAACCTTTCCTGTGACACTAGTTATAGATTCCGATGCTTTACTTCAGGTTTACTGTATCCCTCTGACCTTCTTATTGACGATGAAACCCAGAAATTGCATCGGAATTAAATACAAAAGGCACAATGCCGACTTAAGTACAAGAAAACTGACTCTTCGTACTGTCTATGATTTGAAACATTCCTGTGACACTAGTTATAGATTCCGATGCTTCAATTCAGGTTTACTGTATCCCTCTGACCTTCTTATTGACGACGAAACACAGAAATTGCATCGGAATGATATACAAAAGGCACAATGCCGACTTAAGTACAAGAAAACTGTTTCTTCTTACTGTCTATGTTTGAACCATTCCTGTGACACTAGTTATAGATTCAGATACTTCACTTCAGGTTTACTGTATCCCTCTGACCTTCTTATTGACGATGAAACACAGAAATTGCATCTTAGTTAAATACAAAAGGCTCAATGCCGACTTAAGTACAGGAAGACTGATTCTTCTTACCGTCTATGTTTTGAACCATTCCTGTGACACTAGTTCTAAATACCGATGCTTCACTTCAGGTTTACTGTGTCCCTCAGACCTTCTTATTGACGATCAAACACAGAAATTGCATTGGAATTAAATACAAAAGGCACAATGCCGACTCAAGTACAAGAGGACTGGCCCTTCTTACTGTCTATGTTTTGAACCTTTCCTGTGAGACCGGATTTAGATTCCGATGCTTCACTTCAGGTTTACTGTGTCCCTTGGACCTTCTTATAGACGACGAAACACAGAAATTTCATCGGAATTAAATAGAAAAGCACAGTGCCGACTTAAGTACAAGAAAACTGACTCTTCTTACTGCCTTTGCTTTGAACCATTCCTGTGACACTAATTATAGATACCGATGCTTCACTTTAGGTTTACTGTATCCCTCTGACCTTCTTATTAACGATGAAACACAGAAATTGCATCGGAATTAAATACAAAAGGCACAATGCCGACTTAAGTACACGAAAACTAACGCTTCTTACTGTTTATGCTTTGAACCATTCCTGTGACACTAGTTATAGATTCCGATGCTTCACTTCAGGTTTACTGTATCCCTGTGACCTTCTTATTGACGATGAAACACAGAAATAGCATCGGAATAAAATAAAATAGGCACAATGCCGTCTTAAGTACAAGAAAACTGACTCTTCTTGCTGTCTATGTTTTGAACCATTTCTGTGACACTAGTTATAGATTCAGATGCTTCACTTCAGGTTTACTGTATCCCTCCGTCCGCCTTATTGACGATGAAACACAGAAATTGCATCGGAATTAAATACAAGAGGCACAATGCCGACTCAAGTTTAAGAAGACTGACTCTTCTTACTGCCTATGTTTTGAACCATTCCTGTGACACTAGTTATAGATTCCGATGCTTCGCTTCAGGTTTACTGTATCCCGCTGACCTTCATATTGACGATGAAACACAGAAATTGCATCGGAATTAAATACAAAAGGCACAATGCCGACTTCAGTACTGGAAGACTTACTCTTCCTACTGTCTATGTTTTGAACCATTCCTGTGACACAAGTTATAGATTCCGATGCTTCACTTCAGGTTTACTGTAACCCACTGACCTTCTTATTGACGATGAAGCACAGAAATTCATCGGAATTCAATACGAAAGGCACAATGCCGACTTAAGTACAAGAAAACTGACTCTTCTTACTGTCTATATATTGAACCATTCCTGTGACACTAGTTATAGATTCAGATGCTTCACTTCAGGTTTACTGTATCCCTCTGTCCGCCTTATTGACGATGAAACACAGAATTTGCATCGGAATTAAATACAAGAGGAACAATGCCAACTCAAGTAGAAGAAGACGGGCTCTTCTTATTGTCTATGTATTGAACCATTCCTGTGACACTAGTTATAGATTCCGATGCTTCACCTCAGGATAACTGTATCCCTCTGACCTTCTTATTGACGATGAAACACAGAAAATGCATCGGAATTAAATACAAAAGGCTCAATGCCGACTCAAGTACAAGAAGACAGACCCTTCTTATTGTCTATATTTTGAACCTTTCCTGTGACACTAGTCATAGATTCCGATACTTCACTTCAGGTTTACTGTATCCCTCTGACCTTCTTATTGACGATGAAACACCGAAATTGCATCTTAGTTAAATATAAAAGGCACAATACCGACTTAAGTACAAAAAAACTGACTCTTCCTACTGTCTATGTTTTTAACCATTCCTGTGACACTAGTTATAGATTGCGATGCTTCACTTCAGGTTTGCTGTATCCCTCTGACCTCCTTATTGACGATGAAACACAGAAATTGCATCGGAATTAAATACAAATGGCACAATGCCGGCTTAAGTACAAGACAACTGACTCTTCTTACTGTCTATGCTTTGAACCATTCCTGTGACACTAGTTATAGATTCCGATACCTCACTTGAGGTTTACTGTATCCCTCTGACCTTCTTATTGGCGATGAAACACAGAAATTGCATCGGAATTAAATACAAAAGGCACAATGCCGACTTAAGTACAAGAAAACTGACTCTTCCTACTGACTATGTTTTGAACCATTCCTGTGACACTAGTTATAGATTGCGATGCTTCACTTCAGGTTTACTGTATCCCTCTGACCTTCATATTGACGATGAAACACAGAAATTGCATCGGAATTAAATACAAAAGGCACAATGCCCACTTAAGTACAAGAAAACTGACTTTACTTACTGTCTATGTTTTGAACCTTTCCTGTGACACTAGTTATAGATTCCGATGCTTTACTTCAGGTTTACTGTATCCCTCTGACCTTCTTATTGACGATGAAACCCAGAAATTGCATCGGAATTAAATACAAAAGGCACAATGCCGACTTAAGTACAAGAAAACTGACTCTTCGTACTGTCTATGATTTGAAACATTCCTGTGACACTAGTTATAGATTCCGATGCTTCAATTCAGGTTTACTGTATCCCTCTGACCTTCTTATTGACGACGAAACACAGAAATTGCATCGGAATGATATACAAAAGGCACAATGCCGACTTAAGTACAAGAAAACTGTTTCTTCTTACTGTCTATGTTTGAACCATTCCTGTGACACTAGTTATAGATTCAGATACTTCACTTCAGGTTTACTGTATCCCTCTGACCTTCTTATTGACGATGAAACACAGAAATTGCATCTTAGTTAAATACAAAAGGCTCAATGCCGACTTAAGTACAGGAAGACTGATTCTTCTTACCGTCTATGTTTTGAACCATTCCTGTGACACTAGTTCTAAATACCGATGCTTCACTTCAGGTTTACTGTGTCCCTCAGACCTTCTTATTGACGATCAAACACAGAAATTGCATTGGAATTAAATACAAAAGGCACAATGCCGACTCAAGTACAAGAGGACTGGCCCTTCTTACTGTCTATGTTTTGAACCTTTCCTGTGAGACCGGATTTAGATTCCGATGCTTCACTTCAGGTTTACTGTGTCCCTTGGACCTTCTTATAGACGACGAAACACAGAAATTTCATCGGAATTAAATAGAAAAGCACAGTGCCGACTTAAGTACAAGAAAACTGACTCTTCTTACTGCCTTTGCTTTGAACCATTCCTGTGACACTAATTATAGATACCGATGCTTCACTTTAGGTTTACTGTATCCCTCTGACCTTCTTATTAACGATGAAACACAGAAATTGCATCGGAATTAAATACAAAAGGCACAATGCCGACTTAAGTACACGAAAACTAACGCTTCTTACTGTTTATGCTTTGAACCATTCCTGTGACACTAGTTATAGATTCCGATGCTTCACTTCAGGTTTACTGTATCCCTGTGACCTTCTTATTGACGATGAAACACAGAAATAGCATCGGAATAAAATAAAATAGGCACAATGCCGTCTTAAGTACAAGAAAACTGACTCTTCTTGCTGTCTATGTTTTGAACCATTTCTGTGACACTAGTTATAGATTCAGATGCTTCACTTCAGGTTTACTGTATCCCTCCGTCCGCCTTATTGACGATGAAACACAGAAATTGCATCGGAATTAAATACAAGAGGCACAATGCCGACTCAAGTTTAAGAAGACTGACTCTTCTTACTGCCTATGTTTTGAACCATTCCTGTGACACTAGTTATAGATTCCGATGCTTCGCTTCAGGTTTACTGTATCCCGCTGACCTTCATATTGACGATGAAACACAGAAATTGCATCGGAATTAAATACAAAAGGCACAATGCCGACTTCAGTACTGGAAGACTTACTCTTCCTACTGTCTATGTTTTGAACCATTCCTGTGACACAAGTTATAGATTCCGATGCTTCACTTCAGGTTTACTGTAACCCACTGACCTTCTTATTGACGATGAAGCACAGAAATTCATCGGAATTCAATACGAAAGGCACAATGCCGACTTAAGTACAAGAAAACTGACTCTTCTTACTGTCTATATATTGAACCATTCCTGTGACACTAGTTATAGATTCAGATGCTTCACTTCAGGTTTACTGTATCCCTCTGTCCGCCTTATTGACGATGAAACACAGAATTTGCATCGGAATTAAATACAAGAGGAACAATGCCAACTCAAGTAGAAGAAGACGGGCTCTTCTTATTGTCTATGTATTGAACCATTCCTGTGACACTAGTTATAGATTCCGATGCTTCACCTCAGGATAACTGTATCCCTCTGACCTTCTTATTGACGATGAAACACAGAAAATGCATCGGAATTAAATACAAAAGGCTCAATGCCGACTCAAGTACAAGAAGACAGACCCTTCTTATTGTCTATATTTTGAACCTTTCCTGTGACACTAGTCATAGATTCCGATACTTCACTTCAGGTTTACTGTATCCCTCTGACCTTCTTATTGACGATGAAACACCGAAATTGCATCTTAGTTAAATATAAAAGGCACAATACCGACTTAAGTACAAAAAAACTGACTCTTCCTACTGTCTATGTTTTTAACCATTCCTGTGACACTAGTTATAGATTGCGATGCTTCACTTCAGGTTTGCTGTATCCCTCTGACCTCCTTATTGACGATGAAACACAGAAATTGCATCGGAATTAAATACAAATGGCACAATGCCGGCTTAAGTACAAGACAACTGACTCTTCTTACTGTCTATGCTTTGAACCATTCCTGTGACACTAGTTATAGATTCCGATACTTCACTTGAGGTTTACTGCATCCCTCTGACCTTCTTATTGACGATGAAACCCAGAAATTGCATCGGAATTAAATACAAAAGGCACAATGCCGACTTAAGTACAAGAAAACTGACTCTTCGTACTGTCTATGATTTGAAACATTCCTGTGACACTAGTTATAGATTCCGATGCTTCAATTCAGGTTTACTGTATCCCTCTGACCTTCTTATTGACGACGAAACACAGAAATTGCATCGGAATTAAATACAAAAGGCACAATGCCGACTTAAGTACAAGAAAACTGACTCTTCTTACTGTCTATGTTTTGAACCATTCCTGTGACACTAGTTATAGATTCCGATGCTTCACTTCAGGTTTGCTGTATCTCTGTGACCTTCTTATTGACGATGAAACACTGAAAATAGCATCTGAATAAAATAAAATAGGCACAATGCCGTCTTAAGTACAAGAAAACTGACTCTTCTTGCTGTCTATGTTTTGAACCATTTCTGTGCCACTAGTTATAGATTCAGATGCTTCACTTCAGGTTTACTGTATCCCTCCGTCCGCCTTATTGATGATGAAACACAGAAATTGCATCGGAATTAAATGCAAAAGGCTCAATGCCGACTCTAGTACAATAAGACTGGCTCTTCTTACCGTCTATGTTTTGAACCATTCCTGTGACACTAGTTATTGATTCAGATGCCTCACTTCAGGTTTACTGAGTCCCTCTGACCTTCTTATTGACGATGAAACATAGAAATTGCATCGGAATTAAATACAAAAGGCACAATGCCGACTCAAGTACAAGCAGACTGGCTCTTCTTACTGTCTATGTTTTGAACCATTCCTGTGACACTAGTTATAGATTCCGATGCTTCACTTCAGGTTTACTGTATCCCTCTGACCTTCATATCGACGATGAAACACAGAAATTACATCGGAATAATATACAAGTGGCACAATGCCGACTTAAGTACAAGAAGACTGACCCTTCTTATTGTCTATGTTTTGAACCATTCCTGTGACACTAGTTATAGATTCCGATACTTCACTTCAGGTTTATTGTATCCCTCTGACCTTCTTATTGACGATGAAACACAGAAATTGCATCTTAGTTAAATACAAAAGGCTCAATGCCGACTTAGGTACAGGAAGACTGACTCTTCTTAAAATCTATGTTTTGAACCATTCCTGTGACACTAGTTATAGATACCGATGCTTCACTTCAGGTTTACTGTATCCCTCTGACCTTCATATTGACGATGAAACACAGAAATTGCATCCGAATTAAATACAAAAGGCTCAATGCCGACTTAAGTACAAGAAAACTAACTTTACTTACTGTCTATGTTTTGAACCATTCCTGTGACACTAGTTAGAGATTCCGATGCTTTACTTCAGGTTTACTGTATCCCTCTGACCTTCTTATTGACGATGAAACCCAGAAATTGCATCGGAATTAAATACAAAAGGCACAATGCCGACTCAAGTACAAGAGGACTGGCCCTTCTTACTGTCTATGTTTTGAACCTTTCCTGTGAGACCGGATTTAGATTCCGATGCTTCACTTCAGGTTTACTGTGTCCCTTGGACCTTCTTATAGACGACGAAACACAGAAATTGCGTCTGAATTAAATAGAAAAGCACAGTGCCGACTTAAGTACAAGAAAACAGACTCTTCTTACTGCCTTTGTTTTGAACCATTCCTGTGACACTAGTTATAGATACCGATGCTTTACTTTAGGTTTACTGTATCCCTCTGACCTTCTTATTAACGATGAAACACAGAAATAGCATCCGAATTAGATACAATAGGCACAATGCCGACTTAAGTACACGAAAACTGTCGCTTCTTACTGTTGATGTTTTGAACCATTCCTGTGACACTAGTTATAGATTCCGATGCTTCACTTCAGGTTTACTGTATCCCTGTGACCTTCTTATTGACGATGAAACACAGAAATAGCATCGGAATAAAATAAAATAGGCACAATGCCGTCTTAAGTACAAGAAAACTGACTCTTCATGCTGTCTATGTTTTGAACCATTTCTGTGACACTAGTTATAGATTCAGATGCTTCACTTCAGGTTTACTGTATCCCTCCGTCCGCCTTATTGATGATGAAACACAGAAATTGCATCGGAATTAAATACAAGAGGCACAATGCCGTCCCAAGTACAAGAAGACTGGCTCGTCTTATTGTCTATGTTTTGTACCATTCCTGTGACACTAGTTATAGATTCCGATGCTTCACTTCAGGATTACTGTATCCCTCTGACCTTCTTTTTGACAATGAAACACAGAAATTGTAACGGAATCAAATACAAAAGGCACAATGCCGACTTAAGTACTAGCAGACTGACCCTTCCTACTGTCTATGTTTTGAACCATTCCTGTGACACTAGTTATAGATTCCGATGCTTCACTTCAGGTTAACTGTATTCCTCTGACCTTCTTATTGACGATGAAACACAGAAATTGCATCGGAATTAAATGCAAAAGGCTCAATGCCGACTCTAGTACAAGAATAGTGGCTCTTCTTACCGTCTATGTTTTGAACCATTCCTGTGACACTAGTTATTGATTCAGATGCTTCACTTCAGGTTTACTGAGACCCTCTGACCTTCTTATTGACGATCAAACACAGAAATTGCATCGGAATTAAATACAAAAGGCACAAAGCCGACTCACGTACAAGAGGACTGGCCCTTCTTACTGTCTATTTTTTGAACCTTTCCTGTGTGACCGGATTTAGATTCCGATGCTTCAATTCAGGTTTACTGTATCCCTTGGACCTTCTTATAGACGACGAAACACTGAAATTGCATCGGAATTAAATAGAAAAGCAGAATGCCGACTTAAGTACAAGAAAACTGACTCTTCTTACTGCCTTTGTTTTGAACCATTCCTGTGACACTAGTTATAGATACCGATGCTTCACTTCAGGTTTACTGTATCCCTCTGACCGTCTTATTGACGATGAAACACAGAAATTGCAACGGAATTAAATACAAAAGGCACAATGCCGACTTAAGTAAAAGTAAACTGACTCTACTTACTAACTATGTTTTGAACCATTCCTGTGATACTAGTTATAGATTCCGATGCTTCGCTTCTGGTTTACTGTATCCCTCTGACGTTCGTATTGACGATGACACACAGAAATTACATCGGAATTAAATACAAAAGGCACAATGCCGACTTAAGTACAAGAAAACTGACTCTTCTTACTGTCTATGCTTTTAGCTATTCCTGTGACACTAGTTATCGATTCCGGTGCTTCACTTCAGGTTTGCTGTATCCCTCTGACCTTCTTATTGACGATGAAACACAGAAATTGCATCGGAATTAAATACAAATGGCACAATAACGACTTAAGTACAAGAAAACTGACTCTTCTTACTGTCTATGCTTTTAGCCTTTCCTGTGACACTAGTTATAGATTCCGGTGCTTCACTTCAGGTTTGCTGTATCCCTCTGACCTTCTTATTGACGATGAAACACAGAAATTGCATCGGATTTAAATACAAAAGGCACAATGCCGACTTAAGTACAAAATGACTGACTCTTCTTACCCTGTATGCTTTGAACCATTCCTGTGACACTAGTTATAGATTCCGATGCTTCACTTCAGGTTTACTGTAATCTTCTGACCTTCGTATTGACGATGAAGCACAGAAATTGCATCGGAATTAAATACAAAAGGCACAATGCCGACTTAAGTACAATAAAACTGACTCTTCTTACTGTCTATGTTTCGAACCTTCCCTGTGTCACTAGTTATAGATTCCGATGCTTCACTTTATGTTTACTGTATCCCTGTGAACCTCTTATTGACGATGAAACACAGAAATTACATCGGAATTAAATACAAGAGGCACAATGCCGACGCAAGTACAAGAAGACTGGCTCTTCTTATTGTCCATGATTTGAACCATTCCTGTGACACTAGTTATGGATTCCGATGCTTCACTTTTTGAGTACTGTATCCCTCTGACCTTCCTATTGACGATGAAACACAGAAATTGCTTCGGAATTAAATACAAAAGGCTCAATGCCGACTCAAGTACAAGAAGACTGGCTCTTCTTACCGTCTATGTTTTGAACCATTCCTGTGACACTAGTTATAGATTCAGATGCTTCACTTCAGGTTTACTGTATCCATCCGACCTCCTTATTGACGATGAAACACCGATATTGCATCGTAAGTAAATACAAAAGGCACAATGCTGGCTCAAGTACAAGCAGACTGGCTCTTCTTACTGCATATGTTTTGAAATATTCCTGTGGCACTAATTATAAATTCCGATGCTTCACTTCAGGTTTACTGTATCCCTCTGACCTTCATATTGACGATGAAACACAGAAATTGCATCGGAATTAAATACAAAAGGCACAATGCCGACTTAAGTACAAGAAAACTGACGCTTCTTACTGTTTATGTTTTGAACCATTCCTGTCACACTAGTTATAGATTCCGATGCTGCACTTCAGGTTCACTGTATCCCTGTGACCTTCTTATTGATATTGAAACACAGAAATTGCATCGGAATTAAATACAAAAGGCACAATGCCGACTTCAGTACTAGAAGACTGACTCTACCTAATGTCTATGTTTTGAACCATTCCTGTGACACTAGTTATAGATTCCGATGCTTCACTTCAGGTTTACTGTATCCCTCTAACCTTCTTATTGACGATGAAACACAGAAATTGCATCGGAACTAATTACAAAAGGCACAATGCCGACTCGAGTACAAGCAGACTGGCTCTTCTTACTGTCTATGCTTTGAACCATTCCTGTGACACTAGTTACGGATTCCGATGCTTCACTTCAGATTTACTGTATCCCTCTCACCTTCATGTTGACGATGAAACACAGAAATTGCATCGGAATTATATACAAGTGGCACAATGCCTACTTAAGTACAAGGAGACTGACTCTTCTTACCGTCTATGTTTTAACGAGTCCTGTGACACTAGTTATAGATTTAGATGCTTCACTTCAGGTTTACTGTATCTCTCTGACCTCCTCATTTACGATGAAACACAGAAATTGCATCGGAACTAAATACAAAAGGCACATTGCTGACTTAAGTACAAGTAAACTGACTCTCCTGACTATCTATGATTTGAACAAATCCTGTGAAACTAGTTATAGATTCCGATGCTTCACTTCAGGTTTACTGTATCCCTCTGACGTTCGTATTGACGATGACACACAGATATTGCATCGGATTTAAATACAAAAGGCACAATGCCGCCTAAGTACAAAAAGACTGACTCTTCTTACCCTGTATGTTTTGAACCATTCCTGTGACACTAGTTATAGATTCCGATGCTTCACTTCAGGTTTACTGTAACCCTCTGACCTTCGTATTGACTATGAAGCACAGAAATTGCATCGGAATTATATACAAAAGGCACAATGCCGACTTAAGTACAAGAAAACTGACTCTCTTACTGTCTATGTTTTGAACCTTTCCTGTGACACTAGTTATAGATTCCGATGCTTCACTTCAGGTTTACTGTACCCCTCTGACCTTCTTATTGACGACGAAACACAGAAATTGCATCGGAATTAAATACAAAAGGCACAATGCCGACTTCAGTACTAGAGGACTGACTCTTCGTAGTGTCTATGTTTTAAACCATTCCTGTGACACTAGTTATAGATTCCGATGCTTCACTTCAGGTTTCCTGTAACCCTCTGACCTTCTTATTGACTATGAAACACAGAAATTGCATCGGAATTAAATACAACAGGCACAATGCCGACTCAAGTACAAGAAGACTGACTCTTCTTACTGCCTATGTTTTGAACCATTCCTGTGACACTAGTTATAGATACCGATGCTTCACTTCAGGTTTACTGTATCCCTCTGACCGTCTTATTGACGATGAAACACAGAAATTGCAACGGAATTAAATACAAAAGGCACAATGCCGACTTAAGTAAAAGTAAACTGACTCTCCTTACTAACTATGTTTTGAACCATTCCTGTGATACTAGTTATAGATTCCGATGCTTCGCTTCTGGTTTACTGTATCCCTCTGACGTTCGTATTGACGATGACACACAGAAATTACATCGGAATTAAATACAAAAGGCACAATGCTGACTTAAGTAAAAGAAAACTGACTCTTCTTACTGTCTATGCTTTTAGCCATTCCTGTGACACTAGTTATAGATTACGGTGCTTCACTTCATGTTTGCTGTATCCCTCTGACCTTCTTATTGACGATGAAACACAGAAATTGCATCGGAATTAAATACAAATGGCACAATGCCGACTTAAGTACAAGAAAACTGACTCTTCTTACTGTCTATGCTTTTAGCCTTTCCTGTGACACTAGTTATAGATTCCGGTGCTTCACTTCAGGTTTGCTGTATCCCTCTGACCTTCTTATTGACGATGAAACATCGAAATTGCATCGGATTTAAATACAAAAGGCACAATGCCGACTTAAGTACAAAATGACTGACTCTTCTTACCCTGTATGTTTTGAACCATTCCTGTGACACTAGTTATAGATTCCGATGCTTCACTTCAGGTTTACTGTAATCCTCTGACCTTCGTATTGACGATGAAGCACAGAAATTGCATCGGAATTAAATACAAAAGGCACAATGCCGACTTAAGTACAATAAAACTGACTCTTCTTACTGTCTATGTTTTGAACCTTCCCTGTGTCACTAGTTATAGATTCCGATGCTTCAATTCAGGTGTACTGTATCCCTCTGACCTTCTTATTGACGATGAAACACAGAAATTGCATCGGAATTAAATACAAAAGGCACAATGCCGACTTCAGTACTAGAAGACTGACTCTTCCTACTCTCTATGTTTTGAACCATTCCTGTGACACTAGTTATAGATTCCGATGCTTCAATTCAGGTTTCCTGTAACCCTCTGACCTTCTTATTGACGATGAAACACAGAAATTGCATCGGAATTAAATACAAAAGGCACAATGCCGACTTAAGTACAAGAAAACTGACGCTTCTTACTGTTTATGTTTTGAATCATTCCTGTGACACTAGTTATAGATTCCGATGCTTCACTTTATGTTTACTGTATCCCTGTGACCTTCTTATTGACGATGAAACACAGAAATTACATCGGAATTAAATACAAGAGGCACAATGCCGACGCAAGTACAAGAAGACTGGCTCTTCTTATTGTCCATGATTTGAACCATTCCTGTGACACTAGTTATGGATTCCGATGCTTCACTTTTTGATTACTGTATCCCTCTGACCTTCCTATTGACGATGAAACACAGAAATTGCTTCGGAATTAAATACAAAAGGCTCAATGCCGACTCAAGTACAAGAAGACTGGCTCTTCTTACCGTCTATGTTTTGAACCATTCCTGTGACACTAGTTATAGATTCAGATGCTTCACTTCAGGTTTACTGTATCCATCCGACCTCCTTATTGACGATGAATACCGATATTGCATCGTAAGTAAATACAAAAGGCAAAATGCCGGCTCAAGTACAAGCAGACTGGCTCTTCTTACTGCATATGTTTTGAAATATTCCTGTGACACTAATTATAAATTCCGATGCTTCACTTCAGGTTTACTGTATCCCTCTGACCTTCATATTGACGATGAAACACAGAAATTGCATCGGAATTAAATACAAAAGGCACAATGCCGACTTAAGTACAAGAAAACTGACGCTTCTTACTGTTTATGTTTTGAACCATTCCTGTCACACTAGTTATAGATTCCGATGCTTCACTTCAGGTTCACTGTATCCCTGTGACCTTCTTATTGATATTGAAACACAGAAATTGCATCGGAATTAAATACAAAAGGCACAATGCCGACTTCAGTACTAGAAGACTGACTCTACCTAATGTCTATGTTTTGAACCATTCCTGTGACACTAGTTATAGATTCCGATGCTTCACTTTATGTTTACTGTATCCCTGTGACCTTATTGACGATGAAACACAGAAATTACATCGGAATTAAATACAAGAGGCACAATGCCGACGCAAGTACAAGAAGACATGCTCTTCTTATTGTCCATGATTTGAACCATTCCTGTGACACTAGTTATGGATTCCGATGCTTCACTTTTTGATTACTGTATCCCTCTGACCTTCTTATTGACGATCAAACACAGAAATTGCATCGGAATTAAATACAAAAGGCATAAAGCCGACTCACGTACAAGAGGACTGGCCCTTCTTACTGTCTATTTTTTGAACCTTTCCTGTGTGACCGGATTTAGATTCCGATGCTTCAATTCAGGTTTACTGTATCCCTTGGACCTTGTTATAGACGACGAAACACTGAAATTGCATCGGAATTAAATAGAAAAGCAGAATGCCGACTTAAGTACAAGAAAACTGACTCTTCTTACTGCCTTTGTTTTGAACCATTCCTGTGACACTAGTTATAGATACCGATGCTTCACTTCAGGTTTACTGTATCCCTCTGACCGTCTTATTGACGATGAAACACAGAAATTGCAACGGAATTAAATACAAAAGGCACAATGCCGTTTTAAGTAAAAGTAAACTGACTCTCCTTACTAACTATGTTTTGAACCATTCCTTTGATACTAGTTATAGATTCCGATGCTTCGCTTCTGGTTTACTGTATCCCTCTGACGTTCGTATTGACGATGACACACAGAAATTACATCGGAATTAAATACAAAAGGCACAATGCCGACTTAAGTACAAGAAAACTGACTCTTCTTACTGTCTATGCGTTTAGCCATTCCTGTGGCACTAGTTATAGATTCCGGTGCTTCACTTCAGGTTTGCTGTATCCCTCTGACCTTCTTATTGACGATGAAACACAGAAATTGCATCGGAATTAAATACAAATGGCACAATGCCGACTTAAGTACAAGAAAACTGACTCTTCTTACTGTCTATGCTTTTAGCCTTTCCTGTGACACTAGTTATAGATTCCGGTGCTTCACTTCAGGTTTGCTGTATCCCTCTGTCCTTCTTATTGACGATGAAACACAGAAATTGCATCGGAATTAAATACAAAAGGCACAATGCCGACTTAAGTACAATAAAACTGACTCTTCTTACTGTCTATGTTTTGAACCTTCCCTGTGTCACTAGTTATAGATTCCGATGCTTCAATTCAGGTGTACTGTAGCCCTCTGACCTTCTTATTGACGATGAAACACAGAAATTGCATCGGAATTAAATACAAAAGGCACAAATGCCGACTTCAGTACTAGAAGACTGACTCTTCCTACTGTCTATGTTTTGAACCATTCCTGTGACACTAGTTATAGATTCCGATGCTTCACTTCAGGTTTCCTGTAACCCTCTGACCTTCTTATTGCCGATATAACACAGAAATTGCATCGGAATTAAATACAAAAGGCACAATGCCGACTTAAGTACAAGAAAACTGACGCTTGTTACTGTTTATGTTTTGAACCATTCCTGTGACACTAGTTATAGATTCCGATGCTTCACTTTATGTTTACTGTATCCCTGTGACCTTCTTATTGACGATGAAACACAGAAATTACATCGGAATTAAATACAAGAGGCACAATGCCGACGCAAGTACAAGAAGACTGGCTCTTCTTATTGTCCATGATTTGAACCATTCCTGTGACACTAGTTATGGATTCCGATGCTTCACTTTTTGATTACTGTATCCCTCTGACCTTCCTATTGACGATGAAACACAGAAATTGCTTCGGAATTAAATACAAAAGGCTCAATGCCGACTCAAGTACAAGAAGACTGGCTCTTCTTACCGTCTATGTTTTGAACCATTCCTGTGACACTAGTTATAGATTCAGATGCTTCACTTCAGGTTTACTGTATCCATCCGACCTCCTTATTGACGATGAAACACCGATATTGCATCGTAAGTAAATACAAAAGGCACAATGCCAACTTAAGTACAAGAAAACTGACGCTTCTTACTGTTTATGTTTTGAACCATTCCTGTCACACTAGTTATAGATTCCGATGCTTCACTTCAGGTTCACTGTATCCCTTTGACCTTCTTATTGATATTGAAACACAGAAATTGCATCGGAATTAAATACAAAAGGCACAATGCTGACTTCAGTACTAGAAGACTGACTCTACCTAATGTCTATGTTTTGAACCATTCCTGTGACACAAGTTATAGATTCCGATGCTTCACTTCAGGTTTACTGTATCCCTCTAACCTTCTTATTGACGATGAAACACAGAAATTGCATCGGAACTAATTACAAAAGGCACAATGCCGACTCGAGTACAAGCAGACTGGCTCTTCTTACTGTCTATGCTTTGAACCATTCCTGTGACACTAGTTATGGATTCCGATGCTTCACTTCAGATTTACTGTATCCCTCTCACCTTCATGTTGACGATGAAACACAGAAATTGCATCGGAATTATATACAAGTGGCACAATGCCTACTTAAGTACAAGGAGACTGACTCTTCTTACCGGCTATGTTTTAACGAGTCCTGTGACACTAGTTATAGATTTAGATGCTTCACTTCAGGTTTACTGTATCTCTCTGACCTCCTCATTGACGATGAAACACAGAAATTGCATCGGAACTAAATACAAAAGGCACATTGCTGACTTAAGTACAAGTAAACTGACTCTCCTTACTATCTATGATTTGAACAATTCCTGTGAAACTAGCTATAGATTCCGATGCATCACTTCAGGTTTACTGTATCCCTCTGACGTTCGTATTGACGATGACACACAGATATTGCATCGGATTTAAATACAAAAGGCACAATGCCGACCTAAGTACAAAAAGACTGACTCTTCTTACCCTGTATGTTTTGAACCATTCCTGTGACACTAGTTATAGATTCCGATGCTTCACTTCAGGTTTACTGTAACCCTCTGACCTTCGTATTGACTATGAAGCACAGAAATTGCATCGGAATTATATACAAAAGGCACAATGCCGACTTAAGTACAAGAAAACTGACTCTTCTTGCTGTCTATGTTTTGAACCTTTCCTGTGACACTAGTTATAGATTCCGATGCTTCACTTCAGGTTTACTGTACCCCTCTGACCTTCTTATTGACGACGAAACACAGAAATTGCATCGGAATTAAATACAAAAGGCACAATGCCGACTTCAGTACTAGAGGACTGACTCTTCCTAGTGTCTATGTTTTAAACCATTCCTGTGACACTAGTTATAGATTCCGATGCTTCACTTCAGGTTTCCTGTAACCCTCTGACCTTCTTATTGACTATGAAACACAGAAATTGCATCGGAATTAAATACAAGAGGCACAATGCCGACTCAAGTACAAGAAGACTGACTCTTCTTACTGCCTATGTTTTGAACCATTCCTGTGACACTAGTTATAGATTCCGATGCTTCACTTCAGGTGTACTGTATCCCGCTGACCTTCATATTGACGATGAAACACAGAAATTGCATCGGAATGAAATACAAAAGGCACAATGCCGACTTCAGTACTGGAAGACTTACTCTTCCTACTGTCTATGTTTTGAACCATTCCTGTGACACAAGTTATAGATTCCGATGCTTCACTTCAGGTTTACTGTAACCCTCTGACCTTCTTATTGACGATGAAGCACAGAAATTCATCGGAATTCAATACGAAAGGCACAATGCCGACTTAAGTACAAGAAAACTGACTCTTCTTACTGTCTATAATTTGAACCATTCCTGTGACACTAGTTATAGATTCAGATGCTTCACTTCAGGTTCACTGTATCCCTCTGTCCGCCTTATTGACGATGAAACACAGAATTTGCATCGGAATTAAATACAAGAGGCACAATGCCGACTCAAGTAGAAGAAGACGGGCTCTTCTTATTGTCTATGTATTGAACCATTCCTATGACACTAGTTATGGATTCCGATGCTTCACTTCAGGATAACTGTATCCCTCTGACCTTCTTATTGACGATGAAACACAGAAATTGCATCGGAATTAAATACAAAAGGCACAATGCCGACTTAAGTACTAGAAGACTGACTCTTTCTACTGTCAATGCTTTGAACCATTCCTGTGACTCTAGTTATAGATTCCGATGCTTCACTTCAGGTTTGCTGTATCCCTCTGACCTTCTTATTGACGATGAAACACAGAAATTGCATCGGAATTAAATACAAATGGCACAATGCCGGCTTAAGTACAAGACAACTGACTCTTCTTACTGTCTATGTTTTGAACCATTCCTGTGACACTAGTTATAGATTCCGATACTTCACTTGAGGTTTACTGTATCCCTCTGACCTTCTTATTGACGATGAAACACAGAAATTGCATCGGAATTAAATACAAATGGCACAATGCCGGCTTAAGTACAAGACAACTGACTCTTCTTACTGTCTATGTTTTGAACCATTCCTGTGACACTAGTTATAGACTCCGATACTTCACTTGAGGTTTACTGTATCCCTCTGACCTTCTTATTGACGATGAAACCCAGAAATTGCATCGGAATTAAATACAAAAGGCACAATGCCGATTTAAGTACAAGAAAACTGACTCTTCGTACTGTCTATGATTTGAAACATTCCTGTGACACTAGTTATAGATTCCGATGCTTCAATTCAGGTTTACTGTATCCCTCTGACCTTCTTATTGACGACGAAACACAGAAATTGCATCGGAATTAAATACAAAAGGCACAATGCCGACTTAAGTACAAGGAAACTGACTCTTCTTACTGTCTATGTTTTGAACCATTCCTGTGACACTAGTTATAGATTCCGATGCTTCACTTCAGGTTTGCTGTATCTCTGTGACCTTCTTATTGACGATGAAACACTGAAAATAGCAACGGAATAAAATAAAATAGGCACAATGCCGTCTTAAGTACAAGAAAAGTGACTCTTCTTGCTGTCTATGTTTTGAACCATTTCTGTGACACAAGTTATAGATTCAGATGCTTCACTTCAGGTTTACTGTATCCCTCCGTCCGCCTTATTGACGATGAAACACAGAAATTGCATCGGAATTAAATACAAGAGGCACAATGCCGACTCAAGTACAAAAAAACTGGCTCGTCTTATTGTCTATATTTTGTACCATTCCTGTGACACTAGTTATAGATTCCGATGCTTCACTTCAGGATTACTGTATCCCTCTGACCTTCTTATTGACGATGAAACACAGAAATTGCTTCGGAATTAAATACAAAAGGCACAATGCCGACTTAAGTACTAGAACACTGACTCTTCCTACTGTCTATGTTTTGTACCATTCCTGTGACACTAGTTACAGATTCCGATGCTCCACTTCAGGTTTACTGTATCCCTCTGACCTTCTTATTGACGATGAAACACAGAAATTGCATCGGAATTAAATGCAAATGGCTCAATGCCGACTCTAGTACAATAAGACTGGCTCTTCTTACCGTCTATGTTTTGAACCATTCCTGTGACACTAGTTATTGATTCAGATGCCTCACTTCAGGTTTACTGAGTCCCTCTGACCTTCTTATTGACGATGAAACATAGAAATTGCATCGGAATTAAATACAAAAGGCACAATGCCGACTCAAGTACAAGCAGACTGGCTCTTCTTACTGTCTATGTTTTGAACCATTCCTGTGACACTAGTTATAGATTCCGATGCTTCACTTCAGGTTTACTGTATCCCTCTGACCTTCATATCGACGATGAAACACAGAAATTACATCGGAATAATATACAAGTGGCACAATGCCGACTTAAGTACAAGAAGACTGACCCTTCTTATTGTCTATGTTTTGAACCATTCCTGTGACACTAGTTATAGATTTCGATACTTCACTTCAGGTTTATTGTATCCCTCTGACCTTCTTATTGACGATGAAACACAAAAATTGCATCTTAGTTAAATACAAAAGGCTCAATGCCGACTTAGGTACAGGAAGACTGACTCCTCTTACCATCTATGTTTTGAACCATTCCTGTGACACTAGTTATAGATACCGATGCTTCACTTCAGGTTTACTGTATCCCTCTGACCTTCATATTGACGATGAAACACAGAAATTGCATCCGAATTAAATACAAAAGGCACAATGCCGACTTAAGTACAAGAAAACTGACTTTACTTACTGTCTATGTTTTGAACCATTCCTGTGACACTAGTTAGAGATTCCGATGCTTTACTTCAGGTTTACTGTATCCCTCTGACCTTCTTATTGACGATGAAACCCAGAAATTGCATCGGAATTAAATACAAAAGGCACAATGCCGACTCAAGTACAAGAGGACTGGCCCTTCTTACTGTCTATGTTTTGAACCTTTCCTGTGAGACCGGATTTAGATTCCGATGCTTCACTTCAGGTTTACTGTGTCCCTTGGACCTTCTTATAGACGACGAAACACAGAAATTGCGTCGGAATTAAATAGAAAAGCACAGTGCCGACTTAAGTACAAGAAAACTGACTCTTCTTACTGCCTTTGTTTTGAACCATTCCTGTGACACTAGTTATAGATACCGATGCTTTACTTTAGGTTTACTGTATCCCTCTGACCTTCTTATTAACGATGAAACACAGAAATAGCATCCGAATTAGATACAATAGGCACAATGCCGACTTAAGTACACGAAAACTGTCGCTTCTTACTGTTTATGTTTTGAACCATCCCTGTGACACTAGTTATAGATTTCGATGCTTCACTTCAGGTTTACTGTATCCCTGTGACCTTCTTATTGACAATGAAACACAGAAATAGCATCGGAATAAAATAAAATAGGCACAATGCCGTCTTAAGTACAAGAAAACTGACCCTTCCTACTGTCTATGTTTTGAACCATTCCTGTGACACTAGTTATAGATTCCGATGCTTCACTTCAGGTTAACTGTATTCCTCTGACCTTCTTATTGACGATGAGACACAGAAATTGCATCGGAATTAAATGCAAAAGGCTCAATGCCGACTCTAGTACAAGAATACTGGCTCTTCTTACCGTCTATGTTTTGAACCATTCCTGTGACACTAGTTATTGATTCAGATGCTTCACTTCAGGTTTACTGAGTCCCTCTGACCTTCTTATTGACGATCAAACACAGAAATTGCATCGGAATTAAATACAAAAGGCACAAAGCCGACTCACGTACAAGAGGACTGGCCCTTCTTACTGTCTATTTTTTGAACCTTTCCTGTGTGACAGGATTTAGATTCCGATGCTTCAATTCAGGTTTACTGTATCCCTTGGACCTTCTTATAGACGACGAAACACTGAAATTGCATCGGAATTGAATAGAAAAGCAGAATGCCGACTCAAGTACAAGAAAACTGACTCTTCTTACTGCCTTTGTTTTGAACCATTCCTGTGACACTAGTTATAGATACCGATGCTTCACTTCAGGTTTACTGTATCAGTCTGACCGTCTTATTGACGATGAAACACAGAAATTGCAACGGAATTAAATACAAAAGGCACAATGCCGACTTAAGTAAAAGTAAACTGACTCTCCTTACTAACTATGTTTTGAACCATTCCTGTGATACTAGTTATAGATTCCGATGCTTCGCTTCTGGTTTACTGTATCCCTCTGACGTTCGTATTGACGATGACACACAGAAATTACATCGGAATTAAATACAAAAGGCACAATGCCGACTTAAGTACAAGAAAACTGACTCTTCTTACTGTCTATGCTTTTAGCCATTCCTGTGACACTAGTTATAGATTCCGGTGCTTCACTTCAGGTTTGCTGTATCCCTCTGACCTTCTTATTGACGATGAAACACAGAAATTGCATCGGAATTAGATACAAATGGCACAATGCCGACTTAAGTACAAGAAAACTGACTCTTCTTACTGTCTATGCTTGTAGCCTTTCCTGTGACACTAGTGATAGATTCCGATGCTTCACTTCAGGTTTGCTGTATCCCTCTGACCTTCTTATTGACGATGAAACACAGAAATTGCATCGGATTTAAATACAAAAGGCACAATGCCGACTTAAGTACAAAATGACTGACTCTTCTTACCCTGTATGTTTTGAACCATTCCTGTGACACTAGTTATAGATTCCGATGCTTCACTTCAGGTTTACTGTAATCCTCTGACCTTCGTATTGACGATGAAGCACAGAAATTGCATCGGAATTAAATACAAAAGATACAATGCCGACTTAAGTACAATAAAACAGACTCTTCTTACTGTCTATGTTTTGAACCTTCCCTGTGTCACTAGTTATAGATTCCGATGCTTCAATTCAGGTGTACTGTATCCCTCTGACCTTCTTATTGACGATGAAACACAGAAATTGCATCGGAATTAAATACAAAAGGCACAATGCCGACTTCAGTACTAGAAGACTGACTCTTCCTACTGTCTATGTTTTGAACCATTCCTGTGACACTAGTTATAGATTCCGATGCTTCACTTCAGGTTTCCTGTAACCCTCTGACCTTCTTATTGACGATGAAACACAGAAATTGCATCGGAATTAAACACAAAAGGCACAATGCCGACTTAAGTACAAGAAAACTGACGCTTGTTACTGTTTATGTTTTGAACCATTCCTGTGACACTAGTTATAGATTCCGATACTTCACTTTATGTTTACTGTATCCCTGTGACCTTCTTATTGACGATGAAACACAGAAATTACATCGGAATTAAATACAAGAGGCACAATGCCGACGCAAGTACAAGAAGACTGGCTCTTCTTATTGTCCATGATTTGAACCATTCCTGTGACACTAGTTATGGATTCCGATGCTTCACTTTTTGATTACTGTATCCCTCTGACCTTCCTATTGACGATGAAACACAGAAATTGCTTCGGAATTAAATACAAAAGGCTCAATGCCGACTCAAGTACAAGAAGACTGGCTCTTCTTACCGTCTATGTTTTGAACCATTCCTGTGACACTAGTTATAGATTCCGATGCTTCACTTCAGGTTTGCTGTATCCCTCTGACCTTCTTATTGACGATGAAACACAGAAATTACATCGGAATTAAATACAAGAGGCACAATGCCGACGCAAGTACAAGAAGACTGGCTCTTCTTATTGTCCATGATTTGAACCATTCCTGTGACACTAATTATAAATTCCGATGCTTCACTTCAGGTTTACTGTATCCCTCTGACCTTCATATTGACGATGAAACACAGAAATTGCATCGGAATTAAATACAAATGGTACAATGCCGACTTAAGTACAAGAAAACTGACGCTTCTTACTGTTTATGTTTTGAACCATTCCTGTCACACTAGTTATAGATTCCGATGCTTCACTTCAGGTTCACTGTATCCCTGTGACATTCTTATTGATATTGAAACACAGAAATTGCATCGGAATTAAATACAAAAGGCACAATGCCGACCTCAGTACTAGAAGACTGACTCTACCTAATGTCTATGTTTTGAACCATTCCTGTGACACTAGTTATAGATTCCGATGCTTCACTTCAGGTTTACTGTATCCCTCTAACCTTCTTATTGACGATGAAACACAGAAATTGCATCGGAACTAATTACAAAAGGCACAATGCCGACTCGAGTACAAGCAGACTGGCTCTTCTTACTGTCTATGCTTTGAACCATTCCTGTGACACTAATTATAAATTCCGATGCTTCACTTCAGGTTTACTGTATCCCTCTGACCTTCATATTGACGATGAAACACAGAAATTGCATCGGAATTAAATACAAAAGGTACAATGCCAACTTAAGTACAAGAAAACTGACGCTTCTTACTGTTTATGTTTTGAACCATTCCTGTCACACTAGTTATAGATTCCGATGCTTCACTTCAGGTTCACTGTATCCCTGTGACCTTCTTATTGATATTGAAACACAGAAATTGCATCGGAATTAAATACAAAAGGCACAATGCCGACCTCAGTACTAGAAGACTGACTCTACCTAATGTCTATGTTTTGAACCATTCCTGTGACACTAGTTATAGATTCCGATGCTTCACTTCAGGTTTACTGTATCCCTCTAACCTTCTTATTGACGATGAAACACAGAAATTGCATCGGAACTAATTACAAAAGGCACAATGCCGACTCGAGTACAAGCAGACTGGCTCTTCTTACTGTCTATGCTTTGAACCATTCCTGTGACACTAGTTATGGATTCCGATGCTTCACTTCAGATTTACTGTATCCCTCTCACCTTCTTGTTGACGATGTAGCACAGAAATTGCATCGGAATTATATACAAGTGGCACAATGCCTACTTAAGTACAAGGAGACTGACTCTTCTTACCGTCTATGTTTTAACGAGTCCTGTGACACTAGTTATAGATTTAGATGCTTCACTTCAGGTTTACTGTATCTCTCTGACCTCCTCATTGACGACGAAACACAAAAATTGAATCTTAACTAAATACAAAAGGCACATTGCTGACTTAAGTACAAGTAAACTGACTCTCCTTACTATCTATGATTTGAACAATTCCTGTGAAACTAGTTATAGATTCCGATGCTTCACTTCAGGTTTACTGTATCCTTCTGACGTTCGTATTGACGATGACACACAGATATTGCATCGGATTTAAATACAAAAGGCACAATGCCGACCTAAGTACAAAAAGACTGACACTTCTTACCCTGTATGTTTTGAACCATTCCTGTGACACTAGTTATAGATTCCGATGCTTCACTTCAGGTTTACTGTAACCCTCTGACCTTCGTATTGACTATGAAGCACAGAAATTGCATCGGAATTATATACAAAAGGCACAATGCCGACTTAAGTACAAGAAAACTGACTCTTTCTTACTGTCTATGTTTTGAACCTTTCCTGTGACACTAGTTATAGATTCCGATGCTTCACTTCAGGTTTACTGTACCCCTCTGACCTTCTTATTGACGACGAAACACAGAAATTGCATCGGAATTAAATACAAAAGGGACAATGCCGACTTCAGTACTAGAGGACTGACTCTTCCTAGTGTCTATGTTTTAAACCATTCCTGTGACACTAGTTATAGATTCCGATGCTTCACTTCAGGTTTCCTGAAACCCTCTGACCGTCTTATTGACTATGAAGCACAGAAATTGCATCGGAATTAAATACAAAAGGCACAATGCCGACATAAGCACCAGAAAACCGACTCTTCTTACTGTCTATGTTTTGAACCATTCCTGTGACACCAGTTACAGATTCAGATGCTTCACTTCAGGATTACAGTGTCCCTGTGACCTTCTTATTGACGATGAAATACAGAAATTGCATCGGAATTAAATACAAGATGCACAATGCCGACTTAAGTACTAGAAGGCTGACTCTTCTTACTGTCTATGTTTTGAACCATTCCTGTGACACTAGTTATAGATTCCGATGCTTCACTTCAGGTTTACTGTATCCCTCTGACCATCTTATTGACGATGAAACACAGAAATTGCATCGGAATTAAATACAAAAGGCTCAATGCCGACTCAAGTACAAGAAGACTGGCGCTTCTTACCGTCTATGTTTTGAACCATTCCTGTGACACTACTTATAGATTCAGATGCTTCACTTCAAGTTTACTGTATACCTCCGACCTTCTTATTGACGATGAAACACAGATATTGCATCGGAATTAAATGCAAAAGGCACAATACCGACTCAAGTACAAGCAGACTGGCTCTTCTTACTGTCTATACTTTGAACCATTCTTGTGACACTAATTTTAGATTCCGATGCTTCACTTCAGGTTTACTGTATCCCTCTGACCTTCATATTGACGATGAAACACAGAAATTGCATCGGAATTAAATACAAAAGGCACAATGCCGACTTAAGTACAAGAAAACTGACGCTTCTTACTGTTTATGTTTTGGACCATTCCTGTGACACTAGTTATAGATTCCGATGCTTCACTTCAGGTTTACTGTATCCCTGTGACCTTCTTATTGATATTGAAACACAGAAATTGCATTGGAATTAAATACAAAAGGCACAATGCCGAATTCAGTACTAGAAGACTGACTCTTCCTACTGTCTATGTTCTGAACCATTCCTGTGACACTAGTTATAGATTCCGATGCTTCACTTCAGGTTTACTGTAACCCTCTGACCTTCTTATTGACGATGAAGCACAGAAATTGCATCGTAATTAAATACAAAAGGCACAATGCCGTCTTCAGCACAAGAAAACTGACTCTTCTTACTGTCTATGTTTTGAACAATTCCTTTGACACTAGTTACAGATTCCGATGCTTCACTTCAGGGTTACTGTATCCCTCTGACCCTCTTATTGACGATGAAACACAGAAATTGCATCCTAATTAAATACAAAAATCACAATGCCGACTTAAGTACAAGAAGACTGGCTCTTCTTACCCTCTATGTTTTGAACCATTCCAGTGACACTAGTTATAGATTCAGATGCTTTACTTCAGTTTTACTGTATCCCTCCGACCTTCTTATTGACGATGAAACACAGAAATTGAATCGGAATTAAATACAAATGGCACAATGCCGACTCAAGTACAAGCAGACTGGCTCTTCTTACTGTCTATGTTTTGAACCATTCCTGTGGTACTAGTTATAGATTCCGATGCTTCACTTCAGGCATACTGTATCCCTCTGACCTTCATATTGACGATGAAAGACAGATATTGCATCGGAATTAAATACAACAGGCACAATGCCGACTTAAGTACAAGAAAACTCACGCTTCTTACTGTTTATGTTTTGAACCATTCCTGTGACGCTCGTTATAGATTCCGATGCTTCACTACAGGTTTACTGTATCCCTGTGACCTTCTTATTGACGATGAAACGCAGAAATTGCATCGGAATTAAATACCAAAGGCACAATGCCGACTTCAGTACTTGAAGACTGACTCTTCCTACTGTCTATGTTTTGAACCATTCCTGTGACACTAAGTTATAGATTCCGATGCTTCGCTTCAGGTTTATTGTAACCCTCTGACCTTGTTATTGACGATGAAGCGCAGAAATTGCATCGGATTTAAATAGAGCAGGGCACAATGCCGACTTAAGTACAAGAAGACTGACTCTTCTTACTGTCTGTGTTTTGAAACATTCCTGTTACACTAGTTATAGATTTCGATGCTTCACTTCAGGTTTACTGTATCCCTCTGACCTTCTTATTAACGATGAAACACAGATATTGCATCGGGATTAAGTACAAAAGGGACAATGCCGACTTAAGTGCAAGTAAACTGACTCTCCTTACTATCTATGATTTGAACCATTCCTGTGAAACTAGTTATAGATTCCGATGCTTCACTTCAGGTTTACTGTATCCCTGTGACCTTCTTATTGATATTGAAACACAGAAATTGCATCGGAATTAAATACAAAAGGCACAATGCCGACTTCAGTACTAGAAGACTGACTCTACCTACTGTCTATGTTTTGAACCATTCCTGTGACACTAGTTATAGATTCCGATGCTTCACTTCAGGTTTACTGTATCCCTCTAACCTTCTTATTGACGATGAAACACAGAAATTGCATCGGAACTAAATACAAAAGGCACAATGCCGACTCAAGTACAAGCAGACTGGCTCTTCTTACTGTCAATGCTTTGAACCATTCCTGTGACACTAGTTATGGATTCCGATGCTTCACTTCAGATTTACTGTATCCCTCTCACCTTCATGTTGACGATGAAACACAGAAATTGCATCGGAATTATATACAAGTGGCACAATGCCTACTTAAGTACAAGGAGACTGACCCTTCTTACCGTCTATGTTTTAACGAGTCCTGTGACACTAGTTATAGATTTAGATGCTTCACTTCAGGTTTACTGTATCCCTCTGACCTCCTTATTGACGATGAAACACAGAAATTGCATCGGAACTAAATACAAAAGGCACAATGCCGACTTAAGTACAAGTAAACTGACTCTCCTTACTATCTATGATTTGAACCATTCCTGTGAAACTAGTTATAGATTCCGATGCTTCACTTCAGGTTTACTGTATCCCTCTGACGTTCGTATTGACGGTTCACACAGATATTGCATCGGATTTAAATACAAGAGGCACAGTGCCGACCTAAGTACAAATGGACTGACTCTTCTTACCCTGTATGTTTTGAACCATTCCTGTGACACTAGTTATAGATTCCGATGCTTCACTTCAGGTTTACTGTAACCCTCTGACCTTCGTATTGACGATGAAGCACAGAAATTGCATCTGAATTAAATACAAAAGGCACAATGCCGACTTCAGTACTAGAAGACTGACTCTTCCTACTGTCTATGTTTTGAACCATTCCTTTGACACTAGTTATAGATTCCGATGCTTCACTTCAGGTTTCCTGTAACCCTCTGACCTTCTTATTGACTATGAAGCACAGAAATTGCATCAGAATTAAATACAAAAGGCACAATGCCGACATAAGCACAAGAAAACTGACTCTTCTTACTGTCTATGTTTTGAACCATTCCTGTGACACTAGTTACAGATTCAGATGCTTCACTTCAGGTTTAGTGTATCCCTCTGTCCCCATTACTGACGATGAAACACAGACATTGCATCGGAATTAAATACAAGAGGCACAATGCCGACTCAAGTACAAGAAGACTGGCTCTTCTTATTGTCCATGATTGGAACCATTCCTGTGACACTAGTTATAGATTCCGATGCTTCACTGCAGGATTACAGTGTCCCTGTGACCTTCTTATTGACGATGAAACACAGAAATTGCATCGGAATTAAATGCAAAATGCACAATGCCGACATAAGTACTAGAAGGCTGACTCTTCCTACTGTCTATGATTTGAACCATTCCTGTGACACTAGTTATAGATTCCGATGCTTCACTTCAGGTTTACTGTATCCCTCTGACCTTCTTACTGACGATGAAACACAGAAATTGCATCGGAATTAAATACAAAAGGCTCAATGCCGACTCAAGTACAAACAGACTGGCTCTTCTTACTGTCTTTGTTTTGAACCATTCCTGTGACACTAGTTATAGATTCAGATGCTTCACTTTAGGTTTACTGTATCCCTCTGACCTTATTGACGATGAAACACAGAAATTGCATCGGAATTAAATACAAAAGGCACAATGCCGACTTAAGTACAAGAAGACTGACACTTCTTACTGTCTGTGTTTAGAAACATTCCTGTTACACTAGTTATAGATTTCGATGCTTCACTTCAGGTTTACTGTATCCCTGTGACCTTCGTATTGATATTGAAACACAGAAATTGCATCGGAATTAAATACAAAAGGCACAATGCCGACTTCAGTACTAGAAGACTGACTCTACCTACTGTCTATGTTTTGAACCATTCCTGTGACACTAGTTATAGATTCCGATGCTTCACTTCAGGTTTACTGTATCCCTCTAACCTTCTTATTGACGATGAAACACAGAAATTGCATCGGAACTAAATACAAAAGGCACAATGCCGACTCAAGTACAAGCAGACTGGCTCTTCTTACTGTCTATGCTTTGAACCATTCCTGTGACACTAGTTATTGATTCCGATGCTTCACTTCAGATTTACTGTATCCCTCTCACCTTCATGTTGACGATGAAACACAGAAATTGCATCGGAATTATATACAAGTGGCACAATGCCTACTTAAGTACAAGGAGACTGACCCTTCTTACCGTCTATGTTTTAACGAGTCCTGTGACACTAGTTATAGATTTAGATGCTTCACTTCAGGTTTACTGTATCCCTCTGACCTCCTTATTGACGATGAAACACAGAAATTGCATCGGAACTAAATACAAAAGGCACAATGCCGACTTAAGTACAAGTAAACTGACTCTCCTTACTATCTATGATTTGAACCATTCCTGTGAAACTAGTTATAGATTCCGATGCTTCACTTCAGGTTTACTGTATCCCTCTGACGTTTGTATTGACGATGACACACAGATATTGCATCGGATATAAATACAAAAGGCACAATGCCGACCTAAGTACAAAAAGACTGACTCTTCTTACCCTGTATGTTTTGAACCATTCCTGTGACACTAGTTATAGATTCCGATGCTTCACTTCAGGTTTTCTGTAACCCTCTGACCTTCGTATTGACGATGAAGCACAGAAATTGCATCGGAATTAAATACAAAAGGCACAATGCCGACTTAAGTACAAGAAAACTGACTCTTCTCACTGTCTATGTTTTGAACCTTTCCTGTGACACTAGTTATAGATTCCGATGCTTCACTTCAGGTTTACTGTATCCCCCTGACCTTCTTATTGACGATGAAACACAGAAATTGCATCGGAATTAAATACAAAATGCTCAATGCCGACTCAAGTACAAGAAGACTGGCTCTTCTTACCGTCTATGTTTTGAACCATTCCTGTGACACTAGTTATAGATTCAGATGCTTCACTTCGGGTTTACTATCTCCCTCCGACCTTCTTATTGACGATGATACACAGATATTGCATCGGAATTAAATGCAAAAGGCACAATGCCGACTCAAGTACAAGCAGACTGGCTCTTATTACTGTCTATACTTTGAACCATTCTTGTGACACTAATTATAGATTCCGATGCTTCACTTCAGGTTTAGTGTAACCCTCTGACCTTCATATTGACGATGAAACACAGAAATTACATCGGAATTAAATACAAAAGGCACAATGCCGACTTAAGTACAAGAAAACTGACGCTTCTTACTGTTTATGCATTGAACCATTCCTGTGACACTAGTTATAGATTCCGATGCTTCACTTCAGGTTTACTGTATCCCTGTGACCTTGTTATTGATATTGAAACACAGAAATTGCATCGGAATAAAATACAAAAGGCACAATGCCGAATTCAGTACTAGAAGACTGACTCTTCCTACTGTCTATGTTTTGAACCATTCCTGTGACACTAGTTATAGATTCCGATGCTTCACTTCAGGTTTACTGTAACCCTCTGACCTTCTTATTGACGATGAAGCGCAGAAATTGCATCGTAATTAAATACAAAAGGCACAATGCTGACTTAAGTACAACAAAACTGACTCTTCTTACTGTCTATGTTTTGAACCATTCCTGTGACACTAGTTTTAGATTCAGATGCTTTACTACAGGTTTACTGTATCCCTCTGTCCGCCTTATTGACGATGAAACACAGATATTGCATCGGAATTAAATACAAGAGGCACAATGCCGACTCAAGTACAAGAAGACTGGCTCTTCTTATTGTACATGTTTTGAACCATTCCTGTGACATCAGTTATAGATTCCGATGCTTCACTTCAGGATTAATGTATCCCTCTGACCTTCTTATTGACGATGAAACACAGATTTTGCATCGTAATTAAATACAAAAGGCACAATGCTGACTTAAGTACAACAAAACTAACTCTTCTTACTGTCTATGTTTTGAACCATTCCAGTGACACTAGTTATAGATTCAGATGCTTTACTTCAGGTTTACTGTATCCCTCCGACCTTCTTATTGACGATGAAACACAGAAATTGAATCGGAATTAAATACAAAAGGCACAAAGCCGACTTAAGTACAAGAAAACTCACGCTTCTTACTGTTTATGTTTTGAACCATTCCTGTGACACTTGTTATAGATTCCGATGCTTCACTACAGGTTTACTGTATCCCTGTGACCTTCTTATTGACGATGAAACACAGAAATTGCATCGGAATTAAATACCAAATTCACAATGCCTACTTCAGTACTTGAAGACTGACTCTTCCCACTGTCTATGTTTTGAACCATTCCTGTGACACTAAGTTATAGATTCCGATGCTTCGCTTCAGGTTTACAGTAACCCTCTGACCTTCTTATTGACGATGAAGCGCAGAAATTGCATCGGAATTAAATACAAGAGGCACAATGCCGACTCAAGTACAAGAAGACTGGCTCTTCTTATTGTCCATGTTTTGAACCATTCCTGTGACACTAGTTATAGATTCCGATGCTTCACTTCAGGATTACTGTATCCCTCTGACCTTCATATTGACGATAAAACACAGATATTGCATCGGAATTAAATACAAAAGGCACAATGCCGACTTAAGTACAAGAAAACTGACGCTTGTTACTGTTTATGTTTTGAACCATTCCTGTGACACTAGTTATAGATTCCGATGCTTCACTCATGTTTACTGTAACCCTGTGACCTTCTTATTGACTATGAAACACAGAAATTGCATCGGAATTAAATACAAAAGGCGCAATGCCGACTTCAGTACTAAAAGACTGGCTCTTCCTACTGTCTATGTTTTGAACCATTCCTGTGACACTAGTTATAGATTCCGATGCTTCACTTCAGGTTTACTGTATCCCTCTCACCTTCATGTTGACGATGAAACACAGAAATTGCATCGGAATTATATACAAGTGGCAGAATGCCGACTTAAGTACAAGTAAACTGACCCTTCTTACTGTCTATGTTTTGAACCATTCCTGTGACACTAGTTATAGATTCCGATGCTTCACTTCAGGTTTACTGTTTCCCTCCGATCTTCTTATTGACGATGAAACACAGATATTGCATCGGAATTAAATTTAAAAGGCACTTTGCCGACTGAAGTACAAGAAGACTGACCTTTCCTACTGTCTATGTTTTGAACCATTCCTGTGACACCGATTATAGATTCCGATTCTTCACTTCAGGTTTACTGTATCCCTCTGACCCTCTTATTGACGATGAAACACAGAAATTGCATCGGAATTTAATACAAAAGGCTCAATGCCAACTCAAGTACAAGAAGACTGGCTCTTCTTACTGTCTATGTTTGAACCATTCCTGTGACACTAGTTATAGATTCCGATGCTTCACTTCAGGTTTACTGTGTCCCTCTAATCATCTTATTGACGATGAAACACAGATATGGCATCGCAATTAAATACAAAAGGCACATTGCCGACTTAAGTACAAGAAGACTGACCTTTCTTACTGTCTATGTTTTGAACCATACCTGTGACACTAGTTATAGATTCCGATGCTTCACTTCGTGTTTACTGTATACCTCTGACCTTCTTATTGACGATGAAACAGAGATATTGCATCGGAATTAAATACAAAAGGCACAATGCCGACTTAAGTACAAGAAAACTGACGCTTGTTACTGTTTATGTTTTGAACCATTCCTGTGACACTAGTTATATATTCAGATGCTTCACTTCAGGTTTACTGTAACCCTCTGACCTTCGCATTGACGATGAAGCAAAAGGCACAATGCCGACTTAAGTACAGGAAAACTGACTCTTCTTACTGTCTATGTTTTGAACCATTCCTGTGACACTAGTTATAGATTCAGATGCTTCACTTCAGGTTTACTGTATCCCTCTGTCCGCCTTATTGGCGATGAAACACAGAAATTGCATCGGAATTAAATACAAGAGGCACAATGCTGACTCAAGTACAAGAAGACTGGTTCTTCTTATTGCCCATGCTTTGAACCATTCCTGTGACACTAGTTATAGATTCCGATGCTTCACTTCAGGATTACTGTATCCCTCTGACCTTCTTATTGACGATGAAACACAGACATTGCATCGGAATGAAAAACAAAAGGCACAATGAAGACTTAAGTACTAGAAGACTGTCTCTTCCTACTGTCTATGTTTTGAACCATTCCTGTGACACTAGTTATAGATTCCGATGCTTCACTTCAGGTTTACTGTATCCCTCTGACCTTCTTATTGACGATGAAACACAGAAATTGCATCGGAATTAAATACAAGAGGCTCAATGCCGACTCAAGTACAAGAAGACTGGCTCTTCTTACCGTCTATGATTTGAACCATTCCTGTGACAGTAGTTATAGATTCAAATGCTTCACTTCAGGTTTAGTGTATCCCTCCAACCTTCTTATTTACGATGAAACACAGAAATTGCATCGGAATTAAATACAAAAGGAACAATGCCGACTCAAGTACAAGCAGACTGGCTCTTCTTACTGTCTATGTTTTGAACCATTCCTGTGACACTACTTATAGATTCCGATGCTTCACTTCAGGTTTACTGTATCCCTCCGACCTTCATATTGGCGATGAAACACAGAAATTGCATCGCAATTAAATACAAAAGGGACAATGCCGAATTAAGTACAAGAAAACTGACGCTTGTTACTGTTTATGTTTTGAACCATTCCTGTGACACTAGTTATAGGTTCCGATGCTTCACTTCATGTTTACTGTATCCCTGTGAACTTCTTATTGACGATGAAACACAGAAATTGCATCGGAATTAAATACAAAAGGCACAATGCCGACTTCAGTACTAGAAGACCGACTCTTCCTACTGTCTATGTTTTGAACCACTCCTGTGCCACTAGTTATAGATTCCGATGCTTCACTTCAGGTTTTCTGTAACCCTCTGACCTTCTTATTGACGATGAAGCACAGAAATTGCATCGGAATTAAATACAAAAGGCACAATGCCGACTTAAGTACAAGAAAACTGACTCATCTTACTGTCTATGTGTTGAACCATTCCTGTGACACTCGTTATAGATTCCGATGCTTCACTTCAGGTTTACTGAATCCCTCTGACCTTCATATTGACGATGAAACACAGATATTGCATCGGAATTAAATACAAAAGGCACAATGCCGACTTAAGTACAAGAAAACTGACGCTTGTTACTGTTTATGTTTTGAACCATTCCTGTGACACTAGTTACAGATTCCGATGCTTCACTTCATGTTTAGTGTATCCCTGTGACCTTCTTATTGACGATGAAACACAGAAATTGCATCGGAATTAAATACAAAAGGCGCAATGCCGACTTCAGTACTAGAAGACTGACTCTTCCTACTGTCTATGTTTTGAACCATTCCTGAGACACTAGTTATAGATTCCGATGCTTCACTTCAGGTTTACTGTATCCCTCTCACCTTCGTGTTGACGATGAAACACAGAAATTGCATCGGATATATATACAAGTGGCAGAATGCCGACTTAAGTACAAGTAAACTGACCCTTCTTACCGTCTATGTTTTAACCATTCCTGTGACACTAGTTACAGATTCCGATGCTTCACTTCTGGTTTACTGTATCCCACTGACCGTCTTATTGACGATGTAACACCGAAATTGAATCGGAATTAAATACAAAAGGCGCAATGCCCACTTAAGTACAAGAAAACTGACTCTTCTTACTGTCTATGTTTTGAAATACTCCTGTGACACTAGTTATAGATTCCGATGCCTCACTTCAGGTTTACTGTATCCCTCTGACCTTCTTATTGACGATGAAACACAGAAATTTCATCGGCATGAAATACAAATGGCACAATGCCGACTTAAGTACAAGAAGACTGATTCTTCGTACTGTCTATGTTGTGAAACATTCCTGTTACACTAGTTATAGATTTCGATGCTTCACTTCAGGTTTACTGTATACCTCTGACCTTCTTACTGACGATAAAACACAGATATTGCATCGGGATTAAATACAAAAGGCACAATGCCGGCCTAAGTACAAGTAAACTGACTCTCCTCACTGTCTATGTTTTGAACCATTCCTGTGATACTAGTTATAGATTCCGATGCTTCACTTCAGGATTACTGTATCCCTCTGACCTTCTTATTGACGATGAAACACAGAAATTGCATCGGAATTAAATACAAAAGGCACATTGCCGACTTAAGTACTAGAAGACTGACTCATCCTACTGTCTATGTTTTGAACCATTCCCTTGACACTAGTTATAGATTCCGATGCTTCACTTCACGTTTACTGTATCCCTCTGACCTTCTTATTGACGATGAAACACAGAAATTGCATCGGAATTAAATTCAAAAGGCTCAATGCCGACTCAAGTACAAGAAGACTGGCTCTTCTTACCGTCTATGTTTTGAACCATTCCTGTGACACTAGTTATAGATTCCGATGCTTCACTTCAGGCTTACTGTATCCTTCCGACCTTCTCATTGACGATGAAACACAGAAATTGCATCGGAATTAAATACAAAAGGCACAATGCCGACTGAAGTACAGGCAGACTGGCTCTTCTTACTGTCTACGTTTTGAACCATTCCTGTGACACTAGTTATGGATTCCGATGCTTCACTTCAGGTTTACTGTATCCCTCTGACCTTCATATTGACGATGAAACACAGAAATTACACCGGAATTATATACAAGTGGCACAATGCCGACTTAAGTACAAGAAGACTGACCCTTCTTATTGTCTAAGTTTTGAACCATTCCTGTGACACTAGTTATTGATTCAGATGCTTCACTTCATGTTTACTGTATCCCTGTGACCTTCGTATTGACGATGAAACACAGAAATTGCATCGGAATTAAATACAAAAGGCACAATGCCGACTTCAGTACTAGAAGACTGACTCTTCCTACTGTCTATGTTTTGAACCATTCCTGTGACACTAGTTATAGATTCCGATGCTTCACTTCAGGTTTACTGTAACCCTATGACCTTCTTATTGACGATGAAGCACAGAAAATGCATCGGAATTAAATACAAAAGGCGCAATGCCCACTTAAGTACAAGAAAACTGACTCTTCTTACTGTCTATGTTATGAAATATTCCTGTGACACTAGTTATAGATTCCGGTGCCTCACTTCAAGTTTACTGTATCCCTCTGACCTTCTTATTGACGATGAAACACAGAAATTTCATCGGCATGAAATACAAATGGCACAATGCCGACTAAAGTACAAGAGGACTGACTCTTCCTACTGTCTATGTTTTGAACCATTCCTGTGACACTAGTTATAGATTTCGATGCTTCACTTCAGATTACTGTATCCCTCTGACCTTCTTACTGACGATGAAACACAGATATTGCATCAGGATTAAATACAAAAGGCACAATGCCGACTTAAGTACAAAAAACTGACTCTCCTCACTATCTATGATTTGTACCATTCCTGTGAATCTAGTTATAGATTCCGATGCTTCACTTCAGGTTTACTGTATCCCTCTGACGTTCGTATTGACGATGACACACAGAAATTACATCGGAATTAAATACAAAAGGCACAATGCCGACTTAAGTACAAGAAAACTGACTCTTCTTACTGTCTATGTTTTGAACCATTCCTGTGACACTAGTTATAGATTCAGATGCTTCACTTCAGGTTTACTGTATCCCTCTGTCCGCCTTATTGACGATGAAACATAGAAATTGCATCGGAATTAAATACAAGAGGCACAATGCCGACTCAAGTACTACAAGACTGGCGCTTCTTATTGTCCATGTTTTGAACCATTCCTGTGACACTACTTATAGATTCCGATGCTTCACTTCAGGATTACTGTATCCCTCTGACCTTCTTATTGACGATGAAACACAGACATTGCATCGGAATGAAAAACAAAAGGCACAATGAAGACTTAAGTACTAGAAGACTGTCTCTTCCTACTGTCTATGTTTTGAACCATTCCTGTGACACTAGTTATAGATTCCGATGCTTCACTTCAGGTTTACTGTATCCCTCTGACCTTCTTATTGACGATGAAACACAGAAATTGCATCGGAATTAAATACAAGAGGCTCAATGCCGACTCAAGTACAAGAAGACTGGCTCTTCTTACCGTCTATGATTTGAACCATTCCTGTGACAGTAGTTATAGATTCAAATGCTTCACTTCAGGTTTAGTGTATCCCTCCAACCTTCTTATTTACGATGAAACACAGAAATTGCATCGGAATTAAATACAAAAGGAACAATGCCGACTCAAGTACAAGCAGACTGGCTCTTCTTACTGTCTATGTTTTGAACCATTCCTGTGACACTACTTATAGATTCCGATGCTTCACTTCAGGTTTACTGTATCCCTCCGACCTTCATATTGGCGATGAAACACAGAAATTGCATCGCAATTAAATACAAAAGGGACAATGCCGAATTAAGTACAAGAAAACTGACGCTTGTTACTGTTTATGTTTTGAACCATTCCTGTGACACTAGTTATAGGTTCCGATGCTTCACTTCATGTTTACTGTATCCCTGTGAACTTCTTATTGACGATGAAACACAGAAATTGCATCGGAATTAAATACAAAAGGCACAATGCCGACTTCAGTACTAGAAGACCGACTCTTCCTACTGTCTATGTTTTGAACCACTCCTGTGCCACTAGTTATAGATTCCGATGCTTCACTTCAGGTTTTCTGTAACCCTCTGACCTTCTTATTGACGATGAAGCACAGAAATTGCATCGGAATTAAATACAGAAGGCACAATGCCGACTTAAGTACAAGAAAACTGACTCTTCTTACTGTCTATGTGTTGAACCATTCCTGTGACACTCGTTATAGATTCCGATGCTTCACTTCAGGTTTACTGAATCCCTCTGACCTTCATATTGACGATGAAACACAGATATTGCATCGGAATTAAATACAAAAGGCACAATGCCGACTTAAGTACAAGAAAACTGACGCTTGTTACTGTTTATGTTTTGAACCATTCCTGTGACACTAGTTACAGATTCCGATGCTTCACTTCATGTTTAGTGTATCCCTGTGACCTTCTTATTGACGATGAAACACAGAAATTGCATCGGAATTAAATACAAAAGGCGCAATGCCGACTTCAGTACTAGAAGACTGACTCTTCCTACTGTCTATGTTTTGAACCATTCCTGAGACACTAGTTATAGATTCCGATGCTTCACTTCAGGTTTACTGTATCCCTCTCACCTTCGTGTTGACGATGAAACACAGAAATTGCATCGGATATATATACAAGTGGCAGAATGCCGACTTAAGTACAAGTAAACTGACCCTTCTTACCGTCTATGTTTTAACCATTCCTGTGACACTAGTTACAGATTCCGATGCTTCACTTCTGGTTTACTGTATCCCACTGACCGTCTTATTGACGATGTAACACCGAAATTGAATCGGAATTAAATACAAAAGGCGCAATGCCCACTTAAGTACAAGAAAACTGACTCTTCTTACTGTCTATGTTTTGAAATACTCCTGTGACACTAGTTATAGATTCCGATGCCTCACTTCAGGTTTACTGTATCCCTCTGACCTTCTTATTGACGATGAAACACAGAAATTTCATCGGCATGAAATACAAATGGCACAATGCCGACTTAAGTACAAGAAGACTGATTCTTCGTACTGTCTATGTTGTGAAACATTCCTGTTACACTAGTTATAGATTTCGATGCTTCACTTCAGGTTTACTGTATACCTCTGACCTTCTTACTGACGATGAAACACAGATATTGCATCGGGATTAAATACAAAAGGCACAATGCCGGCCTAAGTACAAGTAAACTGACTCTCCTCACTGTCTATGTTTTGAACCATTCCTGTGATACTAGTTATAGATTCCGATGCTTCACTTCAGGATTACTGTATCCCTCTGACCTTCTTATTGACGATGAAACACAGAAATTGCATCGGAATTAAATACAAAAGGCACATTGCCGACTTAAGTACTAGAAGACTGACTCATCCTACTGTCTATGTTTTGAACCATTCCCTTGACACTAGTTATAGATTCCGATGCTTCACTTCACGTTTACTGTATCCCTCTGACCTTCTTATTGACGATGAAACACAGAAATTGCATCGGAATTAAATTCAAAAGGCTCAATGCCGACTCAAGTACAAGAAGACTGGCTCTTCTTACCGTCTATGTTTTGAACCATTCCTGTGACACTAGTTATAGATTCCGATGCTTCACTTCAGGCTTACTGTATCCTTCCGACCTTCTCATTGACGATGAAACACAGAAATTGCATCGGAATTAAATACAAAAGGCACAATGCCGACTGAAGTACAGGCAGACTGGCTCTTCTTACTGTCTACGTTTTGAACCATTCCTGTGACACTAGTTATGGATTCCGATGCTTCACTTCAGGTTTACTGTATCCCTCTGACCTTCATATTGACGATGAAACACAGAAATTACACCGGAATTATATACAAGTGGCAGAATGCCGACTTAAGTACAAGAAGACTGACCCTTCTTATTGTCTAAGTTTTGAACCATTCCTGTGACACTAGTTATTGATTCAGATGCTTCACTTCATGTTTACTGTATCCCTGTGACCTTCGTATTGACGATGAAACACAGAAATTGCATCGGAATTAAATACAAAAGGCACAATGCCGACTTCAGTACTAGAAGACTGACTCTTCCTACTGTCTATGTTTTGAACCATTCCTGTGACACTAGTTATAGATTCCGATGCTTCACTTCAGGTTTACTGTAACCCTATGACCTTCTTATTGACGATGAAGCACAGAAAATGCATCGGAATTAAATACAAAAGGCACAATGCCCACTTAAGTACAAGAAAACTGACTCTTCTTACTGTCTATGTTATGAAATATTCCTGTGACACTAGTTATAGATTCCGGTGCCTCACTTCAAGTTTACTGTATCCCTCTGACCTTCTTATTGACGATGAAACACAGAAATTTCATCGGCATGAAATACAAATGGCACAATGCCGACTAAAGTACAAGAGGACTGACTCTTCCTACTGTCTATGTTTTGAACCATTCCTGTGACACTAGTTATAGATTTCGATGCTTCACTTCAGATTACTGTATCCCTCTGACCTTCTTACTGACGATGAAACACAGATATTGCATCAGGATTAAATACAAAAGGCACAATGCCGACTTAAGTACAAAAAACTGACTCTCCTCACTATCTATGATTTGTACCATTCCTGTGAATCTAGTTATAGATTCCGATGCTTCACTTCAGGTTTACTGTATCCCTCTGACGTTCGTATTGACGATGACACACAGAAATTACATCGGAATTAAATACAAAAGGCACAATGCCGACTTAAGTACAAGAAAACTGACTCTTCTTACTGTCTATGTTTTGAACCATTCCTGTGACACTAGTTATAGATTCAGATGCTTCACTTCAGGTTTACTGTATCCCTCTGTCCGCCTTATTGACGATGAAACATAGAAATTGCATCGGAATTAAATACAAGAGGCACAATGCCGACTCAAGTACTACAAGACTGGCGCTTCTTATTGTCCATGTTTTGAACCATTCCTGTGACACTACTTATAGATTCCGATGCTTCACTTCAGGATTACTGTATCCCTCTGACCTTCTTATTGACGATGAAACACAGAAATTGCATCGGAATTAAATACAAAAGGCACAATGCCGACTTAAGTACTAGAAGACTGACTCTTCCTAATGTCTATCTTTGAACCATTCCTGTGATACTAGTTATAGATTCCGAAGCTTCACTTCAGGTTTACTGTATCCCTCTGACCTTCTTATTGACGATGAAACACAGAAATTGCATCGGAATTAAATAGAAAAGGCTCAATACCGACTCAAGTACAAGAAGACTGGCTCTTCTTACCGTCTATGTTTTGAACCATTCCTGTGACACTAGTTATAGATTCAGATGCTTCACTTCAGGTTTAGTGTATCCCTCCGACCTTCTTATTGACGATAAATCACAGAAATTGCATCGGAATTAAATGCAAAAGGCACAATGCCGACTCAAGTACAAGCAGACTGGCTCTTCTTACTGTCTATGTTTTGAAACATCCCTGTGACACTACTTATAGATTCCGATGCTTCACTTCAGGTTTACTGTAACCCTCTGATCTCCTTATTGACGATGAAGCACAGTAATTGCATCGGAATTAAATAGAAAAGGCACAATGCCGACTTAAGTACAAGAAACCTGACTTTTCTTACTGTCTATGTTTTGAACCATTCCTGTGACACTAGTTATAGATTCAGATGCTTTACTTCAGGTTTACTGTATCCCTCTGTCCGCCTTATTGACGATGAAACACAGAAATTGCGTCGGAATTAAATACAAGTGGCACAATGCCGACTTAAGTACAAGAAGACTGACCCTTCTTATTGTCTAAGTTTTGAACCATTCCTGTGACACTAGTTATTGATTCAGATGCTTCACTTCAGGTTTACTGTATCCCTCTGACTTTCATATTGACGATGAAACACAGAAATTACATCGGAATTACATACAAGTGGCACAATGCCGACTTAGGTACAAGTAAACTGACCCTTCTTACTGTCTATGTTTTAACCATTCCTGTGACACTAGTTATAGATTCTGATGCTTCACTTCATGTTTACTGTATCCCTGTGACCTTCTTATTGACGATGAAACACAGAAATTGCATCGGAATTAAATATAAAAGGCACAATGCCGACTTCAGTACTAGAAGACTGACTCTCCCTACTGTCCATGTTTTGAACCATTCCTGTGACACTAGTTATAGATTCCCATGCTTCACTGCAGGTTTACTGTAACCCTCTGATCTTCTTATTGACGATGAAGCACAGAAATTGCATCGGAATTAAATACAAAAGGCACAATGCCGACTTAAGTACAAGAAAACTGACTCTTCTTACTGTCTATGTTTTGAACCATTCCTGTGACACTAGTTATAGATTTCGATGCTTCACTTCAGGTTTACTGTATCCCTCTTACCTTCATGTTGACAATGAAACACAGAAATTGCATCGGAATTATATACAAGTGGCACAATGCCGACTTAGGTACAAGTAAACTGACCCTTCTTACTGTCTATGTTTTAACCATTCCTGTGACACTAGTTATAGATTCCGATGCTTCACTTCAGGTTTACTGTAACCCTCTGATCTTCTTATTGACGATGAAACACAGAAATTGCATCGGAATTAAATACAAAGGGCTCAATGCCGACTCAAGTACAAGAAGACTGGCGCTTCTTACCATCTATGTTTTGAACCATTCCTGTGACACTACTTATAGATTCAGATGCTTCACTTCAAGTTTACTGTATACCTCCGACCTTCTTATTGACGATGAAACACAGATATTGCATCGGAATTAAATGCAAAAGGCACAATACCGACTCAAGTACAAGCAGACTGGCTCTTCTTACTGTCTATACTTTGAACCATTCTTGTGACACTAATTTTAGATTCCGATGCTTCACTTCAGGTTTACTGTATCCCTCTGACCTTCATATTGACGATGAAACACAGAAATTGCATCGGAATTAAATACAAAAGGCACAATGCCGACTTAAGTACAAGAAAACTGACGCTTCTTACTGTTTATGTTTTGAACCATTCCTGTGACACTAGTTATAGATTCCGATGCTTCACTTCAGGTTTACTGTATCCCTGTGACCTTCTTATTGATATTGAAACACAGAAATTGCGTTGGAATTAAATACAAAAGGCACAATGCCGAATTCAGTACTAGAAGACTGACTCTTCCTACTGTCTATGTTCTGAACCATTCCTGTGACACTAGTTATAGATTCCGATGCTTCACTTCAGGTTTACTGTAACCCTCTGACCTTCTTATTGACGATGAAGCACAGAAATTGCATCGTAATTAAATACAAAAGGCACAATGCCGACTTCAGCACAAGAAAACTGACTCTTCTTACTGTCTATGTTTTGAACAATTCCTTTGACACTAGTTACAGATTCCGATGCTTCACTTCAGGGTTACTGTATCCCTCTGACCTTCTTATTGACGATGAAACACAGAAATTGCATCCTAATTAAATACAAAAATCACAATGCCGACTTAAGTACAAGAAGACTGGCTCTTCTTACCCTCTATGTTTTGAACCATTCCAGTGACACTAGTTATAGATTCAGATGCTTTACTTCAGTGTTACTGTATCCCTCCGACCTTCTTATTGACGATGAAACACAGAAATTGAATCGGAATTAAATACAAATGGCACAATGCCGACTCAAGTACAAGCAGACTGGCTCTTCTTACTGTCTATGTTTTGAACCATTCCTGTGGTACTAGTTATAGATTCCGATGCTTCACTTCAGGCATACTGTATCCCTCTGACCTTCATATTGACGATGAAAGACAGATATTGCATCGGAATTAAATACAACAGGCACAATGCCGACTTAAGTACAAGAAAACTCACGCTTCTTACTGTTTATGTTTTGAACCATTCCTGTGACGATCGTTATAGATTCCGATGCTTCACTACAGGTTTACTGTATCCCTGTGACCTTCTTATTGACGATGAAACGCAAAAATTGCATCGGAATTAAATACCAAAGGCACAATGCCGACTTCAGTACTTGAAGACTGACTCTTCCTACTGTCTATGTTTTGAACCATTCCTGTGACACTAAGTTATAGATTCCGATGCTTCGCTTCAGGTTTATTGTAACCCTCTGACCTTGTTATTGACGATGAAGCGCAGAAATTGCATCGGATTTAAATAGAGCAGGGCACAATGCCGACTTAAGTACAAGAAGACTGACTCTTCTTACTGTCTGTGTTTTGAAACATTCCTGTTACACTAGTTATAGATTTCGATGCTTCACTTCAGGTTTACTGTATCCCTCTGACCTTCTTATTAACGATGAAACACAGATATTGCATCGGGATTAAGTACAAAAGGGACAATGCCGACTTAAGTGCAAGTAAACTGACTCTCCTTACTATCTATGATTTGAACCATTCCTGTGAAACTAGTTATAGATTCCGATGCTTCACTTCAGGTTTACTGTATCCCTGTGACCTTCTTATTGATATTGAAACACAGAAATTGCATCGGAATTAAATACAAAAGGCACAATGCCGACTTCAGTACTAGAAGACTGACTCTACCTACTGTCTATGTTTTGAACCATTCCTGTGACACTAGTTATAGATTCCGATGCTTCACTTCAGGTTTACTGTATCCCTCTAACCTTCTTATTGACGATGAAACACAGAAATTGCATCGGAACTAAATACAAAAGGGACAATGCCGACTCAAGTACAAGCAGACTGGCTCTTCTTACTGTCTATGCTTTGAACCATTCCTGTGACACTAGTTATGGATTCCGATGCTTCACTTCAGATTTACTGTATCCCTCTCACCTTCATGTTGACGATGAAACACAGAAATTGCATCGGAATTATATACAAGTGGCACAATGCCTACTTAAGTACAAGGAGACTGACCCTTCTTACCGTCTATGTTTTAACGAGTCCTGTGACACTAGTTATAGATTTAGATGCTTCACTTCAGGTTTACTGTATCCCTCTGACCTCCTTATTGACGATGAAACACAGAAATTGCATCGGAACTAAATACAAAAGGGACAATGCCGACTTAAGTACAAGTAAACTGACTCTCCTTACTATCTATGATTTGAACCATTCCTGTGAAACAAGTTATAGATTCCGATGCTTCACTTCAGGTTTACTGTATCCCTCTGACGTTCGTATTTACGGTTCACACAGATATTGCATCGGATTTAAATACAAGAGGCACAATGCCGACCTAAGTACAAATAGACTGACTCTTCTTACCCTGTATGTTTTGAACCATTCCTGTGACACTAGTTATAGATTCCGATGCTTCACTTCAGGTTTACTGTAACCCTCTGACCTTCGTATTGACGATGAAGCACAGAAATTGCATCTGAATTAAATACAAAAGGCACAATGCCGACTTCAGTACTAGAAGACTGACTCTTCCTACTGTCTATGTTTTGAACCATTCCTTTGACACTAGTTATAGATTCCGATGCTTCACTTCAGGTTTCCTGTAACCCTCTGACCTTCTTATTGACTATGAAGCACAGAAATTGCATCTGAATTAAATACAAAAGGCACAATGCCGACATAAGCACAAGAAAACTGACTCTTCTTACTGTCTATGTTTTGAACCATTCCTGTGACACTAGTTACAGATTCAGATGCTTCACTTCAGGTTTAGTGTATCCCTCTGTCCCCATTACTGACGATGAAACACAGACATTGCATCGGAATTAAATACAAGAGGCACAATGCCGACTCAAGTACAAGAAGACTGGCTCTTCTTATTGTCCATGATTGGAACCATTCCTGTGACACTAGTTATAGATTCCGATGCTTCACTGCAGGATTACAGTGTCCCTGTGACCTTCTTATTGACGATGAAACACAGAAATTGCATCGGAATTAAATGCAAAATGCACAATGCCGACATAAGTACTAGAAGGCTGACTCTTCCTACTGTCTATGATTTGAACCATTCCTGTGACACTAGTTATAGATTCCGATGCTTCACTTCAGGTTTACTGTATCCCTCTGACCTTCTTACTGACGATGAAACACAGAAATTGCATCGGAATTAAATACAAAAGGCTCAATGCCGACTCAAGTACAAACAGACTGGCTCTTCTTACTGTCTTTGTTTTGAACCATTCCTGTGACACTAGTTATAGATTCAGATGCTTCACTTTAGGTTTGCTGTATCCCTCTGACCTTATTGACGATGAAACACAGAAATTGCATCGGAATTTAATACAAAAGGCACAATGCCGACTTAAGTACAAGAAGACTGACACTTCTTACTGTCTGTGTTTAGAAACATTCCTGTTACACTAGTTATAGATTTCGATGCTTCACTTCAGGTTTACTGTATCCCTCTGACCTTCTTATTGACGATGAAACACAGATTTTGCATCGGGATTAAATACAAAAGGCACAATGCCGACTTAAGTACAAGTAAACTGACTCCCCTTACTATCTATGATTTGAACCATTCCTGTGAAACTAGTTATAGATTCCGATGCTTCACTTCAGGTTTACTGTATCCCTGTGACCTTCGTATTGATATTGAAACACAGAAATTGCATCGGAATTAAATACAAAAGGCACAATGCCGACTTCAGTACTAGAAGACTGACTCTACCTACTGTCTATGTTTTGAACCATTCCTGTGACACTAGTTATAGATTCCGATGCTTCACTTCAGGTTTACTGTATCCCTCTAACCTTCTTATTGACGATGAAACACAGAAATTGCATCGGAACTAAATACAAAAGGCACAATGCCGACTCAAGTACAAGCAGACTGGCTCTTCTTACTGTCTATGCTTTGAACCATTCCTGTGACACTAGTTATTGATTCCGATGCTTCACTTCAGATTTACTGTATCCCTCTCACCTTCATGTTGACGATGAAACACAGAAATTGCATCGGAATTATATACAAGTGGCACAATGCCTACTTAAGTACAAGGAGACTGACCCTTCTTACCGTCTATGTTTTAACGAGTCCTGTGACACTAGTTATAGATTTAGATGCTTCACTTCAGGTTTACTGTATCCCTCTGACCTCCTTATTGACGATGAAACACAGAAATTGCATCGGAACTAAATACAAAAGGCACAATGCCGACTTAAGTACAAGTAAACTGACTCTCCTTACTATCTATGATTTGAACCATTCCTGTGAAACTAGTTATAGATTCCGATGCTTCACTTCAGGTTTACTGTATCCCTCTGACGTTTGTATTGACGATGACACACAGATATTGCATCGGATATAAATACAAAAGGCACAATGCCGACCTAAGTACAAAAAGACTGACTCTTCTTACCCTGTATGTTTTGAACCATTCCTGTGACACTAGTTATAGATTCCGATGCTTCACTTCAGGTTTTCTGTAACCCTCTGACCTTCGTATTGACGATGAAGCACAGAAATTGCATCGGAATTAAATACAAAAGGCACAATGCCGACTTAAGTACAAGAAAACTGACTCTTCTTACTGTCTATGATTTGAACCTTTCCTGTGACACTAGTTATAGATTCCGATGCTTCACTTCAGGTGTACTGTATCCCTCTGACCTTCTTATTGACGATGAAACACAGAAATTGCATCGGAATTAAATACAAAATGCTCAATGCCGACTCAAGTACAAGAAGACTGGCTCTTCTTACCGTCTATGTTTTGAACCATTCCTGTGACACTAGTTATAGATTCAGATGCTTCACTTCGGGTTTACTATATCCCTCCGACCTTCTTATTGACGATGATACACAGATATTGCATCGGAATTAAATGCAAAAGGCACAATGCCGACTCAAGTACAAGCAGACTGGCTCTTCTTACTGTCTATATTTTGAACCATTCTTGTGACACTAATTATAGATTCCGATGCTTCACTTCAGGTTTAGTGTAACCCTCTGACCTTCATATTGACGATGAAACACAGAAATTACATCGGAATTAAATACAAAAGGCACAATGCCGACTTAAGTACAAGAAAACTGACGCTTCTTACTGTTTATGCTTTGAACCATTCCTGTGACACTAGTTATAGATTCCGATGCTTCACTTCAGGTTTACTGTATCCCTGTGACCTTGTTATTGATATTGAAACACAGAAATTGCATCGGAATAAAATACAAAAGGCACAATGCCGAATTCAGTACTAGAAGACTGACTCTTCCTACTGTCTATGTTTTGAACCATTACTGTGACACTAGTTATAGATTCCGATGCTTCACTTCAGGTTTACTGTAACCCTCTGACCTTCTTATTGACGATGAAGCGCAGAAATTGCATCGTAATTAAATACAAAAGGCACAATGCTGACTTAAGTACAACAAAACTGACTCTTCTTACTGTCTATGTTTTGAACCATTCCTGTGACACTAGTTTTAGATTCAGATGCTTTACTACAGGTTTACTGTATCCCTCTGTCCGCCTTATTGACGATGAAACACAGATATTCCATCGGAATTAAATACAAGAGGCACAATGCCGACTCAAGTACAAGAAGACTGGCTCTTCTTATTGTACATGTTTTGAACCATTCCTGTGACATCAGTTATAGATTCCGATGCTTCACTTCAGGATTAATGTATCCCTCTGACCTTCTTATTGACGATGAAACACAGAAATTGCATCCTAATTAAATACAAAAGGCACAATGCCGACTTAAGTACAAGAAGACTGGCTCTTCTTACCGTCTATGTTTTGAACCATTCCAGTGACACTAGTTATAGATTCAGATGCTTTACTTCAGGTTTACTGTATCCCTCCGACCTTCTTATTGACGATGAAACACAGAAATAGAATCGGAATTAAATACAAAAGGCACAAAGCCGACTTAAGTACAAGAAAACTCACGCTTCTTACTGTTTATGTTTTGAACCATTCCTGTGACACTTGTTATAGATTCCGATGCTTCACTACAGGTTTACTGTATCCCTGTGACCTTCTTATTGACGATGAAACACAGAAATTGCATCGGAATTAAATACCAAATTCACAATGCCGACTTCAGTACTTGAAGACTGACTCTTCCCACTATCTATGTTTTGAACCATTCCTGTGACACTAAGTTATAGATTCCGATGCTTCGCTTCAGGTTTACCGTAACCCTCTGACCTTCTTATTGACGATGAAGCGCAGAAATTGCATCGGAATTAAATACAAAAGGCACAATGCCGACTTAAGTACAAGAAAAGTGACTCTTCTTACTGTCTACGTTTTGAACCTTTCCTGTGACACTAGTTATAGATTCAGATGCTCCACTTCAGGTTTACTGTATCCGTCTGTCCGCCTTATTGACGATGAAACACAGAAATTGCATCGGAATTAAATACAAGAGGCACAATGCCGACTCAAGTACAAGAAGACTGGCTCTTCTTTTTGTCCATGTTTTGAACCATTCCTGTGACACTAGTTATAGATTCCGATGCTTCACTTCAGGATTACTGTATCCCTCTGACCTTCATATTGACGATAAAACACAGATATTGCATCGGAATTAAATACAAAAGGCACAATGCCGACTTAAGTACAAGAAAACTGACGCTTGTTACTGTTTATGTTTTGAACCATTCCTGTGACACTAGTTATAGATTCCGATGCTTCACTCATGTTTACTGTATCCCTGTGACCTTCTTATTGACTATGAAACACAGAAATTGCATCGGAATTAAATACAAAAGGCGCAATGCCGACTTCAGTACTAAAAGACTGGCTCTTCCTACTGTCTATGTTTTGAACCATTCCTGTGACACTAGTTATAGATTCCGATGCTTCACTTCAGGTTTACTGTATCCCTCTCACCTTCATGTTGACGATGAAACACAGAAATTGCATCGGAATTATATACAAGTGGCAGAATGCCGACTTAAGTACAAGTAAACTGACCCTTCTTACTGTCTATGTTTTGAACCATTCCTGTGACACTAGTTATAGATTCCGATGCTTCACATCAGGTTTACTGTATCCCTCCGACCCTCTTATTGACGATGAAACACAGAAATTGCATCGGAATTAAATACAAAAGGCTCAATGCCGACTCAAGTACAAGAAGACTGGCTCTTCTTACTGCCTATGTTTGAACCATTCCTGTGACACTAGTTATAGATTCCGATGCTTCACTTCAGGTTTACTGTTTCCCTCCGATCTTCTTATTGACGATGAAACACAGATATTGCATCGGAATTAAATTTAAAAGGCACTTTGCCGACTGAAGTACAAGAAGACTGACCTTTCCTACTGTCTATGTTTTGAACCATTCCTGTGACACTGATTATAGATTCCGATTCTTCACTTCAGGTTTACTGTATCCCTCTGACCCTCTTATTGACGATGAAACACAGAAATTGCATCGGAATTTAATACAAAAGGCTCAATGCCAACTCAAGTACAAGAAGACTGGCTCTTCTTACTGTCTATGTTTGAACCATTCCTGTGACACTAGTTATAGATTCCGATGCTTCACTTCAGGTTTACTGTGTCCCTCTAATCATCTTATTGACGATGAAACACAGATATGGCATCGCAATTAAATACAAAAGGCACATTGCCGACTTAAGTACAAGAAGACTGACCTTTCTTACTGTCTATGTTTTGAACCATTCCTGTGACACTAGTTATAGATTCCGATGCTTCACTTCGTGTTTACTGTATACCTCTGACCTTCTTATTGACGATGAAACAGAGATATTGCATCGGAATTAAATACAAAAGGCACAATTCCGACTTAAGTACAAGAAAACTGACGCTTGTTACTGTTTATGTTTTGAACCATTCCTGTGACACTAGTTATATATTCAGATGCTTCACTTCAGGTTTACTGTAACCCTCTGACCTTCGCATTGACGATGAAGCAAAAGGCACAATGCCGACTTAAGTACAGGAAAACTGACTCTTCTTACTGTCTATGTTTTGAACCATTCCTGTGACACTAGTTATAGATTCAGATGCTTCACTTCAGGTTTACTGTATCCCTCTGTCCGCCTTATTGGCGATGAAACACAGAAATTGCATCGGTATTAAATACAAGAGGCACAATGCTGACTCAAGTACAAGAAGACTGGTTCTTCTTATTGCCCATGCTGTGAACCATTCCTGTGACACTAGTTATAGATTCCGATGCTTCACTTCAGGATTACTGTATCCCTCTGACCTTCTTATTGACGATGAAACACAGACATTGCATCGGAATGAAAAACAAAAGGCACAATGAAGACTTAAGTACTAGAAGACTGTCTCTTCCTACTGTCTATGTTTTGAACCATTCCTGTGACACTAGTTATAGATTCCGATGCTTCACTTCAGGTTTACTGTATCCCTCTGACCTTCTTATTGACGATGAAACACAGAAATTGCATTGGAATTAAATACAAGAGGCTCAATGAAGACTCAAGTACAAGAAGACTGGCTCTTCTTACCGTCTATGATTTGAACCATTCCTGTGACAGTAGTTATAGATTCAAATGCTTCACTTCAGGTTTAGTGCATCCCTCCAACCTTCTTATTTACGATGAAACACAGAAATTGCATCGGAATTAAATACAAAAGGAACAATGCCGACTCAAGTACAAGCAGACTGGCTCTTCTTACTGCCTATGTTTTGAACCATTCCTGTGACACTACTTATAGATTCCGATGCTTCACTTCAGGTTTACTGTATCAGTCCGACCTTCATATTGGCGATGAAACACAGAAATTGCATCGGAATTAAATACAAAAGGGACAATGCCGAATTAAGTACAAGAAAACTGACGCTTGTTACTGTTTATGTTTTGAACCATTCCTGTGACACTAGTTATAGGTTCCGATGCTTCACTTCATGTTTACTGTATCCCTGTGAACTTCTTATTGACGATGAAACACAGAAATTGCATCGGAATTAAATACAAAAGGCACAATGCCGACTTCAGTACTAGAAGACCGACTCTTCCTACTGTCTATGTTTTGAACCACTCCTGTGCCATTAGTTATAGATTCCGATGCTTCACTTCAGGTTTTCTGTAACCCTCTGACCTTCTTATTGACGATGAAGTACAGAAATTGCATCGGAATTAAATACAAAAGGCACAATGCCGACTTAAGTACAAGAAAACTGACTCTTCTTACTGTCTATGTGTTGAACCATTCCTGTGACACTCGTTATAGATTCCGATGCTTCACTTCAGGATTACTGTATCCCTCTGACCTTCTTATTGACGATGAAACACAGAAATTGCATCGGAGTTAAATACAAACGGCACAATGCCGACTTAAGTACTAGACGACTGACTCTTCCTACTGTCTATGTTTTGAACCATTCCTGTGACACTAGTTATAGATTCCGATGCTTCACTTCAGGTTTACTGTATCCCTCTGACCTTCTTATTCACGATGAAACACAGAAATTGCATCGGAATTAAATAAAAAAGCTCAATGCCGACTCAAGTACAAGAAGACTGGCACTTCTTACCGTCTATGTTTTGAACCATTCCTGTGACACTAGTTATAGATTCAGATGCTTCACTTTAGGTTTACTGTATCCCATCGACCTTCTTATTGACGATGAAACACAGAAATTGCATCGGAATTAAATACAAAAGGCACAATGCTGACTCAAGTACAAGCAGACTGGCTCTTCTTACTGTCTATGTTTTGAACCATTCCTGTGACACTAGTTATAGATTCCGATGCTTCACTTCAGGTTTACTGTATCCCTCTGACCTTCATATTGACGATGAAACACAGATATTGCATCGGAATTAAATACAAAAGGCACAATGCCGACTTAAGTACAAGAAAACTGACGCTTGTTACTGTTTATGTTTTGAACCATTCCTGTGACACTAGTTACAGATTCCGATGCTTCACTTCATGTTTAGTGTATCCCTGTGACTCTCTTATTGACGATGAAACACAGAAATTGCATCGGAATTAAATACAAAAGGCGCAATGCCGACTTCAGTACTAGAAGACTGACTCTTCCTACTGTCTATGTTTTGAACCATTCCTGAGACACTAGTTATAGATTCCGATGCTTCACTTCAGGTTTACTGTATCCCTCTCACCTTCGTGTTGACGATGAAACACAGAAATTGCATCGGAATTATATACAAGTGGCAGAATGCCGACTTAAGTACAAGTAAACTGACCCTTCTTACCGTCTATGTTTTAACCATTCCTGTGACACTAGTTACAGATTCCGATGCTTCACTTCTGGTTTACTGTATCCCACTGACCGTCTTATTGACGATGTAACACCGAAATTGAATCGGAATTAAATACAAAAGGCGCAATGCCCACTTAAGTACAAGAAAACTGACTCTTCTTACTGTCTATGTTTTGAAATACTCCTGTGACACTAGTTATAGATTCCGATGCCTCACTTCAGGTTTACTGTATCCCTCTGACCTTCTCATTGACGATGAAACACAGAAATTTCATCGGCATGAAATACAAATGGCACAATGCCGACTTAAGTACAAGAAGACTGATTCTTCGTACTGTCTATGTTGTGAAACATTCCTGTTACACTAGTTATAGATTTCGATGCTTCACTTCAGGTTTACTGTATCCCTCTGACCTTCTTACTGACGATGAAACACAGATATTGCATCGGGATTAAATACAAAAGGCACAATGCCGGCCTAAGTACAAGTAAACTGACTCTCCTCACTGTCTATGTTTTGAACCATTCCTGTGATACTAGTTATAGATTCCGATACTTCACTTGAGGTTTACTGTATCCCTCTGACCTTCTTATTGACAATGAAACACAGAAATTGCATCGGAATTAAATACAAAAGGCACAATGATGACTTAAGTATAAGAAAACTGACTCTTCTTACTGTCTATGTTTTGAACCATTCCTGTGACACTAGTTATAGATTCCGATGCTTCACTTCAGGTTTACTGTATCCCACTGACCATCTTATTGACGATGAAACCTAGAAATTGAATCGGAATGAAATACAAAAGGCACAATGCCGACTTAAGTACAAGAAAACTGACGCTTCTTACTGTTTAAGTTTGAACCATTCCTGTGACACTAGTTATAGATTCCGATGCTTCACTTCAGGTTTACTGTATCCCTGTGACCTTCATATTGACGATGAAACGCAGAAATTGCATCGGAATTAAATACAAAAATCACAATGACGACTTAAGTACTAGAAAACTGACTCTTCCTACTGTCTATGTTTTGAACCGTTCCTGTGACACTAGTCATAGATTTTGATGCTTTACATCAGGTTGACTGTATGCCTCTGACCCTCTTATTGACGATGAAACACAGAAATTGCATCGTAATTAAATACAAAAGGCACAATGCCGACTTAAGTACAAGAAAACAGACTCTTCTTACTGTCTATGTTTTGAACCATTCCTGTGACACTAGTTATAGTTCATATTCTTCACTTCAGGTTTACTGTATCCCTCTGTCCGCCTTATTGACCATAAAACACAGAAATTGCATCGGAATTAAATACAAGAGGCACAATGCCGACTCAAGTACAAGAAGACTGGCTCTTCTTATTGTCCATGTTTTGAACCATTCCTGTGACACTAGTTATAGATTCCGATGCTTCACTTCAGGATTACTGTATCCCTCTGACCTTCTTATTGACGATGAAACACAGAAATTGCATCGGAATTAAATACAAAAGGCACATTGCCGACTTAAGTACTAGAAGACTGACTCATCCTACTGTCTATGTTTTGAACCATTCCTTTGACACTAGTTATAGATTCCGATGCTTCACTTCACGTTTACTGTATCCCTCTGACCTTCTTATTGACGATGAAACACAGAAATTGCATCGGAATTAAATTCAAAAGGCTCAATGCCGACTCAAGTACAAGAAGACTGGCTCTTCTTACCGTCTATGTTTTGAACCATTCCTGTGACACTAGTTATAGATTCCGATGCTTCACTTCAGGCTTACTGTATCCCTCCGACCTTCTCATTGACGATGAAACACAGAAATTGCATCGGAATTAAATACAAAAGGCACAATGCCGACTGAAGTACAGGCAGACTGGCTCTTCTTACTGTCTACGTTTTGAACCATTCCTGTGACACTAGTTATGGATTCCGATGCTTCACTTCAGGTTTACTGTATCCCTCTGTCCTTCATATTGACGATGAAACACAGAAATTACACCGGAATTATATACAAGTGGCACAATGCCGACTTAAGTACAAGAAGACTGACCCTTCTTACTGTCTAAGTTTTGAACCATTCCTGTGACACTAGTTATTGATTCAGATGCTTCACTTCATGTTTACTGTATCCCTGTGACCTTCGTATTGACGATGAAACACAGAAATTGCATCGGAATTAAATACAAAAGGCACAATGCCGACTTCAGTACTAGAAGACTGACTCTTCCTACTGTCTATGTTTTGAACCATTCCTGTGACACTAGTTATAGATTCCGATGCTTCACTTCAGGTTTACTGTAACCCTATGACCTTCTTATTGACGATGAAGCACAGAAAATGCATCGGAATTAAATACAAAAGGCACAATGCCCACTTAAGTACAAGAAAACTGACTCTTCTTACTGTCTATGTTATGAAATATTCCTGTGACACTAGTTATAGATTCCGATGCCTCACTTCAAGTTTACTGTATCCCTCTGACCTTCTTATTGACGATGAAACACAGAAATTTCATCGGCATGAAATACAAATGGCACAATGCCGACTAATGTACAAGAGGACTGACTCTTCGTACTGTCTATGTTGTGAAACATTCCTGTTACACTAGTTATAGATTTCGATGCTTCACTTCAGATTACTGTATCCCTCTGACCTTCTTACTGACGATGAAACACAGATATTGCATCAGGATTAAATACAAAAGGCACAATGCCGACTTAAGTACAAAAAACTGACTCTCCTCACTATCTATGATTTGAACCATTCCTGTGAATCTAGTTATAGATTCCGATGCTTCACTTCAGGTTTACTGTATCCCTCTGACGTTCGTATTGACGATGACACACAGAAATTACATCGGAATTAAATACAAAAGGCACAATGCCGACTTAAGTACAAGAAAACTGACTCTTCTTACTGTCTATGTTTTGAACCATTCCTGTGACACTAGTTATAGATTCAGATGCTTCACTTCAGGTTTACTGTATCCCTCTGTCCGCCTTATTGACGATGAAACATAGAAATTGCATCGGAATTAAATACAAGAGGCACAATGCCGACTCAAGTACAACAAGACTGGCGCTTCTTATTGTCCATGTTTTGAACCATTCCTGTGACACTACTTATAGATTCCGATGCTTCACTTCAGGATTACTGTATCCCTCTGACCTTCTTATTGACGATGAAACACAGAAATTGCATCGGAATTAAATACAAAAGGCACAATGCCGACTTAAGTACTAGAAGACTGACTCTTCCTAATGTCTATCTTTGAACCATTCCTGTGATACTAGTTATAGATTCCGATGCTTCACTTCAGGTTTACTGTATCCCTCTGACCGTCTTATTGACGATGTAACACCGAAATTGAATCGGAATTAAATACAAAAGGCACAATGCCAACTTAAGTACAAGAAAACTGACTCTTCTTACTGTCTATGTTTTGAACCATTCCTGTGACACTAGTTATAGATTCAGATGCTTCACTTCAGGTTTAGTGTATCCCTCCGACCTTCTTATTGACGATAAATCACAGAAATTGCATCGGAATTAAATGCAAAAGGCACAATGCCGGCTCAAGTACAAGCAGACTGGCTCTTCTTACTGTCTATGTTTTGAAACATCCCTGTGACACTACTTATAGATTCCGATGCTTCACTTCAGGTTTACTGTAACCCTCTGATCTCCTTATTGACGATGAAGCACAGAAATTGCATCGGAATTAAATAGAAAAGGCACAATGCCGACTTAAGTACAAGAAACCTGACTTTTCTTACTGTCTATGTTTTTAAACATTCCTGTGACACTAGTTACAGATTCAGATGCTTTACTTCAGGTTTACTGTATCCCTCTGTCCGCCTTATTGACGATGAAACACAGAAATTGCGTCGGAATTAAATACAAGTGGCACAATGCCGACTTAAGTTCAAGAAGACTGACCCTTCTTATTGTCTAAGTTTTGAACCATTCCTGTGACACTAGTTATTGATTCAGATGCTTCACTTCAGGTTTACTGTATCCCTCTGACTTTCATATTGACGATGAAACACAGAAATTACATCGGAATTACATACAAGTGGCACAATGCCGACTTAAGTACAAGAAGACTGACCCTTCTTATTGTCTAAGTTTTGAACCATTCCTGTGACACTAGTTATTGATTCAGATGCTTCACTTCATGTTTACTGTATCCCTGTGACCTTCTTATTGACGATGAAACACAGAAATTGCATCGGAATTAAAGATAAAAGGCACAATGCCGACTTCAGTACTAGAAGACTGACTCTCCCTACTGTCCATGTTTTGAACCATTCCTGTGACACTAGTTATAGATTCCGATGCTTCACTTCAGGTTTACTGTAACCCTCTGATCTTCTTATTGACGATGAAGCACAGAAATTGCATCGGAATTAAATACAAAAGGCACAATGCCGACTTAAGTACAAGAAAACTGACTCTTCTTACTGTCTATGTTTTGAACCATTCCTGTGACACTAGTTATAGATTTCGATGCTTCACTTCAGGTTTACTGTATCCCTCTTACCTTCGTGTTGACGATGAAACACAGAAATTGCATCGGAATTATATACAAGTGGCACAATGCCGACTTAGGTACAAGTAAACTGACCCTTCTTACTGTCTATGTTTTAACCATTCCTGTGACACTAGTTATAGATTCCGATGCTTCACTTCAGGTTTACTGTATCCCTCTGACCGTCTTATTGACGATGTAACACCGAAATTGAATCGGAATTAAATACAAAAGGCACAATGCCAACTTAAGTACAAGAAAACTGACTCTTCTTACTGTCTATGTTATGAAATATTCCTGTGGCACTAGTTATAGATTCCGATGCCTCACTTCAAGTTTACTGTATCCCTCTGACCTTCTTATTGTCGATGAAACACAGAAATTTTATCGGCATGAAATACAAATGGCACAATGCCGACTTAAGTACAAGAACACTGACTCTTCGTACTGTCTATGTTGTGAAACATTCCTGTTACACTAGTTATAGATTTCGATGCTTCACTTCAGATTACTGTATCCCTCTGACCTTCTTACTGACGATGAAACACAGATATTGCATCGGGATTAAATACAAAAGGCACAATGCCGACTTAAGTACAAAAAACTGACTCTCCTCACTATCTATGATTTGAACCATTCCTGTGAATCTAGTTATAGATTCCGATGCTTCACTTCAGGTTTACTGTATCCCTCTGACGTTGGTATTGGCGATGACACACAGAAATTACATCGGAATTAAATACAAAAGGCACAATGCCGACTTAAGTACCAGAAAACTGACTCTTCTTACTGTCTATGTTTTGAACCATTCCTGTGACACTAGTTATAGATTCAGATGCTTCACTTCAGGTTTACTGTATCCCTCTGTCCGCCTTATTGACGATGAAACATAGAAATTGCATCGGAATTAAATACAAGAGGCACAATGCCGACTCAAGTACAACAAGACTGGCGCTTCTTATTGTCCATGTTTTGAACCATTCCTGTGACACTAGTTATAGATTCCGATGCTTCACTTCAGGATTACTGTATCCCTCTGACCTACTTATTGACGATGAAACACAGAAATTGCATCGGAATTAAATACAAAAGGCACAATGCCGACTTAAGTACTAGAAGACTGACTCTTCTTAATGTCTATGTTTTGAACCATTCCTGTGATACTAGTTATAGATTCCGATGCTTCACTTCAGGTTTACTGTATCCCTCTGACCGTCTTATTGACGATGAAACACAGAAATTGCATCGGAATAAAATACAAAAGGCACAATGCCGACTTAAGTAAAAGTAAACTGACTCTCCTTACTAACTATGTTTTGAACCATTCCTGTGAAACTAGTTATAGATTCCGATGCTTCGCTTCTGGTTTACTGTATCCCTCTGACGTTCATATTGACGATGACACACAGAAATTACATCGGAATTAAATACAAAAGGCACAATGCCGACTTAAGTACAAGAAAACTGACTCTTCTTACTGTCTATGCTTTTAGCCATTCCTGTGACACTAGTTATAGATTCCGGTGCTTCACTTCAGGTTTGCTGTATCCCTCTGACCTTCTTATTGACGATGAAACACAGAAATTGCATCGGAATTAAATACAAAAGGCTCAATATTGACTCAAGTACAAGAAGACTGACTCTTCTTACCGGCTATGTTTTGAACCATTCCTGTGACACTAGTTATAGATTCAGATGCTCCACTTCAGGTTTAGTGTTTCCCTCCGACCTTCATATTGACGATAAATCACAGAAATTGCATCGGAATTAAATACAAAAGGCACAATGCCGACTCAAGTACAAGCAGACTGGCTCTTCTTACTGTCTATGTTTTGAAACATCCCTGTGACACTACTTATAGATTCCGATGCTTCACTTCAGGTTTACTGTAACCCTCTGATCTTCTTATTGACGATGAAGCACAGAAATTGCATCGGAATCAAATAGAAAAGGCACAATGCCGACTTAAGTACAAGAAACCTGACTTTTCTTACTGTCTATATTTTGAACCATTCCTGTGACACTAGTTATAGATTCAGATGCTTCACTTCAGGTTTACTGTATCCCTCTGTCCGCCTTATTGACGATGAAACACAGAAATTGCGCCGGAATTAAATACAAGTGGCACAATGCCGACTTAAGTACAAGAAGACTGACCCTTCTTATTGTCTAAGTTTTGAACCATTCCTGTGACACTAGTTATTGATACAGATGCTTCACTTCAGGTTTACTGTATCCCTCTGACTTTCATATTGACGATGAAACACAGAAATTTCATCGGAATTACATACAAGTGGCACAATGCCGACTTAAGTACAAGAAGACTGACCCTTCTTGTTGTCTAAGTTTTGAACCATTCCTGTGACACTAGTTATTGATTCAGATGCTTCACTTCATGTTTACTGTATCCCTGTGACCTTCTTATTGACGATGAAACACAGAAATTGCATCGGAATTAAATATAAAAGGCACAATGCCGACTTCAGTACTAGAAGACTGACTCTCCCTACTGTCTATGTTTTGAACCATTCCTGTGACACTAGTTATAGATTCCGATGCTTCACTTCAGGTTTACTGTAACCCTCTGATCTTCTTATTGACGATGAAGCGCAGAAATTGCATCGGAATTAAATACAAAAGGCACAATGCCGACTTAAGTACAAGAAAACTGACTCTTCTAACTGTCTATGTTTCGAACCATTCCTGTGACACTAGTTATAGATTTCGATGCTTCACTTCAGGTTTACTGTATCCCTCTTACCTTCATGTTGACGATGAAACACAGAAATTGCATCGGAATTATATACAAGTGGCACAATGCCGACTTAAGTACAAGTAAACTGACCCTTCTTACTGTCTATGTTTTAACCATTCCTGTGACACTAGTTATAGATTCCGATGCTTCACTTCAGGATAACTGTATCCCTCTGACCGTCTTATTGACGATGTAACACCGAAATTGAATCGGAATTAAATACAAAAGGCACAGTGGCCACTTAAGTACAAGAAAACTGACTCTTCTTGCTGTCTATGTTATGAAATATTCCTGTGGCACTAGTTATAGATTCCGATGCCTCACTTCAAGTTTACTGTATCCCTCTGACCTTCTTATTGACGATGAAACACAGAAATTTCATCGGCATGAAATACAAATGGCACAATGCCGACTTAAGTACAAGAACACTGACTCTTCGTACTGTCTATGTTGTGAAACATTCCTGTTACACTAGTTATAGATTTCGATGCTTCACTTCAGATTACTGTATCCCTCTGACCTTCTTACTGACGATGAAACACAGATATTGCATCGGGATTAAATACAAAAGGCACATTGCCGACTTAAGTACAAAAAACTGACTCTCCTCACTATCTATGATTTGAACCATTCCTGTGAATCTAGTTATAGATTCCCATGCTTCACTTCAGGTTTACTGTATCCCTCTGACGTTCGTATTGGCGATGACACACAGAAATTACATCGGAATTAAATACAAAAGGCACAATGCCGACTTAAGTACAAGAAAACTGACTCTTCTTACTGTCTATGTTTTGAACCATTCCTGTGACACTAGTTATAGATTCAGATGCTTCACTCCAGGTTTACTGTATCCCTCTGTCCGCCTTATTGACGATGAAACATAGAAATTGCATCGGAATTAAATACAAGAGGCACAATGCCGACTCAAGTACAACAAGACTGGCGCTTCTTATTGTCCATGTTTTGAACCATTCCTGTGACACTAGTTATAGATTCTGATGCTTCACTTCAGGATTACTGTATCTCTCTGACCTACTTATTGACGATGAAACACAGAAATTGCATCGGAATTAAATACAAAAGGCACAATGCCGACTTAAGTACTAGAAGACTGACTCTTCTTAATGTCTATGTTTTGAACCATTCCTGTGATACTAGTTATAGATTCCGATGCTTCTCTTCAGGTTTACTGTATCCCTCTGACCGTCTTATTGACGATGAAACACAGAAATTGCATCGGAATAAAATACAAAAGGCACAATGCCGACTTAAGTAAAAGTAAACTGACTCTCCTTACTAACTATGTTTTGAACCATTCCTGTGAAACTAGTTATAGATTCCGATGCTTTGCTTCTGGTTTACTGTATCCCTCTGACGTTCATATTGACGATGACACACAGAAATTACATCGGAATTAAATACAAAAGGCACAATGCCGACTTAAGTACAAGAATACTGACTCTTCTTACTGTCTATGCTTTTAGCCATTCCTGTGACACTAGTTATAGATTCCGGTGCTTCACTTCAGGTTTGCTGTATCCCTCTGACCTTCTTATTGACGATGAAACACAGAAATTGCATCGGAATTAAATACAAATGGCACAATGCCGACTTAAGTACAAGAAAACTGACTCTTCTTACTGTCTATGCTTTTAGCCATTCCTGTGACACTAGTTATAGATTCCGGTGCTTCACTTCAGGTTTGCTGTATCCCTCTGACCTTCTTATTGACGATGAAACACAGAAATTGCATCGGATTTAAATACAAAAGGCACAATGCCGACTTAAGTACAAAATGACTGACTCTTCTTACCCTGTATGTTTTGAACCATTCCTGTGACACTAGTTATAGATTCCGATGCTTCACTTCAGGTTTACTGTAATCCTCTGACCTTCGTATTGACGATGAAGCACAGAAAATGCATCGGAATTAAATACAAAAGGCACAATGCCGACTTAAGTACAAGAAGACTGACCCTTCTTATTGTCTAAGTTTTAACCCATTCCTGTGACACTAGTTATTGATTCAGATGCTTCACTTCATGTTTACTGTATCCCTGTGACCTTCGTATTGACGATGAAACTCAGAAATTGCATCAGAATTAAATACAAAAGGCACAATGCCGACTTCAGTAATAGAAGACTGACTCTTCCTACTGTCTATGTTTTGAACCATTCCTGTGACACTAGTTATAGATTCCGATGCTTCACTTCAGGTTTACTGTAACCCTCTGACCTTCTTATTGACGATGAAGCACAGAAAATGCATCGGAATTGAATACAAAAGGCACAATGCCCACTTAAGTACAAGAAAACTGACTCTTCTTACTGTCTATGTTATGAAATATTCCTGTGACACTAGTTATGGATTCCGATGCCTCACCTCAAGTTTACTGTATCCCTCTGACCTTCTTATTGACGATGAAACACAGAAATTTCATCGGCATGAAATACAAATGGCACAATGCCGACTTAAGTACAAGAACACTGACTCTTCGTACTGTCTATGTTGTGAAACATTCCTGTTACACTAGTTATAGATTTAGATGCTTCACTTCAGATTACTGTATCCCTCTGACCTTGTTACTGACGATGAAACACAGATATTGCATCGGGATTAAATACAAAATGCACATTGCCGACTTAAGTACAAAAAACTGACTCTCCTCACTATCTATGATTTGAACCATTCCTGTGAATCTAGTTATAGATTCCCATGCTTCACTTCAGGTTTACTGTATCCCTCTGACGTTCGTATTGGCGATGACACACAGAAATTACATCGGAATTAAATACAAAAGGCACAATGCCGACTTAAGTACAAGAAAACTGACTCTTCTTACTGTCTATGTTTTGAACCATTCCTGTGACACTAGTTATAGATTCTGATGCTTCACTCCAGGTTTACTGTATCCCTCTGTCCGCCTTATTGACGATGAAACATAGAAATTGCATCGGAATTAAATACAAGAGGCACAATGCCGACTCAAGTACAACAAGACTGGCGCTTCTTATTGTCCATGTTTTGAACCATTCCTGTGACACTAGTTATAGATTCCGATGCTTCACTTCAGGATTACTGTATCGCTCTGACCTACTTATTGACGATGAAACACAGAAATTGCATCGGAATTAAATACAAAACGCACAATGCCGACTTAAGTACTAGAAGACTGACTCTTCTTAATGTCTATGTTTTGAACCATTCCTGTGATACTAGTTATAGATTCCGATGCTTCACTTCAGGTTTACTGTATCCCTCTGACCGTCTTATTGACGATGAAACACAGAAATTGCATCGGAATAAAATACAAAAGGCACAATGCCGACTTAAGTAAAAGTAAACTGACTCTCCTTACTAACTATGTTTTGAACCATTCCTGTGAAACTAGTTATAGATTCCGATGCTTTGCTTCTGGTTTACTGTATCCCTCTGACGTTCATATTGACGATCACACACAGAAATTACATCGGAATTAAATACAAAAGGCACAATGCCGACTTAAGTACAAGAAAACTGACTCTTCTTACTGTCTATGCTTTTAGCCATTCCTGTGACACTAGTTATAGATTCCGGGGCTTCACTTCAGGTTTGCTGTATCCCTCTGACCTTCTTACTGACGATGAAACACAGAAATTGCATCGGAATTAAATACAAATGGCACAATGCCGACTTAAGTACAAGAAAACTGACTCTTCTTACTGTCTATGCTTTTAGCCATTCCTGTGACACTAGTTATAGATTCCGGTGCTTCACTTCAGGTTTGCTGTATCCCTCTGACCTTCTTATTGACGATGAAACACAGAAATTGCATCGGATTTAAATACAAAAGGCACAATGCCGACTTAAGTACAAAATGACTGACTCTTCTTACCCTGTATGTTTTGAACCATTCCTGTGACACTAGTTATAGATTCCGATGCTTCACTTCAGGTTTACTATAATCCTCTGACCTTCGTATTGACGATGAAGCACAGAAATTGCATCGGAATTAAATACAAAAGGCACAATGCCGACTTAAGTACAAGAAGACTGACCCTTCTTATTGTCTAAGTTTTGAGCCATTCCTGTGACACTAGTTATTGATTCAGATGCTTCACTTCATGTTTACTGTATCCCTGTGACCTTCGTATTGACGATGAAACTCAGAAATTGCATCAGAATTAAATACAAAAGGCACAATGCCGACTTCAGTACTAGAAGACTGACTCTTCCCACTGTCTATGTTTTGAACCATTCCTGTGACACTAGTTATAGATTCCGATGCTTCACTTCAGGTTTACTGTAACCCTCTGACCTTCTTATTGACGATGAAGCACAGAAAATGCATCGGAATTAAATACAAAAGGCACAATGCCCACTTAAGTACAAGAAAACTGACTCTTCTTACTGTCTATGTTACGAAATATTCCTGTGACACTAGTTATGGATTCCGATGCCTCACTTCAAGTTTACTGTATCCCTCTGACCTTCTTATTGACGATGAAACACAGAAATTTCATCGGCATGAAATACAAATGGCACAATGCCGACTTAAGTACAAGAGGACTGACTCTTCGTACTGTCTATGTTGTGAAACATTCCTGTTACACTAGTTATAGATTTCGATGCTTCACTTCAGATTACTGTATCCCTCTGACCTTCTTACTGACGATGAAACACAGATATTGCATCGGGATTAAATACAAAAGGCACAATGCCGACTTATGTACAAAAAACTGACTCTCCTCCCTCTCTATGATGTGAACCATTCCTGTGAATCTAGTTATAGATTCCGATGCTTCACTTCAGTTTTACTGTATCCCTCTGACGTTCGTATTGACGATGACACACAGAAGTTACATCGGAATTAAATACAAAAGGCACAATGCCGACTTAAGTACAAGAAAACTGACTCTTCTTACTGTCTATGTTTTGAACCATTCCTGTGACACTAGTTATAGATTCAGATGCTTCACTTCAGGTTTACTGTATCCCTCTGTCCGCCTTATTGACGATGAGACATAGAAATTGCATCGGAATTAAATACAAGAGGCACAATGCCGACTCAAGTACAACAAGACTGGCGCTTCTTATTGTCCATGTTTTGAACCATTCCTGTGACACTAGTTATAGATTCCGATGCTTCACTTCAGGATTACTGTATCCCTCTGACCTTCTTATTGACGATGAAACACAGAAATTGCATCGGAATTAAATACAAAAGGCACAATGCCGACTTAAGTACTAGAAGACTGACTTTTCTTACTGTCTATGTTTTGAACCATTCCTGTGACACTAGTTATAGATTCAGATGCTTCACTTCAGGTTTACTGTATCCCTCTGTCCGCCTTATTGACGATGAAGCACAGAAATTGCATCAGAATTAAATAGAAAAGGCACAATGCCGACTTAAGTACAAGAAAACTGACCCTTCTTATTGTCTAAGTTTTGAACCATTCCTGTGACACTAGTTATTGATTCAGATGCTTCACTTCATGTTTACTGTATCAATGTGACCTTCTTATTGACGATGAAACACAGAAATTGCATCGGAATTAAATACAAAAGGCACAATGAAGTCTTCAGTACTAGAAGACTGACTCTTCCTAGTGTCTATATTTTGAACCGTTCCTGTGACACTAGTTATAGATTCCGATGCTTCACTTCAGGTTTACTGTAACCCTCTGACCTTCTTATTGACGATGAAGCACTGAAATTGCATCGGAATTAAATACAAAAGGCACAATGCCGACTTAAGTACATGAAAACTGTCTCTTCTTACTGTCTATGTTTTGAACCATTCCTGTGACACTAGTTATAGATTTCGATGCTTCACTTCAGGTTTACTGTATCCCTCTCACCTTCATGTTGACGATGAAACACAGAAATTGCATCGGAATTATATACAAGTGGCACAATGCCGACTTAAGTACAAGTAAACTGACCCTTCTTACCGTCTATGTTTTAACCATTCCTGTGACACTAGTTATAGATTCCGACGCTTCACTTCAGGTTTACTGTATCCCTCTGACCGTCTTATTGACGATGTAACACCGAAATTGAATCGGAATTAAATACAAAAGGCACAATGCCCACTTAAGTTCAAGAAAACAGACTCTTCATTCTGTCTATGTTATGAAATATTCCTGTGACATTACTTATAGATTCCGATGCTTCACTTCAGGTTTACTGTATCCCTCTGACTTTCATATTGACGATGAAACACAGAAATTACATCGGAATTACATACAAGTGGCACAATGCCGACTTAAGTACAAGAAGTCTGACCCTTCTTATTGTCTAAGTTTTGAACCATTCCTGTGACACTAGTTATTGATTCAGATGCTTCACTTCATGTTTACTGTATCCCTGTGACCTTCTTATTGACGATGAAACACAGAAATTGCATCGGAATTAAATATAAAAGGCACAATGCCGACTTCAGTACTAGAAGACTGACTCTCCCTACTGTCTATGTTATGAACCATTCCTGTGACACTAGTTATAGATTCCGATGCTTCACTTCAGGTTTACTGTAACCCTCTGATCTTCTTATTGACGATGAAGCACAGAAATTGCATCGGAATTAAATACAAAAGGCACAGTGCCGACTTAAGTACAAGAAAACCGACTCTTCTTACTGTCTATGTTTTGAACCATTCCTGTGACACTAGTTATAGATTTCGATGCTTCACTTCAGGTTTACTGTATCCCTCTCACCTTCATGTTGACGATGAAACACAGAAATTGCATCGGAATTATATACAAGTGGCACAATGCCGACTTAAGTACAAGTAAACTGACCCTTCTTACCGTCTATGTTTTAACCATTCCTGTGACACTAGTTATAGATTCCGATGCTTCACTTCAGGTTTACTGTATCCCTCTGACCGTCTTATTGACGATGTAACACCGAAATTGAATCGGAATTAAATACAAAAGGCACAATGCCCACTTAAGTACAAGAAAACTGACTCTTCTTACTGTCTATGTTATGAAATATTCCTGTGGCACTAGTTATAGATTCCGATGCCTCACTTCAAGTTTACTGTATCCCTCTGACCTTCGTATTGACGATGAAACACAGAAATTTCATCGGCATGAAATACAAATGGCACAATGCCGACTTAAGTACAAGAACACTGACTCCTCGTACTGTCTATGTTGTGAAACATTCCTGTTACACTAGTTATAGATTTCGATGCTTCACTTCAGATTACTGTATCCCTCTGACCTTCTTACTGACGATGAAACACAGATATTGCATCGGGATTAAATACAATAGGCACAATGCCGACTTAAGTACAAAACACTGACTCTCCTCACTATCTATGATTTGAACCATTCCTGTGAATCTAGTTATAGATTCCGATGCTTCACTTCAGGTTTACTGTATCCCTCTGACGTTCGTATTGGCGATGACACACAGAAATTACATCGGAATTAAATACAAAAGGCACAATGCCGACTTAAGTACAAGAAAACTGACTCTTCTTACTGTCTATGATTTGAACCATTCCTGTGACACTAGTTATAGATTCAGATGCTTCACTTCAGGTTTACTGTATCCCTCTGTCCGCCTTATTGACGATGAAACATAGAAATTGCATCGGAATTAATTTTAAGAGGCACAATGCCGACTCAAGTACAACAAGACTGGCGCTTCTTATTGTCCATGTTTTGAACCATTCCTGTGACACTAGTTATAGATTCCGATGCTTCACTTCAGGATTACTGTATCCCTCTGACCTTCTTATTGACGATGAAACACAGAAATTGCATCGGAATTAAATACAAAAGGCACAATGCCGACTTAAGTACTAGAAGACTGACTCTTCCTAATGTCTATGTTTTGAACCATTCCTGTGATACTAGTTATAGATTCCGATCCTTCACTTCAGGTTTACTGTATCTCTCTGACCTTCTTATTGACGATAAATCACAGAAATTGCATCGGAATTAAATACAAGAGGCACAATGCCGACTCAAGTACAAGCAGACTGGCTCTTCTTACTGTCTATGTTTTGAAACATCCCTGTGACACTACTTATAGATTCCGATGCTTCACTTCAGGTTTACTGTAACCCTCTGATCTTCTTATTGACGATGAAGCACAGAAATTGCATCGGAATTAAATAGATAAGGCACAATGCCGACTTAAGTACAAGAAAACTGACTTTTCTTACTGTCTATGTTTTGAACCATTCCTGTGACACTAGTTATAGATTCAGATGCTTCACTTCAGGTTTACTGTATCCCTCTGTCCGCCTTATTGACGATGAAACACAGAAATTGCGTCGGAATTAAATACAAGTGGCACAATGCCGACTTAAGTACAAGAAGACTGACCCTTCTTGTTGTCTAAGTTTTGAACCATTCCTGTGACACTAGTTATTGATTCAGATGCTTCACTTCATGTTTACTGTATCAATGTGACCTTCTTATTGACGATGAAACACAGAAATTGCATCGGAATTAAATACAAAAGGCACAATGAAGACTTCAGTACTAGAAGACTGACTCTTCCTAGTGTCTATGTTTTGAACCATTCCTGTGACACTAGTTATAGATTCCGATGCTTCACTTCAGGTTTACTGTAACCCTCTGACCTTCTTATTGACGATGAAGCACAGAAATTGCATCGGAATTAAATACAAAAGGCACAATGCCGACTTAAGTACAAGAAAACTGACTCTTCTTACTGTCTATGTTTTCAACCATTCCTGTGACACTTGTTATAGATTCCGATGCTTCACTTCAGGTTTACTGTATCCCTCTCACCTTCATGTTGACGATGAAACACAGAAATTGCATCGGAAATATATACAAGTGGCACAATGCCGACTTAAGTACAAGTAAACTGACCCTTCTTACCGTCTATGTTTTAACCATTCCTGTGACAATAGTTATAGATTCCGATGCTTCACTTCAGGTTTACTGTATCCCTCTGACCGTCTTATTGACGATGTAATACCGAAATTGAATCGGAATTAAATACAAAAGGCACAATGCCCACTTAAGTTCAAGAACACTGACTCTTCTTACTGTCTATGTTACGAAATATTCCTGTGACACTACTTATAGATTCCGATGCTTCACTTTAGGTTTACTGTATCCCTCTGACTTTCATATTGACGATGAAACACAGAAATTACATCGGAATTACATACAAGTGGCACAATGCCGACTTAAGTACAAGAAGACTGACCCTTCTTATTGTCTAAGTTTTGAACCATTCCTGTGATACTAGTTATAGATTCCGATGCTTCACTTCAGGTTTACTGTATCCCTCTGACCTTCTTATTGACGATGAAACACAGAAATTGCATCGGAATTAAATACAAGAGGCTCAATGCCGACTCAAGTACAAGAAGACTGGCTCTTCTTACCGTCTATGATTTGAACCATTCCTGTGACAGTAGTTATAGATTCAAATGCTTCACTTCAGGTTTAGTGTATCCCTCCAACCTTCTTATTTACGATGAAACACAGAAATTGCATCGGAATTAAATACAAAAGGAACAATGCCGACTCAAGTACAAGCAGACTGGCTCTTCTTACTGTCTATGTTTTGAACCATTCCTGTGACACTACTTATAGATTCCGATGCTTCACTTCAGGTTTACTGTATCCCTCCGACCTTCATATTGGCGATGAAACACAGAAATTGCATCGCAATTAAATACAAAAGGGACAATGCCGAATTAAGTACAAGAAAACTGACGCTTGTTACTGTTTATGTTTTGAACCATTCCTGTGACACTAGTTATAGGTTCCGATGCTTCACTTCATGTTTACTGTATCCCTGTGAACTTCTTATTGACGATGAAACACAGAAATTGCATCGGAATTAAATACAAAAGGCACAATGCCGACTTCAGTACTAGAAGACCGACTCTTCCTACTGTCTATGTTTTGAACCACTCCTGTGCCACTAGTTATAGATTCCGATGCTTCACTTCAGGTTTTCTGTAACCCTCTGACCTTCTTATTGACGATGAAGCACAGAAATTGCATCGGAATTAAATACAAAAGGCACAATGCCGACTTAAGTACAAGAAAACTGACTCATATTACTGTCTATGTGTTGAACCATTCCTGTGACACTCGTTATAGATTCCGATGCTTCACTTCAGGTTTACTGAATCCCTCTGACCTTCATATTGACGATGAAACACAGATATTGCATCGGAATTAAATACAAAAGGCACAATGCCGACTTAAGTACAAGAAAACTGACGCTTGTTACTGTTTATGTTTTGAACCATTCCTGTGACACTAGTTACAGATTCCGATGCTTCACTTCATGTTTAGTGTATCCCTGTGACCTTCTTATTGACGATGAAACACAGAAATTGCATCGGAATTAAATACAAAAGGCGCAATGCCGACTTCAGTACTAGAAGACTGACTCTTCCTACTGTCTATGTTTTGAACCATTCCTGAGACACTAGTTATAGATTCCGATGCTTCACTTCAGGTTTACTGTATCCCTCTCACCTTCGTGTTGACGATGAAACACAGAAATTGCATTGGATATATATACAAGTGGCAGAATGCCGACTTAAGTACAAGTAAACTGACCCTTCTTACCGTCTATGTTTTAACCATTCCTGTGACACTAGTTACAGATTCCGATGCTTCACTTCTGGTTTACTGTATCCCACTGACCGTCTTATTGACGATGTAACACCGAAATTGAATCGGAATTAAATACAAAAGGCGCAATGCCCACTTAAGTACAAGAAAACTGACTCTTCTTACTGTCTATGTTTTGAAATACTCCTGTGACACTAGTTATAGATTCCGATGCCTCACTTCAGGTTTACTGTATCCCTCTGACCTTCTTATTGACGATGAAACACAGAAATTTCATCGGCATGAAATACAAATGGCACAATGCCGACTTAAGTACAAGAAGACTGATTCTTCGTACTGTCTATGTTGTGAAACATTCCTGTTACACTAGTTATAGATTTCGATGCTTCACTTCAGGTTTACTGTATACCTCTGACCTTCTTACTGACGATAAAACACAGATATTGCATCGGGATTAAATACAAAAGGCACAATGCCGGCCTAAGTACAAGTAAACTGACTCTCCTCACTGTCTATGTTTTGAACCATTCCTGTGATACTAGTTATAGATTCCGATGCTTCACTTCAGGATTACTGTATCCCTCTGACCTTCTTATTGACGATGAAACACAGAAATTGCATCGGAATTAAATACAAAAGGCACATTGCCGACTTAAGTACTAGAAGACTGACTCATCCTACTGTCTATGTTTTGAACCATTCCCTTGACACTAGTTATAGATTCCGATGCTTCACTTCACGTTTACTGTATCCCTCTGACCTTCTTATTGACGATGAAACACAGAAATTGCATCGGAATTAAATTCAAAAGGCTCAATGCCGACTCAAGTACAAGAAGACTGGCTCTTCTTACCGTCTATGTTTTGAACCATTCCTGTGACACTAGTTATAGATTCCGATGCTTCACTTCAGGCTTACTGTATCCTTCCGACCTTCTCATTGACGATGAAACACAGAAATTGCATCGGAATTAAATACAAAAGGCACAATGCCGACTGAAGTACAGGCAGACTGGCTCTTCTTACTGTCTACGTTTTGAACCATTCCTGTGACACTAGTTATGGATTCCGATGCTTCACTTCAGGTTTACTGTATCCCTCTGACCTTCATATTGACGATGAAACACAGAAATTACACCGGAATTATATACAAGTGGCACAATGCCGACTTAAGTACAAGAAGACTGACCCTTCTTATTGTCTAAGTTTTGAACCATTCCTGTGACACTAGTTATTGATTCAGATGCTTCACTTCATGTTTACTGTATCCCTGTGACCTTCGTATTGACGATGAAACACAGAAATTGCATCGGAATTAAATACAAAAGGCACAATGCCGACTTCAGTACTAGAAGACTGACTCTTCCTACTGTCTATGTTTTGAACCATTCCTGTGACACTAGTTATAGATTCCGATGCTTCACTTCAGGTTTACTGTAACCCTATGACCTTCTTATTGACGATGAAGCACAGAAAATGCATCGGAATTAAATACAAAAGGCACAATGCCCACTTAAGTACAAGAAAACTGACTCTTCTTACTGTCTATGTTATGAAATATTCCTGTGACACTAGTTATAGATTCCGGTGCCTCACTTCAAGTTTACTGTATCCCTCTGACCTTCTTATTGACGATGAAACACAGAAATTTCATCGGCATGAAATACAAATGGCACAATGCCGACTAAAGTACAAGAGGACTGACTCTTCCTACTGTCTATGTTTTGAACCATTCCTGTGACACTAGTTATAGATTTCGATGCTTCACTTCAGATTACTGTATCCCTCTGACCTTCTTACTGACGATGAAACACAGATATTGCATCAGGATTAAATACAAAAGGCACAATGCCGACTTAAGTACAAAAAACTGACTCTCCTCACTATCTATGATTTGTACCATTCCTGTGAATCTAGTTATAGATTCCGATGCTTCACTTCAGGTTTACTGTATCCCTCTGACGTTCGTATTGACGATGACACACAGAAATTACATCGGAATTAAATACAAAAGGCACAATGCCGACTTAAGTACAAGAAAACTGACTCTTCTTACTGTCTATGTTTTGAACCATTCCTGTGACACTAGTTATAGATTCAGATGCTTCACTTCAGGTTTACTGTATCCCTCTGTCCGCCTTATTGACGATGAAACATAGAAATTGCATCGGAATTAAATACAAGAGGCACAATGCCGACTCAAGTACTACAAGACTGGCGCTTCTTATTGTCCATGTTTTGAACCATTCCTGTGACACTACTTATAGATTCCGATGCTTCACTTCAGGATTACTGTATCCCTCTGACCTTCTTATTGACGATGAAACACAGACATTGCATCGGAATGAAAAACAAAAGGCACAATGAAGACTTAAGTACTAGAAGACTGTCTCTTCCTACTGTCTATGTTTTGAACCATTCCTGTGACACTAGTTATAGATTCCGATGCTTCACTTCAGGTTTACTGTATCCCTCTGACCTTCTTATTGACGATGAAACACAGAAATTGCATCGGAATTAAATACAAGAGGCTCAATGCCGACTCAAGTACAAGAAGACTGGCTCTTCTTACCGTCTATGATTTGAACCATTCCTGTGACAGTAGTTATAGATTCAAATGCTTCACTTCAAGTTTAGTGTATCCCTCCAACCTTCTTATTTACGATGAAACACAGAAATTGCATCGGAATTAAATACAAAAGGAACAATGCCGACTCAAGTACAAGCAGACTGGCTCTTCTTACTGTCTATGTTTTGAACCATTCCTGTGACACTACTTATAGATTCCGATGCTTCACTTCAGGTTTACTGTATCCCTCCGACCTTCATATTGGCGATGAAACACAGAAATTGCATCGCAATTAAATACAAAAGGGACAATGCCGAATTAAGTACAAGAAAACTGACGCTTGTTACTGTTTATGTTTTGAACCATTCCTGTGACACTAGTTATAGGTTCCGATGCTTCACTTCATGTTTACTGTATCCCTGTGAACTTCTTATTGACGATGAAACACAGAAATTGCATCGGAATTAAATACAAAAGGCACAATGCCGACTTCAGTACTAGAAGACCGACTCTTCCTACTGTCTATGTTTTGAACCACTCCTGTGCCACTAGTTATAGATTCCGATGCTTCACTTCAGGTTTTCTGTAACCCTCTGACCTTCTTATTGACGATGAAGCACAGAAATTGCATCGGAATTAAATACAAAAGGCACAATGCCGACTTAAGTACAAGAAAACTGACTCTTCTTACTGTCTATGTGTTGAACCATTCCTGTGACACTCGTTATAGATTCCGATGCTTCACTTCAGGTTTACTGAATCCCTCTGACCTTCATATTGACGATGAAACACAGATATTGCATCGGAATTAAATACAAAAGGCACAATGCCGACTTAAGTACAAGAAAACTGACGCTTGTTACTGTTTATGTTTTGAACCATTCCTGTGACACTAGTTACAGATTCCGATGCTTCACTTCATGTTTAGTGTATCCCTGTGACCTTCTTATTGACGATGAAACACAGAAATTGCATCGGAATTAAATACAAAAGGCGCAATGCCGACTTCAGTACTAGAAGACTGACTCTTCCTACTGTCTATGTTTTGAACCATTCCTGAGACACTAGTTATAGATTCCGATGCTTCACTTCAGGTTTACTGTATCCCTCTCACCTTCGTGTTGACGATGAAACACAGAAATTGCATCGGATATATATACAAGTGGCAGAATGCCGACTTAAGTACAAGTAAACTGACCCTTCTTACCGTCTATGTTTTAACCATTCCTGTGACACTAGTTACAGATTCCGATGCTTCACTTCTGGTTTACTGTATCCCACTGACCGTCTTATTGACGATGTAACACCGAAATTGAATCGGAATTAAATACAAAAGGCGCAATGCCCACTTAAGTACAAGAAAACTGACTCTTCTTACTGTCTATGTTTTGAAATACTCCTGTGACACTAGTTATAGATTCCGATGCCTCACTTCAGGTTTACTGTATCCCTCTGACCTTCTTATTGACGATGAAACACAGAAATTTCATCGGCATGAAATACAAATGGCACAATGCCGACTTAAGTACAAGAAGACTGATTCTTCGTACTGTCTATGTTGTGAAACATTCCTGTTACACTAGTTATAGATTTCGATGCTTCACTTCAGGTTTACTGTATACCTCTGACCTTCTTACTGACGATGAAACACAGATATTGCATCGGGATTAAATACAAAAGGCACAATGCCGGCCTAAGTACAAGTAAACTGACTCTCCTCACTGTCTATGTTTTGAACCATTCCTGTGATACTAGTTATAGATTCCGATGCTTCACTTCAGGATTACTGTATCCCTCTGACCTTCTTATTGACGATGAAACACAGAAATTGCATCGGAATTAAATACAAAAGGCACATTGCCGACTTAAGTACTAGAAGACTGACTCATCCTACTGTCTATGTTTTGAACCATTCCCTTGACACTAGTTATAGATTCCGATGCTTCACTTCACGTTTACTGTATCCCTCTGACCTTCTTATTGACGATGAAACACAGAAATTGCATCGGAATTAAATTCAAAAGGCTCAATGCCGACTCAAGTACAAGAAGACTGGCTCTTCTTACCGTCTATGTTTTGAACCATTCCTGTGACACTAGTTATAGATTCCGATGCTTCACTTCAGGCTTACTGTATCCTTCCGACCTTCTCATTGACGATGAAACACAGAAATTGCATCGGAATTAAATACAAAAGGCACAATGCCGACTGAAGTACAGGCAGACTGGCTCTTCTTACTGTCTACGTTTTGAACCATTCCTGTGACACTAGTTATGGATTCCGATGCTTCACTTCAGGTTTACTGTATCCCTCTGACCTTCATATTGACGATGAAACACAGAAATTACACCGGAATTATATACAAGTGGCACAATGCCGACTTAAGTACAAGAAGACTGACCCTTCTTATTGTCTAAGTTTTGAACCATTCCTGTGACACTAGTTATTGATTCAGATGCTTCACTTCATGTTTACTGTATCCCTGTGACCTTCGTATTGACGATGAAACACAGAAATTGCATCGGAATTAAATACAAAAGGCACAATGCCGACTTCAGTACTAGAAGACTGACTCTTCCTACTGTCTATGTTTTGAACCATTCCTGTGACACTAGTTATAGATTCCGATGCTTCACTTCAGATTACTGTATCCCTCTGACCTTCTTACTGACGATGAAACACAGATATTGCATCAGGATTAAATACAAAAGGCACAATGCCGACTTAAGTACAAAAAACTGACTCTCCTCACTATCTATGATTTGTACCATTCCTGTGAATCTAGTTATAGATTCCGATGCTTCACTTCAGGTTTACTGTATCCCTCTGACGTTCGTATTGACGATGACACACAGAAATTACATCGGAATTAAATACAAAAGGCACAATGCCGACTTAAGTACAAGAAAACTGACTCTTCTTACTGTCTATGTTTTGAACCATTCCTGTGACACTAGTTATAGATTCAGATGCTTCACTTCAGGTTTACTGTATCCCTCTGTCCGCCTTATTGACGATGAAACATAGAAATTGCATCGGAATTAAATACAAGAGGCACAATGCCGACTCAAGTACTACAAGACTGGCGCTTCTTATTGTCCATGTTTTGAACCATTCCTGTGACACTACTTATAGATTCCGATGCTTCACTTCAGGATTACTGTATCCCTCTGACCTTCTTATTGACGATGAAACACAGAAATTGCATCGGAATTAAATACAAAAGGCACAATGCCGACTTAAGTACTAGAAGACTGACTCTTCCTAATGTCTATCTTTGAACCATTCCTGTGATACTAGTTATAGATTCCGATGCTTCACTTCAGGTTTACTGTATCCCTCTGACCTTCTTATTGACGATGAAACACAGAAATTGCATCGGAATTAAATAGAAAAGGCTCAATACCGACTCAAGTACAAGAAGACTGGCTCTTCTTACCGTCTATGTTTTGAACCATTCCTGTGACACTAGTTATAGATTCAGATGCTTCACTTCAGGTTTAGTGTATCCCTCCGACCTTCTTATTGACGATAAATCACAGAAATTGCATCGGAATTAAATGCAAAAGGCACAATGCCGACTCAAGTACAAGCAGACTGGCTCTTCTTACTGTCTATGTTTTGAAACATCCCTGTGACACTACTTATAGATTCCGATGCTTCACTTCAGGTTTACTGTAACCCTCTGATCACCTTATTGACGATGAAGCACAGTAATTGCATCGGAATTAAATAGAAAAGGCACAATGCCGACTTAAGTACAAGAAACCTGACTTTTCTTACTGTCTATGTTTTGAACCATTCCTGTGACACTAGTTATAGATTCAGATGCTTTACTTCAGGTTTACTGTATCCCTCTGTCCGCCTTATTGACGATGAAACACAGAAATTGCGTCGGAATTAAATACAAGTGGCACAATGCCGACTTAAGTACAAGAAGACTGACCCTTCTTATTGTCTAAGTTTTGAACCATTCCTGTGACACTAGTTATTGATTCAGATGCTTCACTTCAGGTTTACTGTATCCCTCTGACTTTCATATTGACGATGAAACACAGAAATTACATCGGAATTACATACAAGTGGCACAATGCCGACTTAGGTACAAGTAAACTGACCCTTCTTACTGTCTATGTTTTAACCATTCCTGTGACACTAGTTATAGATTCTGATGCTTCACTTCATGTTTACTGTATCCCTGTGACCTTCTTATTGACGATGAAACACAGAAATTGCATCGGAATTAAATATAAAAGGCACAATGCCGACTTCAGTACTAGAAGACTGACTCTCCCTACTGTCCATGTTTTGAACCATTCCTGTGACACTAGTTATAGATTCCCATGCTTCACTGCAGGTTTACTGTAACCCTCTGATCTTCTTATTGACGATGAAGCACAGAAATTGCATCGGAATTAAATACAAAAGGCACAATGCCGACTTAAGTACAAGAAAACTGACTCTTCTTACTGTCTATGTTTTGAACCATTCCTGTGACACTAGTTATAGATTTCGATGCTTCACTTCAGGTTTACTGTATCCCTCTTACCTTCATGTTGACAATGAAACACAGAAATTGCATCGGAATTATATACAAGTGGCACAATGCCGACTTAGGTACAAGTAAACTGACCCTTCTTACTGTCTATGTTTTAACCATTCCTGTGACACTAGTTATAGATTCCGATGCTTCACTTCAGGTTTACTGTAACCCTCTGATCTTCTTATTGACGATGAAACACAGAAATTGCATCGGAATTAAATACAAAAGGCTCAATGCCGACTCAAGTACAAGAAGACTGGCGCTTCTTACCATCTATGTTTTGAACCATTCCTGTGACACTACTTATAGATTCAGATGCTTCACTTCAAGTTTACTGTATACCTCCGACCTTCTTATTGACGATGAAACACAGATATTGCATCGGAATTAAATGCAAAAGGCACAATACCGACTCAAGTACAAGCAGACTGGCTCTTCTTACTGTCTATACTTTGAACCATTCTTGTGACACTAATTTTAGATTCCGATGCTTCACTTCAGGTTTACTGTATCCCTCTGACCTTCATATTGACGATGAAACACAGAAATTGCATCGGAATTAAATACAAAAGGCACAATGCCGACTTAAGTACAAGAAAACTGACGCTTCTTACTGTTTATGTTTTGAACCATTCCTGTGACACTAGTTATAGATTCCGATGCTTCACTTCAGGTTTACTGTATCCCTGTGACCTTCTTATTGATATTGAAACACAGAAATTGCATTGGAATTAAATACAAAAGGCACAATGCCGAATTCAGTACTAGAAGACTGACTCTTCCTACTGTCTATGTTCTGAACCATTCCTGTGACACTAGTTATAGATTCCGATGCTTCACTTCAGGTTTACTGTAACCCTCTGACCTTCTTATTGACGATGAAGCACAGAAATTGCATCGTAATTAAATACAAAAGGCACAATGCCGACTTCAGCACAAGAAAACTGACTCTTCTTACTGTCTATGTTTTGAACAATTCCTTTGACACTAGTTACAGATTCCGATGCTTCACTTCAGGGTTACTGTATCCCTCTGACCTTCTTATTGACGATGAAACACAGAAATTGCATCCTAATTAAATACAAAAATCACAACGCCGACTTAAGTACAAGAAGACTGGCTCTTCTTACCCTCTATGTTTTGAACCATTCCAGTGACACTAGTTATAGATTCAGATGCTTTACTTCAGTTTTACTGTATCCCTCCGACCTTCTTATTGACGATGAAACACAGAAATTGAATCGGAATTAAATACAAATGGCACAATGCCGACTCAAGTACAAGCAGACTGGCTCTTCTTACTGTCTATGTTTTGAACCATTCCTGTGGTACTAGTTATAGATTCCGATGCTTCACTTCAGGCATACTGTATCCCTCTGACCTTCATATTGACGATGAAAGACAGATATTGCATCGGAATTAAATACAACAGGCACAATGCCGACTTAAGTACAAGAAAACTCACGCTTCTTACTGTTTATGTTTTGAACCATTCCTGTGACGATCGTTATAGATTCCGATGCTTCACTACAGGTTTACTGTATCCCTGTGACCTTCTTATTGACGATGAAACGCAGAAATTGCATCGGAATTAAATACCAAAGGCACAATGCCGACTTCAGTACTTGAAGACTGACTCTTCCTACTGCCTATGTTTTGAACCATTCCTGTGACACTAAGTTATAGATTCCGATGCTTCGCTTCAGGTTTATTGTAACCCTCTGACCTTGTTATTGACGATGAAGCGCAGAAATTGCATCGGATTTAAATAGAGCAGGGCACAATGCCGACTTAAGTACAAGAAGACTGACTCTTCTTACTGTCTGTGTTTTGAAACATTCCTGTTACACTAGTTATAGATTTCGATGCTTCACTTCAGGTTTACTGTATCCCTCTGACCTTCTTATTAACGATGAAACACAGATATTGCATCGGGATTAAGTACAAAAGGGACAATGCCGACTTAAGTGCAAGTAAACTGACTCTCCTTACTATCTATGATTTGAACCATTCCTGTGAAACTAGTTATAGATTCCGATGCTTCACTTCAGTTTTACTGTATCCCTGTGACCTTCTTATTGATATTGAAACACAGAAATTGCATCGGAATTAAATACAAAAGGCACAATGCCGACTTCAGTACTAGAAGACTGACTCTACCTACTGTCTATGTTTTGAACCATTCCTGTGACACTAGTTATAGATTCCGATGCTTCACTTCAGGTTTACTGTATCCCTCTAACCTTCTTATTGACGATGAAACACAGAAATTGCATCGGAACTAAATACAAAAGGGACAATGCCGACTCAAGTACAAGCAGACTGGCTCTTCTTACTGTCTATGCTTTGAACCATTCCTGTGACACTAGTTATGGATTCCGATGCTTCACTTCAGATTTACTGTATCCCTCTCACCTTCATGTTGACGATGAAACACAGAAATTGCATCGGAATTATATACAAGTGGCACAATGCCTACTTAAGTACAAGGAGACTGACCCTTCTTACCGTCTATGTTTTAACGAGTCCTGTGACACTAGTTATAGATTTAGATGCTTCACTTCAGGTTTACTGTATCCCTCTGACCTCCTTATTGACGATGAAACACAGAAATTGCGTCGGAACTAAATACAAAAGGCACAATGCCGACTTAAGTACAAGTAAACTGACTCTCCTTACTATCTATGATTTGAACCATTCCTGTGAAACAAGTTATAGATTCCGATGCTTCACTTCAGGTTTACTGTATCCCTCTGACGTTCGTATTTACGGTTCACACAGATATTGCATCGGATTTAAATACAAGAGGCACAATGCCGACCTAAGTACAAATAGACTGACTCTTCTTACCCTGTATGTTTTGAACCATTCCTGTGACACTAGTTATAGATTCCGATGCTTCACTTCAGGTTTACTGTAACCCTCTGACCTTCGTATTGACGATGAAGCACAGAAATTGCATCTGAATTAAATACAAAAGGCACAATGCCGACTTCAGTACTAGAAGACTGACTCTTCCTACTGTCTATGTTTTGAACCATTCCTTTGACACTAGTTATAGATTCCGATGCTTCACTTCAGGTTTCCTGTAACCCTCTGACCTTCTTATTGACTATGAAGCACAGAAATTGCATCTGAATTAAATACAAAAGGCACAATGCCGACATAAGCACAAGAAAACTGACTCTTCTTACTGTCTATGTTTTGAACCATTCCTGTGACACTAGTTACAGATTCAGATGCTTCACTTCAGGTTTAGTGTATCCCTCTGTCCCCATTACTGACGATGAAACACAGAAATTGCATCGGAATTAAATACAAGAGGCACAATGCCGACTCAAGTACAAGAAGACTGGCTCTTCTTATTGTCCATGATTGGAACCATTCCTGTGACACTAGTTATAGATTCCGATGCTTCACTGCAGGATTACAGTGTCCCTGTGACCTTCTTATTGACGATGAAACACAGAAATTGCATCGGAATTAAATGCAAAATGCACAATGCCGACATAAGTACTAGAAGGCTGACTCTTCCTACTGTCTATGATTTGAACCATTCCTGTGACACTAGTTATAGATTCCGATGCTTCACTTCAGGTTTACTGTATCCCTCTGACCTTCTTACTGACGATGAAACACAGAAATTGCATCGGAATTAAATACAAAAGGCTCAATGCCGACTCAAGTACAAACAGACTGGCTCTTCTTACTGTCTTTGTTTTGAACCATTCCTGTGACACTAGTTATAGATTCAGATGCTTCACTTTAGGTTTGCTGTATCCCTCTGACCTTATTGACGATGAAACACAGAAATTGCATCGGAATTAAATACAAAAGGCACAATGCCGACTTAAGTACAAGAAGACTGACACTTCTTACTGTCTGTGTTTAGAAACATTCCTGTTACACTAGTTATAGATTTCGATGCTTCACTTCAGGTTTACTGTATCCCTCTGACCTTCTTATTGACGATGAAACACAGATTTTGCATCGGGATTAAATACAAAAGGCACAATGCCGACTTAAGTACAAGTAAACTGACTCCCCTTACTATCTATGATTTGAACCATTCCTGTGAAACTAGTTATAGATTCCGATGCTTCACTTCAGGTTTACTGTATCCCTGTGACCTTCGTATTGATATTGAAACACAGAAATTGCATCGGAATTAAATACAAAAGGCACAATGCCGACTTCAGTACTAGAAGACTGACTCTACCTACTGTCTATGTTTTGAACCATTCCTGTGACACTAGTTATAGATTCCGATGCTTCACTTCAGGTTTACTGTATCCCTCTAACCTTCTTATTGACGATGAAACACAGAAATTGCATCGGAACTAAATACAAAAGGCACAATGCCGACTCAAGTACAAGCAGACTGGCTCTTCTTACTGTCTATGCTTTGAACCATTCCTGTGACACTAGTTATTGATTCCGATGCTTCACTTCAGATTTACTGTATCCCTCTCACCTTCATGTTGACGATGAAACACAGAAATTGCATCGGAATTATATACAAGTGGCACAATGCCTACTTAAGTACAAGGAGACTGACCCTTCTTACCGTCTATGTTTTAACGAGTCCTGTGACACTAGTTATAGATTTAGATGCTTCACTTCAGGTTTACTGTATCCCTCTGACCTCCTTATTGACGATGAAACACAGAAATTGCATCGGAACTAAATACAAAAGGCACAATGCCGACTTAAGTACAAGTAAACTGACTCTCCTTACTATCTATGATTTGAACCATTCCTGTGAAACTAGTTATAGATTCCGATGCTTCACTTCAGGTTTACTGTATCCCTCTGACGTTTGTATTGACGATGACACACAGATATTGCATCGGATATAAATACAAAAGGCACAATGCCGACCTAAGTACAAAAAGACTGACTCTTCTTACCCTGTATGTTTTGAACCATTCCTGTGACACTAGTTATAGATTCCGATGCTTCACTTCAGGTTTTCTGTAACCCTCTGACCTTCGTATTGACGATGAAGCACAGAAATTGCATCGGAATTAAATACAAAAGGCACAATGCCGACTTAAGTACAAGAAAACTGACTCTTCTTACTGTCTATGTTTTGAACCTTTCCTGTGACACTAGTTATAGATTCCGATGCTTCACTTCAGGTGTACTGTATCCCTCTGACCTTCTTATTGACGATGAAACACAGAAATTGCATCGGAATTAAATACAAAATGCTCAATGCCGACTCAAGTACAAGAAGACTGGCTCTTCTTACCGTCTATGTTTTGAACCATTCCTGTGACACTAGTTATAGATTCAGATGCTTCACTTCGGGTTTACTATATCCCTCCGACCTTCTTATTGACGATGATACACAGATATTGCATCGGAATTAAATGCAAAAGGCACAATGCCGACTCAAGTACAAGCAGACTGGCTCTTCTTACTGTCTATATTTTGAACCATTCTTGTGACACTAATTATAGATTCCGATGCTTCACTTCAGGTTTAGTGTAACCCTCTGACCTTCATATTGACGATGAAACACAGAAATTACATCGGAATTAAATACAAAAGGCACAATGCCGACTTAAGTACAAGAAAACTGACGCTTCTTACTGTTTATGCTTTGAACCATTCCTGTGACACTAGTTATAGATTCCGATGCTTCACTTCAGGTTTACTGTATCCCTGTGACCTTGGTATTGATATTGAAACACAGAAATTGCATCGGAATAAAATACAAAAGGCACAATGCCGAATTCAGTACTAGAAGACTGACTCTTCCTACTGTCTATGTTTTGAACCATTACTGTGACACTAGTTATAGATTCCGATGCTTCACTTCAGGTTTACTGTAACCCTCTGACCTTCTTATTGACGATGAAGCGCAGAAATTGCATCGTAATTAAATACAAAAGGCACAATGCTGACTTAAGTACAACAAAACTGACTCTTCTTACTGTCTATGTTTTGAACCATTCCTGTGACACTAGTTTTAGATTCAGATGCTTTACTACAGGTTTACTGTATCCCTCTGTCCGCCTTATTGACGATGAAACACAGATATTCCATCGGAATTAAATACAAGAGGCACAATGCCGACTCAAGTACAAGAAGACTGGCTCTTCTTATTGTACATGTTTTGAACCATTCCTGTGACATCAGTTATAGATTCCGATGCTTCACTTCAGGATTAATGTATCCCTCTGACCTTCTTATTGACGATGAAACACAGAAATTGCATCCTAATTAAATACAAAAGGCACAATGCCGACTTAAGTACAAGAAGACTGGCTCTTCTTACCGTCTATGTTTTGAACCATTCCAGTGACACTAGTTATAGATTCAGATGCTTTACTTCAGGTTTACTGTATCCCTCCGACCTTCTTATTGACGATGAAACACAGAAATAGAATCGGAATTAAATACAAAAGGCACAAAGCCGACTTAAGTACAAGAAAACTCACGCTTCTTACTGTTTATGTTTTGAACCATTCCTGTGACACTTGTTATAGATTCCGATGCTTCACTACAGGTTTACTGTATCCCTGTGACCTTCTTATTGACGATGAAACACAGAAATTGCATCGGAATTAAATACCAAATTCACAATGCCGACTTCAGTACTTGAAGACTGACTCTTCCCACTATCTATGTTTTGAACCATTCCTGTGACACTAAGTTATAGATTCCGATGCTTCGCTTCAGGTTTACAGTAACCCTCTGACCTTCTTATTGACGATGAAGCGCAGAAATTGCATCGGAATTAAATACAAAAGGCACAATGCCGACTTAAGTACAAGAAAAGTGACTCTTCTTACTGTCTACGTTTTGAACCTTTCCTGTGACACTAGTTATAGATTCAGATGCTCCACTTCAGGTTTACTGTATCCGTCTGTCCGCCTTATTGACGATGAAACACAGAAATTGCATCGGAATTAAATACAAGAGGCACAATGCCGACTCAAGTACAAGAAGACTGGCTCTTCTTTTTGTCCATGTTTTGAACCATTCCTGTGACACTAGTTATAGATTCCGATGCTTCACTTCAGGATTACTGTATCCCTCTGACCTTCATATTGACGATAAAACACAGATATTGCATCGGAATTAAATACAAAAGGCACAATGCCGACTTAAGTACAAGAAAACTGACGCTTGTTACTGTTTATGTTTTGAACCATTCCTGTGACACTAGTTATAGATTCCGATGCTTCACTCATGTTTACTGTATCCCTGTGACCTTCTTATTGACTATGAAACACAGAAATTGCATCGGAATTAAATACAAAAGGCGCAATGCCGACTTCAGTACTAAAAGACTGGCTCTTCCTACTGTCTATGTTTTGAACCATTCCTGTGACACTAGTTATAGATTCCGATGCTTCACTTCAGGTTTACTGTATCCCTCTCACCTTCATGTTGACGATGAAACACAGAAATTGCATCGGAATTATATACAAGTGGCAGAATGCCGACTTAAGTACAAGTAAACTGACCCTTCTTACTGTCTATGTTTTGAACCATTCCTGTGACACTAGTTATAGATTCCGATGCTTCACATCAGGTTTACTGTATCCCTCCGACCCTCTTATTGACGATGAAACACAGAAATTGCATCGGAATTAAATACAAAAGGCTCAATGCCGACTCAAGTACAAGAAGACTGGCTCTTCTTACTGCCTATGTTTGAACCATTCCTGTGACACTAGTTATAGATTCCGATGCTTCACTTCAGGTTTACTGTTTCCCTCCGATCTTCTTATTGACGATGAAACACAGATATTGCATCGGAATTAAATTTAAAAGGCACTTTGCCGACTGAAGTACAAGAAGACTGACCTTTCCTACTGTCTATGTTTTGAACCATTCCTGTGACACTGATTATAGATTCCGATTCTTCACTTCAGGTTTACTGTATCCCTCTGACCCTCTTATTGACGATGAAACACAGAAATTGCATCGGAATTTAATACAAAAGGCTCAATGCCAACTCAAGTACAAGAAGACTGGCTCTTCTTACTGTCTATGTTTGAACCATTCCTGTGACACTAGTTATAGATTCCGATGCTTCACTTCAGGTTTACTGTGTCCCTCTAATCATCTTATTGACGATGAAACACAGATATGGCATCGCAATTAAATACAAAAGGCACATTGCCGACTTAAGTACAAGAAGACTGACCTTTCTTACTGTCTATGTTTTGAACCATTCCTGTGACACTAGTTATAGATTCCGATGCTTCACTTCGTGTTTACTGTATACCTCTGACCTTCTTATTGACGATGAAACAGAGATATTGCATCGGAATTAAATACAAAAGGCACAATTCCGACTTAAGTACAAGAAAACTGACGCTTGTTACTGTTAATGTTTTGAACCATTCCTGTGACACTAGTTATATATTCAGATGCTTCACTTCAGGTTTACTGTAACCCTCTGACCTTCGCATTGACGATGAAGCAAAAGGCACAATGCCGACTTAAGTACAGGAAAACTGACTCTTCTTACTGTCTATGTTTTGAACCATTCCTGTGACACTAGTTATAGATTCAGATGCTTCACTTCAGGTTTACTGTATCCCTCTGTCCGCCTTATTGGCGATGAAACACAGAAATTGCATCGGTATTAAATACAAGAGGCACAATGCTGACTCAAGTACAAGAAGACTGGTTCTTCTTATTGCCCATGCTTTGAACCATTCCTGTGACACTAGTTATAGATTCCGATGCTTCACTTCAGGATTACTGTATCCCTCTGACCTTCTTATTGACGATGAAACACAGACATTGCATCGGAATGAAAAACAAAAGGCACAATGAAGACTTAAGTACTAGAAGACTGTCTCTTCCTACTGTCTATGTTTTGAACCATTCCTGTGACACTAGTTATAGATTCCGATGCTTCACTTCAGGTTTACTGTATCCCTCTGACCTTCTTATTGACGATGAAACACAGAAATTGCATTGGAATTAAATACAAGAGGCTCAATGCCGACTCAAGTACAAGAAGACTGGCTCTTCTTACCGTCTATGATTTGAACCATTCCTGTGACAGTAGTTATAGATTCAAATGCTTCACTTCAGGTTTAGTGTATCCCTCCAACCTTCTTATTTACGATGAAACACAGAAATTGCATCGGAATTAAATACAAAAGGAACAATGCCGACTCAAGTACAAGCAGACTGGCTCTTCTTACTGCCTATGTTTTGAACCATTCCTGTGACACTACTTATAGATTCCGATGCTTCACTTCAGGTTTACTGTATCAGTCCGACCTTCATATTGGCGATGAAACACAGAAATTGCATCGGAATTAAATACAAAAGGGACAATGCCGAATTAAGTACAAGAAAACTGACGCTTGTTACTGTTTATGTTTTGAACCATTCCTGTGACACTAGTTATAGGTTCCGATGCTTCACTTCATGTTTACTGTATCCCTGTGAACTTCTTATTGACGATGAAACACAGAAATTGCATCGGAATTAAATACAAAAGGCACAATGCCGACTTCAGTACTAGAAGACCGACTCTTCCTACTGTCTATGTTTTGAACCACTCCTGTGCCATTAGTTATAGATTCCGATGCTTCACTTCAGGTTTTCTGTAACCCTCTGACCTTCTTATTGACGATGAAGTACAGAAATTGCATCGGAATTAAATACAAAAGGCACAATGCCGACTTAAGTACAAGAAAACTGACTCTTCTTACTGTCTATGTGTTGAACCATTCCTGTGACACTCGTTATAGATTCCGATGCTTCACTTCAGGATTACTGTATCCCTCTGACCTTCTTATTGACGATGAAACACAGAAATTGCATCGGAGTTAAATACAAACGGCACAATGCCGACTTAAGTACTAGACGACTGACTCTTCCTACTGTCTATGTTTTGAACCATTCCTGTGACACTAGTTATAGATTCCGATGCTTCACTTCAGGTTTACTGTATCCCTCTGACCTTCTTATTCACGATGAAACACAGAAATTGCATCGGAATTAAATAAAAAAGCTCAATGCCGACTCAAGTACAAGAAGACTGGCACTTCTTACCGTCTATGTTTTGAACCATTCCTGTGACACTAGTTATAGATTCAGATGCTTCACTTTAGGTTTACTGTATCCCATCGACCTTCTTATTGACGATGAAACACAGAAATTGCATCGGAATTAAATACAAAAGGCACAATGCTGACTCAAGTACAAGCAGACTGGCTCTTCTTACTGTCTATGTTTTGAACCATTCCTGTGACACTAGTTATAGATTCCGATGCTTCACTTCAGGTTTACTGTATCCCTCTGACCTTCATATTGACGATGAAACACAGATATTGCATCGGAATTAAATACAAAAGGCACAATGCCGACTTAAGTACAAGAAAACTGACGCTTGTTACTGTTTATGTTTTGAACCATTCCTGTGACACTAGTTACAGATTCCGATGCTTCACTTCATGTTTAGTGTATCCCTGTGACTCTCTTATTGACGATGAAACACAGAAATTGCATCGGAATTAAATACAAAAGGCGCAATGCCGACTTCAGTACTAGAACACTGACTCTTCCTACTGTCTATGTTTTGAACCATTCCTGAGACACTAGTTATAGATTCCGATGCTTCACTTCAGGTTTACTGTATCCCTCTCACCTTCGTGTTGACGATGAAACACAGAAATTGCATCGGAATTATATACAAGTGGCAGAATGCCGACTTAAGTACAAGTAAACTGACCCTTCTTACCGTCTACGTTTTAACCATTCCTGTGACACTAGTTACAGATTCCGATGCTTCACTTCTGGTTTACTGTATCCCACTGACCGTCTTATTGACGATGTAACACCGAAATTGAATCGGAATTAAATACAAAAGGCGCAATGCCCACTTAAGTACAAGAAAACTGACTCTTCTTACTGTCTATGTTTTGAAATACTCCTGTGACACTAGTTATAGATTCCGATGCCTCACTTCAGGTTTACTGTATCCCTCTGACCTTCTCATTGACGATGAAACACAGAAATTTCATCGGCATGAAATACAAATGGCACAATGCCGACTTAAGTACAAGAAGACTGATTCTTCGTACTGTCTATGTTGTGAAACATTCCTGTTACACTAGTTATAGATTTCGATGCTTCACTTCAGGTTTACTGTATCCCTCTGACCTTCTTACTGACGATGAAACACAGATATTGCATCGGGATTAAATACAAAAGGCACAATGCCGGCCTAAGTACAAGTAAACTGACTCTCCTCACTGTCTATGTTTTGAACCATTCCTGTGATACTAGTTATAGATTCCGATACTTCACTTGAGGTTTACTGTATCCCTCTGACCTTCTTATTGACAATGAAACACAGAAATTGCATCGGAATTAAATACAAAAGGCACAATGCCGACTTAAGTATAAGAAAACTGACTCTTCTTACTGTCTATGTTTTGAACCATTCCTGTGACACTAGTTATAGATTCCGATGCTTCACTTCAGGTTTACTGTATCCCACTGACCATCTTATTGACGATGAAACCTAGAAATTGAATCGGAATAAAATACAAAAGGCACAATGCCGACTTAAGTACAAGAAAACTGACGCTTCTTACTGTTTAAGCTTTGAACCATTCCTGTGACACTAGTTATAGATTCCGATGCTTCACTTCAGGTTTACTGTATCCCTGTGACCTTCATATTGACGATGAAACGCAGAAATTGCATCGGAATTAAATACAAAAATCACAATGACGACTTAAGTACTAGAAAACTGACTCTTCCTACTGTCTATGTTTTGAACCGTTCCTGTGACACTAGTCATAGATTTTGATGCTTTACATCAGGTTGACTGTATGCCTCTGACCCTCTTATTGACGATGAAACACAGAAATTGCATCGTAATTAAATACAAAAGGCACAATGCCGACTTAAGTACAAGAAAACAGACTCTTCTTACTGTCTATGTTTTGAACCATTCCTGTGACACTAGTTATAGTTCATATTCTTCACTTCAGGTTTACTGTATCCCTCTGTCCGCCTTATTGACCATAAAACACAGAAATTGCATCGGAATTAAATACAAGAGGCACAATGCCGACTCAAGTACAAGAAGACTGGCTCTTCTTATTGTCCATGTTTTGAACCATTCCTGTGACACTAGTTATAGATTCCGATGCTTCACTTCAGGATTACTGTATCCCTCTGACCTTCTTATTGACGATGAAACACAGAAATTGCATCGGAATTAAATACAAAAGGCACATTGCCGACTTAAGTACTAGAAGACTGACTCATCCTACTGTCTATGTTTTGAACCATTCCTTTGACACTAGTTATGGATTCCGATGCTTCACTTCACGTTTACTGTATCCCTCTGACCTTCTTATTGACGATGAAACACAGAAATTGCATCGGAATTAAATTCAAAAGGCTCAATGCCGACTCAAGTACAAGAAGACTGGCTCTTCTTACCGTCTATGTTTTGAACCATTCCTGTGACACTAGTTATAGATTCCGATGCTTCACTTCAGGCTTACTGTATCCCTCCGACCTTCTCATTGACGATGAAACACAGAAATTGCATCGGAATTAAATACAAAAGGCACAATGCCGACTGAAGTACAGGCAGACTGGCTCTTCTTACTGTCTACGTTTTGAACCATTCCTGTGACACTAGTTATGGATTCCGATGCTTCACTTCAGGTTTACTGTATCCCTCTGACCTTCATATTGACGATGAAACACAGAAATTACACCGGAATTATATACAAGTGGCACAATGCCGACTTAAGTACAAGAAGACTGACCCTTCTTACTGTCTAAGTTTTGAACCATTCCTGTGACACTAGTTATTGATTCAGATGCTTCACTTCATGTTTACTGTATCCCTGTGACCTTCGTATTGACGATGAAACACAGAAATTGCATCGGAATTAAATACAAAAGGCACAATGCCGACTTCAGTACTAGAAGACTGACTCTTCCTACTGTCTATGTTTTGAACCATTCCTGTGACACTAGTTATAGATTCCGATGCTTCACTTCAGGTTTACTGTAACCCTATGACCTTCTTATTGACGATGAAGCACAGAAAATGCATCGGAATTAAATACAAAAGGCACAATGCCCACTTAAGTACAAGAAAACTGACTCTTCTTACTGTCTATGTTATGAAATATTCCTGTGACACTAGTTATAGATTCCGATGCCTCACTTCAAGTTTACTGTATCCCTCTGACCTTCTTATTGACGATGAAACACAGAAATTTCATCGGCATGAAATACAAATGGCACAATGCCGACTAATGTACAAGAGGACTGACTCTTCGTACTGTCTATGTTGTGAAACATTCCTGTTACACTAGTTATAGATTTCGATGCTTCACTTCAGATTACTGTATCCCTCTGACCTTCTTACTGACGATGAAACACAGATATTGCATCAGGATTAAATACAAAAGGCACAATGCCGACTTAAGTACAAAAAACTGACTCTCCTCACTATCTATGATTTGAACCATTCCTGTGAATCTAGTTATAGATTCCGATGCTTCACTTCAGGTTTACTGTATCCCTCTGACGTTCGTATTGACGATGACACACAGAAATTACATCGGAATTAAATACAAAAGGCACAATGCCGACTTAAGTACAAGAAAACTGACTCTTCTTACTGTCTATGTTTTGAACCATTCCTGTGACACTAGTTATAGATTCAGATGCTTCACTCCAGGTTTACTGTATCCCTCTGTCCGCCTTATTGACGATGAAACATAGAAATTGCATCGGAATTAAATACAAGAGGCACAATGCCGACTCAAGTACAACAAGACTGGCGCTTCTTATTGTCCATGTTTTGAACCATTCCTGTGACACTACTTATAGATTCCGATGCTTCACTTCAGGATTACTGTATCCCTCTGACCTTCTTATTGACGATGAAACACAGAAATTGCATCGGAATTAAATACAAAAGGCACAATGCCGACTTAAGTACTAGAAGACTGACTCTTCCTAATGTCTATCTTTGAACCATTCCTGTGATACTAGTTATAGATTCCGATGCTTCACTTCAGGTTTACTGTATCCCTCTGACCGTCTTATTGACGATGTAACACCGAAATTGAATCGGAATTAAATACAAAAGGCACAATGCCAACTTAAGTACAAGAAAACTGACTCTTCTTACTGTCTATGTTTTGAACCATTCCTGTGACACTAGTTATAGATTCAGATGCTTCACTTCAGGTTTAGTGTATCCCTCCGACCTTCTTATTGACGATAAATCACAGAAATTGCATCGGAATTAAATGCAAAAGGCACAATGCCGGCTCAAGTACAAGCAGACTGGCTCTTCTTACTGTCTATGTTTTGAAACATCCCTGTGACACTACTTATAGATTCCGATGCTTCACTTCAGGTTTACTGTAACCCTCTGATCTCCTTATTGACGATGAAGCACAGAAATTGCATCGGAATTAAATAGAAAAGGCACAATGCCGACTTAAGTACAAGAAACCTGACTTTTCTTACTGTCTATGTTTTTAACCATTCCTGTGACACTAGTTACAGATTCAGATGCTTTACTTCAGGTTTACTGTATCCCTCTGTCCGCCTTATTGACGATGAAACACAGAAATTGCGTCGGAATTAAATACAAGTGGCACAATGCCGACTTAAGTACAAGAAGACTGACCCTTCTTATTGTCTAAGTTTTGAACCATTCCTGTGACACTAGTTATTGATTCAGATGCTTCACTTCAGGTTTACTGTATCCCTCTGACTTTCATATTGACGATGAAACACAGAAATTACATCGGAATTACATACAAGTGGCACAATGCCGACTTAAGTACAAGAAGACTGACCCTTCTTATTGTCTAAGTTTTGAACCATTCCTGTGACACTAGTTATTGATTCAGATGCTTCACTTCATGTTTACTGTATCCCTGTGACCTTCTTATTGACGATGAAACACAGAAATTGCATCGGAATTAAGTATAAAAGGCACAATGCCGACTTCAGTACTAGAAGACTGACTCTCCCTACTGTCCATGTTTTGAACCATTCCTGTGACACTAGTTATAGATTCCGATGCTTCACTTCAGGTTTACTGTAACCCTCTGATCTTCTTATTGACGATGAAGCACAGAAATTGCATCGGAATTAAATACAAAAGGCACAATGCCGACTTAAGTACAAGAAAACTGACTCTTCTTACTGTCTATGTTTTGAACCATTCCTGTGACACTAGTTATAGATTTCGATGCTTCACTTCAGGTTTACTGTATCCCTCTTACCTTCGTGTTGACGATGAAACACAGAAATTGCATCGGAATTATATACAAGTGGCACAATGCCGACTTAGGTACAAGTAAACTGACCCTTCTTACTGTCTATGTTTTAACCATTCCTGTGACACTAGTTATAGATTCCGGTGCTTCACTTCAGGTTTACTGTATCCCTCTGACCGTCTTATTGACGATGTAACACCGAAATTGAATCGGAATTAAATACAAAAGGCACAATGCCAACTTAAGTACAAGAAAACTGACTCTTCTTACTGTCTATGTTATGAAATATTCCTGTGGCACTAGTTATAGATTCCGATGCCTCACTTCAAGTTTACTGTATCCCTCTGACCTTCTTATTGTCGATGAAACACAGAAATTTCATCGGCATGAAATACAAATGGCACAATGCCGACTTAAGTACAAGAACACTGACTCTCCTCACTATCTATGATTTGAACCATTCCTGTGAATCTAGTTATAGATTCCGATGCTTCACTTCAGGTTTACTGTATCCCTCTGACGTTGGTATTGGCGATGACACACAGAAATTACATCGGAATTAAATACAAAAGGCACAATGCCGACTTAAGTACCAGAAAACTGACTCTTCTTACTGTCTATGTTTTGAACCATTCCTGTGACACTAGTTATAGATTCAGATGCTTCACTTCAGGTTTACTGTATCCCTCTGTCCGCCTTATTGACGATGAAACATAGAAATTGCATCGGAATTAAATACAAGAGGCACAATGCCGACTCAAGTACAACAAGACTGGCGCTTCTTATTGTCCATGTTTTGAACCATTCCTGTGACACTAGTTATAGATTCCGATGCTTCACTTCAGGATTACTGTATCCCTCTGACCTACTTATTGACGATGAAACACAGAAATTGCATCGGAATTAAATACAAAAGGCACAATGCCGACTTAAGTACAAGAAGACTGACTCTTCTTAATGTCTATGTTTTGAACCATTCCTGTGATACTAGTTATAGATTCCGATGCTTCACTTCAGGTTTACTGTATCCCTCTGACCGTCTTATTGACGATGAAACACAGAAATTGCATCGGAATAAAATACAAAAGGCACAATGCCGACTTAAGTAAAAGTAAACTGACTCTCCTTACTAACTATGTTTTGAACCATTCCTGTGAAACTAGTTATAGATTCCGATGCTTCGCTTCTGGTTTACTGTATCCCTCTGACGTTCATATTGACGATGACACACAGAAATTACATCGGAATTAAATACAAAAGGCACAATGCCGACTTAAGTACAAGAAAACTGACTCTTCTTACTGTCTATGCTTTTAGCCATTCCTGTGACACTACTTATAGATTCCGGTGCTTCACTTCAGGTTTGCTGTATCCCTCTGACCTTCTTATTGACGATGAAACACAGAAATTGCATCGGAATTAAATACAAAAGGCTCAATATTGACTCAAGTACAAGAAGACTGACTCTTCTTACCGGCTATGTTTTGAACCATTCCTGTGACACTAGTTATAGATTCAGATGCTCCACTTCAGGTTTAGTGTTTCCCTCCGACCTTCATATTGACGATAAATCACAGAAATTGCATCGGAATTAAATACAAAAGGCACAATGCAGACTCAAGTACAAGCAGACTGGCTCTTCTTACTGTCTATGTTTTGAAACATCCCTGTGACACTACTTATAGATTCCGATGCTTCACTTCAGGTTTACTGTAACCCTCTGATCTTCTTATTGACGATGAAGCACAGAAATTGCATCGGAATCAAATAGAAAAGGCACAATGCCGACTTAAGTACAAGAAACCTGACTTTTCTTACTGTCTATATTTTGAACCATTCCTGTGACACTAGTTATAGATTCAGATGCTTCACTTCAGGTTTACTGTATCCCTCTGTCCGCCTTATTGACGATGAAACACAGAAATTGCGCCGGAATTAAATACAAGTGGCACAATGCCGACTTAAGTACAAGAAGACTGACCCTTCTTATTGTCTAAGTTTTGAACCATTCCTGTGACACTAGTTATTGATACAGATGCTTCACTTCAGGTTTACTGTATCCCTCTGACTTTCATATTGACGATGAAACACAGAAATTACATCGGAATTACATACAAGTGGCACAATGCCGACTTAAGTACAAGAAGACTGACCCTTCTTGTTGTCTAAGTTTTGAACCATTCCTGTGACACTAGTTATTGATTCAGATGCTTCACTTCATGTTTACTGTATCCCTGTGACCTTCTTATTGACGATGAAACACAGAAATTGCATCGGAATTAAATATAAAAGGCAAAATGTCGACTTCAGTACTAGAAGACTGACTCTCCCTACTGTCTATGTTTTGAACCATTCCTGTGACACTAGTTATAGATTCCGATGCTTCACTTCAGGTTTACTGTAACCCTCTGATCTTCTTATTGACGATGAAGCGCAGAAATTGCATCGGAATTAAATACAAAAGGCACAATGCCGACTTAAGTACAAGAAAACTGACTCTTCTAACTGTCTATGTTTTGAACCATTCCTGTGACACTAGTTATAGATTTCGATGCTTCACTTCAGGTTTACTGTATCCCTCTTACCTTCATGTTGACGATGAAACACAGAAATTGCATCGGAATTATATACAAGTGGCACAATGCCGACTTAAGTACAAGTAAACTGACCCTTCTTACTGTCTATGTTTTAACCATTCCTGTGACACTAGTTATAGATTCCGATGCTTCACTTCAGGATAACTGTATCCCTCTGACCGTCTTATTGACGATGTAACACCGAAATTGAATCGGAATTAAATACAAAAGGCACAGTGGCCACTTAAGTACAAGAAAACTGACTCTTCTTGCTGTCTATGTTATGAAATATTCCTGTGGCACTAGTTATAGATTCCGATGCCTCACTTCAAGTTTACTGTATCCCTCTGACCTTCTTATTGACGATGAAACACAGAAATTTCATCGGCATGAAATACAAATGGCACAATGCCGACTTAAGTACAAGAACACTGACTCTTCGTACTGTCTATGTTGTGAAACATTCCTGTTACACTAGTTATAGATTTCGATGCTTCACTTCAGATTACTGTATCCCTCTGACCTTCTTACTGACGATGAAACACAGATATTGCATCGGGATTAAATACAAAAGGCACATTGCCGACTTAAGTACAAAAAACTGACTCTCCTCACTATCTATGATTTGAACCATTCCTGTGAATCTAGTTATAGATTCCCATGCTTCACTTCAGGTTTACTGTATCCCTCTGACGTTCGTATTGGCGATGACACACAGAAATTACATCGGAATTAAATACAAAAGGCACAATGCCGACTTAAGTACAAGAAAACTGACTCTTCTTACTGTCTATGTTTTGAACCATTCCTGTGACACTAGTTATAGATTCAGATGCTTCACTCCAGGTTTACTGTATCCCTCTGTCCGCCTTATTGACGATGAAACATAGAAATTGCATCGGAATTAAATACAAGAGGCACAATGCCGACTCAAGTACAACACGACTGGCGCTTCTTATTGTCCATGTTTTGAACCATTCCTGTGACACTAGTTATAGATTCCGATGCTTCACTTCAGGATTACTGTATCGCTCTGACCTACTTGTTGACGATGAAACACAGAAATTGCATCGGAATTAAATACAAAACGCACAATGCCGACTTAAGTACTAGAAGACTGACTCTTCTTAATGTCTATGTTTTGAACCATTCCTGTGAAACTAGTTATAGATTCCGATGCTTTGCTTCTGGTTTACTGTATCCCTCTGACGTTCATATTGACGATGACACACAGAAATTACATCGGAATTAAATACAAAAGGCACAATGCCGACTTAAGTACAAGAATACTGACTCTTCTTACTGTCTATGCTTTTAGCCATTCCTGTGACACTAGTTATAGATTCCGGTGCTTCACTTCAGGTTTGCTGTATCCCTCTGACCTTCTTATTGACGATGAAACACAGAAATTGCATCGGAATTAAATACAAATGGCACAATGCCGACTTAAGTACAAGAAAACTGACTCTTCTTACTGTCTATGTTTTGAACCATTCCTGTGACACTAGTTATAGATTCAGATGCTTCACTCCAGGTTTACTGTATCCCTCTGTCCGCCTTATTGACGATGAAACATAGAAATTGCATCGGAATTAAATACAAGAGGCACAATGCCGACTCAAGTACAACAAGACTGGCGCTTCTTATTGTCCATGTTTTGAACCATTCCTGTGACACTAGTTATAGATTCCGATGCTTCACTTCAGGATTACTGTATCGCTCTGACCTACTTATTGACGATGAAACACAGAAATTGCATCGGAATTAAATACAAAACGCACAATGCCGACTTAAGTACTAGAAGACTGACTCTTCTTAATGTCTATGTTTTGAACCATTCCTGTGATACTAGTTATAGATTCCGATGCTTCACTTCAGGTTTACTGTATCCCTCTGACCGTCTTATTGACGATGAAACACAGAAATTGCATCGGAATAAAATACAAAAGGCACAATGCCGACTTAAGTAAAAGTAAACTGACTCTCCTTACTAACTATGTTTTGAACCATTCCTGTGAAACTAGTTATAGATTCCGATGCTTTGCTTCTGGTTTACTGTATCCCTCTGACGTTCATATTGACGATCACACACAGAAATTACATCGGAATTAAATACAAAAGGCACAATGCCGACTTAAGTACAAGAAAACTGACTCTTCTTACTGTCTATGCTTTTAGCCATTCCTGTGACACTAGTTATAGATTCCGGTGCTTCACTTCAGGTTTGCTGTATCCCTCTGACCTTCTTACTGACGATGAAACACAGAAATTGCATCGGAATTAAATACAAATGGCACAATGCCGACTTAAGTACAAGAAAACTGACTCTTCTTACTGTCTATGCTTTTAGCCATTCCTGTGACACTAGTTATAGATTCCGGTGCTTCACTTCAGGTTTGCTGTATCCCTCTGACCTTCTTATTGACGATGAAACACAGAAATTGCATCGGATTTAAATACAAAAGGCACAATGCCGACTTAAGTACAAAATGACTGACTCTTCTTACCCTGTATGTTTTGAACCATTCCTGTGACACTAGTTATAGATTCCGATGCTTCACTTCAGGTTTACTATAATCCTCTGACCTTCGTATTGACGATGAAGCACAGAAATTACATCGGAATTAAATACAAAAGGCACAATGCCGACTTAAGTACAAGAAGACTGACCCTTCTTATTGTCTAAGTTTTGAGCCATTCCTGTGACACTAGTTATTGATTCAGATGCTTCACTTCATGTTTACTGTATCCCTGTGACCTTCGTATTGACGATGAAACTCAGAAATTGCATCAGAATTAAATACAAAAGGCACAATGCCGACTTCAGTACTAGAAGACTGACTCTTCCCACTGTCTATGTTTTGAACCATTCCTGTGACACTAGTTATAGATTCCGATGCTTCACTTCAGGTTTACTGTAACCCTCTGACCTTCTTATTGACGATGAAGCACAGAAAATGCATCGGAATTAAATACAAAAGGCACAATGCCCACTTAAGTACAAGAAAACTGACTCTTCTTACTGTCTATGTTATGAAATATTCCTGTGACACTAGTTATGGATTCCGATGCCTCACTTCAAGTTTACTGTATCCCTCTGACCTTCTTATTGACGATGAAACACAGAAATTTCATCGGCATGAAATACAAATGGCACAATGCCGACTTAAGTACAAGAGGACTCACTCTTCGTACTGTCTATGTTGTGAAACATTCCTGTTACACTAGTTATAGATTTCGATGCTTCACTTCAGATTACTGTATCCCTCTGACCTTCTTACTGACGATGAAACACAGATATTGCATCGGGATTAAATACAAAAGGCACAATGCCGACTTATGTACAAAAAACTGACTCTCCTCCCTCTCTATGATGTGAACCATTCCTGTGAATCTAGTTATAGATTCCGATGCTTCACTTCAGGTTTACTGTATCCCTCTGACGTTCGTATTGACGATGACACACAGAAGTTACATCGGAATTAAATACAAAAGGCACAATGCCGACTTAAGTACAAGAAAACTGACTCTTCTTACTGTCTACGTTTTGAACCATTCCTGTGACACTAGTTATAGATTCAGATGCTTCACTTCAGGTTTACTGTATCCCTCTGTCCGCCTTATTGACGATGAGACATAGAAATTGCATCGGAATTAAATACAAGAGGCACAATGCCGACTCAAGTACAACAAGACTGGCGCTTCTTATTGTCCATGTTTTGAACCATTCCTGTGACACTAGTTATAGATTCCGATGCTTCACTTCAGGATTACTGTATCCCTCTGACCTTCTTATTGACGATGAAACACAGAAATTGCATCGGAATTAAATACAAAAGGCACAATGCCGACTTAAGTACTAGAAGACTGACTTTTCTTACTGTCTATGTTTTGAACCACTCCTGTGACACTAGTTATAGATTCAGATGCTTCACTTCAGGTTTACTGTATCCCTCTGTCCGCCTTATTGACGATGAAGCACAGAAATTGCATCAGAATTAAATAGAAAAGGCACAATGCCGACTTAAGTACAAGAAAACTGACCCTTCTTATTGTCTAAGTTTTGAACCATTCCTGTGACACTAGTTATTGATTCAGATGCTTCACTTCATGTTTACTGTATCAATGTGACCTTCTCATTGACGATGAAACACAGAAATTGCATCGGAATTAAATACAAAAGGCACAATGAAGTCTTCAGTACTAGAAGACTGACTCTTCCTAGTGTCTATATTTTGAACCGTTCCTGTGACACTAGTTATAGATTCCGATGCTTCACTTCAGGTTTACTGTAACCCTCTGACCTTCTTATTGACGATGAAGCACTGAAATTGCATCGGAATTAAATACAAAAGGCACAATGCCGACTTAAGTACATGAAAACTGTCTCTTCTTACTGTCTATGTTTTGAACCATTCCTGTGACACTAGTTATAGATTTCGATGCTTCACTTCAGGTTTACTGTATCCCTCTCACCTTCATGTTGACGATGAAACACAGAAATTGCATCGGAATTATATACAAGTGGCACAATGCCGACTTAAGTACAAGTAAACTGACCCTTCTTACCGTCTATGTTTTAACCATTCCTGTGACACTAGTTATAGATTCCGACGCTTCACTTCAGGTTTACTGTATCCCTCTGACCGTCTTATTGACGATGTAACACCGAAATTGAATCGGAATTAAATACAAAAGGCACAATGCCCACTTAAGTTCAAGAAAACAGACTCTTCATACTGTCTATGGAATGAAATATTCCTGTGACATTACTTATAGATTCCGATGCTTCACTTCAGGTTTACTGTATCCCTCTGACTTTCATATTGACGATGAAACACAGAAATTACATCGGAATTACATACAAGTGGCACAATGCCGACTTAAGTACAAGAAGTCTGACCCTTCTTATTGTCTAAGTTTTGAACCATTCCTGTGACACTAGTTATTGATTCAGATGCTTCACTTCATGTTTACTGTATCCCTGTGACCTTCTTATTGACGATGAAACACAGAAATTGCATCGGAATTAAATATAAAAGGCACAATGCCGACTTCAGTACTAGAAGACTGACTCTCCCTACTGTCTATGTTATGAACCATTCCTGTGACACTAGTTATAGATTCCGATGCTTCACTTCAGGTTTACTGTAACCCTCTGATCTTCTTATTGACGATGAAGCACAGAAATTGCATCGGAATTAAATACAAAAGGCACAGTGCCGACTTAAGTACAAGAAAACTGACTCTTCTTACTGTCTATGTTTTGAACCATTCCTGTGACACTAGTTATAGATTTCGATGCTTCACTTCAGGTTTACTGTATCCCTCTCACCTTCATGTTGACGATGAAACACAGAAATTGCATCGGAATTATATACAAGTGGCACAATGCCGACTTAAGTACAAGTAAACTGACCCTTCTTACCGTCTATGTTTTAACCATTCCTGTGACACTAGTTATAGATTCCGATGCTTCACTTCAGGTTTACTGTATCCCTCTGACCGTCTTATTGACGATGTAACACCGAAATTGAATCGGAATTAAATACAAAAGGCACAATGCCCACTTAAGTACAAGAAAACTGACTCTTCTTACTGTCTATGTTATGAAATATTCCTGTGGCACTAGTTATAGATTCCGATGCCTCACTTCAAGTTTACTGTATCCCTCTGACCTTCGTATTGACGATGAAACACAGAAATTTCATCGGCATGAAATACAAATGGCACAATGCCGACTTAAGTACAAGAACACTGACTCCTCGTACTGTCTATGTTGTGAAACATTCCTGTTACACTAGTTATAGATTTCGATGCTTCACTTCAGATTACTGTATCCCTCTGACCTTCTTACTGACGATGAAACACAGATATTGCATCGGGATTAAATACAATAGGCACAATGCCGACTTAAGTACAAAACACTGACTCTCCTCACTATCTATGATTTGAACCATTCCTGTGAATCTAGTTATAGATTCCGATGCTTCACTTCAGGTTTACTGTATCCCTCTGACGTTCGTATTGGCGATGACACACAGAAATTACATCGGAATTAAATACAAAAGGCACAATGCCGACTTAAGTACAAGAAAACTGACTCTTCTTACTGTCTATGATTTGAACCATTCCTGTGACACTAGTTATAGATTCAGATGCTTCACTTCAGGTTTACTGTATCCCTCTGTCCGCCTTATTGACGATGAAACATAGAAATTGCATCGGAATTAAATACAAGAGGCACAATGCCGACTCAAGTACAACAAGACTGGCGCTTCTTATTGTCCATGTTTTGAACCATTCCTGTGACACTAGTTATAGATTCCGATGCTTCACTTCAGGATTACTGTATCCCTCTGACCTTCTTATTGACGATGAAACACAGAAATTGCATCGGAATTAAATACAAAAGGCACAATGCCGACTTAAGTACTAGAAGACTGACTCTTCCTAATGTCTATGTTTTGAACCATTCCTGTGATACTAGTTATAGATTCCGATCCTTCACTTCAGGTTTACTGTATCTCTCTGACCTTCTTATTGACGATAAATCACAGAAATTGCATCGGAATTAAATACAAGAGGCACAATGCCGACTCAAGTACAAGCAGACTGGCTCTTCTTACTGTCTATGTTTTGAAACATCCCTGTGACACTACTTATAGATTCCGATGCTTCACTTCAGGTTTACTGTAACCCTCTGATCTTCTTATTGACGATGAAGCACAGAAATTGCATCGGAATTAAATAGATAAGGCACAATGCCGACTTAAGTACAAGAAAACTGACTTTTCTTACTGTCTATGTTTTGAACCATTCCTGTGACACTAGTTATAGATTCAGATGCTTCACTTCAGGTTTACTGTATCCCTCTGTCCGCCTTATTGATGATGAAACACAGAAATTGCGTCGGAATTAAATACAAGTGGCACAATGCCGACTTAAGTACAAGAAGACTGACCCTTCTTGTTGTCTAAGTTTTGAACCATTCCTGTGACACTAGTTATTGATTCAGATGCTTCACTTCATGTTTACTGTATCAATGTGACCTTCTTATTGACGATGAAACACAGAAATTGCATCGGAATTAAATACAAAAGGCACAATGAAGACTTCAGTACTAGAAGACTGACTCTTCCTAGTGTCTATGTTTTGAACCATTCCTGTGACACTAGTTATAGATTCCGATGCTTCACTTCAGGTTTACTGTAACCTTCTGACCTTCTTATTGACGATGAAGCACAGAAATTGCATCGGAATTAAATACAAAAGGCACAATGCCGACTTAAGTACAAGAAAACTGACTCTTCTTACTGTCTATGTTTTCAACCATTCCTGTGACACTTGTTATAGATTCCGATGCTTCACTTCAGGTTTACTGTATCCCTCTCACCTTCATGTTGACGATGAAACACAGAAATTGCATCGGAAATATATACAAGTGGCACAATGCCGACTTAAGTACAAGTAAACTGACCCTTCTTACCGTCTATGTTTTAACCATTCCTGTGACAATAGTTATAGATTCCGATGCTTCACTTCAGGTTTACTGTATCCCTCTGACCGTCTTATTGACGATGTAATACCGAAATTGAATCGGAATTAAATACAAAAGGCACAATGCCCACTTAAGTTCAAGAACACTGACTCTTCTTACTGTCTATGTTACGAAATATTCCTGTGACACTACTTATAGATTCCGATGCTTCACTTTAGGTTTACTGTATCCCTCTGACTTTCATATTGACGATGAAACACAGAAATTACATCGGAATTACATACAAGTGGCACAATGCCGACTTAAGTACAAGAAGACTGACCCTTCTTATTGTCTAAGTTTTGAACCATTCCTGTGATACTAGTTATTGGTTCAGATGCTTCACTTCAGGTTTACTGTATCCCTCCGACGTTCGTATTGACGATGACACACAGAAGTTACATCGGAATTAAATACAAAAGGCATAATGCCGACTTAAGTACAAGAAAACTGACTCTTCTTACTGTCTATGTTTTGAACCATTCCTGTGACACTAGTTATAGATTCAGATGCTTCACTTCAGGTTTACGGTATCCCTCTGTCCGCCTTATTGACGATGAGACATAGAAATTGCATCGGAATTAAATACAAGAGGCACAATGCCGACTCAAGTACAACAAGACTGGCGCTTCTTATTGTCCATGTTTTGAACCATTCCTGTGACACTAGTTATAGATTCCGATGCTTCACTTCAGGATTACTGTATCCCTCTGACCTTCTTATTGACGATGAAACACAGAAATTGCATCGGAATTAAATACAAAAGGCACAATGCCGACTTAAGTACTAGAAGACTGACTTTTCTTACTGTCTATGTTTTGAACCATTCCTGTGACACTAGTTATAGATTCAGATGCTTCACTTCAGGTTTACTGTATCCCTCTGTCCGCCTTATTGACGATGAAGCACAGAAATTGCATCGGAATTAAATAGAAAAGGCACAATGCCGACTTAAGTACAAGAAAACTGACCCTTCTTATTGTCTAAGTTTTGAACCATTCCTGTGACACTAGTTATTGATTCAGATGCTTCACTTCATGTTTACTGTATCAATGTGACCTTCATATTGACGATGAAACACAGAAATTGCATCGGAATTAAATACAAAAGGCACAATGAAGTCTTCAGTACTAGAAGACTGACTCTTCCTAGTGTCTATGTTTTGAACCGTTCCTGTGACACTAGTTATAGATTCCGATGCTCCACTTCAGGTTTACTGTAACCCTCTGACCTTCTTATTGACGATGAAGCACTGAAATTGCATCGGAATTAAATACAAAAGGCACAATGCCGACTTAAGTACATGAAAACTGACTCTTCTTACTGTCTATGTTTTGAACCATTCCTGTGACACTAGTTATAGATTTCGATGCTTCACTTCAGGTTTACTGTATCCCTCTCACCTTCATGTTGACGATGAAACACAGAAATTGCATCGGAATTATATACAAGTGGCACAATGCCGACTTAAGTACAAGTAAACTGACCCTTCTTACCGTCTATGTTTTAACCATTCCTGTGACACTAGCTATAGATTCCGATGCTTCACTTCAGGTTTACTGTATCCCTCTGACCGTCTTATTGACGATGTAACACCGAAATTGAATCGGAATTAAATACAAAAGGCACAATGCCCACTTAAGTTCAAGAAAACAGACTCTTCTTACTGTCTATGTTATGAAATATTCCTGTGACATTACTTATAGATTCCGATGCTTCACTTCAGGTTTACTGTATCCCTCTGACTTTCATATTGACGATGAAACACAGAAATTACATCGGAATTACATACAAGTGGCACAATGCCGACTTAAGTACAAGAAGTCTGACCCTTCTTATTGTCTAAGTTTTGAACCATTCCTGTGACACTAGTTATTGATTCAGATGCTTCACTTCATGTTTACTGTATCCCTGTGACCTTCTTATTGACGATGAAACACAGAAATTGCATCGGAATTAAATATAAAAGGCACAATGCCGACTTCAGTACTAGAAGACTGACTCTCCCTACTGTCTATGTTATGAACCATTCCTGTGACACTAGTTATAGATTCCGATGCTTCACTTCAGGTTTACTGTATCCCTCTGACGTTCGTATTGGCGATGACACACAGAAATTACATCGGAATTAAATACAAAAGGCACAATGCCGACTTAAGTACAAGAAAACTGACTCTTCTTACTGTCTATGATTTGAACCATTCCTGTGACACTAGTTATAGATTCAGATGCTTCACTTCAGGTTTACTGTATCCCTCTGTCCGCCTTATTGACGATGAAACATAGAAATTGCATCGGAATTAAATACAAGAGGCACAATGCCGACTCAAGTACAACAAGACTGGCGCTTCTTATTGTCCATGTTTTGAACCATTCCTGTGACACTAGTTATAGATTCCGATGCTTCACTTCAGGATTACTGTATCCCTCTGACCTTCTTATTGACGATGAAACACAGAAATTGCATCGGAATTAAATACAAAAGGCACAATGCCGACTTAAGTACTAGAAGACTGACTCTTCCTAATGTCTATGTTTTGAACCATTCCTGTGATACTAGTTATAGATTCCGATCCTTCACTTCAGGTTTACTGTATCTCTCTGACCTTCTTATTGACGATAAATCACAGAAATTGCATCGGAATTAAATACAAAAGGCACAATGCCGACTCAAGTACAAGCAGACTGGCTCTTCTTACTGTCTATGTTTTGAAACATCCCTGTGACACTACTTATAGATTCCGATGCTTCACTTCAGGTTTACTGTAACCCTCTGATCTTCTTATTGACGATGAAGCACAGAAATTGCATCGGAATTAAATAGAAAAGGCACAATGCCGACTTAAGTACAAGAAAACTGACTTTTCTTACTGTCTATGTTTTGAACCATTCCTGTGACACTAGTTATAGATTCAGATGCTTCACTTCAGGTTTACTGTATCCCTCTGTCCGCCTTATTGACGATGAAACACAGAAATTGCGTCGGAATTAAATACAAGTGGCACAATGCCGACTTAAGTACAAGAAGACTCACCCTTCTTGTTGTCTAAGTTTTGAACCATTCCTGTGACACTAGTTATTGATTCAGATGCTTCACTTCATGTTTACTGTATCAATGTGACCTTCTTATTGACGATGAAACACAGAAATTGCATCGGAATTAAATACAAAAGGCACAATGAAGACTTCAGTACTAGAAGACTGACTCTTCCTAGTGTCTATGTTTTGAACCATTCCTGTGACACTAGTTATAGATTCCGATGCTTCACTTCAGGTTTACGGTAACCCTCTGACCTTCTTATTGACGATGAAGCACAGAAATTGCATCGGAATTAAATACAAAAGGCACAATGCCGACTTAAGTACAAGAAAACTGACTCTTCTTACTGTCTATGTTTTCAACCATTCCTGTGACACTTGTTATAGATTCCGATGCTTCACTTCAGGTTTACTGTATCCCTCTCACCTTCACGTTGACGATGAAACACAGAAATTGCATCGGAATTATATACAAGTGGCACAATGCCGACTTAAGTACAAGTAAACTGACCCTTCTTACCGTCTATGTTTTAACCATTCCTGTGACACTAGTTATAGATTCCGATGCTTCACTTCAGGTTTACTGTATCCCTCTGTCCGTCTTATTGACGATGTAATACCGAAATTGAATCGGAATTAAATACAAAAGGCACAATGCCCACTTAAGTTCAAGAACACTGACTCTTCTTACTGTCTATGTTATGAAATATTCCTGTGACACTACTTATAGATTCCGATGCTTCACTTCAGGTTTACTGTATCCCTCTGACTTTCATATTGACGATGAAACACAGAAATTACATCGGAATTACATACAAGTGGCACAATGCCGACTTAAGTACAAGAAGACTGACCCTTCTTATTGTCTAAGTTTTGAACCATTCCTGTGATACTAGTTATTGATTCAGATGCTTCACTTCATGTTTACTGTATCCCTGTGACCTTCTTATTGACGATGAAACACAGAAATTGCATCGGAATTAAATATAAAAGGCACAATGCCGACTTCAGTACTAGAAGACTGACTCTCCCTACTGTCTATGTTTTAAACCATTCCTGTGACACTAGTTATAGATTCCGATGCTTCACTTCAGGTATACTGTAACCCTCTGATCTTATTATTGACGATGAAGCACAGAAATTGCATCGGAATTAAATACAAAAGGCACAATGCCGACTTAAGTACAAGAAAACTGACTCTTCTTACTTTTTTATGCTTTGAACCATTCCTGTGACACTAGTTATAGATTTCGATGCTTCACTTCAGGTTTACTGTATCCCTCTCACCTTCATGTTGACGATGAAACACAGAAATTGCATCGGAATTATATACAAGTGGCACAATGCCGACTTAAGTACAAGTAAACTGACCCTTCTTACCGTCTATGTTTTAACCATTCCTGTGACACTACTTATAGATTCCGATGCTTCACTTCAGGTTTACTGTATCCCTCTGACCGTCTTATTGACGATGTAACACCGAAATTGAATCGGAATTAAATACAAAAGGCACAATGCCCACTTAAGTACAAGAAAACTGACTCTTCTTACTGTCTATGTTATGAAATATTCCTGTGGCACTAGTTATAGATTCCGATGCCTCACTTCAAGTTTACTGTATCCCTCTGACCTTCGTATTGACGATGAAACATAGAAATTTCATCGGCATGAAATGCAAATGGCACAATGCCGACTTAAGTACAAGAACACTGACTCCTCGTACTGTCTATGTTGTGAAACATTCCTGTTACACTAGTTATAGATTTCGATGCTTCACTTCAGATTACTGTATCCCTCTGACCTTCTTACTGACGATGAAACACAGATATTGCATCGGGATTAAATACAAAAGGCACAATGCCGACTTAAGTACAAAACACTGACTCTCCTCACTATCTATGATTTGAACCATTCCTGTGAATCTAGTTATAGATTCCGATGCTTCACTTCAGGTTTACTGTATCCCTCTGACGTTCGTATTGGCGATGACACACAGAAATTACATCGGAATTAAATACAAAAGGCACAATGCGTACTTAAGTACAAGAAAACTGACTCTTCTTACTGTCTATGTTTTGAACCATTCCTGTGACACTAGTTATAGATTCAGATGCTTCACTTCAGGTTTACTGTATCCCTCTGTCCGCCTTATTGACGATGAAACACAGAAATTGCATCGGAATTAAATACAAGAGGCACAATGCCGACTCAAGTACAACAAGACTGGCGCTTCTTATTGTCCATGTTTTGAACCATTCCTGTGACACTAGTTATAGATTCCGATGCTTCACTTCAGGATTACTGTATCCCTCTGACCTTCTTATTGACGATGAAACACAGAAATTGCATCGGAATTAAATACAAAAGGCACAATGCCGACTTAAGTACTAGAAGACTGACTCTTCCTAATGTCTATGTTTTGAACCATTCCTGTGATACTAGTTATAGATTCCGATCCTTCACTTCAGGTTTACTGTATCTCTCTGACCTTCTTATTGACGATAAATCACAGAAATTGCATCGGAATTAAATACAAAAGGCACAATGCCGACTCAAGTACAAGCAGACTGGCTCTTCTTACTGTCTATGTTTTGAAACATCCCTGTGACACTACTTATAGATTCCGATGCTTCACTTCAGGTTTACTGTAACCCTCTGATCTTCCTATTGACGATGAAGCACAGAAATTGCATCGGAATTAAATAGAAAAGGCACAATGCCGACTTAAGTACAAGAAAACTGACTTTTCTTACTGTCTATGTTTTGAACCATTCCTGTGACACTAGTTATAGATTCAGATGCTTCACTTCAGGTTTACTGTATCCCTCTGTCCGCCTTATTGACGATGAAACACAGAAATTGCGTCGGAATTAAATACAAGTGGCACAATGCCGACTTAAGTACAAGAAGACTCACCCTTCTTGTTGTCTAAGTTTTGAACCATTCCTGTGACACTAGTTATTGATTCAGATGCTTCACTTCATGTTTACTGTATCAATGTGACCTTCTTATTGACGATGAAACACAGAAATTGCATCGGAATTAAATACAAAAGGCACAATGAAGACTTCAGTACTAGAAGACTGACTCTTCCTAGTGTCTATGTTTTGAACTATTCCTGTGACACTAGTTATAGATTCCGATGCTTCACTTCAGGTTTACGGTAACCCTCTGACCTTCTTATTGACGATGAAGCACAGAAATTGCATCGGAATTAAATACAAAAGGCACAATGCCGACTTAAGTACAAGAAAACTGACTCTTCTTACTGTCTATGTTTTCAACCATTCCTGTGACACTTGTTATAGATTCCGATGCTTCACTTCAGGTTTACTGTATCCCTCTCACCTTCATGTTGACGATGAAACACAGAAATTGCATCGGAATTATATACAAGTGGCACAATGCCGACTTAAGTACAAGTAAACTGACCCTTCTTACCGTCTATGTTTTAACCATTCCTGTGACACTAGTTATTGATTCCGATGCTTCACTTCAGGTTTACTGTATCCCTCTGTCCGTCTTATTGACGATGTAATACCGAAATTGAATCGGAATTAAATACAAAAGGCACAATGCCCACTTAAGTTCAAGAACACTGACTCTTCTTACTGTCTATGTTATGAAATATTCCTGTGACACTACTTATAGATTCCGATGCTTCACTTCAGGTTTACTGTATCCCTCTGACTTTCATATTGACGATGAAACACAGAAATTACATCGGAATTACATACAAGTGGCACAATGCCGACTTAAGTACAAGAAGACTGACCCTTCTTATTGTCTAAGTTTTGAACCATTCCTGTGATACTAGTTATTGATTCAGATGCTTCACTTCATGTTTACTGTATCCCTGTGACCTTCTTATTGACGATGAAACACAGAAATTGCATCGGAATTAAATATAAAAGGCACAATGCCGACTTCAGTACTAGAAGATTGACTCTCCCTACTGTCTATGTTTTGAACCATTCCTGTGACACTAGTTATAGATTCCGATGCTTCACTTCAGGTATACTGTAACCCTCTGATCTTATTATTGACGATGAAGCACAGAAATTGCATCGGAATTAAATACAAAAGGCACAATGCCGACTTAAGTACAAGAAAACTGACTCTTCTTACTTTTTTATGCTTTGAACCATTCCTGTGACACTAGTTATAGATTTCGATGCTTCACTTCAGGTTTACTGTATCCCTCTCACCTTCATGTTGACGATGAAACACAGAAATTGCATCGGAATTATATACAAGTGGCACAATGCCGACTTAAGTACAAGTAAACTGACCCTTCTTACCGTCTATGTTTTAACCATTCCTGTGACACTACTTATAGATTCCGATGCTTCACTTCAGGTTTACTGTATCCCTCTGACCGTCTTATTGACGATGTAACACCGAAATTGAATCGGAATTAAATACAAAAGGCACAATGCCCACTTAAGTACAAGAAAACTGACTCTTCTTACTGTCTATGTTATGAAATATTCCTGTGGCACTAGTTATAGATTCCGATGCCTCACTTCAAGTTTACTGTATCCCTCTGACCTTCGTATTGACGATGAAACATAGAAATTTCATCGGCATGAAATGCAAATGGCACAATGCCGACTTAAGTACAAGAACACTGACTCCTCGTACTGTCTATGTTGTGAAACATTCCTGTTACACTAGTTATAGATTTCGATGCTTCACTTCAGATTACTGTATCCCTCTGACCTTCTTACTGACGATGAAACACAGATATTGCATCGGGATTAAATACAAAAGGCACAATGCCGACTTAAGTACAAAACACTGACTCTCCTCACTATCTATGATTTGAACCATTCCTGTGAATCTAGTTATAGATTCCGATGCTTCACTTCAGGTTTACTGTATCCCTCTGACGTTCGTATTGGCGATGACACACAGAAATTACATCGGAATTAAATACAAAAGGCACAATGCGTACTTAAGTACAAGAAAACTGACTCTTCTTACTGTCTATGTTTTGAACCATTCCTGTGACACTAGTTATAGATTCAGATGCTTCACTTCAGGTTTACTGTATCGCTCTGTCCGCCTTATTGACGATGAAACACAGAAATTGCATCGGAATTAAATACAAAAGGCACAATGCCGACTTAAGTACTAGAAGACTGACTCTTCCTAATGTCTATGTTTTGAACCATTCCTGTGATACTAGTTATAGATTCCGATCCTTCACTTCAGGTTTACTGTATCTCTCTGACCTTCTTATTGACGATAAATCACAGAAATTGCATCGGAACTAAATACAAAAGGCACAATGCCGACTCAAGTACAAGCAGACTGGCTCTTCTTACTGTCTATGTTTTGAAACATCCCTGTGACACTACTTATAGATTCCGATGCTTCACTTCAGGTTTACTGTAACCCTCTGATCTTCTTATTGACGATGAAGCACAGAAATTGCATCGGAATTAAATAGAAAAGGCACAATGCCGACTTAAGTACAAGAAAACTGACTTTTCTTACTGTCTATGTTTTGAACCATTCCTGTGACACTAGTTATAGATTCAGATGCTTCACTTCAGGTTTACTGTATCCCTCTGTCCGCCTTATTGACGATGAAACACAGAAATTGCGTCGGAATTAAATACAAGTGGCACAATGCCGACTTAAGTACAAGAAGACTGACCCTTCTTGTTGTCTAAGTTTTGAACCATTCCTGTGACACTAGTTATTGATTCAGATGCTTCACTTCATGTTTACTGTATCAATGTGACCTTCTTATTGACGATGAAACACAGAAATTGCATCGGAATTAAATACAAAAGGCACAATGAAGACTTCAGTACTAGAAGACTGACTCTTCCTAGTGTCTATGTTTTGAACCATTCCTGTGACACTAGTTATAGATTCCGATGCTTCACTTCAGGTTTACTGTAACCCTCTGACCTTCTTATTGACGATGAAGCACAGAAATTGCATCGGAATTAAATACAAAAGGCACAATGCCGACTTAAGTACAAGAAAACTGACTCTTCTTACTGTCTATGTTTTCAACCACTCCTGTGACACTTGTTATAGATTCCGATGCTTCACTTCAGGTTTACTGTATCCCTCTCACCTTCATGTTGACGATGAAACACAGAAATTGCATCGGAATTATATACAAGTGGCACAATGCCGACTTAAGTACAAGTAAACTGACCCTTCTTACCGTCTATGTTTTAACCATTCCTGTGACACTAGTTATAGATTCCGATGCTTCACTTCAGGTTTACTGTATCCCTCTGACCGTCTTATTGACGATGTAATACCGAAATTGAATCGGAATTAAATACAAAAGGCACAATGCCCACTTAAGTTCAAGAAAACTGACTCTTCTTACTGTCTATGTTATGAAATATTCCTGTGACACTACTTATAGATTCCGATGCTTCACTTCAGGTTTACTGTATCCCTCTGACTTTCATATTGACGATGAAACACAGAAATTACATCGGAATTACATACAAGTGGCACAATGCCGACTTAAGTACAAGAAGACTGACCCTTCTTATTGTCTAAGATTTGAACCATTCCTGTGACACTAGTTATTGATTCAGATGCTTCTCTTCATGTTTACTGTATCCCTGTGACCTTCTTATTGACGATGAAACACAGAATTTGCATCGGAATTAAATATAAAAGGCACAATTCCGACCTCAGTACTAAAAGACTGACTCTCCCTACTGTCTATGTTTTGAACCATTCCTGTGACACTAGTTATAGATTCCGATGCTTCACTACAGGTTTGCTGTAACCCTCTGATCTTCTTATTGACGATGAAGCACAGAAATTGCATCGGAATTAAATACAAAAGGCACAATGCCGACTTAAGTACAAGAAAACTGACTCTTCTTACTGTCTATGATTTGAACCATTCCTGTGACACTAGTTATAGATTTCGATGCTTCACTTCAGGTTTACTGTATCCCTCTCACCTTCATGTTGACGATGAAACACAGAAATTGCATCGGAATTATATACAAGTGGCACAATGCCGACTTAAGTACAAGTAAACTGACCCTTCTTACCGTCTATGTTTTAACCATTCCTGTGACACTACTTATAGATTCCGATGCTTCACTTCAGGTTTACTGTATCCCTCTGACCGTCTTATTGACGATGTAACACCGAAATTGAATCGGAATTAAATACAAAAGGCAGAATGCCCACTTAAGTACAAGAAAACTGATTCTTCTTACTGTCTATGTTATGAAATATTCCTGTGGCACTAGTTATAGATTCCGATGCCTCACTTCAAGTTTACTGTATCCCTCTGACCTTCTTATGGACGATGAAACACAGAAATTTAATCGGCATGAAATACAAATGGCACAATGCCGACTTAAGTACAAGAGGACTGACTCTTCGTACTGTCTATGTTGTGAAACATTCCTGTTACACTAGTTATAGATTTCGATGCTCCACTTCAGATTTATGTATCCCTCTGACCTTCTTACTGACGATGAAACACAGATATTGCATCGGGATTAAATACAAAAGGCACAATGCCGACTTAAGTACAAAAAACTGACTCTCCTCACTATCTATGATTTGAACCATTCCTGTGAATCTAGTTATAGATTCCGATGCTTCACTTCAGGTTTACTGTATCCCTCTGACGTTCGTATTGGCGATGACACACAGAAATTACTTCGGAATTAAATACAAAAGGTACAATGCCGACTTAAGTACAAGAAAACTGACTCTTCTTACTGTCTATGTTTTCAACCATTCCTGTGACACTAGTTATAGTTTCCGATGCTTCACTTCAGGTTTACTGTATCCCTCTCACCTTCATGTTGACGATGAAACACAGAAATTGCATCGGAATTATATACAAGTGGCACAATGCCGACTTAAGTACAAGTAAACTGACCCTTCTTACCGTCTATGTTTTAACCATTCCTGTGACACTAGTTATAGATTCCGATGCTTCACTTCAGGTTTACTGTATCCCTCTGACCGTCTTATTGACGATGTAACACCGAAATTGAATCGGAATTAAATACAAAAGGCACAATGCCCACTTAAGTTCAAGAAAACTGACTCTTCTTACTGTCTATGTTGTGAAATATTCCTGTGACACTACTTATAGATTCCGATGCTTCACTTCAGGTTTACTGTATCCCTCTGACTTTCATATTGACGATGAAACACAGAAATTACATCGGAATTACATACAAGTGGCACAATGCCGACTTAAGTACAAGAAGACTGACCCTTCTTATTGTCTAAGTTTTGAACCATTCCTGTGACACTAGTTATTGATTCAGATGCTTCACTTCATGTTTACTGTATCCCTGTGACCTTCTTATTGACGATGAAACACAGAAATTGCATCGGAATTAAATATAAAAGGCACAATGCCGACTTCAGTACTAGAAGACTGACTCTCCCTACTGTCTATGTTTTGAACCATTCCTGTAACACTAGTTATAGATTCCGATGCTTCACTTCAGGTTTACTGTAACCCTCTGATCTTCTTATTGACGATGAAGCACAGAAATTGCATCGGAATTAAATACAAAAGGCACAATGCCGACTTAAGTACAAGAAAACTGACTCTTCTTACTGTCTATGATTTGAACCAATCCTGTGACACTAGTTATAGATTTCGATGCTTCACTTCAGGTTTACTGTATCCCTCTCACCTTCATGTTGACGATGAAACACAGAAATTGCATCGGAACTATATACAAGTGGCACAATGCCGACTCAAGTACAAGTAAACTGACCCTTCTTACCGTCTATGTTTTAACCATTCCTGTGACACTACTTATAGATTCCGATGCTTCACTTCAGGTTTACTGTATCCCTCTGACCGTCTTATTGACGATGTAACACCGAAATTGAATCGGAATTAAATACAAAAGGTACAATGCCCACTTAAGTACAAGAAAACTGACTCTTCTTACTGTCTATGTTATGAAATATTCCTGTGGCACTAGTTATAGATTCCGATGCCTCACTTCAAGTTTACTGTATCCCTCTGACCTTCTTATTGACGATGAAACACAGAAATTTCATCGGCATGAAATACAAATGGCACAATGCCGACTTAAGTACAAGAACACTGACTCTTCGTACTGTCTATGTTGTGAAACATTCCTGTTACAATAGTTATAGATTTCGATGCTTCACTTCAGATTACTGTATCCCTCTGACCTTCTTACTGACGATGAAACACAGGTATTGCATCTTGATTAAATACAAAAGGCACAATGCCGACTTAAGTACAAAAAACTGACTCTCCTCACTATCTATGATTTGAACCATTCCTGTGAATCTAGTTATAGATTCCGATGCTTCACTTCAGCTTTACTGTATCCCTCTGACGTTCGTATTGGCGATGACACACAGAAATTACTTCGGAATTAAATACAAAAGGCACAATGCCGACTTAAGTACAAGAAAACTGACGCTTCTTACTGTCTATGTTTTGAACCATTCCTGTGACACTAGTTATAGATTCAGATGCTTCACTTCAGGTTTACTGTATCCCTCTGTCCGCCTTATTGACGATGAAACATAGAAATTGCATCGGAATTAAATACAAGAGGCACAATGCCGACTCAAGTACAACAAGACTGGCGCTTCTTTTTGTCCATGTTTTGAACCATTCCTGTGACACTAGTTATAGATTCCGATGCTTCACTTCAGGATTACTGTATCCCTCTGACCTACTTATTGACGATGAAACACAGAAATTGCATCGGAATTAAATACAAAAGGCACAATGCCGACTTAAGTACTAGAAGACTGACTCTTCTTAATGTCTATGTTTTGAACCATTCCTGTGATACTAGTTATAGATTCCGATGCTTCACTTCAGGTTTACTGTATCCCTCTGACCGTCTTATTGACGATGAAACACAGAAATTGCATCGGAATAAAATACAAAAGGCACAATGCCGACTTAAGTAAAAGTAAACTGACTCTCCTTACTAACTATGTTTCGAAACCATTCCTGCGAAACTAGTTATAGATTCCGATGCTTCGCTTCTGGTTTACTGTATCCCTCTGACGTTCATATTGACGATGACACACTGAAATTACATCGGAATTAAATACAAAAGGCACAATGCCGACTTAAGTACAAGAAAACTGACTCTTCTTACTGTCTATGCTTTTAGCCATTCCTGTGACACTAGTTATAGATTCCGGTGCTTCACTTCAGGTTTGCTGTATCCCTCTGACCTTCTTATTGACGATGAAACATAGAAATTGCATCGGAATTAAATACAAATGGCACAATGCCGACTTAAGTACAAGAAAACTGACTCTTCTTACTGTCTATGCTTTTAGCCATTCCTGTGACACTAGTTATAGATTCCGGTGCTTCACTTCAGGTTTGCTGTATCCCTCTGACCTTCTTATTGACGATGAAACACAGAAATTGCATCGGATTTAAGTACAAAAGGCACAATGCCGACTTAAGTACAAAATGACTGACTCTTCTTACCATGTATGTTTTGAACCATTCCTGTGACACTAGTTATAGATTCCGATGCTTCACTTCAGGTTTACTGTAATCCTCTGACCTTCGTATTGACGATGAAGCACAGAAATTGCATCGGAATTAAATACAAAAGGCACAATGCCGACTTAAGTACAATAAAACTGACTCTTCTTACTGTCTATGTTTTGAACCTTTCCTGTGTTACTAGTTATAGATTCCGATGCTTCAATTCAGGTGTACTGTATCCCTCTGACCTTCTTATTGATGAAGAAACACAGAAATTGCAACGGAATTAAATACAAAAGGCACAATGCCGACTTCAGTACTAGAAGACGGACTCTTCCTACTGTCTATGTTTTGAACCATTCCTGTGACACTAGTTATAGATTCCGATGCTTCACTTCAGGTTTCCTGTGACCCTCTGACCTTCTTATTGACGATGAAACACAGAAATTGCATCGGAATTGAATACAAAAGGCACAATGCCGACTTAAGTACAAGTAAACTGACCCTTCTTACCGTCTATGTTTTAACCATTCCTGTGACACTAGTTATAGATTCCGATGCTTCACTTCAGGTTTACTGTATCCCTCTGACCGTCTTTTTGACGATGTAACACCGTAATTGAATCGGAATTAAATACAAAAGGCACAATGCCCACATAAGTTCAAGAAAACTGACTCTTCTTACTGTCTATGTTATGAAATATTCCTGTGACACTACTTATAGATTCCGATGCTTCACTTCAGGTTTACTGTATCCCTCTGTCCTTCATATTGACGATGAAACACAGAAATTACATCGGAATTACATACAAGTGGCACAATGCCGACTTAAGTACAAGAAGACTGACCCTTCTTATTGTCTAAGTTTTGAACCATTCCTGTGACACTAGTTATTGATTCAGATGCTTCGCTTAATGTTTACTGTATCCCTGTGACCTTCTTATTGACGATGAAACACAGAAATTGCATCGGAATTAAATATAAAAGGCACAATGCCGACTTCAGTACTAGAAGACTGACTCTTCCTACTGTCTATGTTTTGAACCATTCCTGTGACACTAGTTATAGATTCCGATGCTTCACTTCAGGTTCACTGTGACCCTCTGATCGTCTTATTGACGATGAAGCACAGAAATTGCATCGGAATTAAATACAAAAGGCACAATGCCGACTTAAGTACAAGAAAACTGACTCTTCTTACTGTCTATGTTTTGAACCATTCCTGTGACACTAGTTATAGATTCCGATGCTTCACTTCAGGTTTACTGTATCCCACCCACCTTCATGTTGACGATGAAACACAGAAATTGCATCGGAATTATATACAAGTGGCACAATGGCGACTTAAGTTTAAGTAAACTGACCCTTCTTACCGTCTATGTTTTAACCATTCCTGTGACACTAGTTATAGATTCCGATGCCTCACTTCAAGTTTACTGTATCCCTCTGACCTTCCTATTGACGATGAAACACAGAAATTTCATCGGCATGAAATACAAATGGCACAATGCCGACTTAAGTACAAGAAGACTGACTCTTCGTACTGTCTATGTTGTGAAACATTCCTGTTACACTAGTTATAGATTTCGATGCTTCACTTCAGATTACTGTATCCCTCTGACCTGCTTACTGACGATGAAACACAGATATTGCATCGGGATTAAATACAAAAGGCACAATGCCGACTTAAGTAAAAAAAACTGACTCTCCTCACTATCTATGATTTGAACCATTCCTGTGAATCTAGTTATAGATTCCGATGCTTCACTTCAGGTTTACTGTATCCCTCTGACGTTCGTATTGGCGATGACACACAGAAATTACATCGGAATTAAATACAAAAGGTACAATGCCGACTTAAGTACAAGAAAACTGACTCTTCTTACTGTCTATGTTTTGAACCATTCCTGTGACACTAGTTATAGATTCAGATGCTTCACTTCAGGTTTACTGTATCCCTCTGTCCGCCTTATTGACGATGAAACATAGAAATTGCATCGGAATTAAATACAAGAGGCACAATGCCGACTCAAGTACAACAAGACTGGCGCTTCTTATTGTCCATGTTTTGAACCATTCCTGTGACACTAGTTATAGATTCCGATGCTTCACTTCAGGATTACTGTATCCCTCTGACCTTCTTATTGACGATGAAACACAGAAATTGCATCGGAATTAAATACAAAAGGCACAATGCCGACTTAAGTACTAGAAGACTGACTCTTCCTAATGTCTATGTTTTGAACCATTCCTGTGATTCTAGTTATAGATTCCGATGCTTCACTTCAGGTTTACTGTATCCCTCTGACCGTCTTATTGACGATGAAACACAGAAATTGCATCGGAATTAAATACAAAAGGCACAATGCCGACTTAAGTAAAAGTAAACTGACTCTCCTTACTAACTATGTTTTGAACCATTCCTGTGAAACTAGTTATAGATTCCGATGCTTCGCTTATGGTTTACTGTATCCCTCTGACGTTCGTATTGACGATGACACACAGAAATTACATCGGAATTAAATACAAAAGGCACAATGCCGACTTAAGTACAAGAAAACTGACTCTTCTTACTGTCTATGCTTTTAGCCATTCCTGTGACACTAGTTATAGATTCCGGTGCTTCACTTCAGGTTTGCTGTATCCCTCTGACCTTCTTATTGACGATGAAACACAGAAATTGCATCGGAATTAAATACAAATGGCACAATGCCGACTTAAGTACAAGAAAACTGACTCTTCTTACTGTCTATGCTTTTAGCCATTCCTGTGACAATAGTTATAGATTCCGGTGCTTCACTTCAGGTTTGCTGTATCCCTCTGACCTTCTTATTGACGATGAAACACAGAAATTGCATCGGATTTAAATACAAAAGGCACAATGCTGACATAAGTACAAAATGACTGGCTCTTCTTACCCTGTATGTTTGAACCATTCCTGTGACACTAGTTATAGATTCCGGTGCTTCACTTCAGGTTTACTGTAATCCTCTGACCTTCGTATTGACAATGAAGCACAGAAATTGCATCGGAATTAAATACAAAAGGCACAATGCCGACTTAAGTACAATAAAACTGACTCTTCCTACTGTCTATGTTTTGAACCATTCCTGTGACACTAGTTAAGGATTCCGATGCTTCACTTCAGATTTACTGTATCCCTCTCACCTTCATGTTGACGATGAAACACAGAAATTGCATCGGAATTATATACAAGTGGCACAATGCCTACTTAAGTACAAGGAGACTGACCCTTCTTAACGTCTATGTTTTAACGAGTCCTGTGACACTTGTTATAGATTTAGATGCTTCACTTCAGGTTTACTGTATCCCTCTGACGTCCTTATTGACGATGAAACACAGAAATTGCATCGGAACTAAATACAAAAGGCACAATGCCGACTTAAGTACAAGTAAACTGACTCTCCTTACTATCTATGATTTGAACCATTCCTGTGAAACTAGTTATAGATTCCGATGCTTCACTTCAGGTTTACTGTATCCCTCTGACGTTCGTATTGACGATGACATACAGATATTGCATCGGATTTAAATACAAAAGGCACAATGCCGACCTAAGTACAAAAAGACTGACTCTTCTTACCATGTATGTTTTGAACCATTCCTGTGACACTAGTTATAGATTCCGATGCTTCACTTCAGGTTTACTGTAACCCTCTGACCTTCGTATTGACGATGAAGCACAGAAATTGCATCGGAATTAAATACAAAAGGCACAATGCCGACTTAAGTACAAGAAAACTGACTCTTCTTACTGTCTATGTTTTGAACCATTCCTGTGACACTAGTGATAGATTCCGATGCTTCACTTCAGGTTTCCTGTAACCCTCTGACTTTCTTATTGACGATGAAACACAGAAATTGCATCGGAATTAAATACAAAAGGCACAATGCCGACTTAAGTACAAGAAAACTGACGCTTGTTACTGTTTATGTTTTGAACCATTCCTGTGACACTAGTTATAGATTCCGATGCTTCACTTTATGTTTACTGTATCCCTGTGACCTTCTTATTGACGATGAAACACAGAAATTACATCGGAATTAAATACAAGAGGCGCAATGCCGACTCAAGTACAAGAAGACTGGCTCTTCTTATTGTCCATGATTTAAACCATTCCTGTGACACTAGTTATAGATTCCGATGCTTCACTTCAGGATTACTGTATCCCTCTGACCTTCCTATTGACGATGAAACACAGAAATTGCATCGGAATTAAATACAAAAGGCTCAATGCCGACTCAAGTACAAGAAGACTGTCTCTTCTTACCCTCTATGTTTTGAACCATTCCTGTGACACTAGTTATAGATTCAGATGCTTCACTTCAGGTTTACTGTATCCATCCGACCTTCTTATTGACGATGAAACACAGATATTGCATCGTAATTAAATACAAAAGGCACAATGCCGGCTCAAGTACAAGCAGACTGGCTCTTCTTACTGCATATGTTTAGAACCATTCCTGTGACACTAATTATAGATTCCGATGCTTCGATTGAGGTTTACTGTATCCCTCTGACCTTCATATTGACGATGAAACATAGATATTGCATCGGAATTAAATACAAAAGGCACAATGCCGACTTAAGTACAAGAAAACTGACGCTTGTTACTGTTTATGTTTTGAACCATTCCTGTCACACTAGTTATAGATTCCGATGCTTCACTTCATGTTTACTGTATCCCTGTGACCTTCTTATTGATATTGAAACACAGAAATTGTATCGGAGTTAAATACAAAAGGCACAATGCCGACTTCAGTACTAGAAGACTGACTCTACCTACTGTCTATGATTTGAACCATTCCTGTGACACTAGTTATAGATTCCGATGCTTCACTTCAGGTTTACTGTATCCCTCTAACCTTCTTATTGACGATGAAACATAGAAATTGCATCGGAACTAAACACAAAAGGCACAATGCCGACTCAAGTACAAGCAGACTGGCTCTTCTTACTGTCTATGCTTCGAACCATTCCTGTGACACTAGTTATGGATTCCGATGCTTCACTTCAGATTTACTGTATCCCTCTCACCTTCATGTTGACGATGAAACACAGAAATTGCATCGGAATTATATACAAGTGGCACAATGCCTACTTAAGTACAAGGAGACTGACCCTTCTTAACGTCTATGTTTTAACGAGTCCTGTGACACTTGTTATAGATTTAGATGCTTCACTTCAGGTTTACTGTATCCCTCTGACCTCCTTATTGACGATGAAACACAGAAATTGCATCGGAACTAAATACAAAAGGCACAATGCCGACTTAAGTACAAGTAAACTGACTCTCCTTACTATCTATGATTTGAACCATTCCTGTGAAACTAGTTATAGATTCCGATGCTTCACTTCAGGTTTACTGTATCCCTCTGACGTTCGTATTGACGATGACACACAGATATTGCATCGGATTTAAATACAAAAGGCACAATGCCGACCTAAGTACAAAAAGACTGACTCATCTTACCATGTATGTTTTGAACCATTGCTGTGACACTAGTTATAGATTCCGATGCTTCACTACAGGTTTACTGTAACCCTCTTACCTTCGTATTGACGATGAAGCGCAGAAATTGCATCGGAATTAAATACAAAAGGCACAATGCCGACTTAAGTACAAGAAAACTGACTCTTCTTACTGTCTATGTTTTGAACCTTTCCTGTGACACTAGTTATAGATTCCGATGCTTCACTTCAGGTTTACTGTATCCCTCTGACCTTCTTATTGACGACGAAACACAGAAATTGCATCGGAATTAAATACAAAAGGCACAATGCCGACTTGAGTACTAGAAGACTGACTCTTCCTACTGTCTATGTTTTGAACCATTCCTGTGACACTAGTTATAGATTCCGATGCTTCACTTCAGGTTTCCTGTAACTCTCTGACCTTCTTATTGACTATGAAGCACAGAAATTGCATCGGAATGAAATACAAAAGGCACAATGCCGACATAAGCACAAGAAAACTGACTCTTCTTACTGTCTATGTTTTGAACCATTCCTGTGACACTAGTTACAGATTCAGATGCTTCACTTCAAGTTTACTGTATCCCTCTGTCCAAATTATTGACGATGAAACACAGAAACTGCATCGGAATTAAATACAAGAGGCACAATGCCGTCTCAAGTACAAGAAGGCTGGCTCTTCTTATTGTCCATGATTTGAACCATTCCTGTGACACTAGTTATAGATTCCGATGCTTCACTTCAGGATTACTGTATCCCTCTGACCTTCCTATTGACGATGAAACACAGAAATTGCATCGGAATTAAATACAAAAGGCTCAATGCCGACTCAAGTACAAGAAGACTATTTCTTCTTACCCTCTATGTTTTGAACCATTCCTGTGACTCTAGTTATAGATTCAGATGCTTCACTTCAGGTTTACTGTATCCATCCGACCTTCTTATTGACGATGAAACACAGATATTGCATCGTAATTAAATACAAAAGGCACAATGCCGGCTCAAGTACAAGCAGACTGGCTCTTCTTACTGCATATGTTTTGAACCATTCCTGTGACACTAATTATAAATTCCGATGCTTCGATTCAGGTTTACTGTATCACTCTGACCTTTATATTGACGATGAAACATAGAAATTGCATCGGAATTAAATACAAAAGGCACAATGCCGACTTAAATACAAGAAAACTGACGCTTCTTACTGTTTATGTTTTGAACCATTCCTGTCACACTAGTTATAGATTCCGATGCTTCACTTCAGGTTTACTGTATCCCTGTGACCTTCTTATTGATATTGAAACACAGAAATTGCATCGGAGTTAAATACAAAAGGCACAATGCCGACTTCAGTACTAGAAGACTGACTCTACCTACTGTCTATGTTTTGAACCATTCCTGTGACACTAGTTATAGATTCCGATGCTTCACTTCAGGTTTACTGTATCCCTCTAACCTTCTTATTGACGATGAAACACAGAAATTGCATCGGAACTAAATACAAAAGGCACAATGCCGACTCAAGTACAAGCAGACTGGCTCTTCTTACTGTCTATGCTTCGAACCATTCCTGTGACACTAGTTATGGATTCCGATGCTTCACTTCAGATTTACTGTATCCCTCTCATCTTCATGTTGACGATGAAACACAGAAATTGCATCGGAATTATATACAAGTGGCACAATGCCTACTTAAGTACAAGGAGACTGACCCTTCTTAACGTCTATGTTTTAACGAGTCCTGTGACACTTGTTATAGATTTAGATGCTTCACTTCAGGTTTACTGTATCCCTCTGACCTCCTTATTGACGATGAAACACAGAAATTGCATCGGAACTAAATGCAAAAGGCACAATGCCGACTGAAGTACAAGTAAACTGACTCTCCGTACTATCTATGATTTGAACCATTCCTGTGAAACTAGTTATAGATTCCGATGCTTCACTTCAGGTTTACTGTATCCCTCTGACGTTCGTATTGACGATGACACACAGATATTGCATCGGATTTAAATACAAAAGGCACAATGCCGACCTAAGTACAAAAAGACTGACTCTTCTTACCATGTATGTTTTGAACAATACCTGTGACACTAGTTATAGATTCCGATGCTTCACTTCAGGTTTACTGTAACCCTCTGACCTTCGTATTGACGATGAAGCGCAGAAATTGCATCGGAATTAAATACAAAAGGCACAACGCCGACTTAAGTACAAGAAAACTGACTCTTCTTACTGTCCATGTTTTGAACCTTTCCTGTGATACTAGTTATAGATTCCGATGCTTCACTTCAGGTTTACTGTATCCCTCTGACCTTCGTATTGACGACGAAACAAAGAAATTGCATCGGAATTAAATACAAAGGGCACAATGCCGACTTGAGTACTAGAAGACTGACTCTTCCTACTGTCTATGTTTTGAACCATTCCTGTGACACTAGTTATAGATTCCGATGCTTCACTTCAGGTTTCCTGTAACCCTCTGACCTTCTTATTGACTATGAAGCACAGAAATTGCATCGGAATGAAATACAAAAGGCACAATGCCGACATAAGCACAAGAAAACTGACTCTTCTTACTGTCTATGTTTTGAACCATTCCTGTGACACTAGTTACAGATTCAGATGCTTCACTTCAAGTTTACTGTATCCCTCTGTCCCCATTATTGACGATGAAACACAGAAATTGCATCGGAATTAAATACAAGAGGCACAATGCCGACTCAAGTACAAGAAGACTGGCTCTTCTTATTGTCCATGATTTGAACCATTCGTGTGACACTAGTTATAGATTCCGATGCTTCACTTCAGGATTACTGTATCCCTCTGACCTTCCTATTGACGATGAAACACAGAAATTGCATCGGAATTAAATACAAAAGGCACAATGCCGACTTAAGTACAAGAAAACTGACGCTTCTTACTGATTATGATTTGAACCATTCCTGTCACACTAGTTATAGATTCCGATGCTTCACTTCAGGTTTACTGTATCCCTGTGACCTTCTTATTAATATTGAAACACAGAAATTGCATCGGAATTAAATACAAAAGGCAAAATGCCGACTTCAGTACTAGAAGACTGACTCTACCTACTGTCTATGTTTTGAACCATTCCTGTGACACTAGTTATAGATTCCGATGCTTCACTTCAGGTTTACTGTATCCCTCTAACCTTCTTATTGACGATGAAACACAGAAATTGCATCGGAACTAAATACAAAAGGCACAATGCCGACTCAAGTACAAGCAGACTGGCTCTTCTTACTGCCTATGCTTCGAACCATTCCTGTGACACTAGTTATGGATTCCGATGCTTCACTTCAGATTTACTGTATCCCTCTCACCTTCATGTTGACGATGAAACACAGAAATTGCATCGGAATTATATACAAGTAGCACAATGCCTACTTAAGTACAAGGAGACTGACCCTTCTTAACGTCTATGTTTTAACGAGTCCTGTGACACTTGTTATAGATTTAGATGCTTCACTTCAGGTTTACTGTATCCCTCTGACCTCCTTATTGACGATGAAACACAGAAATTGCATCGGAACTAAATAGAAAAGGCACAATGCCGACTTAAGTACAAGTAAACTGACTGTCCTTACTATCTATGATTTGAACCATTCCTGTGAAACTAGTTATAGATTCCGATGCTTCACTTCAGGTTTACTGTATCCCTCTGACGTTCGTATTGACGATGACACACAGATATTGCATCGGATTTAAATACAAAAGGCACAATGCCGACCTAAGTACAAAAAGACTGACTCTTCTTACCATGTATGTTTTGAACCATTCCTGTGACACTAGTTATAGATTCCGATGCTTCACTTCAGGTTTACTGTAACCCTCTGACCTTCGTATTGACGATGAAGCACAGAAATTGCATCGGAATTAAATACAAAAGGCACAATGCCAACTTAAGTACAAGAAAACTGACTCTTCTTACTGTCTATGGTTTGAACCATTCCTGTGACACTAGTGATAGATTCCGATGCTTCACTTCAGGTTTCCTGTATCCCTCTGACCTTCCTATTGACGATGAAACACAGAAATTGCATCGGAATTAAATACAAAAGGCTCAATGCCGACTCAAGTACAAGAAGACTGTCTCTTCTTACCCTCTATGTTTTGAACCATTCCTGTGACACTAGTTATAGATTCAGATGCTTCACTTCAGGTTTACTGTATCCATCCGACCTTCTTATTGACGATGAAACACAGATATTGCATCGTAATTAAATACAAAAGGCACAATGCCGGCTCAAGTACAAGCAGACTGGCTCTTCTTACTGCATATGTTTTGAACCATTCCTGTGACACTAATTATAAATTCCGATGCTTCGATTCAGGTTTACTGTATCCCTCTGACCTTCATATTGACGATGAAACATAGAAATTGCAACGGAATTAAATACAAAAGGCACAATGCCGACTTAAGTACAAGAAAACTGACGCTTCTTACTGTTTATGTTTTGAACCATTCCTGTCACACTAGTTATAGATTCCGATGCTTCACTTCAGGTTTACTGTATCCCTGTGACCTTCTTATTGATATTGAAACACAGAAATTGCATCGGAATTAAATACAAAAGGCACAATGCCGTCTTCAGTACTAGAAGACTGACTCTACCTACTGTCTATGTTTTGAACCATACCTGTGACACTAGTTATAGATTCCGATGCTTCACTTCAGGTTTACTGTATCCCTCTAACCTTCTTATTGACGATGAAACACAGAAATTGCATCGGAACTAAATACAAAAGGCACAATGCCGACTCAAGTACAAGCAGACTGGCTCTTCTTACTGTCTATGCTTCGAACCATTCCTGAGACACTAGTTATGGATTCCGATGCTTCACTTCAGATTTACTGTATCCCTCTCACCTTCATGTTGACGATGAAACACAGAAATTGCATCGGAATTATATACAAGTGGCACAATGCCTACTTAAGTACAAGGAGACTGACCCTTCTTAACGTCTATGTTTTAACGAGTCCTGTGACACTAGTTATAGATTCCGATGCTTCACTTCAGGTTTACTGTATCCCTCTGACCTCCTTATTGACGATGAAACACAGAAATTGCATCGGAACTAAATACAAAAGGCACAATGCCGACTCAAGTACAAGCAGACTGGCTCTTCTTACTGTCTATGCTTCGAACCATTCCTGAGACACTAGTTATGGATTCCGATGCTTCACTTCAGATTTACTGTATCCCTCTCACCTTCATGTTGACGATGAAACACAGAAATTGCATCGGAATTATATACAAGTGGCACAATGCCTACTTAAGTACAAGGAGACTGACCCTTCTTAACGTCTATGTTTTAACGAGTCCTGTTACACTAGTTATAGATTCCGATGCTTCACTTCAGGTTTACTGTATCCCTCTGACCTCCTTATTGACGATGAAACACAGAAATTGCATCGGAACTAAATAGAAAAGGCACAATGCCGACTTAAGTACAAGTAAACTGACTCTCCTTACTATCTATGATTTGAACCATTCCTGTGAAACTAGTTATAGATTCCGATGCTTCACTTCAGGTTTACTGTATCCCTCTGACGTTCGTATTGACGATGACACACAGATATTGCATCGGATTTAAATACAAAAGGCACAATGCCGGCCTAAGTACAAAAAGACTGACTATCTTACCATGTATGTTTTGAACCATTCCTGTGACACTAGTTATAGATTCCGATGCTTCACTTCAGGTTTACTGTAACCCTCTGATTTTCGTATTGACGATGAAGCACAGAAATTGCATCGGAATTAAATACAAAAGGCACAATGCCGACTTAAGTACAAGAAAACTGACTCTTCTTACTGTCTATGGTTTGAACCTTTCCTGTGACACTAGTTATAGATTCCGATGCTTCACTTCAGGTTTACTGTATCCCTCTGACCTTCTTATTGACGACGAAACACAGAAATTGCATCGGAATTAAATACAAAAGGCACAATGCCGACTTCAGTACTAGAAGACTGACTCTTCCTACTGTCTATGTTTTGAACCATTCCTGTGACACTAGTTATTGATTCCGATGCTTCACTTCAGGATTACAGTGTCCCTGTGACCTTCTTATTGACGATGAAACACAGAAATTGCATCGGAATTAAATACAAAAGGCTCAATGCCGACTTAAGTACTAGAAGACTGGCTCATCTTACCGTCTATGATTTGAACCATTCCTGTGACACTAGTTATAGATTCAGATGCTTCAGTTCAGGTTTACTGTATCCCTCCGACCTTCTTATTGACGATGAAACACAGATATTGCATCGGAATTAAATGCAAAAGGCACAATGCCGACTCAAGTACAAGCAGACTGGCTCTACTTACTGTCTATATTTTGAACCATTCTTGTGACACTAATTATAGATTCCGATGCTTCACTTCAGGTTTACTGTATCTTTCTGACCTTCATATTGACGATGAAACACAGAAATTGCATCGGAATTAAATACAAAAGACACAATGCCGACTTAAGTACAAGAAAACTGACGCTTCTTACTGTTTATGTTTGAACCATTCCTGTGACACTAGTTATAGATTCCGATGCTTCACTTCAGGTTTACTGTATCCCTGTGACCTTGTTATTGATATTGAAACACAGAAATTGCATCGGAATTAAATACAAAAGGCACAATGCCGAATTCAGTACTAGAAGACTGACTCTTCCTACTGTCTATGTTTTGAACCATTCCTGTGACACTAGTTATAGATTCCGATGCTTCACTTCAGGTTTACTGGAACCCTCTGACCTTCTTATTGACGATGAATCACAGAAATTGCATCGGAATTAAATACAAAAGGCTCAATGCCGACTTAAGTACAGGAAGACTGGTTCTTCTTACCGTCTATGTTTTGAACCATTCCTGTGACACTAGTTTTAGATTCAGATGCTTTACTACAGGTTTACTGTATCCCTCTGTCCGCCTTATTGACGATGAATCACAGAAATTGCATCGAAATTAAATACAAGAGGCACAATGCCGACTCAAGTACAAGAAGACTGGCTCTTCTTACTGTCTATGTTTTGAACCATTCCTGTGACACTAGTTATAGATTCCGATGCTTCACTTCAGGCTTACTGTATCCCTCTGACCTTCATATGGACGATGAAACACAGATATTGCATCGGAATTAACTACAACAGGCACAATGCCGACTTAAGTACAAGAAAACTCACGCTTCTTACTGTTTATGTTTGAACCATTCCTGTGACACTCGTTATAGATTCCGATGCTTCACTACAGGTTTACTGTATCCCTGTGACCTTCTTATTGACGATGAAACACAGAAATTGCATCGGAATTAAATACCAAAGGCACAATGCCGACTTCAGTACTTGAAGACTGACTCTTCCTACTGTCTATGCTTTGAACCATTCCTGTGACACTAAGTTATAGATTCCGATGCTTCACTTCAGGTTTACTGTATCCCTCTGACCTTCTTATTGACGATGAAACACAGATATTACATCGGGATTAAATACAAAAGGCACAATGCCGACTTAAGTACAAGTAAACTGACTCTCCTTACTATCTATGATTTGAACCATTCCTGTGAAACTAGTTATAGATTCCGATGCTTCACTTCAGGTTTACTGTCTCCCTCTGACGTTAGTATTGACTGTGACACACAGAAATTACATCGGAATTAAATAAAAAATGCACAATGCCGACTTAAGTACAAGAGAACTGACTCTTATTACTGTCTATATTTTGAACCATTCCTGTGACACTAGTTATAGATTCCGATGCCTCACTTCAGGTTTACTGTATCCCTCTGACCTTCTTATTGACGATGAAACACAGAAATTTCATCGGCATGAAATACAAATGGCACAATGCCGACTTAAGTACAAGAAGACTGATTCTTCGTACTGTCTATGTTGTGAAACATTCCTGTTACACTAGTTATAGATTTCGATGCTTCGCTTCAGGTTTACTGTATGCTTCTGACCTTCTTACTGACGATGAAACACAGATATTACATCGGGATTAAATACAAAAGGCACAATGCCGACTTAAGTACAAGTAAACTGACTCTCCTTACTATCTATGATTTGAACCATTCCTGTGAAACTAGTTATAGATTCCGATGCTTCACTTCAGGTTTACTGTCTCCCTCTGACGTTAGTATTGACTGTGACACACAGAAATTACATCGGAATTAAATAAAAAATGCACAATGCCGACTTAAGTACAAGAAAACTGACTCTTCTTACTGTCTATGTTTTAAACCATTCCTGTGACACTAGTTACAGATTGCGATGCTTCACTTCAGGTTTACTGTATCCCTCTGACCTTCATATTGACGATGAAACACAGACATTGCATCGGAATTACATGCAAAAGGCACAATGCCGACTTAAGTACAAGTAAACTGACCCTTCTTACTGTCTATGTTTTGAACCATTCCTGTGACACTAGTTATAGATTCCGATGCTTCACATCAGGTTTACTGTATCCCTCTGACCCTCTTATTGACGATGAAACACAGAAATTTCATCGGAATTAAATACAAAAGTCTCAATGCCGACACAAGTACAAGAAGACTGGCTCTTCTTACTGCCTATGTTTGAACCATTCCTGTGACACTAGTTATAGATTCCGATGCTTCACTTCAGGTTTACGGTTTCCCTCCGATCTTCTTATTGACGATGAAACACAGATATTGCATCGGAATTAAATTTAAAAGGCACTTTGCCGACTGAAGTACAAGAAGACTGACCTTTCTTACTGTCTATGTTTTGAACCATTCCTGTGACACTAATTATAGATTCCGATTCTTCACTTCAGGTTTACTGTAACCCTCTGACCTTCGTATTGACGATGAAACACAGAAATTGCATCGGAATTAAATACAAAAATCACAATGACGACTTAAGTACTAGAAAACTGACTCTTCCTACTGTCTATGTTTTGAACCATTCCTGAGACACTAGTCATAGATTCCGATGCTTCACATCAGGTTTACTGTATCCCTCTGACCCTCTTATTGACGATGAAACACAGAAATTGCATCGGAATTAAATACAAAAGGCTCAATGCCAACTCAAGTACAAGAAGACTGGCTCTTCTTACTGTCTATGTTGGAACCATTCCTGTGACACTAGTTATAGATTCCAATGCTTCACTTAAGGTTTACTGTGTCCCTCTAATCATCTTATTGATGATGAAACACAGATATTGCATCGGAATTAAATACAAAAGGCTCATTGCCGACTGAAGTACAAGAAGACTGACCTTTCTTACTGTCTATGTTTTGAACCATTCCTGTGACACTAGTTATAGATTCCGATGCTTCACTTAAGGTTTACTGTATCCCTCTGACCTTCTTATTGACGATGAAACACAGAAGTTGCATCGGAATTAAATACAAAAGGCTCAATGCCGACTCAAGTACAACAAGACTGGCTCTTCTTACTATCTATGTTTTGAACCATTCCTGTGACACTAGTTATAGATTCAGATGCTTCACTTCAGGTTTACTGTAACCCTCTGACCTTTGCATTGACGATAAAGCAAAAGGCACAATGCCGACTTAAGTACAGGAAAACTGACTCTTCTTACTGTCTATGTTTTGAACCATTCCTGTGACACTCGTTATAGATTCAGATTCTTCACTTCAGGTTTACTGTATCCCTCTGTCAGCCTTATTGACGATAAAACTCAGAAATTGCATCGGAATTAAATACAAGAGGCACAATGCCGACTCAAGTACAAGAAGACTGGCTCTTCTTATTGCCCATGTTTTGAAAGATTCCTGTGACACTAGTTATAGATTCCGATGCTTCACTTCAGGATTACTGTATCCCTCTGACCTTCTTATTGACGATGAAACACAGAAATTGCATCGGAGTTAAATACAAACGGCACAATGCCGACTTAAGTACTAGACGACTGACTCTTCCTACTGTCTATGTTTTGAACCATTCCTGTGACACTAGTTATAGATTCCGATGCTTCACTTCAGGTTTACTGTATCCCTCTGACCTTCTTATTCACGATGAAACACAGAAATTGCATCGGAATTAAATACAAAAGGCTCAATGCCGACTCAAGTACAAGAAGACTGGCTCTTCTTACCGTCTATGTTTTGAACCATTCCTGTGACACTAGTTATAGATTCAGATGCTTCACTTCAGGTTTACTGTATCCCATCGACCTTCCTATTGACGATGAAACACAGAAATTGCATCGGAATTAAATACAAAAGGCACAATGCTGACTCAAGTACAAGCAGACTGGCTCTTCTTACTGTCTATGTTTTGAACCATTCCTGTGACACTAGTTATAGATTCCGATGCTTCACTTCAGGTTTACTGTATCCCTCTGACCTTCATATTGACGATGAAACACAGATATTGCATTGGAATTAAATACAAAAGGCGCAATGCCGACTTCAGTACTAGAAGACTGACTCTTCCTACTGTCTATGTTTTGAACCATTCCTGTGACACTAGTTATAGATTCCGATGCTTCACTTCAGGTTTACTGTATCCCTCTCACCTTCGTGTTGACGATGAAACACAGAAATTGCATCGGAATTATATACAAGTGGCAGAATGCCGACTTAAGTACAAGTAAACTGACCCTTCTTACCATCTATGTTTTAACCATTCCTGTGACACTAGTTATAGATTCCGATGCTTCACTTCAGGTTTACTGTATCCCTCTGACCGTCTTATTGACGATGTAACACCGAAATTGAATCGGAATTAAATACAAAAGGCACAATGCCCAGTTAAGTACAAGAAAACTGACTCTTCTTAGTGTCTATGTTTTGAAATACTCCTGTGACACTAGTTATAGATTCCGATGCCTCACTTCAGGTTTACTGTATCCCTCTGACCTTCTTATTGACGATGAAACACAGAAATTTCATCGGCATGAAATACAAATGGCACAATGCCGACTTAAGTACAAGAAGACTGATTCTTCGTACTGTCTATGTTGTGAAACATTCCTGTTACACTAGTTATAGATTTCGATGCTTCGCTTCAGGTTTACTGTATGCTTCTGACCTTCTTACTGACGATGAAACACAGATATTGCATCGGGATTAAATACAAAAGGCACAATGCCGGCCTAAGTACAAGTAAACTGACTCTCCTCACTATCTATGATTTGAACCTTTCCTGTGAATCTAGTTATAGATTCCGATGCTTCACTTCAGGTTTACTGTATCCCTCTGACGTTCGTATTGACGATGACACACTGAAATTACATCGGAATTAAATACAAAAGGCACAATGCCGACTTAAGTACAAGAAAACTGACTCTTCTTACTGTCTATGTTTTGAACCATTCCTGTGACACTAGTTATAGATTCCGATGCTTCACTTCAGGATTACTGTATCCCTCTGACCTTCTTATTGAGGATGAAACACAGAAATTGCATCGGAGTTAAATACAAACGGCACAATGCCGACTTAAGTACTAGACGACTGAATCTTCCTAGTGTCTATGTTTTGAACCATTCCTGTGACACTAGTTGTAGATTCCGATGCTTCACTTCAGGTTTACTGTATCCCTCTGACCTTCTTATTCACGATGAAACACAGAAATTGCATCGGAATTAAATACAAAAGGCTTAATGCCGACTCAAGTACAAGAAGACTTGCTCTTCTTACCGTCTATGTTTTGAACCACTCCTGTGACACTAGTTATAGATTCAGATGCTTCACTTCAGGTTTACTGTATCCCATCGACCTTCTTATTGACGATGAAACACAGAAATTGCATCGGAATTAAATACAAAAGGCACAATGTTGACTGAAGTACAAGCAGACTGGCTCTTCTTACTGTCTATGTTTTGAACCATTCCTGTGACACTAGTTATAGATTCCGATGCTTCACTTCAGGTTTACTGTATCCCTCTGACCTTCATATTGACGATGAAACACAGATATTGCATTGGAATTAAATACAAAAGGCACAATGCCGACTTAAGTACAAGAAAACTGACGCTTATTACTGTTTATGTTTTGAACCATTCCTGTGACACTAGTTATAGACTCCGATGCTTCACTTCATGTTTACTGTATCCCTGTGACCTTCTTATTGACGATGAAACACAGAAATTGCATCGGAATTAAATACAAAAGGCGCAATGCCGACTTCAGTACTAGAAGACTGACTCTTCCTACTGTCTATGTTTTGAAATACTCCTGTGACACTAGTTATAGATTCCGATGCCTCACTTCAGGTTTACTGTATCCCTCTGACCTTCTTATTGACGATGAAACACAGAAATTTCATCGGCATGAAATACAAATGGCACAATGCCGACTTATGTACAAGAAGACTGATTCTTCGTACTGTCTATGTTGTGAAACATTCCTGTTACACTAGTTATAGATTTCGATGCTTCACTTCAGGTTTACTGTATGCTTCTGACCTTCTTACTGACGATGAAACACAGATATTGCATCGGGATTAAATACAAAAGGCACAATGCCGGCCTAAGTACAAGTAAACTTACTCTCCTCAGTATCTATGATTTGAACCATTCCTGTGAATCTAGTTATAGATTCCGATGCTTCACTTCAGGTTTACTGTATCCCTCTGACGTTCGTATTGACGATGACACACAGAAATTACATCGGAATTAAATACAAAAGGCACAATGCCGACTTAAGTACAAGAAAACTGACTCTTCTTACTGTCTATGTTTTGAACCATTCCTGTGACACTAGTTATAGATTCCGATACTTCACTTGAGGTTTACTGTATCCCTCTGACCTTCTTATTGACGATGAAACACAGAAATTGCATCGGAATTAAATATAAAAGGCACAATGCCGACTTAAGTATAAGAAAACTGACTCTTCTTACTGTCTATGTTTTGAACCATTCCTGTGACACTAGTTATAGATTCCGATGCTTCACTTCAGGTTTACTGTATCCCACTGACCATCTTATTGACGATGAAACCTAGAAATTGCATCGGAATGAAATACAAAAGGCACAATGCCGACTTAAGTACAAGAAAACTGACGCTTCTTACTGTTTATGCTTTGAACCATTCCTGTGACACTAGTTATAGATTCGAATGCTTCACTTCAGGTTTACTGTATCCCTGTGACCTTCATATTGACGATGAAACGCAGAAATTGCATCGGAATTAAATACAAAAATCACAATAGCGACTTAAGTACTAGAAAACTGACTCTTCCTACTTTCTATGTTTTGAACCGTTCCTGTGACACTAGTTATGGATTTCGATGCTTTACATCAGGTTGACTGTATGCCTCTGAACCTCTTATTGACGATGAAACACAGAAATTGCATCGGAATTAAATACAAAAGGCACAACGCCGACTTAAGTACAAGAAAACTGACTCTTCTTACTGTCTATGTTTTGAACCATTCCTGTGACACTAGTTATAGATTCCGATGCTTCACTTCAGGTTTACTGTATCCCTCTGTCCGCCTTATTGACGATGAAACACAGAAATTGCATCGGAATTAAATTCAAAAGGCTCAATGCCGACTCAAGTACAAGAAGACTGGCTCTTCTTACCGTGTATGTTTTGAACCATTCCTAGGACACTAGTTATAGATTCCGATGCTTCACTTCAGGCTTACTGTATCCCTCGGACCTTCTCATTGACGATGAAAGACAGAAATTGCATCGGAATTAAATACAAAAGGCACAATGCCGACTCAAGTACAGGCAGACTGGCTCTTCTTACTGTCTACGTTTTGAACCATTCCTGTGCCACTAGTTATAGATTCCGATGCTTCACTTCAGGTTTACTGTATCCCTCTGACCTTCATATTGACGATGAAACACAGAAATTACATCGGAATTATATAGAAAAGGCACAATGCCGACTTAAGAACAAGAAGACTGACCCTTCTTATTGTCTAAGTTTTGAACCATTCCTGTGACACTAGTTATTGATTCAGATGCTTCACTTCATGTTTACTGTATCAATGTGACCTTCTTATTGACGATGAAACACAGAAATTGCATCGGAATTAAATACAAAAGGCACAATGCCGACTTCAGTACTAGAAGACTGACTCTTCCTACTGTCTTTGTTTTGAACCATTCCTGTGACACTAATTATAGATTCCGATGCTTCACTTCAGGTTTACTGTAACCCTCTGACCTTCTTATTGACGATGAAGCACAGAAATTGCATCGGAATTAAATACAAAAGGCACAATGCCGACTTAAGTACAAGAAAACTGACTCTTCTTACTGTCTATGTTTTGAACCATTCCTGTGACACTAGTTATAGATACCGATGCTTCACTTCAGGTTTACTGTATCCCTCTCACCTACATGTTGACGATGAAACACAGAAATTGCATCGGAATTATATACAAGTGGCACAATGCCGACTTAAGTACAAGTAAACTGACCCTTCTTACCGTCTATGTTTTAACCATTCCTGTGACACTAGTTATAGATTCCGATGCTTCACTTCATGTTAACTGTAACCCTCTGATCTTCTTATTGACGATGAAGCACAGAAATTGCATCGGAATTAAATACAAAAGACACAATGCCGACTTAAGTACAAGAAAACTGACTCTTCTTACTGCCTATGTTTTGAACCATTCCTGTGACACTAGTTATAGATTCCGATGCTTCACTTCAGGTTTACTGTATCTCTCTCACCTTCATGTTGACGATGAAACACAGAAATTGCATCGGAATTAAATACAAAAATCACAATGCCCACTTAAGTACAAGAAAACTGACTCTTCTTACTGTCTATGTTATGAAATATTCCTATGACACTAGTTATAGATTCCGATGCCTCACTTAAAGTTTACTGTATCCCTCTGACCTTCTTATTGACGATGAAACACAGAAATTTCATCGGCATGAAATACAAATGGCACAATGCCGACTTAAGTACAAGAGGACTGACTCTTCGTACTGTCTATGTTGTGAAACATTCCTGTTACACTAGTTATAGATTTCAACGCTTCACTTCAGATTACTGTATCCCTCTGACCTTCTTACTGGCGCGGAAACACTGATATTGCATCGGGATTAAATACAACAGGCACAATGCCGACTTAAGTACAAAAAACTGACTCTTCTCACTATCTATGATTTGAACCATTCCTGTGAATCTAGTTATAGATTCCGATGCTTCACTTCGGGTTTACTGTATCCCTCTGACGTTCGTATTGACGATGACACACAGAAATTACATCGGAATTAAATACAAAAGGCACAATGCCGACTTAAGTACAAGAAAACTGATTCTTCTTACTGTCTATGTTTTGAACCATTCCTGTGACACTAGTTGTAGATTCAGATGCTTCACTTCAGGTTTACTGTATCCCTCTGTCCGCCTTATTGACGATGAAACATAGAAATTGCATCGGAATTAAATACAAGAGGCACAATGCCGACTCAAGTACAACAAGACTGGCGCTTCTTATTGTCCATGTTTTGAACCATTCCTGTGACACTAGTTATAGATTCCGATGCTTCACTTCAGGATTACTGTATCCCTCTGACCTTCTTATTGACGGTGAAACACAGAAATTGCATCGGAATTAAATACAAAAGGCACAATGCCTACTTAAGTACTAGAAGACTGACTCTTCCTAATGTCTATGTTTTGAACCATTCCTGTGATACTAGTTATAGATTCCGATGCTTCACTTCAGGTTTACTGTATCCCTCTGACCTTCTTATTGACGATGAGACACAGAAATTGCATCGGAATTAAATACAAAAGGCTCAATGCCGACTCAAGTACAAGAAGACTGGCTCTTCTTACCGTCTATGTTTTGAACCATTCCTGTGACACTAGTTATAGATTCAGATGCTTCACTTCAGGTTTAGTGTATGCCTCCGACCTTCTTATTGACAATAAAACACAGAAATTGCATCGGAATTAAATACAAAAGGCACAATGCCGACTCAAGTACAAGCAGACTGGCTCTTCTTACTGTCTATGTTTTGAAACATTCCTGTGACACTACTTATAGATTCCGATGCTTCACTTCAGGTTTACTGTAACCCTCTGATCTTCTTATTGACGATGAAGCACAGAAATTGCATCGGAATTAAATAGAAAAGGCACAATGCCGACTTAAGAACAAGAAGACTGACCCTTCTTATTGTCCAAGTTTTGAACCATTCCTGTGACACTAGTTATTGATTCAGATGCTTCACTTCATGTTTACTGTATCAATGTGACCTTCTTATTGACGATGAAACACAGAAATTGCATCGGAATTAAATACAAAAGGCACAATGCCGACTTCAGTACTAGAAGACTGACTCTTCCTACTGTCTATGTTTTGAACCTTTCCTGTGACACTAGTTATAGATTCCGATGCTTCACTTCAGGTTTACTGTATCCCTCTGACCTTCTTATTGACGATCTAACACAGAAATTGCATCGGAATTAAATACAAAAGGCACAATGCCGAGTCAAGTACAAGAGGACTGGCTCTTCTTACTGTCTATGTTTTGAACCTTTCCTGTGAGACAGGATTTAGATTCCGATGCTTCACTTCAGGTTTACTGTATCCCTTGGACTTTCTTGTAGACGACGAAACACAGAAATTGCATCGGAATTAAATACAAAAGGCACAATGCCGACTCAAGTACAAGCAGACTGGCTCTTCTTACTGCCTTTGATTTGAACCATTCCTGTGACACTAGTTACAGATACCGATGCTTCACTTCAGGTTTACTGTATCCCTCTGACCGTCTTATTGACGATGAAACACAGAAATTGCATCGGAATTAAATACAAAAGGCACAATGCCGACTTAAGTAGAAGTAAACTGACTCTACTTACTATCTATGTTTTGAACCATTCCTGTGAAACTATTTATAGATTCCGATGCTTCACTTCGGGTTTACTGTATCCCTCTGACGTTCGTATTGACGATGACACACAGAAATTACATCGGAATTAAATACAAAAGGCACAATGCCGACTTAAGTACAAGATAACTGACTCTTCTTACTGTCTATGATTTCAACCATTCCTGTGACACTAGTTATAGATTCCGATGCTTCACTTCAGGTTTACTGTATCCCTCTGACCGTCTTATTGACGATGTAACACCGAAATTGAATCGGAATTAAATACAAAAGGCACAATGCCCAGTTAAGTACAAGAAAACTGACTCTTCTTAGTGTCTATGTTTTGAAATACTCCTGTGACACTAGTTATAGATTCCGATGCCTCACTTCAGGTTTACTGTATCCCTCTGACCTTGTTATTGACGATGAAACACAGAAATTTCATCGGCATGAAATACAAATGGCACAATGCCGACTTAAGTACAAGAAGACTGATTCTTCGTACTGTCTATGTTGTGAAACATTCCTGTTACACTAGTTATAGATTCCGATACTTCACTTGAGGTATACTGTATCCCTCTGACCTTCTTATTGACGATGAAACACAGAAATTGCATCGGAATTAAATATAAAAGGCACAATGCCGACTTAAGTATAAGAAAACTGACTCTTCTTACTGTCTATGTTTTGAACCATTCCTGTGACACTAGTTACAGATTCCGATGCTTCACTTCAGGTTTACTGTATCCCTCTCACCTTCGTGTTGACGATGAAACACAGAAATTGCATCGGAATTATATACAAGTGGCAGAATGCCGACTTAAGTACAAGTAAACTGACCCTTCTTACCATCTATGTTTTAACCATTCCTGTGACACTAGTTATAGATTCCGATGCTTCACTTCAGGTTTACTGTATCCCTCTGACCGTCTTATTGACGATGTAACACCGAAATTGAATCGGAATTAAATACAAACGGCCCAATGCCCAGTTAAGTACAAGAAAACTGACTCTTCTTAGTGTCTATGTTTTGAAATACTCCTGTGACACTAGTTATAGATTCCGATGCCTCACTTCAGGTTTACTGTATCCCTCTGACCTTCTTATTGACGATGAAACACAGAAATTTCATCGGCATGAAATACAAATGGCACAATGCCGACTTAAGTACAAGAAGACTGATTCTTCGTACTGACTATGTTGTGAAACATTCCTGTTACACTAGTTATAGATTTCGATGCTTCACTTCAGGTTTACTGTATGCTTCTGACCTTCTTACCGACGATGAAACACAGATATTGCATCGGGATTAAATACAAAAGGCACAATGCCGGCCTAAGTACAAGTAAACTGACTCTCCTCACTATCTATGATTTGAACCATTCCTGTGAATCTAGTTATAGATTCCGATGCTTCACTTCAGGTTTACTGTATCCCTCTGACGTTCGTATTGACGATGACACACAGAAATTACATCGGAATTAAATACAAAAAGCACAATGCCGACTTAAGTACAAGAAAACTGACTCTTCTTACTGTCTATGTTTTGAACCATTCCTGTGACACTAGTTATAGATTCCGATACTTCACTTGAGGTTTACTGTATCCCTCTGACCTTCTTATTGACGATGAAACACAGAAATTGCATCGGAATTAAATATAAAAGGCACAATGCCGACTTAAGTATAAGAAAACTGACTCTTCTTACTGTCTATGTTTTGAACCATTCCTGTGACACTAGTTATAGATTCCGATGCTTCACTTCAGGTTTACTGTATCCCACTGACCATCTTATTGACGATGAAACCTAGAAATTGCATCGGAATGAAATACAAAAGGCACAATGCAGACTTAAGTACAAGAAAACTGACGCTTCTTACTGTTTATGCTTTGAACCATTCCTGTGACACTAGTTATAGATTCGAATGCTTCACTTCAGGTTTACTGTATCCCTCTGACGTTCGTATTGACGATGTCACACAGAAATTACATCGGAATTAAATACATAAAGCACAATGCCGACTTAAGTACAAGAAAACTGACTCTTCTTACTGTCTATGTTTTGAACCATTCCTGTGACACTAGTTATAGATTCCGATACTTCACTTGAGGTATACTGTATCCCTCTGACCTTCTTATTGACGATGAAACACAGAAATTGCATCGGAATTATATATAAAAGGCACAATGCCGACTTAAGTATAAGAAAACTGACTCTTCTTACTGTCTATGTTTTGAACCATTCCTGTGACACTAGTTATAGATTCCGATGCTTCACTTCAGGTTTACTGTATCCCTCTGTCCGCCTTATTGACGATAAAACACAGAAATTGCATCGGAATTAAATACAAGAGGCACAAGGCCGACTTACGTACTAGAAGACTGACTCATCCTACTGTCTACGTTTTCAACCATTCCTTTGACACTAGTTATAGATTCCGATGCTTCACTTCACGTTTACTGTATCCCTCTGACCTTCTTATTGACGATGAAACACAGAAATTGCATCGGAATTAAATTCAAAAGGCTCAATGCCGACTCAAGTACAAGAAGACTGGCTCTTCTTACCGTCTATGTTTTGAACCATTCCTAGGAAACTAGTTATAGATTCCGATGCTTCACTTCAGGCTTACTGTATCCCTCGGACCTTCTCATTGACGATGAAAGACATAAATTGCATCGGAATTAAATACAAAAGGCACAATGCCGACTTAAGTACAAGAAAACTGACTCTTCTTACTGTCTATGTTTTGAACCATTCCTGTGACACTAGTTATAGATTCCGATACTTCACTTGAGGTTTACTGTATCCCTCTGACCTTCTTATTGACGATGAAACACAGAAATTGCATCGGAATTAAATATAAAAGGCACAATGCCGACTTAAGTATAAGAAAACTGACTCTTCTTACTGTCTATGTTTTGAACCATTCCTGTGACACTTGTTATAGATTTAGATGCTTCACTTCAGGTTTACTGTATCCCTCTGACGTCCTTATTGACGATGAAACACAGAAATTGCATCGGAACTAAATACAAAAGGCACAATGCCGACTTAAGTACAAGTAAACTGACTCTCCTTACTATCTATGATTTGAACCATTCCTGTGAAACTAGTTATAGATTCCGATGCTTCACTTCAGGTTTACTGTATCCCTCTGACGTTCGTATTGACGATGACATACAGATATTGCATCGGATTTAAATACAAAAGGCACAATGCCGACCTAAGTACAAAAAGACTGACTCTTCTTACCATGTATGTTTTGAACCATTCCTGTGACACTAGTTATAGATTCCGATGCTTCACTTCAGGTTTACTGTAACCCTCTGACCTTCGTATTGACGATGAAGCACAGAAATTGCATCGGAATTAAATACAAAAGGCACAATGCCGACTTAAGTACAAGAAATCTGACTCTTCTTACTGTCTATGTTTTGAACCATTCCTGTGACACTAGTTATAGATTCCGATGCTTCACTTCAGGTTTACTGTATCCCTCTGTCCGCCTTATTGACGATAAAACACAGAAATTGCATCGGAATTAAATACAAGAGGCACAAGGCCGACTTACGTACTAGAAGACTGACTCATCCTACTGTCTACGTTTTCAACCATTCCTTTGACACTAGTTTATAGATTCCGATGCTTCACTTCACGTTTACTGTATCCCTCTCACCTTCTTATTGACGATGAAACACAGAAATTGCATCGGAATTAAATTCAAAAGGCTCAATGCCGACTCAAGTACAAGAAGACTGGCTCTTCTTACCGTCTATGTTTTGAACCATTCCTAGGAAACTAGTTATAGATTCCGATGCTTCACTTCAGGCTTACTGTATCCCTCGGACCTTCTCATTGACGATGAAAGACATAAATTGCATCGGAATTAAATACAAAAGGCACAATGCCGACTTAAGTACAAGAAAACTGACTCTTCTTACTGCCTATGTTTTGAACCATTCCTGTGACACTAGTTATAGATTCCGATGCTTCACTTCAGGTTTACTGTATCCCTCTCACCTTTATGTTGACGATGAAACACAGAAATTGCATCGCAATTAAATACAAAAATCACAATGCCCACTTAAGTACAAGAAAACTGACTCTTCTTACTGTCTATGTTATGAACTATTCCTATGACACTAGTTATAGATTCCGATGCCTCACTTAAAGTTTACTGTATCCCTCTGACCTTCTTATTGACGATGAAACACAGAAATTTCATCGGCATGATATACAAATGGCACAATGCCGACTTAAGTACAAGAGGACTGACTCTTCGTACTGTCTATGTTGTGAAACATTCCTGTTACACTAGTTATAGATTTCAATGCTTCACTTCAGATTACTGTATCCCTCTGACCTTCTTACTGACGATGAAACACAGATATTGCATCGGGATTAAATACAAAAGGCACAATGCCGACTTAAGTACAAAAAACTGACTCTTCTCACTATCTATGATTTGAACAATTCCTGTGGATCTAGTTATAGATTCCGATGCTTCACTTCGGGTTTACTGTATCCCTCTGACGTTCGTATTGACGATGACACACAGAAATTACATCGGAATTAAATACAAAAGGCACAATGCCGACTTAAGTACAAGAAAACTGACTCTTCTTACTGTCTATGTTTTGAACCATTCCTGTGACACTAGTTGTAGATTCTGATGCTTCACTTCAGGTTTACTGTATCCCTCTGTCCGCCTTATTGACGATGAAACATAGAAATTGCATCGGAATTAAATGCAAGAGGCACAATGCCGACTCAAGTACAACAAGACTGGCGCATCTTATTGTCCATGTTTTGAACCGTTCCTGTGACACTAGTTATAGATTCCGATGCTTCACTTCAGGATTACTGTATCCCTCTGACCTTCTTATTGACGGTGAAACACAGAAATTGCATCGGAATTAAATACAAATTGCACAATGCCTACTTAAGTACTAGAAGACTGACTCTTCCTAATGTCTATGTTTTGAACCATTCCTGTGATACTAGTTATAGATTCCGATGCTTCACTTCAGGTTTACTGTATCCCTCTGACCTTCTTATTGACGATGAAACACAGAAATTGCATCGGAATTAAATACAAAAGGCTCAATGCCGACTCAAGTACAAGAAGACTGGCTCTTCTAACCGTCTATGTTTTGAACCATTCCTGTGACACTAGTTATAGATTCAGATGCTTCACTTCAGGTTTAGTGTATCCCTCCGACCTTCTTATTGACGATAAAACACAGAAATTGCATCGGAATTAAATACAAAAGGCACAATGCCGACTCAAGTACAAGCAGACTGGCTCTTCTTACTGTCTATGTTTTGAAACATTCCTGTGACACTACTTATAGATTCCGATGCTTCACTTCAGGTTTACTGTAACCCTCTGATCTTCTTATTGACGATGAAGCACAGAAATTGCATCGGAATTAAATAGAAAAGGCACAATGCCGACATAAGAACAAGAAGACTGACCCTTCTTATTGTCTAAGTTTTGAACCATTCCTGTGACACTAGTTATTGATTCAGATGCTTCACTTCATGTTTACTGTATCAATGTGACCTTCTTATTGACGATGAAACACAGAAATTGCATCGGAATTAAATACAAAAGGCACAATGCCGACTTCAGTACTAGAAGACTGACTCTTCCTACTGTCTATGTTTTGAACCATTCCTGTGAAACTATTTATAGATTCCGATGCTTCACTTCGGGTTTACTGTATCCCTCTGACGTTCGTATTGACGATGACACACAGAAATTACATCGGAATTAAATACAAAAGGCACAATGCCGACTTAAGTACAAGATAACTGACTCTTCTTACTGTCTATGATTTCAACCATTCCTGTGACACTAGTTATAGATTCCGATGCTTCACTTCAGGTTTACTGTATCCCTCTGAATGTCTTATTGACGATGTAACACCGAAATTGAATCGGAATTAAATACAAAAGGCACAATGCCCAGTTAAGTACAAGAAAACTGACTCTTCTTAGTGTCTATGTTTTGAAATACTCCTGTGACACTAGTTATAGATTCCGATGCCTCACTTCAGGTTTACTGTATCCCTCTGACCTTCTTATTGACGATGAAACACAGAAATTTCATCGGCATGAAATACAAATGGCACAATGCCGACTTAAGTACAAGAAGACTGATTCTTCGTACTGTCTATGTTGTGGAACATTCCTGTTACACTAGTTATAGATTCCGATACTTCACTTGAGGTATACTGTATCCCTCTGACCTTCTTATTGACGATGAAACACAGAAATTGCATCGGAATTAAATATAAAAGGCACAATGCCGACTTAAGTATAAGAAAACTGACTCTTCTTACTGTCTATGTTTTGAAACATTCCTGTGACACTACTTATAGATTCCGATGCTTCACTTCAGGTTTACTGTAACCCTCTGATCTTCTTATTGACGATGAAGCACAGAAATTGCATCGGAATTAAATAGAAAAGGCACAATGCCGACATAAGAACAAGAAGACTGACCCTTCTTATTGTCTAAGTTTTGAACCATTCCTGAGACACTAGTTATAGATTCCGATGCTTCACTTCAGGTTTACTGTATCCCTCTCACCTTCGTGTTGACGATGAAACACAGAAATTGCATAGGAATTATATACAAGTGGCAGAATGCCGACTTAAGTACAAGTAAACTGACCCTTCTTACCATCTATGTTTTAACCATTCCTGTGACACTAGTTATAGATTCCGATGCTTCACTTCAGGTTTACTGTATCCCTCTGACCGTCTTATTGACGATGTAACACCGAAATTGAATCGGAATTAAATACAAAAGGCTCAATGCCCAGTTAAGTACAAGAAAACTGACTCTTCTTAGTGTCTATGTTTTGAAATACTCCTGTGACACTAGTTATAGATTCCGATGCCTCACTTCAGGTTTACTGTATCCCTCTGACCTTCTTATTGACGATGAAACACAGAAATTTCATCGGCATGAAATACAAATGGCACAATGCCGACTTAAGTACAAGAAGACTGATTCTTCGTACTGACTATGTTGTGAAACATTCCTGTTACACTAGTTATAGATTTCGATGCTTCACTTCAGGTTTACTGTATGCTTCTGACCTTCTTACTGACGATGAAACACAGATATTGCATCGGGATTAAATACAAAAGGCACAATGCCGGCCTAAGTACAAGTAAACTGACTCTCCTCACTATCTATGATTTGAACCATTCCTGTGAATCTAGTTATAGATTCCGATGCTTCACTTCAGGTTTACTGTATCCCTCTGACGTTCGTATTGACGATGACACACAGAAATTACATCGGAATTAAATACAAAAAGCACAATGCCGACTTAAGTACAAGAAAACTGACTCTTCTTACTGTCTATGTTTTGAACCATTCCTGTGACACTAGTTATAGATTCCGATACTTCACTTGAGGTTTACTGTATCCCTCTGACCTTCTTATTGACGATGAAACACAGAAATTGCATCGGAATTAAATATAAAAGGCACAATGCCGACTTAAGTATAAGAAAACTGACTCTTCTTACTGTCTATGTTTTGAACCATTCCTGTGACACTAGTTATAGATTCCGATGCTTCACTTCAGGTTTACTGTATCCCACTGACCATCTTATTGACGATGAAACCTAGAAATTGCATCGGAATGAAATACAAAAGGCACAATGCAGACTTAAGTACAAGAAAACTGACGCTTCTTACTGTTTATGCTTTGAACCATTCCTGTGACACTAGTTATAGATTCGAATGCTTCACTTCAGGTTTACTGTATCCCTCTGACGTTCGTATTGACGATGACACACAGTAATTACATCGGAATTAAATACATAAAGCACAATGCCGACTTAAGTACAAGAAAACTGACTCTTCTTACTGTCTATGTTTTGAACCATTCCTGTGACACTAGTTATAGATTCCGATACTTCACTTGAGGTTTACTGTATCCCTCTGACCTTCTTATTGACGATGAAACACAGAAATTGCATCGGAATTATATATAAAAGGCACAATGCCGACTTAAGTATAAGAAAACTGACTCTTCTTACTGTCTATGTTTTGAACCATTCCTGTGACACTAGTTATAGATTCCGATGCTTCACTTCAGGTTTACTGTATCCCTCTGTCCGCCTTATTGGCGATAAAACACAGAAATTGCATCGGAATTAAATACAAGAGGCACAAGGCCGACTTAAGTACTAGAAGACTGACTCATCCTACTGTCTATGTTTTGAACCATTCCTTTGACACTAGTTATAGATTCCGATGCTTCACTTCACGTTTACTGTATCCCTCTGACCTTCTTATTGACGATGAAACACAGAAATTGCATCGGAATTAAATTCAAAAGGCTCAATGCCGACTCAAGTACAAGAAGACTGGCTCTTCTTACCGTTTATGTTTTGAACCATTCCTAGGACACTAGTTATAGATTCCGATGCTTCACTTCAGGCTTACTGTATCCCTCGGACCTTCTCATTGACGATGAAAGACATAAATTGCATCGGAATTAAATACAAAAGGCACAATGCCGACTCAAGTACAGGCAGACTGGCTCTTCTTACTGTCTACGTTTTGAACCATTCCTGTGACAGTAGTTATAGATTCCGATGCTTCACTTCAGGTTTACTGTATCCCTCTGACCTTCATATTGACGATGAAACACAGAAATTGCATCGGAATTATATACAAGTGGAACAATGCCGACTTAAGTACAAGTAAACTGACCCTTCTTACCGTCTATGTTTTGAACCATTCCTGTGACACTAGTTGTAGATTCTGATGCTTCACTTCAGGTTTACTGTATCCCTCTGTCCGCCTTATTGACGATGAAACATAGAAATTGCATCGGAATTAAATACAAGAGGCACAATGCCGACTCAAGTACAACAAGACTGGCGCTTCTTATTGTCCATGTTTTGAACCGTTCCTGTGACACTAGTTATAGATTCCGATGCTTCACTTCAGGATTACTGTATCCCTCTGACCTTCTTATTGACGGTGAAACACAGAAATTGCATCGGAATTAAATACAAATGGCACAATGCCTACTTAAGTACTAGAAGACTGACTCTTCCTAATGTCTATGTTTTGAACCATTCCTGTGATACTAGTTATAGATTCCGATGCTTCACTTCAGGTTTACTGTATCCCTCCAACCTTCTTATTGACGATGAAACACAGAAATTGCATCGGAATTAAATACAAAAGGCTCAATGCCGACTCAAGTACAAGAAGACTGGCTCTTCTAACCGTCTATGTTTTGAACCATTCCTGTGACACTAGTTATAGATTCAGATGCTTCACTTCAGGTTTAGTGTATCCCGCCGACCTTCTTATTGACGATAAAACACAGAAATTGCATCGGAATTAAATACAAAAGGCACAATGCCGACTCAAGTACAAGCAGACTGGCTCTACTTACTGTCTATGTTTTGAAACATTCCTGTGACACTACTTATAGATTCCGATGCTTCACTTCAGGTTTACTGTAACCCTCTGATCTTCTTATTGACGATGAAGCACAGAAATTGCATCGGAATTAAATAGAAAAGGCACAATGCCGACATAAGAACAAGAAGACTGACCCTTCTTATTGTCTAAGTTTTGAACCATTCCTGTGACACTAGTTATTGATTCAGATGCTTCACTTCATGTTTACTGTATCAATGTGACCTTCTTATTGACGATGAAACACAGAAATTGCATCAGAATTAAATACAAAAGGCACAATGCCGACTTCAGTACTAGAAGACTGACTCTTCCTACTGTCTATGTTTTGAACCATTCCTGTGACACTAGTTATAGATTCCGATGCTTCACTTCAGGTTTACTGTAACCCTCTGACCTTCTTATTGACGATGAAGCACAGAAATTGCATCGGAATTAAATACAAAAGGCACAATGCCGACTTAAGTACAATTAAACTGACTCTTCTTACTGTCTATGTTTTGAACCATTCCTGTGACACTAGTTATAGATTCCGATGCTTCACTTCAGGTTTACTGTATCCCTCTCACCTTCATGTTGACGATGAAACACAGAAATTGCATCGGAATTATATACAAGTGGCACAATGCCGACTTAAGTACAAGTAAACTGACCCTTCTTACCATCTATGTTTTAACCATTCCTGTGACACTAGTTATAGATTCCGATGCTTCACTTCAGGTTTACTGTATCCCTCTGACCTTCATAGAGACGATGAAACACACAAATTACATCGGAATTATATACAAGTGGCACAATGCCGACTTCAGTACAAGAAGACTGACCCTTCTTCTTGTCTAAGTTTTGAACCATTCCTGTGACACTAGTTATTGATTCAGATGCTTCACTTCATGTTTACTGTATCCCTGTGACCTTCTTATTGACGATGAAACACAGAAATTGCATCGGAATTAAATATAAAAGGCACAATGCCGACTTCAGTACTAGAAGACTGACTCTTCCTACTGTCTATGTTTTGAACCATTCCTGTGACACTAGTTATAGATTCCGATGCTTCACTTCAGGTTAACTGTAACCCTCTGATCTTCTTATTGGCGATGAAGCACAGAAATTGCATCGGAATTAAATACAAAAGGCACAATGCCGACTTAAGTACAAGAAAACTGACTCTACTTACTGCCTATGTTTTGAACCATTCCTGTGACACTAGTTATAGATTCCGATGCTTCACTTCAGGTTTACTGTATCCCTCTCACCTTCATGTTGACGATGAAACACAGAAATTGCATCGGAATTATATACAAGTGGCACAATGCCGACTTAAGTACAAGTAAACTGACCCTTCTTACCGTCTATGTTTTAACCATTCCTGTGACACTAGTTATAGATTCCGATGCCTCACTTCAAGTTTACTGTATCCCTCTGACCTTCCTATTGACGATGAAACACAGAAATTTCATCGGCATGAAATACAAATGGCACAATGCCGACTTAAGTACAAGAAGACTGACTCTTCGTAGTGTCTATGTTGTGAAACATTCCTGTTACACTAGTTATAGATTTCGATGCTTCACTTCAGATTACTGTATCCCTCTGACCTTCTTACTGACGATGAAACACAGATATTGCATCGGGATTAAATACAAAAGGCACAATGCCGACTTAAGTACAAAAAACTGACTCTTCTTATTGTCTAAGTTTTGAACCATTCCTGTGACACTAGTTATAGATTCCGATTCTTCACTTCAGGTTTACTGTATCCCTCTGCCCTTTCTATTGACGATGGAACACAGAAATTGCATCTTAGTTAAATACAAAAGGCTCAATGCCGACATAAGTACAGGAAGACTGACTCTTCTTACCGTCTATGTTTTGAACCATTCCTGTGACACTAGTTATAGATTCCGATGCTTCACTTCAGGTTTACTGTATCCCTCTGACCTTCTTATTGACGATCTAACACAGAAATTGCATCGGAATTAAATACAAAAGGCACAATGCCGAGTCAAGTACAAGAGGACTGGCTCTTCTTACTGTCTATGTTTTGAACCTTTCCTGTGACACTAGTGACAGATACCGATGCTTCACTTCAGGTTTACTGTATCCCTCTGACCGTCTTATTGACGATGAAACACAGAAATTGCATCGGAATTAAATACGAAAGGCACAATGCCGACTTAAGTAGAAGTAAACTGACTCTATTTACTATCTATGTTTTGAACCATTCCTGTGAAACTGTTTATAGATTCCGATGCTTCACTTCGGGTTTACTGTATCCCTCTGACGTTCGTATTGACGATGACACACATAAATTACATCGGAATTAAATACAAAAGGCACAATGCCGACTTAAGTACAAGATAACTGACTCTTCTTACTGTCTACGTTTTCAACCATTCCTGTGACACTGGTTATAGATTCCGATGCTTCACTCCAGGTTTGCCATATCCCTCTGACCTTCTTATCGACGTGAAACACAGAAATTGCATCGGAATTAAATACAAATGCACAATGCCGACTTAAGTACAAGAAAACTGAATCTTCTTACTGTCTATGTTTTGAACTATTCCTGTGACACTAGTTATACTTTCCGATGCTTCACTTCAGGTGTACTGTATGCCTCCGACCGTCTTATTGACGATGTAACACCGAGATTGAATCGGATTTAAATACAAAGGGCATAATCCCCACTTAAGTACAAGAAAACTGAGTCTTCTTACTGTCTATGTTTTGAACCATTCCTGTGACACTAGTTATAGATTCCGATGCTTCACTACAGGTTTACTGTATCCCTCTGACCTTCATATGGACGATGAAACACAGAAATTGCATCTGAATTAAATACAAAAGGCACAATGCCGACTTAAGTACAAAAAACTGACTCTACTTACTGTCTATGTTTTGAACCATTCCTGTGACACTAGTTATAGATTCCGATGCTTCACTTCAGTTTTACTGTATCCCTCTGACCTTCTTATTGACGATGACACACAGAAATTGCACCGGAATTAAATAGAAGAGGCACAATGCCGACTCAAGTACAAGAAGACTGGCTCTTCTTACCGTCTATGTTTTGAACCATTCCTGTGACACTAGTTATAGATTCAGATGCTTCACTTCAGGTTTACTGTATCCCATCGACCTTCTTATTGACGATGAAACACAGAAATTGCATCGGAATTAAATACAAAAGGCACAATGCTGACTCAAGTACAAGCAGACTGGCTCTTCTTACTGTCTATGTTTTGAACCATTCCTGTGACACTAGTTATAGATTCCAATGCTTCACTTCAGGTTTACTGTATCCCTCTGACCTTCATATTGACGATGAAACACAGATATTGCTTCGGAATTAAATACAAAAGGCACAATGCCGACTTAAGTACAAGAAAACTGACGCTTGTTACTGTTTATGTTTTGAACCATTCCTGTGACACTAGTTATAGATTCCGATGCTTCACTTCATGTTTACTGTATCCCTGTGACCTTCTTATTGACGATGAAACACAGAAATTGCATCGGAATAAAATACAAAAGGCGCAATGCCGACTTCAGTACAAGATAACTGACTCTTGTTACTGTCTATGTTTTCAACCATTCCTGTGACACTAGTTATAGATTCCGATGCTTCACTCCAGGTTTGCCATATCCCTCTGACCTTCTTATCGACGATGAAACACAGAAATTGCATTTGAATAAAATACAAATGGTACAATGCCGACCTAAGTACAAGAAAACTAACTCTTCTTACTGTCTATGTTTTGAAATATTCCTGTGACACTAATTATAGATTCCGATACTTCACTTGAGGTTTACTGTATCCCTCTGACCTTCTTATTGACGATGAAACACAGAAATTGCGTCGGAATTAAATACAAAAGGCACAATGCCGTCTTAAGTACAAGAAAACTGATGCTTCTTAATGTTTATGTTTTGAACCATTCCTGTGACACTAGTTATAGATTCGGATGCTTCACTTCAGGTTTCCTATATCCCTGAGACCTTCTTTTTGACGATGAGACACAGAAATTGCATCGGAATTAAATACAAATGCACAATGCCGACTTAAGTACAAGAAAACTGAATCTTCTTACTGTCTATGTTTTGAACTATTTCTGTGACACTAGTTATACTTTCCGATGCTTCACTTCAGGTTTACTGTATCCCTCCGACCGTCTTATTGACGATGTAACACCGAAATTGAATCGGAATTAAATACAAAGGGCATAATCCCCACTTAAGGACAAGAAAACTGAGTCTTCTTACTGTCTATGTTTTGAACCATTCCTGTGACACTAGTTATAGATTCCGATGCTTCATCACAGGTTTACTGTATCCCTCTGACCTTCATATGGACGATGAAACACAGAAATTGCATCCGAATTAAATACAAAAGGCACAATGCCGACTTAAGTACAAAAAACTGACTCTACTTACTGTCTATGTTTTGAACCATTCCTGTGACACTAGTTATAGATTCCGATGCTTCTCTTCAGGTTTACTGTATCCCTCTGACCTTCTTATTGACGATGACACACAGAAATTGCATCGGAATTAAATACAAAAGGCATAATGCCGACTTAAGTACAAGAAAACTGACGCTTCTTACTGTTTATGTTTTGAACCATTCCTGTGACACTAGTTATAGATTCCGATGCTTCACTTCAGGTTTACTGTATCCCTGTGACCTCCTTATTGACGATGAAACACAGAAATTGCATCGGAATTAAATACAAAAGGCACAATGCCGACTTAAGAACAAGAAAACTGACTCTCCTTACTGTCTATGCTTTGAACCATTCCTGTGACACTAGTTGTAGATTCCGATGCTTCACTTCAGGTTTACTGTATCCCTCTGACCATCTTATTGACGATGAAACACAGAAATTGCATCGGAATTAAACACAAAGGGCACATTGCCGACTTAAGTAATAGAAGACTGACTCTTCCTACTGTCTACATTTTTAACCATTCCTGTGACACTAGTTATCGATTCCGATGCTTCACGTCAGGTTTACTGTATCCCTCTGACATTCTTATTGACGATGAAACACAGAAATTGCATCGGAATTTAATACAAAATGCTCAATGCCGACTCAAGTACAAGCAGACTGGCACTTCTTACTGTCAATGTTGGAACCATTCCTGTGACACTAGTTATTGATTCAGATGCTTCACTTCAGGTTTACTGTATCCCTCTGAACTTCTTATTGACGATGAAACACAGAAATTGCATCGGAATTAAATACAAAAGACACAATGCCGACTCAAGTACAAGCAGACTGGCTCTTCTTACTGTCTATGTTAGAACCATTCCTGTGACACTAGTTATAGATTCCGATGCTTCACTTCAGGTTTACAGTATCCCTCTGACCTTCATATTGACGATGGCACACAGAAATTACATCGGAATTATATACAAGTGGCACAATGCCGACTTAAGTGCAAGAAGACTGACCCTTCTTATTGTCTGTGTTTTGAACCATTCCTGTGACACTAGTTATAGTTTCCGATACTTCACTTCAGGTTTACTGTATCCCTCTGACATTCTTATTGACGATAAAAACACAGAAATTGCATCTTAGGTAAATACAAAATGCTCAATGCCGACTTCAGTACAGGAAGATTGACCCTTCTTACCGTCTATGTTTTGAACCATTCCTGAGACACTAGTTATAGATTCCGATGATTCACTTCAGTTTTACTGTATCCCTCTCACCTTTTTATTGACGATGAAACACAGACATTGCATCGGAATTAAATACAAAAGGCACAATGCCGTCTTAAGTACTAGGAGACTGACTCTTCCTACTGACTATGTTTTGAACCATTCCTGTGACACTACTTATAGATTCTGATGCTTCACTTCAGGTTTACCGCAACCCTCTGACCTTCTTATTGACGATGAAGCACAGAAATTGCATCGGAATTAAATACAAAAGGCACAATGTGGACTTAAGTACAAGAAAACTGACTCTTCTTACAGTCTATGTTTTGAACCATTCCCGTAACACTAGTTATAGATTCAGATGCTTTACTTCAGGTTTACTGTATGCCTCTGTCCGCCTTATTGACGATGAAACACAGAAAATGCATCGGAATTTAATACAAGAGGCACAATGAAGACTCAAGTACAAGAAGACTGGCTCTTCTTATCGTCTATGTTTTGAACCATTCCTGTGACACTAGTTATCGATTCCGATGCTTCACTTCAGGATTACTGTATCGCTCTGACCTTCTTATTGACGATGAAACACAGAAATTGCATCGGAATTAAATACAAAAGGCACAATGCCGACTTAAGTACTAGAAGACTGACTATTCCTACTGTCTATATTTTGAACCATTCCTGTGACACTAGTTATAGATTCCGATGCTTCACTTCAGGTTTACTGTATCCCTCTGACATTCTTATTGACGATGAAACACAGAGATTGCATCGGAATTAAATACAAAAGGCTCAATGCCGACTCAAGTACAAGACGACTGGCTCTTCTTGCCGTCTATGTTTTGAACCATTCCTGTGACACTAGTTATTGATTCAGATGCTTCACTTCAGGTTTACTGTATCCCTCTGACCTTCTTATTGACGATGAAACACAGAAATTGCATCGGAATTAAATACAAAAGACACAATGCCGACTCAAGTACAAGCATACTGGCTCTTCTTACTGTCTATGTTAGAACCATTCCTGTGACACTAGTTATAGATTCCGATGCTTCACTTCTGGTTTACAGTATCCCTCTGACCTTCATATTGACGATGACACACAGAAATTACATCGGAATTATATACAAGTGGCACAATGCCGACTTAAGTACAAGAAGACTGACCCTTCTTATTGTCTGTGGTTTGAACCATTCCTGTGACACTAGTTATAGATTCCGATACTTCTCTTCAGGTTTACTGTATCCCTCTGACATTCTTATTGACGATAAAAACACAGAAATTGTATCTTAGGTAAATACAAAATGCCCAATGCCGACTTCAGTACAGGAAGATTGACTCTTCTTACCGTCTATGTTTTGAACCATTCCTGTGACACTAGTTATAGATTCAGATGCTTTACTTCAGGTTTACTGTATGCCTCTGTCCGCCTTATTGACGATGAAACACAGAAAATGCATCGGATTTTAATACAAGAGGCACAATGCCGACTCAAGTACAAGAAGACTGGCTCTTCTTATTGTCTATATTTTGAACCATTCCTATGACACTAGTTATAGATTCCGATGCTTCACTTCAGGTTTACTGTATCCCTCTGACCTTCTTACTGACGATGAAACACAGAAATTGCATCGGAATTAAATACAAAAGGCTCAATGCCGACTCAAGTACAAGACGACTGGCTCTTCTTACCGTCTATGTTTTGAACCATTCCTGTGACACTAGTTATAGATTCAGATGCTTTACTTCAGGTTTACTGTATGCCTCTGTCCGCCTTATTGACGATGAAACACAGAAAATGCATCGGAATTTAATACAAGAGGCACAATGAAGACTCAAGTACAAGAAGACTGGCTCTTCTTATCGTCTATGCTTTGAACCATTCCTGTGACACTAGTTATCGATTCCGATGCTTCACTTCAGGTTTACTGTGTGCCTCTGTCCGCCTTATTGACGATGAAACACAGAAAATGCATCGGAATTTAATACAAGAGGCACAATGCCGACTTAAGTACTAGAAGACCGACTCTTCCTACTGTCTATATTTTGAACCATTCCTCTGACACTAGTTATAGATTCCGATGCTTCACTTCAGGTTTGCTGTATCCCTCTGACCTTCTTACTGACGATGAAACACAGAAATTGCATCGGAATTAAATACCAAAGGCTCAATGCCGACTCAAGTACAAGACGACTGGCTCTTCTTACCGTCTATGTTTTGAACCATTCCTGTGACACTAGTAATTAATTCAGATGCTTCACTTCAGGTTTACTGTATCCCTCTGACCTTCTTCTTGACGATGAAACACAGAAATTGCATCAGAAATAAATACAAAAGCAACAATGCCGACTCAAGTACAAGCTGGCTGGCTCTTCTTACTCTCTATGTTAGAACCATTCCTGTGACACTAGTTATAGATTCCGATGCTTCACTTCAGGTTTACAGTATCTCTCTGGCCTTCATATTGACGATGATACACAGAAATTACATCGGAATTATACACAAGTGGCACAATGCCCACTTAAGTACAAGAAGACTGACCCTTCTTATTGTCTATGTTTGAATCATTCCTGTGACACTAATTATAGATTCCGATACTTCACTTCAGGTTTACTGTATCCCTCTGACATTCTTATTGACGATAAAAACACAGAAATTGCATCTTAGGTAAATACAAAATGCTCAATGCCGACTTCAGTACAGGAAGATTGACTCTTCTTACCGTCTATGCTTTGAACCATTCCTGTGACACTAGTTATAGATTCCGATGCTTCACTTCAGGTTTACTGTATCCCTCTGACCTTCTTATTGACGATGAAGCACAGAAATTGCATCGGAATTAAATACAAAAGGCCCAATGCCGACTTAGGTACAAGAAAACTGACGCCTCTTACTGTTAATGTTTTGAACCATTCCTGTGACACTAGTTATAGATTCCGATGCTTCACTTTAGGTTTACTGTATCCCTGTGACCCTCTTATTGACGATGAAACACAGAAATTGCATCGGAATTAAATACAAGAGGCACAATGCCGACTTAAGTACAAGAAAACTGACTTTTCTTACTGTCTATGTTTCGAACCATTCCGGTGACACTAGTTATAGATTCCGATGCTTCACTTCAGGTTTTCTGTAACCCTCTGACCTTCTTATTGACGATGAAACACAGAAATTGCATCGGAATTAGATACAAAAGGCGCAATGCCGACTTAAGTACAAGAAAACTGACTCTTCTTACTGTCTATGTTTTGAACCATTCCTGTGACACTAGTCATAGATTCAGATGCTTCACTTCAGGTTTACTGTATCCTTCTGACCTTCTTATTGACGATAAAACACAGAAATTGTTACGGAATTAAATACAAAAGGCACAATACCGACTCAAGTACAAGAGGACTGGCTCTTCTCACTGTCTATGTTTTGAAACTTTCCTGTGAGACCGGATTTAGATTCCGAAGCTTCACTTCAGGTTTACTGTATCCCTGTGACCTTCTTATTGACGATGAAACACAGAAATTGCATCGGAATTAAATACAAAAGGCACAATGCCGACTTCAGTACTAGGAGACTGACTCTTTCTACTGTCTATGTTTGAACCATTCCTGTGACACTAGTTATAGATTCCGATGCTTCACTTCAGGTTTACTGTAACCCTCTGACCTTCTTATTGACGATGAAGCACAGAAATTGCATCGAAATTAAATACAAAAGGCACAATGCGGACTTAAGTACAAGAAAACTGACTCTTCTTTCTGTCTATGTTTTGAACCATTCCTGTGACACTAGTTATAGATTCAGATGCTTCATTTCAGGTTTACTGTATCCTTCTGTTCGCCTTATTGACGATGAAACACAGAAAATGCATCGGAATTTAATACAAGAGGCACAATGCCGACTCAAGTACAAGAAGGCAGGCTCTTCTTATTGTCTATGTTTTGAACCATTCCTGTGACACTAGTTATAGATTCCGATGCTTCACTTCAGGTTTACTGTATCCCTCTGACCTTCTTAGTGACGATGAAACACAGAAATTGCATCGGAATTAAATACAAAAGGCTCAATGCCGACTCAAGTACAAGAAGACTGGCTCTTCTTACCGTCTATGTATTGAACCATTCATGTGACACTAGTTATTGATTCAGATGCTTCACTTCACGTTTACTGTATCCCTCTGACCTTCTTATTTTTCGATGAAGCACAGAAATTGCATCGGATTTAAATACAAAAGGCACAATGCCGACTTAAGTACAAGAGAATTGATGCTCCTTACTGTTAATGTTTTGAACCATTCCTGTGACACTAGTCATAGATTCAGATGCTTCACTTCAGGTTTACTGTATCCCTCGGTCTGCCTTGTTGACGATGAAACACAGAAATTGCATCGGAATTAAATACAAGAGGCACAATGCCGACTCAAGTACAAGTAGACTGGCTCTTCTTATTGTCAATGCTTTGAACCATTCCTGTGACACTAGTTATAGATTCCGATGCTTCACTTCAGGATTACTGTATCCCTCTGACCTTCTTATTGACGATGAAACACAGAAATTGCATCCGAATTAAATACAAAAGGCACAATGCCGACTTAAGTACTAGAAGACTGACTCCTCCTACTGTCTATATTTTGAACCATTCCCGTGGCACTAGTTATAGATTCCGATGCTTCACTTCAGGTTTACTGTATCCCTCTGACCTTCCTATTGACGATGAAACACAGAAATTGCATCGGAATTAAATACAAAATGCACAATGCCGACTCAAGTACAAGCAGACTGGCTCTCCTTACTGTCTATGTTAGAACCATTCCTGTGACACCAGTTATAGATTCTGATGCTTCACGTCAGGTTTACTGTATCCCTCTGACCTTCATATTGACGATGAGACACAGAAATTACGTCGGAATTATATACAAGTGGCACAATGCCGACTTAAGTACAAGAAGACTGACCCTTCTTATGTCTATGTTTTGAACCATTCCTGTGACACTAGTTATAGATTCCGATGCTTCACTTCAGGTATACAGTATCCTTCTGACCTTCTTATTGACGATCAAACACAGAAATTGCATCGGAATTAAATTCAAAAGGCACAATGCCGACATAAGTACAAGAAAACTGACTCTTCTTACTGTCTATATTTGAACTATTCCTGTGACACTAGCTATAGATTCCGATGCTTCACTTCAGGTTTACTGTATCCCTCCGACCGTCTTATTGACGATGTAACACCGAAATTGAATCGGAATTAAATACAAAAGGCACAATGCCCACTTAAGTACAAGAAAACTGACTCTTCTTACTGTCTATGTTTCTAACCATTCCTGTGACACTAGTTATAGATTCCGATGCCTCACTTCAGGTTTACTGTATCCCTCTGACCTTCTTATTGACGATGAAACACAGAAATTCCATCGGCATGAAATACGAAACGCGCAATGCCGACATAAGTACAAGAAACCTGACTCTTCGTACTGTCTATGTTTTGAAACATTCCTGTGATACTAGTTATAGATTCCGATGCTTCAATTCAGGTTTACTGTATCCCTCTGACCTTCATATTGGCGATGAAACACAGAAATTGCATCCGAATTAAATACAAAAGGCACAATGCCGACTTAAGTACAAGAAAACTGACTCTTCTTACTGTCTATGTTTTGAACCATTCCTGTGACACTAGTTATTGATTCCGATGCTTCACTTCAGGTTTACTGTATCCCTCTGACCCTCTTATTGACGATGAAACACAGAAATTGCATCGGAATTAAATACGAAAATCACAATGCCGACTTAAGTACTAGCAAACTGACTCTTCCTACTGTCTATGCTTTGAACCATTCCTGTGACACAAGTTATAGATTACGATGCTTCACTTCCCGTTTACTGTATCCCTCTGACCTTCTTATTGACGATGAAACACAGAAATTGCATCGGAATTAAATACAAAAGGCTCAATGCCGACTCAAGTAGAAGAAGACTTGCTCTTCTTACTGTCTATGTTCGAACCATTCCTGTGACACTAGTTATAGATTCCGGTGCTTCACTTCAGGTTTACTGTATCCCTCTGACCTTCTTATTGACGATGAAACACAGAAATTGCTTCGCAATAAAATATAAAAGCACAATGCCGACTTAAGAACAAAAAGACTGATCCTTCTTACTCTCTATACTTTGAACCATTCCTGTGACACCAGTTATAGATTCCGATGCTTCACTTCAGGTTTGCTCTATTCCTCTGACCTTCTTATTGACGATGAAACCCAGAAATTGCATCGGAATTAAATACAAAAGGCACAATGCAGACTTAAGTACAAGGAAACTGACGCTTCTTACTATTTATGTTTTGAACCATTCCTGTGATACTAGTTATAGATTCGGATGCATCACTTCAGGTTTACTGTATCCCTGTGACCTTCTTTTTGACGATGAAACACAGAAATTGCATCGGAATTAAATACAAAAGGCACAATGCCGACTTAAGTACAAGAAAACTGACTCTTCTTACTGTCTATATTTGAACTATTCCTGTGACACTAGCTATAGATTCCGATGCTTCACTTCAGGTTAACTGTATCCCTCCGACCGTCTTATTGACGATGTAACACCGAAATTGAATCGGAATTAAATACAAAAGGCACAATGCCCACTTAAGTACAAGAAAACTGACTCTTCGTACTGTCTATGTTTTGAAACATTCCTGTGCCACTAGTTATAGATTCCGATGCTTCAATTCAGGTTTACTGTATCCCTCTGACCTTCATATTGGCGATGAAACACAGAAATTGCATCCGAATTAAATACAAAAGGCACAATGCCGACGTAATTACAAAAAACTGACTCTACTTACTGTCTATGTTTTGAACCATTCCTGTGACACTAGTTATAGATTCCGATGCTTCACTTCAGGTTTACTGTATCCCTCTGACCTTCTTATTGACGATGAAACACAGAAATTGCATCGGACTTAAGTACAATAGGCACAATGCCGACATAAGTACAAGAAAACTGACGCTTCTTACTGTTTATGTTTTGAACCATTCCTGTGACACTAGTTATAGATTCCAATGCTTCACTTCTAGTTTACTGTATCCCTGTGACCTTCTTATTGACGATGAAACACAGAAATTGCATCCGAATTAAATACAAAAGGCACAATGCCGACTTAAGTACAAGAAAACTGACTCTTCTTACTGTCTATGCTTTGAACCATTCCTGTGACACTAGTTATTGATTCCGATGCTTCACTTCAGGTTTACTGTATCCCTCTGACCCTCTTATTGACCATGAAACACAGAAATTGCATCGGAATTAAATACAAAAATCACAATGCCGACTTAAGTACTAGAAACCTGACTCTTCGTACTGTCTATGTTTTGAAACATTCCTGTGCCACTAGTTATAGATTCCGATGCTTCAATTCAGGTTTACTGTACCCCTCTGACCTTCATATTGGCGATGAAACACAGAAATTGAATCCGAATTAAATACAAAAGGCACAATGCCGACGTAATTACAAAAAACTGACTCTACTTACTGTCTATGTTTTGAACCATTCCTGTGACACTAGTTATAGATTCCGATGCTTCACTTCAGGTTTACTGTATCCCTCTGACCTTCTTATAGGCGATGAAACACAGATATTGCATCGGAATTAAATATAAAAGGCACAATGCCGACTTAAGTACAAAAAGAGTGATTCTTCTTACTCTCTATGTTTAGAACCATTCCTGTGACACTAGTTATAGATACCGATGCTTCACTTCAGGTTTACTGTAACCCTCTGACCTTCTTATTGACGATGAAGCACAGAAATTGCATCGGAAATAAATGCAAAAGGCACAATGCCGACTTAAGTACAAGAAAACTGACTCTTCTTACTGTCTATGTTTTGAACCATACCTGTGACACTAGTTATAGATTCCGATGCTTCACTTCAGGATTACTGTATCCCTCTGACCTTCTTATTGACGATGAAACACAGTAATTGCATCGGAATTAAATACTAAGGTCACAATGCCGACGTGAGTACTAGAAGACTGACTCTTCCTACTGTCTATGTTTTCAACCATTCCTGTGACACTAGTTATAGATTCCGATGCTTCACTTCAGGATTACTGTATCGCTCTGACCTTCTTATTGACGATGAAACACAGAAATTTCATCGGAATTAAATACAAAAGGCACAATGCCGACTCAAGTACAAGCAGACTGGCTCTTCTTACTGTCTATATTTTGAACCATTCCTGTGACACTAGTTATAGGTTCCGATGCTTCACTTCAGGTTTACTGTATCCCTCTGACCTTCATATTGACGATGAAACACAGAAATTACATCGGAATTATATACAAGTGGCACAATGCCGACTTAAGTACAAGAAGACTGACCCTACTTATTGTCTACGATTTGAACCATTCCTGTGACACTAGATATAGATTCCGATACTTCACTTCAGGTTTACTGTATTCCTCTGACCTTCTTATTGACGATGAAACACAGAAATTGCATCTTAGTTAAATACAAAAGGCTCAATGCCGACTTAAGTACAGGGAGACTGACTCTTCTTACCGTCTATGTTTGAAACATTCCTGTGACACTAGTTATAGATTCCGATGCTTCACTTCAGGTTTACTGTATCCCTCTGACCTTCTTATTGACGATCAAACACAGAAATTGCATCGGAATTAAATACAAAGGCACAATGCCGACTCAAGTACAAGAGGACTGGCTCTTCTTACTGTCTATGTTTTGGACCTTTCCTGTGAGACCGGATTTAGATTCCGATGCTTCACTTCAGGTTTACTGTATCCCTTGGACCTTCTTATAGACGACGAAACACAGAAATTGCGTCGGAATTAAATAGAAAAGCACAATGCCGACTTAAGTACAAGAAAACTGACACTTCTTACTGCCTTTGTTTTGAACCATTGCTGTGACACTAGTTATAGATACCGATGCTTCACTTCAGGTTTACTGTATCCCTCTGACCGTCTTATTGACGATTAAACACAGAAATTGCATCGGAATTAAATACAAAAGGCACAAGCCGACTCAAGTACAAGAAGACTGGCTCTTCTTACTGTCTATGTTTTGAACCATTCCTTTGAGACCGGTTTCAGATTCCGATGCTTCACTTCAGGTTTACTGTATCCCTTGGACCTTCTTTATGACGACGAAACACAGACACTGCATCGGAATTATATAGAAAAGCCACAATGTCGACTTAAGTACAAGAAAACTGACTCTTCTTACTGTCTATGTTTTGAAATATTCCTGTGACACTAGCTATAGATTCCGTGCATCACTTCAGGTTTATTGTATCCCTCCGTCGTTCTTATTGATGACGAAACACAGAAATTGCATCGGAATTAAATACAAAAGGCACAATGCCGACTTAAGTATAAGAAAACTGACTCTTCTTACTGTCTATGCTTTGAACCATTCCTGTGACACTAGTTATAGATTCCGATGCTTCACTTCAGGTTTACTGTATCCCTCTGACCTTCTTATTGACGATGAAACACAGAAATTTCATCGGAATTAAATACAAAGGGCACAATGCCGACGTAAGTACTAGAAGACTGACTCTTCCTACTGTCTATGTTTTGAACCATTCCTGTGACACTAGTTATAGATTCCGATACTTCACTTCAGGTTTACTGTATCCCTCTGACCCTCTTATTGACGATGAAACACAGAAATTGCATCTTAGTTAAATACAAAAGGCTCAATGCCGTCTTAAGTACAGGGAGACTGACTCTTCTTACTGTCTATGTTTTGAACCATTACTGTGACACTAGTTATAGATTCCGATGCTTCACTTCAGGTTTACTGTAACCCTCTGCCCTTTTTATTGTCGATGAAACACAGATATTGCATCGGAATTAAATACAAAAGGCACAATGCCGACTTAAGTACTAGAAGACTGACCATCCTTACTGTCTATGTTTTGAACTATTCCTGTGTCACTAGTTATAGATTCCGATCCTGCACTTCAGGTTTACTGTATCACTCTGACCTTCTTATTGACGATGGAACACAAACATTGCATCGGAATTAAATACAAAAGACACAATGCCGACTCAAGTAAGAGAAGACTGGCTCTTTTTACAGTCTATGTTTTGATCCTTTCCTGTGAGATCGGTTTTAGGTTCCGATGCTTCACCTCAGGTCTACTGTATCCCGCTGACCTTCTTATTGACGATGAAGCACAGATATTGCATCGGAATTAAATCCAAAAGGCACAATGCCGACATAAGTACAAGAAAACTGACTCTTCTTACTGTCTATGTTTTTAACCATTCCTGTAACACTAGTTATAGATTCTGATGCATCACTTCAGGTTTACTGTATCCCTCTGTCCGCCTTATTGACGATGAAACACAGAAATTGCATCGGAATTAAATAGAAGAGGCACAATGCCGACTCAAGTAGAAGAAGACTAAATCTTCTTACTGTCTATGTTTTGAACCATTCCTGTGACACTAGTTATAGATTCCGACGCTTCGCTTCAGGATTACTGTATCCCTCTGACCTTCTTATTGACGATGAAACACAGAAATCGCATCGGAGTTGAATACAAAGGGAACAATGCCGACTTAAGTACTAGAAGACTGACTCTTCGTACTCCCTATGTTTTGAACCATTCTGTGACACTAGTTATTGATTCCGATGCTTCACTTCAGGTTTACTGAATCCCTCTGACCTTCTTATTGACGATGAAACACAGAAATTGCATCGGAATTAAATACAAAAGGCTCAATGCCGACTCAAGTATAAGAAGACTGGCTCTTCTTACCGTCTATGTTTTGAAACATTCCTGCTACACTAGTTATAGATTACGATGCTTCACTTCAGGTTTACTGTATCCCTCTGACCTTCTTATTGACGATGAAACACAGAAATTTCATCGGAATTAAATACAAAAGGCACAATGCCGACTCAAGTACAAGCAGACTGGCTCTTCTTACTGTCTATGTTTTGAACCATTCCTGTGACACTAGTTATGAATTCCGATGCTTCACTTCAGGTTTACTGTATCCCTCTGACCTTCATATTGACGATGAAACACAGAAATTACATCGGAATTATATACAAGCGGCACAATGCCGACTTAAGTACAAGAAGATTGACCCTTCTTATTGTCTACGATTTGAACCATTCCTGTGACACTAGTTATAGATTCCGATACTTCACTTCAGGTTTACTGTATCCCTCTGACCTTCTTATTGACGATGAAACACAGAAATTGCATCTTAGTTAAATACAAAAGGCTCAATGCCGACTTAAGTACAGGGAGACTGACGCTTCTTACCGTCTATGTTTTGAACCAATCCTGTGAAACTAGTTATAGATTCCGATGCTTCACTTCAGGTTTACTGTATCCCTCTGACCTTGATATTGACGATCAAACACAGAAATTGCGTAGGAATTAAATACAAAAGGCACAATGCCGACCCAAGTACAAGAGGACTGGCTCTTCTTACTGTCTATGATTCGAACCTTTCCTGTGAGACCGGATTTAGATTCCGATGCTTCACTTCAGGTTTACTGTATCCCTTGGACATTCTTATAGACGACGAAACACAGAAATTGCATCGGAATTAAATAGAAAAGCACAATGCCGACTTAAGTACTAGAAAACTGACTCTTCTTACTGCCTTTGTTATGGACCATTCCTGTGACACTAGTTATACATACCGATGCTTCACTTCAGGTTTACTGTATCCCTCTGACCGTCTTATTGACGATGAAACACAGAAATTGCATCGGAATTAAATACAAAAGGCACAATGCCGACTCAAGTACAAGAAGACTGGCTCTTCTTACTGTCTATGATTTGAACCATTCCTGTAAGGCCGGTTTTAGATTCCGATGCTTCACCTCAGGTTTACTGTATCCCTTGGACTTTCTTATTGACGACGAAACACAGAAACTGCTTTGGAAATAAATAGAAAAGCCACAATGTCGACTTAAGTACAAGAAAACTGACTCTTCTTACTGTCTATGTTTTGAAACATTCCTGTGACACTAGTTATAGATTCCCTGCATAACTTCAGGTTTATTGTATCCCTCTGACCTTTTTATTGATGACGAAACACAGAAATTGCATCGGAATTAAATACAAAAGGCACAATGCCGACATAAGTATAAGAAAACTGACTCTTCTTACTGTCTATGATTTGAACCATTACTGAGACACTAGTTATAGATTCCGATGCTTCACTTCAGGTTTACTGTATCCCTCTGACCTTCGTATTGACGATAAAACACAGATATTGCATCGGAATTAAATACAAAAGGCACAATGCCGACTTAAGTACAAAAAGACTGACTCTTCTTACTCTCTATGATTTGAACCATTCCTGTGACCCTAGTTATAGATTCCGATGCTTCACTTCGGGTTTACTGTAACCCTCTGACCTTCTTATTGACGATGAAACACAGATATTGCATCGGAATTAAATACAAAAGGCACAATGCCAACTCAAGTAATAGAAGACTGACCATCCTTACTATCTATGTTTTGAACTATTCCTGTGTCACTAGTTATAGATTCCGATCGTGCACTTCAGGTTTACCGTATCACTCTGACCTTCTTATTGACGATGAAACACAAAAATTACATCGGAATTAAATACAAAACGCACAATGCCGACTCAAGTAAGAGAAGACTGGCTCTTCTTACTGTCTATGCTTTGATCCTTTCCTGTGAGATCGGTTTTAGGTTCCGATGCTTCACCTCAGGTTTACTGTATCCCGCTGACCTTCTTATTGACGATGAAGCACAGAAATTGCATCGCATTAAATACAAAAGGCACAATGCCGGCTTAAGTACAAGAAAACTGACTCTTCTTACTGTCTATGTTTTGAACCATTCCTGTGACACTAGTTATAGATTCAGATGCTTCACTTCTGGTTTACTGTATCCCTCAGTCCGCCTTATTGACGATGAAACACAGAAATTGCATCGGAATTAAATACAAGAGGCTCAATGCCGACTCAAGTACAAGAAGACTGGCTCCTCTTATTGTCTATGTTTTGAACCATTCCTGTGACACTAGTTATAGATTCCGATGCTTCACTTCAGGATTACTGTATCCCTCTGACCTTCTTATTGACGATGAAACACAGAAATCGCATCGGAATTAAATACTAAGGGCACAATGCCGAATTAAGTACTAGAAGACTGACTCTTCCTACTCTCTATGTTTTAAACGATTCCTGTGACACTAGTTATAGATTCCGATGCTTAACTTTAGGTTTACTGAATCCCTCTGACCTTCTTATTGACGATGGAACACAGAAATTGCATCGGAATTAAATACAAAAGCCTCAATGCCGACTCAAGTATAAGAAGACTGGCTCTTCTTACCGTCTATGTTTTGAACCATTCCTGTGACACTAGTTATAGACTCCGATGCTTCACTTCCGGTTTACTGTATCCCTCTGACCTTCTTATTGACGATGAAACACAGAAATTGTTTCGGAATTAAATACAAAAGGCACAATGCCGACTCAAGTACAAGCAGACTGGCTCTTCTTACTATCTATGTTTTTAACCATTCCTGTGACACTAGTTATAGATTCCGATGCTTCACTTCAGGTTTACTGTATCCCTCTGACCTTCATATTGACGATGAAACACAGAAATTACATCGGAATTATATACAAGTGGCACAATGCCGACTTAAGTAGAAGAAGACTGACCCTTCTTATTGTCTGTGTTTTGAACCATTCCTGTGACACTAGTTATAGATTCCGATACTTCACATCAGGTTTACTGTATAACTCTGACCTTCTTATTGACGATGAAACACAGAAATTGCATCTTAGTTAAATACTAAAGGCTCAATGCCAACTTAAGTACGGGGAGACTGACTCCTGTTACCGTCTATGTTTTGAACCATTCCTGTGACACTAGTTATAGATTCCGATGCTTCACTCCAGGTTGACTCTATCCCTCTGACCTTCTTATTGACGATCAAACACAGAAAATGCGTCGGAATTAAATACAAAAGGCACACTGCCGACTCAAGTGCAAGAGGACTGGCTCTTCTTACTGTCTATGTTTCGAACCTTTCCTGTGAGACCGGATTAAGATTCCGATGCTTCATTTCAGGTTTACTGTATCCCTTGGACTTTCTTATAGACGACGAAACACAAAAATTGCATCGGGATTAAATAGAAAAGCACAATGCCGATTTAAGTACAAGAAAACTGACTCTTCTTACTGCCTTTGTTATGGACCATTCCTGTGACACTAGTTATACATACCGATGCTTCACTTCAGGTTTACTGTATCCCTCTGACCGTCTTATTGACGATGAAACACAGAAATTGCATCGGAATTAAATATAAAAGGCACAATGCCGACTCAAGTACAAGAAGACTGGCTCTTCTTACTGTCTATGTTGTGAACCATTCCTGTGAGACCGGTTTTAGATTCCGATGCTTGTCTTCAGGTTTACTGTATCCCTTGGACCTTCTTATTGACGACGAAACACAGAAACTGCATTGGAATTAAATAGAAAAGCCACAATGTCGACTTAAGTACAAGAAAACTGACTCTTCTTACTGTCTATGTTATGAAACATTCCTGTGACACAAGTTGTAGATTCCGTGCATAACGTCAGGTTTATTGTATCCCTCTGACCTTCTTATTGATGACGAAACACAGAAATTGCATCGGAATTAAATACAAAAGGCACAATGCCGACTCAAGTACAAGAAGACTGGCTCTTCTTACTGTCTATGCTTTGAACCTTTCCTGTGAGACCAGTTTTAGATTCCGATGCTTGACTTCAGTTTTACTGTATCCCTTGGACCATCTGATTGACGACGAAACATAGAAATTGCTTCGGAATTAAATAGAAAAGGCTCAAAGCCGACTTAACAACAAGAAAACTGACTCTTCTTACTGTCTATGTTTTGAACCATTCCTGACACACTAGTTATAGTTTCCGATGCTTCACTTCAGGTTTACTGTATCCCTCTGATTTTCTTATTGACGAAGAAACACAGATATTGCATCGTAATTAAATACAACAGACACAATGCCGACTGAAGTACAAAAAGACTGACTGTTCTTACTCTCTATGATTTGAACCATTCCTGTGACCCTAGTTATAGATTCCGATGCTTCACTTCAGGTTTACTGTAACCCTCTGACCTTCTTATTGACGATGAAACACAGATATTGCATCGGAATTAAATACAAAAGGCACAATGCCAACTTAAGTAATAAAAGACTGACCATCCTTACTGTCTATGTTTTGAACTATTCCTGTGTCACTAGTTATAGATTCCGATCGTGCACTTCAGGTTTACCGTATCACTCTGACCTTCTTATTGACGATGAAACACAAAAATTTCATCGGAATTAAATACAAAACGCACAATGCCGACTCAAGTAAGAGAAGACTGGCTCTTCTTACTGTCTATGCTCTGATCCTTTCCTGTGAGATCGGTTTTAGTTTCCGATGGTTCACCTCAGTTTTACTGTATCCCGCTGACCTTCTTATTGACGATGAAGCACAGAAATTGCATCGCATTAAATACAAAAGGCACAATGCCGGCTTAAGTACAAGAAAACTGACTCTTCTTACTGTCTATGTTTTGAACCATTCCTGTGACACTAGTTATAGATTCAGATGCTTCACTTCTGGTTTACTGTATCCCTCAGTCCGCCTTATTGACGATGAAACACAGAAATTGCATCGGAATTAAATACAAGAGGCACAGTGCCGACTCAAGTACAAGAAGACTGGCTCCTCTTATTGTCTATGTTTTGAACCATTCCTGTGACACTAGTTATAGATTCCGATGCTTCACTTCAGGATTACTGTATCCCTCTGACCTTCTTATTGACGATGAAACACAGAAATCGCATCGGAATTAAATACTAAGGGCACAATGCCGACTTAAGTACTAGAAGACTGACTCTTCCTACTCTCTATGTTTTGAACCATTCCTGTGACACTAGTTATAGATTCCGATGCTTCACTTTAGGTTTACTGAATCCCTCTGACCTTCTTATTGACGATGGAACACAGAAATTGCATCGGAATTAAATACAAAAGGCTCAATGCCGACTCAAGTATAAGAAGACTGGCTCTTCTTACCGTCTATGTTTTGAACCATTCCTGTGACACTAGTTATAGACTCCGATGCTTCACTTCCGGTTTACTGTATCCCTCTGACCTTCTTATTGACGATGAAACACAGAAATCGTTTCGGAATTAAATACAAAAGGCACAATGCCGACTCAAGTACAAGCAGACTGGCTCTTCTTACTATCTATGTTTTTAACCATTCCTGTGACACTAGTTATAGATTCCGATGCTTCACTTCAGGTTTACTGTATCCCTCTGACCTTCATATTGACGATGAAACACAGAAATTACATCGGAATTATATACAAGTGGCACAATGCCGACTTAAGTAGAAGAAGACTGCCCCTTCTTATTGTCTGTGTTTTGAACCATTCCTGTGACACTAGTTATAGATTCCGATACTTCACATCAGGTTTACTGTATCCCTCTGACCTTCTTATTGACGATGAAACACAGAAATTGCATCTTAGTTAAATACTAAAGGCTCAATGCCAACTTAAGTACGGGGAGACTGACTCCTGTTACCGTCTATGTTTTGAACCATTCCTGTGACACTAGTTACAGATTCCGATGCATCACTCCAGGTTTACTCTATCCCTATGACCTTCTTATTGACGATCAAACACAGAAAATGCGTCGGAGTTAAATACAAAAGGCACACTGCCGACTCAAGTACAAGAGGACTGGCTCTTCTTACTGTCTATGTTTCGAACCTTTCCTGTGAGACCGGATTTAGATTCCGATGCTTCATTTCAGGTTTACTGTATCCCTTGGACCTTCTTATAGACGACGAAACACAAAAATTGCATCGGGATTAAATAGAAAAGCACAATGCCGATTTAAGTACAAGAAAACTGACTCTTCTTACTGCCTTTGTTATGGACCATTCCTGTGACACTAGTTATACATACCGATGCTTCACTTCAGGTTTACTGTATCCCTCTGACCGTCTTATTGACGATGAAACACAGAAATTGCATCGGAATTAAATATAAAAGGCACAATGCCGACTCAAGTACAAGAAGACTGGCTCTTCTTACTGTCTATGTTGTGAACCATTCCTGTGAGACCGGTTTTAGATTCCGATGCTTGTCTTCAGGTTTACTGTATCCCTTGGACCTTCTTATTGACGACGAAACACAGAAACTGCATTGTAATTAAATAGAAAAGCCACAATGTCGACTTAAGTACAAGAAAACTGACTCTTCTTACTGTCTATGTTATGAAACGTTCCTGTGACACAAGTTATAGATTAGGTGCATAACGTCAGGTTTATTGTATCCCTCTGACCTTCTTATTGATGACGAAACACAGAAATTGCATCGGAATTAAATGCAAAAGGCACAATGCCGACTCAAGTACAAGAAGACTGGCTCTTCTTACTGTCTATGCTTTGAACCTTTCCTGTGAGACCAGTTTTAGATTCCGATACTTGACTTCAGTTTTACTGTATCCCTTGGACCATCTGATTGACGACGAAACATAGAAATTGCTTCGGAATTAAATAGAAAAGGCTCAAAGCCGACTTAACAACAAGAAAACTGACTCTTCTTACTGTCTATGTTTTGAACCATTCCTGACACACTAGTTATAGTTTCCGATGCTTCACTTCAGGTTTACTGTGTCCCTCTGATTTTCTTATTGACGAAGAAACACAGATATTGCATCGTAATTAAATACAAAAGGCACAATGCCGACTTAAGTACAAAAAGACTGACTCTTCTTACTCTCTATGATTTGAACCATTCCTGTGACCCTAGTTATAGATTCCGATGCTTCACTTCAGGTTTACTGTAACCCTCTGACCTTCTTATTGACGATGAAACACAGATATTGCATCGGAATTAAATACAAAAGGCACAATGCCGGCTTAAGTACAAGAAAACTGACTCTTCTTACTGTCTATGTTTTGAACCATTCCTGTGACACTAGTTATAGATTCAGATGCTTCACTTCTGGTTTACTGTATCCCTCTGTCCGCCTTATTGACGATGAAACACAGAAATTGCATCGGAATTAAATACAAGAGGCACAATGCCGACTCAAGTACAAGAAGACTGGCTCCTCTTATTGTCTATGTTTCGAACCATTCCTGTGACACTAGTTATAGATTCCGATGCTTCACTTCAGGATTACTGTGTGCCTCTGACCTTCTTATTGACGATGAAACACAGAAATCGCATCGGAATTAAATACAAAGGGCACAATGCCGACTTAAGTACTAGAAGACTGACTCTTCCTACTCTCTATGTTTTGAACCATTCCTGTGACACTAGTTATAGATTCCGATGCTTCACTTTAGGTTTACTGAATCCCTCTGACCTTCTTATTGACGATGAAACACAGAAATTGCATCGGAATTAAATACAAAAGGCTCAATGCCGACTCAAGTATAAGAAGACTGGCTCTTCTTACCGTCTATGTTTTGAAACATTCCTGCTACACTAGTTATAGATTACGATGCTTCACTTCAGGTTTACTGTATCCCTCTGACCTTCTTATTGACGATGAAACACAGAAATCGCATCGGAATTAAATAAAAAAGGCACAATGCCGACTCATGTACAAGCAGACTGGCTCTTCTTACTGTCTTTGTTATGAACCATTCCTGTGACACTAGTTATAGATTCCGATGCTTCACTTCAGGTTTACTGTATCCCTCTGACCTTCATATTGACGATGAAACACAGGAATTACATCGGAATTATATACAAGTGGCACAATGCCGACTTAAGTAGAAGAAGACTGACCCTTCTTATTGGCTATGTTTTGAACCATTCCTGTGACACTAGTTACTGATTCCGATACTTCACATCAGGTTTACTGTATCCCTCTGACCTTCTGATTGACGATGAAACACAGAAATTGCATCTTAGTTAAATACTAAAGGCTCAATGCCAACTTAAGTACGGGGAGACTGACTCCTCTTACCGTCTATGTTTTGAACCATTCCTGTGACACAAGTTATAGATTCCGATGCTTCACTCCAGGTTTACTGTATCCCTCTGACCTTCTTGTTGACAATCAAACACAGAAAATGCGTCGGAATTAAATACAAAAGGCACACTGCCGACTCAAGTACAAGAGGACTGGCTCTTCTTACTGTCTATGTTTCGAACCTTTCCTGTGAGACCGGATTTAGATTCCGATGCTTCATTTCAGGTTTACTGTATCCCTTGGACCTTCTTATAGACGACGAAACACAAAAATTGCATCGGGATTAAATAGAAAAGCACAATGCCGATTTAAGTACAAGAAAACTGACTCTTCTTACTGCCTTTGTTATGGACCATTCCTGTGACACTAGTTATACATACCGATGCTTCACTTCAGGTTTACTGTATCCCTCTGACCGTCTTATTGACGATGAAACACAGAAATTGCATCGGAACTAGATATAATAGGCACAATGCCGACTCAAGTACAAGAAGACTTGCTCTTTTTACTGTCTATGTTGTGAACCATTCCTGTGAGACCGGTTTTAGATTCCAATGCTTGTCTTCAGGTTTACTGTATCCCTTGGACCTTCTTATTGACGACGAAACACAGAAACTGCATTGGAATTAAATAGAAAAGCACAATGTCGACTTAAGTACAAGAAAACTGACTCTTCTTACTGTCTATGTTATGAAACATTCCTGTGACACAAGTTATAGATTCCGTGCATAACGTCAGGTTTATTGTATCCCTCTGACCTTCTTATTGCTGACGAAACACAGAAATTGCATCGGAATTAAATACAAAAGGCACAATGCCGACTCAAGTACAAGAAGACTGGCTCTTCTTACTGTCTATGCTTTGAACCTTTCCTGTGAGACCAGTTTTAGATTCCGATGCTTGACTTCAGGTTTACTGTATCCCTTGGACCATCTGATTGACGACGAAACATAGAAATTGCTTCGGAATTAAATAGAAAGGGCTCAAAGCCGACTTAACAACAAGAAAACTGACTCTTCTTACTGTCTATGTTTTGAACCGTTCCTGAGACACTAGTTATAGTTTCCGATGCTTCACTTCAGGTTTACTGTATCCCTCTGATTTTCTTATTGACGAAGAAACACAGATATTGCATCGTAATTAAATACAAAAAGCACAATGCCGACTTAAGTACAAGAAGACTGACCTTTCTTACTGTCTATGTTTTGAACCATTCCTGTGACACTAGTTATGGATTCCGATGCATCACTTCAGGTTTACTGTATCCCTCTGACCTTCGTATTGACGATGAAACACAGAAATTGGATCGGAATTAAATACGAAAGGCACAATGCCGACTTAAGTACAAAAGCACTGACTCTTCTTACTCTCTATGATTTGAACCATTCCTGTGACACTAGTTATAGATTCCGATGCTTCACTTCAGGTTTACTGTAACCCTTTGACCTTCTTATTGTCGATGAAACACGGATATTGCATCGGAATTAAATACAAAAGGCAGAATACCGACTTAAGTACTAGATGACTGACCATCGTTAGTGTCTATGTTTTGAACTATTCCTGTGACAATGGTTATAGATTCCGATCCTGTACATCAGGTTTACTGTATCACTCTCACCTTCTTATTGACGATGAAACACAGGAATTGCATCGGAATTAAATACAAAAGGCACAATGCCGACTCAAGTACAAGAAGACTGGCTCTTCTTACTGTCTATGTATTGAACCTTTCCTGTGAGACCGTTTTTAGATTCCGATGCTTCACTTGAGGTTTTCTGTATCCCTCTGACCTTCTTATTGACGATTAAACACAGAAATTGCATCGGAATTAAATACAAAAGGCTCAATACCGACTCAAGTACAAGAAGACTGGCTCTTCCTACTGTCTATGTTATGAACCATTCCTGTGACACTAGTTATAGTTTCCGATGCTTCACTTCAGGTTTACTGTATCTCTATGATCTTCTCATTGACGATGAAACACAGATATTGCATCGGAATTAAATACAAAAGGCACAATGCCGACTTAAGTACAAGAAGACTGACCTTTCTTACTGTCTATGTTTTGAACCATTCCTGTGACACTAGTTGTAGATTCCGATGCTTCACTTCAGGTTTACTGTAACCCTCTGACCTTCGTATTGACGACGAAGCACAGAAATTGCATCGGAATTAAATACAAAAGGCCCAATGCCGACTTAAGTACAAGAAAACTGACTCTTCTTACTGTCTACGTTGTGAACCATTCCTGTGACACTAGTTATAGATTCCGATGCTTAACTTCAGGTTTACTGTATCCCTCTGACCTTGTTATTGACGATGAAACACAGAAATTGCATCGGAATTATATACAAGTGGCACAATGCCGACTCAAGTACAAGAGGAACGGCTTTTCATACTGTCTATGTTTTGAACCTTTCCTGTGAGACCGGATTTAGATTCCGATGCTTCACTTCAGGTTTACTGTATCCCTTGGACCTTCTTATAGACGACGAAACACAGAAATTGCATCGGGATTAAATAGAAAAGCACAATGCCGACTTAAGTACAAGAAAACTGACTCGTCTTACTGCCTTTGTTATGGACCATTCCTGTGACACTAGTTATAGTTTCCGATGCTTCACTTTAGGTTTACTGTATCTCTCTGATCTTCTTATTGACGATGAAACACAGATATTGCATCGGAATTAAATACAAAAGGCACAATGCCGAGTTAAGTACAAGAAGACTGACCTTTCTTACTGTCTATGTTTTGAACCACTCCTGTGACACTAGTTATAGATTCCGATGCTTCACTTCAGGTTTACTGTATCCCTCTGACCTTCTTATTGACGATGAAACACAAAAATTGCATCGGAATTAAATACAAAACGCACAATGCCGACTCAAGTAAAAGAAAACTGGCTCTTCTTACCGTCTATGTTTTGATCCTTTCCTGTGAGTTCGGTTTTTGATTCCGATGCTTCACTTCAGGTTAACTGTATTTAGCTGACCTTCTTATTGACGATGAAACACAGGACTTGCATCGGAATTAAACACAAAAGGCACAATGCCGACTCAACAACAAGAAGACTGGCTCTTCTTACTGTCTATGTTTTGAACCTTTCCTGTGAGACCGTTTTTAGATTCCGATGCTTCACTTGAGGTTTACTGTATCCCTCTGACCTTCTTATTGACGATGAAACACAGAAATTGCATCGGAATTAAATACAAAAGGCTCAATACCGACTCAAGTACAAGAAGACTGCCTCTTCTTACTGACTATGTTTGAACCATTCCTGTGACACTAGTTATAGTTTAAGATGCTTCACTTCAGGTTTACTGTATCTCTCTGATCTTCTTATTGACGATGAAACACAGATATTGCATCGGAATTAAATACAAAAGGCACAATGCCGAGTTAAGTACAAGAAGACTGACCTTTCTTACTGTCTATGTTTTGAACCATTCCTGTGACACTAGTTATAGATTCCGATGCTTCACTTCAGGTTTACTGTATCCCTCTGACCTTCATATTGACGATGAAACACAGACATTGCATCGGAATTTTATACAAGTGGCACAATGCCGACTCAAGTACAAGAGGACCGGCTTTTCTTACTGTCTATGTTTTGAACCTTTCCAGTGAGACCGGATGTAGATTCCGATGCTTCACTTCAGGTTTACTGTATCCCTTAGACCTTCTTATTGACGACGAAATACACAAAATGCATCGGAATTAAATAGAAAAGCACAATGCCAACTTAAGTACAAGACAACTGACTCTTCTTACTGCCTTTGTTTTGTACCATTCCTGTGACACTAGTTATAGATTCAGATGCCTCACTACAGGTTTACTGTATCCCTCTGACCTTGTTATTGACGATGAAACACAGAAATTGCATCGGAATTAAATACAAAAGTCACAATGCCGACTCAAGTACAAGAGGACTGGCTCTCCTTACTGTCTATGTTTTGAACCTTTCCTCTGAGACCGGATTTAGATTCCGAAACTTCACTTCAGGTTTACTGTATCCCTTCGACGTTCTTATAGACGACGAAACACAGAAACTGCATCGGAATTAAATAGAAAAGGCACAATGTCGACTTAAGTACAAGAAAACTGACTCTTCTTACTGTCTATGTTTGAAACATTCCTGTGACACTAGTTATAGATTCCGATGCATCACTCCAGGTTTATTGTATCCCTCTGACCTTCTTATTGATGACTGAAAACAGAAATTGCATCTTAATTAAATACAAATGCCACAATGCCGACTTAAGTATAAGAAAACTGACACTTCTTACTGTCTATGCTTTGAACCATTCCTGCGACACTAGTTATAGATTCCAATGCTTCACTTCAGGTTTACTGTATCCCTCTGACATTCTTATTGACGATGAAACACAGAAATTGCATCGGAATTAAATACAAAAGGCACAATGCTGACTCAAGTACAAGAAGACTGGCTCGACTTACTGTCTATGTTTTGAACCTTTCCTGTGGGTCCAGTTTTACATTCCGATGCTTGACTTCAGGTTTACTGTATCCCTTGGACCTTCTTATTGACGACGAAACACAGAAATTGCATCGGAAATAAATAGAAAAGGCACAAAGCCGACTTAAAAACAAGAAAACTGACTCTTCTTACTGTCTATGTTTTGAACCATTCCTGTGACACTAGTTACAGATTCCGATGCTACACTTCAGGTTAACTGTGTCCCTCTGACCTTCTTAATGACGATGAAACACAGAAATTGCATCAGAATACAAACAAAAGGCACAATGCCGACTTAAGTACTAGAAGACTGACCATCCTTACTGTCTATGTTTTGAACTATTCCTGTGACACTAGTTATTGATTCCGATCCTTTACTTCAGGTTTACTGTATCACTCTGACCTTCTTATTGACAATGAAACACGGAAATTGCATCGCAATTAAATATAAAAGGCACAATGCCGACTCAAGTACAAGAAGACTCGCTCTTCTTACTGCCTATGTTTTGAACCTTTCCTGTGAGACCGGTTTTAGATTCCGATGCTTCACTTCAGGTTCACTGTATCCCTCTGACCTTCTTATTGACGATGGGACACAGGAATTGCATCGGAATTAAATACAAAAGGCACAATGCCGACTCAAGTGCAAGAAGATTGGCTCTTCTTACTGTCAATGTTTTGATCCTTTCCAGTGAGACCGGTTTTAGATTCCATTGCTTCACTTCATGTTTACTGTATCCCTCTGACCTTCCTATTGACGATGAAACAAAGAAATTGCATCGGAATTAAATACAAAAGTCTCAATGCCGACTCAAGTACAAGAAGACTGGCTCTTCTTACAGTCTATGTTTTGAACCATTCCTGTGACTCTAGTTATAGATTAAGATGCTTCACTACAGGTTTACTGTATCCCTCTGACCTTCCTATTGACGATGAAACACAGAAATTGCGTCGGAATTAAATACAAAAGGCACAATGTCGACTCAAGTACAAGATGACTGGCTCTTCTTACTGTCTATGTTTGAACCATTCCAATGACACCAGTTATAGAATCCGATGATTCAATTCAGGTGTACTGTATCCCTCTGACCTTCTTATTGACGATCAAACACAGAAATTGCATCGGAATTAAATACAAAAGTCACATTGCCGACTCAAGTACAGGAGGACTGGCTCTCCTTACTGTCTATGTTTTGAACCTTTCCTCTGAGACCGGATTTAGATTCCGATGCTTCACTTCAGGTTTACTGTATCCCTTGGACCTTCTTATAGACGACGAAACACAGAAATTGCATCGGGATTAAATAGAAAAGCACAATGCCGACTTAAGTACAAGAAAACTGACTCGTCTTACTGCCTTTGTTATGGACCATTCCTGTGACACTAGTTATACATACCGATGCTTCACTTCAGGTTTACTGTATCCCTTGGACCATCTGATTGACGACGAAACACAGAAATTGCTTCGGAATTAAATAGAAAAGGCTCAAAGCCGACTTAACAACAAGAAAACTGACTCTTCTTAGTGTCTATGTTTTGAACCATTCCTGAGAGACTAGTTATAGTTTCCGATGCTTCACTTCAGGTTTACTGTATCCCTCTGATCTTCTTATTGACGAAGAAACACAGAAATTGCATCAGAATACAAACAAAAGGCACAATGCCGACTTAAGTACTAGAAGACTGGCCATCCTTACTGACTATGTTTTGAACTATTCCTGTGACACTAGTTATTGATTCCGATCCTTTACTTCAGGTTTACTGTATCACTCTGACCTTCTTATTGACAATGAAACACGGAAATTGCATCGGAATTAAATATAAAAGGCACAATGCCGACTCAAGTACAAGAAGACTCGCTCTTCTTACTGCCTATGTTTTGAACCTTTCCTGTGAGACCGGTTTTAGATTCCGATGCTTCACTTCAGGTTCACTGTATCCCTCTGACCTTCTTATTGACGATGGGACACAGGAATTGCATCGGAATTAAATACAAAAGGCACAATGCCGACTTAAGTGCAAGAAGAATGGCTCTTCTTACTGTCAATGTTTTGATCCTTTCCAGTGAGACCGGTTTTAGATTCCAATGCTTCACTTCATGTTTACTGTATCCCTCTGACCTTCCTATTGACGATGAAACAAAGAAATTGCATCGGAACTAAATACAAAAGTCTCAGTGCCGACTCAAGTACAAGAAGACTGGCTCTTCTTACAGTCTATGTTTTGAACCATTCCTGTGACACTAGTTATAGATTCAGATGCTTCACTACAGGTTTACTGTATCCCTCTGACCTTCCTATTGACGATGAAACACAGAAATTGCGTCGGAATTAAATACAAAAGGCACAATGTCGACTCATGTACAAGAAGACTGGCTCTTCTTACTGTCTATGTTTGAACCATTCCTATGACACCAGTTATAGATTCCGATGATTCAATTCAGGTGTACTGTATCCCTCTGACCTTCTTATTGACGATCAAACAAAGAAATTGCATCGGAATTAAATACAAAATTCACAATGCCGACTCAAGTACAGGAGGACTGGCTCTCCTTACTGTCTATGTTTTGAACCTTTCCTCTGAGACCGGATTTAGATTCCGATGCTTCACTTCAGGTTTAAAGTATCCCTTGGACCTTCTTATAGACGACGAAACACAGAAACTGCATCGGAATTAAATAGAAAAGGCACAATGCCGACTTAAGTACTAGAAGACTCACCATCCTTATTGTCTATGTTTTAAACTATTCCTGTGACACTAGTTATTGATTCCGATCCTTTACATCAGGTTTACTGTATCACTCTGACCTTCTTATTGACAATGAAACACGGAAATTGCATCGGAATTAAATACAAAAGGCATAATGCCGACTCAAGTACAAGGAGACTGGCTCTTCTTACTGTCTATGTTTTGAACCTTTCCTGTGAGGCCGGTTTTAGATTCCGATGCTTCACTTCAGGTTCACTGTATCCCTCTGACCTTCTTATTGACGATGAAACACAGAAATTGCATCGGAATTATATACAAGTGGCACAATGCCGACTCAAGTAAAAGAGGAACGGCTTTTCATACTGTCTATGTTTTGAACCTTTCCTGTGAGACCGGATTTAGATTCCGATGCTTCACTTCAGGTTTACTGTATCCCTTGGACCTTCTTATAGACGACGAAACAAAGAAATTGCATCGGAATTAAATAGAAAAGGCTCAAAGCCGACATAACAACAAGAAAACTGACTCTTCTTAGTGTCTATGTTTTGAACCATTCCTGAGACACTAGTTATACATACCGATGCTTCACTTCAGGTTTACGGTATCCCTTGGACCATCTGATTGACGACGAAACACAGAAATTGCTTCGGAATTAAATAGAAAAGGCTCAAAGCCGACTTAACAACAAGAAAACTGACTCTTCTTAGTGTCTATGTTTTGAACCATTCCTGAGACACTAGTTATAGTTTCCGGTGCTTCACTTCAGGTTTACTGTATCCCTCTGATCTTCTTATTGACGAAGAAACACAGATGTTGCATCGGAATTAAATACAAAAAGCACAATGCCGACTTAAGTACAAGAAGACTGACCTTTCTTACTGTCTATGTTTTGAACGATTCCTGTGACACTAGTTATAGATTCCGATGCTTCACTTCAGGTTTACTGTATCCCTCTGACCTTCTTATTGACCATGAAACACAAAAATTGCATCGGAATTAAATACAAAACGCACAATGCCGACTCAAGTAAAAGAAAACTGGCTCTTCTTACCGTCTATGTTTTGATCCTTTCCTGTGAGTTCTGTTTTTGATTCCGATGCTTCACTTCAGGTTAACTGTATCCCGCTGACCTTCTTATTGACGATGAAACACAGGACTTGCATCGGAATTAAACACAAAAGGCACAATGCCGACTCAAGAACAAGAAGACTGGCTCTTCTTACTGTCTATGTTTTGAACCTTTCCTGTGAGACCGTTTTTAGATTCCGATGCTTCACTTGAGGTTTACTGTATCCCTCTGACCTTCTTATTGACGATGAAACACAGAAATCGCATCGGAATTAAATACAAAAGGCTCAATACCGACTCAAGTACAAGAAGACTGCCTCTTCTTACTGACTATGTTTTGAACCATTCCTGTGACACTAGTTATAGTTTCCGATGCTTCACTTCAGGTTTACTGTATCTCTCTGATCTTCTTATTGACGATGAAACACAGATATTGCATCGGAATTAAATAGAAAAGGCCCAATGCCGACTTACGTACAAGAAAACTGACTCTTATTACTGTCTATGTTGTGAACCATTCCTGTGACACTAGTTATAGATTCAAATGCTTCACTTCTGGTTTACTGTATTCCTCTGACCGTCTTATTTACGATGAAACACAGAAATTGCATCGGAATTAAATACAAAAGGCACAATGCCGACTCAAGTACAAGAAGACTGGCTCTTCTTACTGTCTATGCTTTGAACCATTCCTGTGACACTAGTTATAGATTCCGATGATTCACTTCAGGTTTACTGTATCCCTCTGACCTTCTTATTGACGATGAAACACAGAAATTGCATCGGAATTAAATACAAAAGTCTCAATGTCGACTCAAGTACAAGAAGACTGGCTCTTCTTACTGTCTATGTTTTGAACCATTCCTGTGTCACTGGTTATAGATTCAGATGCTTGACTTCAGGTTTACTGTCTGCCTCTGACCTTACAAGAAACTTGACTCTTCTTACTGTCTATGATTTGAACCATCCCTGTGACACTAGTTATAGATTCCGATGCTTTAGTTCAGGTTTACTGTATCCCTCTGACCTTCTTATTGACGATGAAACACAGAGATTGCATCGGAATAAAATACAAAACGCCCAATTCCAACTTAAGTACAAGTAAACTGACTCTTCTTACTCTCTATGTTTTGAACCATTCCTGTGACACTAGTTATAGATTCCGATGCTTCACTTCAGGTTTACTGTATCCCTCTGACCTGCTTATTGACGATGAAACACAGAAATTGCATCGGAATTAAATACAAAAGGCACAATGCCGAATTAAGTACAAGTAAACTGACTCTTCTTACTGTCTATGTTTTGAAACATTCCTGTGACACTAGTTATAGATTCCGATGCTTGCCTTCAGGTTTACTGTATCCCTCTGACTTTCGTATTGACAATGACACACAGAAATTGCATCGGAATTAAATACAAAACGCACAATGCTAACTTAAGTACAAGAAAACTGACTCTTCTTACTGTCTATGTTATAACCATTCCTGTGACACTAGTTATAGATTCCGATGCTCCACTTCCGGTTTACTGTATCCCTCCGACCTTCTTATTGACGATGAAACACAGAAATTGCATCGGAATTAAATACAAAAGGCACAATGCCCACTTAAGTACAAGACAACTGACACTTCTTACTGTTTATGTTTCGAATCATTCCTGTGACACTAGTTATAGATACCGATGCTTCACGTCAGGTTTACTGCATCCCTCTGACCTTCTTATTGACGATGAAACACAGAAATTGCATCTTAGTTAAATACAAAAGGCTCAATGCCGACTTAAGTACAGGAAGACTGACTCTTCTTACCGCCTATGTTTTGAACCATAAGTGTGCCACTAGTTATAGATTCCGATGCTTCACTTCAGGTTTACTGTATCCCACTGACCTTCTTATTGACGATCAAACACAGAAATTGCATCGGAATTAAATACAAAAGTCACAATGCCGACTCAAGTACAAGAGGACTGGCTCTCCTTACTGTCTATGTTTTGAACCTTTCCTCTGACACCGGATTTAGATTCCGATGCTTCACTTCAGGTTTACTGTATCCCTTCGACCGTCTTATAGACGACGAAACACAGAAACTGCATCGGAATTAAATAGAAAAGGCACAATGTCGACTTAAGTACAAGAAAACTGACTCTTCTTACTGTCTATGTTTGAAACATTCCTGTGACACTAGTTATAGATTCCGATGCATCACTTCAGGTTTATTGTATCCCTCTGACCTTCTTATTGATGACGAAACACAGAAATTGCATCTTAATTAAATACAAAAGGCACAATGCCGGCTTAAGTAAAAGAATACTGACTCTTCTTACTGTCTATGCTCTGAACCATTCCTGTGACACTAGTTACAGATTCCAATGCTTCACTTCAGGTTTACTGTATACCTCTGACAAGCTTATTGACGATGAAACTCAGAAATTGCATCGGAATTAAATACAAAAGGCACAATGCTGACTCAAGTACAAGAAGACTGGCTCATCTTACTGTCTATGTTTTGAACCTTTCCTGTGAGCCCAGTTTTAGATTCCGATGCTTGACTTCAGGTTTACTGTATACCTTGGACCTTCTTATTGACGACGAAGCACAGAAATTGCATCGGAAATAAATAGAAAAGGCACAAAGCCGACATAAAAACAAGAAAACTGACTCTTCTTACTGTCAATGTTTTGAACCATTCCTGTGACACCAGTTGTAGATTCCGATGCTTCACTTCAGGTTAACTGTGTCCCTCTGACCTTCTTAATGACGATGAAACACAGAAATTGCATCAGAATACAAACAAAAGGCACAATGCCGACTTGAGTACTAGAAGACTGACCATCCTTACTGTCTATGATTTGAACTATTCCTGTGACACTAGTTATTGATTCCGATCCTTTACTTCAGGTTTAATGTATCACTCTGACCTTCTTATTGACAATGAAACACGGAAATTGCATCGGAATTAAATATAAAAGGCACAATGCCGACTCAAGTACAAGGAGACTGGCTCTTCTTACTGTCTATGTTTTGAACCATTCCTGTGTCACTGGTTATAGATTCAGATGCTTGACTTCAGGTTTACTGTCTCCCTCTGACCTTCTTATTGACGATGAAACACAGAAATTGCGTCGGAATTAAATACAAAAGGCACAATGCCGACTCAAGTACAAGAAGACTGGCTCTTCTTACTGTCTATGTTTTGAACCATTCCTGTGACACTAGTTATAGATTCCGAGGCTTCACTTTAGGTTTACTGTATCCCTCTGACCTTCATATTGACGATGAAACACAGACATTGCATCGGAATTTTATACAAGTGGCACAATGCCGACTCAAGTACAAGAGGACCGGCTTTTCTTACTGTCTATGTTTTGAACCTTTCCTGTGAGACCGGATTTAGATTCCGATGCTTCACTTCAGGTTTACTGTATCCCTTGGACCTTCTTATTGACGACGAAACACAGAAAATGCATCGGAATTAAATAGAAAAGCACAATGCCAACTTAAGTACAAGACAACTGACTCTCCTTACTGCCTTTGTTTTGTACCATTCCTGTGACACTAGTTATAGATTCAGATGCCTCACTACAGATTTACTGTATCGCTCTGACCTTCTTATTGACGATGAAACACAGAAATTGCGTCGGAATTAAATACAAAAAGCACAATGCCGACTCAAGAACAAGAAGACTGGCTCTTCTTACTGTCTATGTTTTGAACCATTCCTATGACACCAGTTGTAGATTCCGATGATTCAATTCAGGCACTTGTACTTAAGTACAAGAAGACTGACCCATCTTACTATCTATGTTTTGAACCATTCCTGTGGCACTAGTTAGAGATTCCGATATTCCACGTCAGGTTTACTATACCCCTCTGACCTTCTTATTGACGATGAAACACAGAAATTGCATCGGAATTTAATACAAAAGGCACAATGCCGACTTAAGTACAAGAAAACTGACGCTTCTTACTGTTTATGTTTCGAACCATTCCTGTGACACTAGTTATAGATACCGATGCTTCACGTCAGGTTTACTGCATCCCTCTGACCTTCTTATTGACGATGAAACGCAGAAAATGCATCTTAGTTAAATACAAAAGGCTCAATGCCGACTTAAGTACAGGAAGACTGACTCTTCTTACCGCCTATGTTTTGAACCATAAGTGTGCCACTAGTTATAGATTCCGATGCTTCACTTCAGATTTACTGTATCCCACTGACCTTCTTATTGACGATCAAACACAGAAATTGCATCGGAATTAAATACAAAAGTCACAATGCCGACTCAAGTACAAGGGGACTGGCTCTCCTTACTGTCTATGTTTTGAACCTTTCCTCTGAGACCGGATTTAGATTCCGAAGCTTCACTTCAGGTTTACTGTATCCCTTCGACCGTCTTATAGACGACGAAACACAGAAACTGCATCGGAATTAAATAGAAAAGGCACAATGTCGACTTAAGTACAAGAAAACTGACTCTTCTTACTGTCTATGTTTGAAACATTCCTGTGACACTAGTTATAGATTCCGATTCATCACTTCAGGTTTATTGTATCCCTCTGACCTTCTTATTGATGACGGAAAACAGAAATTGCATCTTAATTAAATACAAAAGGCACAATGCCGACTTTAGTATAAGAAAACTGACACTTCTTACTGTCTATGCTTTGAACCATTCCTGTGACACTAGTTATAGATTCCAATGCTTCACTTCAGGTTTACTGTATCCCTCTGACATTCTTATTGACGATGAAACACAGAAATTGCATCGGAATTAAATACAAAAGGCACAATGCTGACTCAAGTACAAGAAGATTGGCTCGACTTACTGTCTATGTTTTGAACCTTTCCTGTGGGTCCAGTTTTAGATTCCGATGCTTGACTTCAGGTTCACTGTATCCCTTGGACCTTCTTATTGACGACGAAACACAGAAATTGCATCGGAAATAAATAGATAAGGCACAAAGCCGACTTAAAAACAAGAAAACTGACTCTTCTTACTGTCTATGTTTTGAACCATTCCTGTGACACTAGTTACAGATTCCGATGCTAGACTTCAGGTTAACTGTGTCCCTCTGACCTTCTTAATGACGATGAAACACAGAAATTGCATCAGAATACAAACAAAAGGCACAATGCCGACTTAAGTACTAGAAGACTGACCATCCTTACTGTCTATGTTTTGAACTATTCCTGTGACACTAGTTATTGATTCCGATCCTTTACTTCAGGTTTACTGTATCACTCTGACCTTCTTATTGACAATGAAACACGGAAATTGCATCGGAATTAAATATAAAAGGCACAATGCCGACTCAAGTACAAGAAGACTGGCTCTTCTTACTGCCTATGTTTTGAACCTTTCCTGTGAGACCGGTTTTAGATTCGGATGTTTCACTTCAGGTTCACTGTATCCCTCTGACCTTCTTATTGACGATGGGACACAGGAATTGCATCGAAATTAAATACAAAAGGCACAATGCCGACTCAAGTGCAAGAAGATCGGCTCTTCTTACTGTCAATGTTTTGATCCTTTCCAGTGAGACCGGTTTTAGATTCCAATGCTTTACTTCAGGTGTACTGTATCCCTCTGACCTTCCTATTGACGATGAAACAAAGAAATTGCATCGGAATTAAATACAAAAGTCTCAATGCCGACTCAAGTACAAGAAGACTGGCTCTTCTTACAGTCTATGTTCTGAACCATTCCTGTGACACTAGTTATAGATTCAGATGCTTCACTACAGGTTTACTGTATCCCTCTGACCTTCCTATTGACGATGAAACACAGAAATTGCGTCGGAATTAAATACAAAAGGCATAATGTCGACTCAAGTACAAGAAGACTGGCTCTTCTTACTGTCTATGTTTGAACCATTCCTATGACACCAGTTATAGATTCCGATGATTCAATTCAGGTGTACTGTATCCCTCTGACCTTGTTATTGACGATCAAACACAGAAATTGCATCGGAATTAAATACAAAATCACAATGCCGACTCAAGTACAGGAGGACTGGCTCTCCTTTCTGTCTATGTTTTGAACCTTTCCTCTGAGACCGGATTTAGATTCCGATGCTTCACTTCAGGTTTAAAGTATCCCTTGGACTTTCTTATAGACGACGAAACACAGAAACTGCATCGGAATTAAATAGAAAAGGCACAATGCCGACTTAAGTACTAGAAGACTGACCATCCTTATTGTCTATGTTTTTAACTATTCCTGTGACACTAGTTATTGATTCCGATCCTTACTTCAGGTTTACTGTATCACTCTGACCTTCTTATTGACAATGAAACACGGAAATTGCATCGGAATTAAATATAAAAGGCATAATGCCGACTCAAGTACAAGGAGATTGGCTCTTCTTACTGTCTATGTTTTGAACCTTTCCTGTGAGACCGGTTTTAGATTCCGATGCTTCACTTCAGGTTCACAGTATCCCTCTGACCTTCTTATTGACGATGAAACACAGAAATTGCATCGGAATTATATACAAGTGGCACAATGCCGACTTAAGTACAAGAAGACTGACCCTTCTTACCATCTATGATTTGAACCATTCCTGTGACACTAGTTATAGATTCCGATGCTTCACGTCAGGTTTACTATATCCCTCTGACCTTCTTATTGACGATGAAACACAGAAATTGCATCGGAATTAAATACAAAAGGCACAATGCCGACTTAAGTACAAGAAAACTGACGCTTCTTACTGTTTATGTTTCGAACCATTCCTGTGACACTAGTTATAGATTCCAATGCTTCACGTCAGGTTTACTGCATACCTCTGACCTTCTTATTGACGATGAAACACAGAAATTGCATCTTAGTTAAATACAAAAGGCTCAATGCCGACTTAAGTACAGGAAGACTGACTCTTCTTACCGCCTATGTTTTGAACCATTCCTGTGACACTAGTTATAGATTCCGGTGCTTCAATTCAGATTTACTGTATCCCTCTGACCTTCTTATTGACGATCAAACACAGAAATTGCATCGGAATTAAATACAAAAGTCACAATGCCGACTCAAGTACAAGAGGACTGGCTCTCCTTACTGTCTATGTTTTTAACCTTTCCTCTGAGACCGGATTTAGATTCCGATGCTTCACTTCAGGTTTACTGTATCCCTTGGACCTTCTTATAGACAACGAAACACAGAAACTGCATCGGAATTAAATAGGAAAGGCACAATGTCGACTTAAGTACAAGAAAACTGACTCTTCTTACTGTCTATCTTTGAAACATTCCTGTGACACAAGTTATAGATTCCGATGCATCACTTCAGGTTTATTGTATCCCTCTGACCTTCTTATTGATGACGAAACACAGAAATTGCATCTTAATTAAATACAAAAGGCACAATGCCGGCTTAAGTAAAAGAATACCGACTCTTCTTACTGTCTATGCTCTGAACCATTCCTGTGACACTAGTTACAGATTCCAATGCTTCACTTCAGGTTTACTGTATACCTCTGACATGCTTATTGACGATGAAACTCAGAAATTGCATCGGAATTAAATACAAAAGGCACAATGCTGACTCAAGTACAAGAAGACTGGCTCATCTTACTGTCTATGTTTTGAACCTTTCCTGTGAGCCCAGTTTTAGATTCCGATGCTTGACTTCAGGTTTACTGTATCCCTTGGACCTTCTTATTGACGACGAAACACAGAAATTGCATCGGAAATAAATAGAAAAGGCACAAAGCCGACTTAAAAACAAGAGAACTGACTCTTCTTACTGTCTATGTTTTGAAACGTTCCTGTGACACTAGTTATAGATTACGATGCATCACTTCAGGTTTATTGTATCCCTCTGACCGTCTTATTGATGATGGAACCCAGTAATTGCATCGGAATTAAATACAAAAGGCACAATGCCGACTTAAGTATAAGAAAACTGACTCTTCTTACTGTCTATGTTTTGAACCATTCCTGTGACACTAGTTATAGATTCCGATGCTTGATTTCAGGTTTACTGTATCCCTCTGACTTTCTTATTGACGATGAAACACAGAAATTGCATCGGAATGAAATACAAAATTCACAATGCCGACTCAAGTACAAGAAGACTGTCTCTTCTTACCGTCTATGCTTTGAACCATTCCTGTGACACTACTTATAGATTCGGATGCTTCATTTCATGTTTACTGTATCCCTCTGACCTTCTTATTGACGATCAAACACAGAAATTGCATCGGAATTAAATACAAAGGGCACAATACCGACTCAAGTACAAGGGGACTGGCTCTTCTTACTGTCTATGTTTTGAACCTTTCCTGTGAGACCGGATTTAGATTCCGATGCTTCACTTCAGGTTTACTGTATCCCTTGGACCCTCTTATTGACGACGAAACACAGTTATTTCATCGGAATTAAATTAAAAAGCACAATGCCAACTTAAGTACAAGAAAACTGACTCTTCTTACTGCCTTTGTTTTGTACCATTCCTGTGACACTAGATATAGATACTCATGCTTCACTTGAGGTTTAATGTATCCCTCTGACCGTCTTATTGACGATGAAACACAGAAATTGCATCGGAATTAAGTACAAAAGGCACAATGCCGACTCAAGAACAAGAAGACTGGGTCCTCTTACTGGCTATGTTTGGAACCTTTCCTGTGACACCGGTTTTAGATTCCGATGCTTCACTTCAGGTTTACTGTATCCCTCTGACTTTCTTATTGAGGATGAAACACAGAAATTGCATCGGAATGAAATACAAAACGCACAATGCCAACTTAAGTACAATAAACTGACTCTTCTTACTGTCTATGTTTTGAACCATTCCTGTGACACTAGTTACAGATTCCAATGCATCCCTTCAGGGTCACAGTATACCTCTGACCTTCTTATTGACGATGAAACACAGAAATTGCATCGGAATTAAATACAAAAGGCACAATGCCGAATTAAGTGCAAGTAAATTGACACTTCTTACTGTCTATGTTTTGAACCATTCCTGTGACACTAGTTATAGATTCCGATGCTTCACTTCAGGTTTACTGTATCCCTCTGACTTTCTTATTGACAATGAAACACAGAAATTGCATCGGAATGAAATACAAAACGCACAATGCCAACTTATGTACAATAAAATGACTCTTCTTACTGTCTATGTTTTGAACCATTCCTGTGACACTAGTTATAGATTCCGATGCTTCAGTTCAGGTTTACTGTATTCCTCTAACCTTCGTATTGACGATGAAATACAGAAATTGCATCGGAATTAAATACGAAAGGCACAATGCCGAATTAAGTACAAGTAAATTGACTCCTCTTACTGTCTATGCTTTGAACTATTCCTGTGACACTAGTTATAGAATCCAATGCATCACTTCAGGTTTACTGTATCCCTCTGACCTTCATATTGACGATGAAACACAGAAATTGCATCGGAATTAAATACCAAGGGCACAATGCCGACTTAAGTACAAAAAAACTAAGTATTCCTATTGTCTATGTTTGAACCATTCGTGTGACACTAGTTATAGATTACGATGCTTCACTTCAGGTTTATTGTATCCCTCTGACCGTCTTATTGATGATGGAACACAGTAATTGCATCGAAATGAAATACAAAACGCACAATGCTAACTTAAGTACAAGAAAACTGACTCTTCTTACTGTCTATGTTGTAACCATTCCTGTGACACTAGTTATAGATTCCGATGCTTCACGTCAGGTTTACTTTATCCCTCTGACCATCTGATTGACGTGAAACACAGTAATTGCATCGGAATTAAATACAAATGGCACAATGCCGACTTAAGTACAAGAAAACTGACTCTTGTTACTGCCTATGTCTTGAACCATTCCTGTGACACTACTTATAGATTTCGATACTTCACTTCAGGTTTACCGTATCCCTCTGACCTTCTTATTAACGATGAAACACCGAAATTGCATCGGAATTAAATACAAAAGGCACAATGCTGACTTAAGTACAAGAAATCTGACTCTTCTTACTGTCTATGCTTTGAAGCATTCCTGTGACACTAGTAATAGATTCCGATGCATCACTTCAGGTTTACTGTATCCCTCTGACGTTCATATTGACGATGAAACACAGAAATTGCATCGGAATTAAATACCAAAGGCACAATGCCGACTTAAGTACAAAAAAACTAAGTATTCCTATTGTCTATGTTTGAACCATTCCTGTGACACTAGTTATAGATTACGATGCTTCACTTCAGGTTTTCTGTACCCCTCTGACCTTCTTATTGACGATGAAACACAGAAATTGCATCGGAGTTAAATACAAAAGGCACAATGACGACTTAAGTACAAGAAGACTGACCTTTCTTACTGTCTATGTTTTGAACCATTCCTGTGACACTAGTTATAGATTCCGATGCGTCACATCAGGCTCACTGTAACCCTCTGACCTTCTTATTGACAATGAAACACAGAAATTGCATCGGAATTAAATACAAAAGGCACAATGCCGAGTTATGTACAAGAGGACTGACTCTTCTTACTGTCTATGTTTTGAACAATTCCTGTGACACTAGTTATAGACTCCGATGCTTCACTTTACGTTTACTGTATCCCTCTGACCTTCTTATTGACGATGAAACACAGAAATTGCATCGGAATTATATACAAAAGGCACAATGCCGACTTAAGTACAAGAAAATAGACTCTTCTTACTGTCTATGTTTTGAACCATTCCTGTGACACTAGTTACAGATTACGATGCTTCACTTCAGGTTCACTGTATCCCTCAGACTTCTTATTGACGATGAAACACAGAAATTGCACCGCAATGAAATACAAAACGCACAATGCCAACTTAAGTTCAAGTAAACTGACCCTTCTTACTGTCTATGTTTTGAACCATTCCTGTGACACTAGTTATGGATTCCGATGCTTCACTTCAGGTTTACTGTATCCCTCTGACCTTCTTATTGACGATGAAACACAGAAATTGCATCGGAATTAATTACAAAAGGCACAATGCCGAATTAAGTACAAGTAAACTGACTCTTCTTACTGTCTATGTTTTGAACTATTCCTGTGACACTAGTTATAGATTCCGATGCTTCACTTCAGGTTTACTGTATCCCTCTGACCTTCTTATTGACGATGAAATACAGAAATTGCGTCGGAATTGAATACAAAGGGCACGATGCCGACTTAAGTACAAATAAACTGACCCTTCTTACTGTCTATGTTTTGAACCACTCCTGTGACACCAGTTGTAGATTCCGATGCTTCACTTCAGGTTTACTGTATCCCTCTGACTTTCTTATTGACGATGAAACACAGAAATTGCATTGGTATTAAATACGAAAGGCACAATGCAGACGTAAGTACAAGAAAACAGACTCTTCTTACTGTATATGCTATAACCATGCCTGTGACAGTAGTTGTAGATTCCGATGCTTCACTTCAGGTTTACTGTATCCCTCTGACCTTCTTATTGACGATGAAACACAGAAATTGCATCTGAATCAAATACAAATGGCACAATGCCGAATTAAGTACAAGAAATCTGACTCATGTTACTGTCTATGTTTTGAACCATTCCTGTGACACTACTTATAGATTCCGATACATCACTTCAGGTTTACTGTATCCCTCTGACCTTCATATTGACGATGAAACACAGAAATTGCATCGGAATTAAATACAAAAGGCACAATGCCGACTTAATTATAAGAAAGCTGACCCTTCTTACTGTATATGCCTTGAACCATTCCTGTATCACTAGTTATAGATTCCGATGCTTCACTTCAGGTTTACTGTATCCCTCTGACCTTCTTATTGACGATGAAGCACAGAAATTACATCGGAATTAAATACAAAAGGCACAATGCCGAATTAAGTACAAGTAAACTGACTCTTCTTACTGTCTATGTTGTGAACCATTCCTGTGACACTAGTTATAGATTCCGATGCTTCACTTCAGGTTTACTGTAACCCTCTGACCTTCTTATTGACGATGAAACACAGAAATAGCATCGGAATTAAATATAAAAGGCACAATGCCGAGTTATGTACAAGAAGACTGACTCTTCTTACTGTCTATGTTCTGAAGCATTCCTGTGACACTAGTTATAGATTCCGATGCTTCACTTCAGGTTTACTGTATCCCTCTGACCTTCCTATTGACGATGAAACACAGAAATTTCATCGGCATTAAATAAAAACGCACAATGCCGGCTTAAGTACAAAAAAACAAAGTATTCCTATTGTCTATGTTTGAACCATTCCTGTGACACTAGTTATAGATTACGATGCTTCACTTCAGGTTTTCTGTATCCCTCTGACCTTCTTATTGACGATGAAACACAGAAATTGCATCGGAGTTAAATACAAAAGGCACAATGACGACTTAAGTACAAGAAGACTGACCTTTCTTACTGTCTATGTTTTCAACCATTCCTGTGACACTAGTTATAGATTCCGATGCTCCACTTCCGGTTTACTGTATACCTCTGTCCATCTTATTGACGATGAAACACAGAAATAGCATCGGAATTCAATACAAAGGCACAATGCCGACTTAAGTTCAAGTAAACTGAATCCTCTTACTGTCTATGTTTTGAACCATTCCTGTGACAATAGTTATAAATTCCGATGCTTCACTTCAGGTTTACTGTATCCCTCTGACCTTCGTATCGACGCTGACACACAGAAATTGCATCGGAATTAAATACAAAATGCACAGTGCCGACTTAAGTACAAGAAAACTGACTCTTCTTACTTCCTATGTTTTAACCATTCCTGTGACACTAGTTATAGATTCCGATGCTTCACATCACATTTACTGTATCCCTCTGACCTTCTTATTGACGATGAAACACAGAAATTGCATCGGAATTAAAAACAAATGGCACAATGCCGACTTAAGTACAAGAAAACTGACTCTTCTTACTGTCTATGATTTGAACCATTCCTGTGACACTAGTATAGATTCCGATACTTCACTTCAGGTTTACTGTATCCCTCCGACCTTCTTATTGACGATGAAACACAGAAATTGCATCGGAATTAAATACAAAAGGCACAATGCCCACTTAAGTACAAGACAACTGACACTTCTTACTGTCTATGTTTTGAACCATTCCTGTGACACTAGTTATAGATTCCGATGCTTCACTTCAGGTTTACTGTATCCCTCTGACCTTCCTATTGACGATGAAACACAGAAATTTCATCGGCATTAAATAAAAACGCACAATGCCGGCTTAAGTACAAGAAAACTGACTCTTCTTACTGTCTATGATTTGAAGCATTCCTGTGACACTAGTTATAGATTCCGATGCTTCACTTCAGGTTTACTGTATCCCTCTGTCCTTCTTATTGACGATGAAATACAGAAATTGCATCGGAATTCAATACAAAGGGCACAATGCCGACTTAAGAACAAGTAAACTGACTCTTCTTACTGTCTATGTTTTGATTTATTCCTGTGACGCTAGTTATAGATTCCGATGCTTCACTTCAGGTTTACTGTACCCCTCTGACTTTCGTATTGACGATGACACACAAAATTGCACCGGAAATTAATACAAAAGGCACAATGCCGACTTAAGAACAAGAAAACTGACTCTTCTTACTGTCTATGTTTTAACTATTCCTGTGACACTAGTTATAGATTCCGAAGCTTCACTTCAGGTTTACTGTATCCCTCTGACCTTCTTATTGACGATGAAACACAGAAAGTGCATCGGAATTAAATACAAATGGCACAATGCCGACTTAAGTACAAGAAAACTGAGTCTTCTTACTGTCTATGTTCTGAACCATTCCTGTGACACTAGTTATAGATTCCGACACTTCACGGCAGGTTTACTGTATACCTCCGACCTTCTTCTTTGCGATGAAACACAGAAATTGCATCGGAATTAAATACAAAAGGCACAATGCCCACTTAAGTACAAGACAACTGACTCTTCTTACTGTCTATGTTTTGAACCATTCCTGTGACACTAGATATAGATTCCGATGCTTCACTTTAGGTTTACTGTATCTTTCTGACCTTCTTATTGACGATGAAACACAGAAATTTCATCAGCATTAAATACAAAATGCACAATGCCCACTTAAGTACAAGACAACTGACTCTTCTTACTGTCTATGTTTTGAACCATTCCTGTGACACTAGTTATAGATTCCGATGCTTTACTTCAGGTTTACTGTATCCATCTGACCTTCTTATTGACGATGAAACACAGAAAGTTCATCGGCATTAAATACAAAAGGCACAATGCCGGCTTAAGTACAAGAAAACTGGCTCTTCTTACTGTCTATGATTTGAAACATTCCTGTGATACTTGTTATAGATTCCATTGCTCCACTTCCGGTTTACTGTATACCTCTGTCCTTCTTATTGACGATGAAACACAGAAATAGCATCGGAAATCAATACAAACGCACAATGCCGACTTATGTACAAGTAAACTGAATCCTCTTACTGTCTATGTTTTGAACCAATCCTGTGACACTAGTTATAAATTCCGATGCTTCACTTCAGGTTTACTGTATCCCTCTGACCTTCGTATCGACGCTGACACACAGAAATTGCATCGGAATTAAATACAAAATGCACAGTGCCGACTTAAGTACAAGAAAACTGACTCTTCTTACTTTCTAAGTTTTAACCATTCCTGTGACACTAGTTATAGATTCCGATGCTTCACATCACATTTACTGTATCCCTCTGACCTTCTTATTGACGATGAAACACAGAAATTGCATCGGGAGTAAAAACAAATGGCACAATGCCGACTTAAGTACAAGAAAACTGACTCTTCTTACTATCTATGATTTCAACCATTCTAGTGACACTAGTATAGATTCCGATACTTCACTTCAGGTTTACTGTATCCCTCTGACCTTCTTATTGACGATGAAACACAGAAATTGCATCGGACTTAAATACAAAAGGCACAATGCCCACTTAAGTACAAGAAAACTGACACTTCTTACTGTCTATGTTTTGAACCATTCCTGTGACACTAGTTATAGATTCCGATGCTTCACTTCAGGTTTACTGTATCCCTCTGACCTTCCTATTGACGATGAAACACAGAAATTTCATCGGCATTAAATACAAAACGCACAATGCCGGATTAAGTACAAGAAAACTGACTCTTCTTACTGTCTATGTTTTGAAACATTCCTGAGACACTAGTTATAGATTCCGATGCTTCACTTCAGGTGTACTGTATCCCTCTGTCCTTCTTATTGACGATGAAATACAGAAATTGCATCGGAATTCAATACAAAGGGCACAATGCCGACTTAAGGACAAGTAAACTGACTCTTCTTACTGTCTATGTTTTGATCCATTCCTGTGACGCTAGTTATAGATTCCGTTGCTTCACTTCAGGTTTACTGTACCCCTCTGATTTTCGTATTGACGATGACACACAAAATTGCACCGGAAATTAATACAAGAGGCACAATGCCGACTTAAGAACAAGAAAACTGACTCTTCTTACTGCCTATGTTTTAACTATTCCTGTGACACTAGTTATAGATTCCGAAGCTTCACTTCAGGTTTACTGTATCCCTCTGACCTTCTTATTGACGATGAAACACAGAAATTGCATCGGAATTAAATACAAATAGCACAATGCCGACTTAAGTATAAGAAAACTGTCCCTTTTTACTGTCTATGTTTTGAAACATTCCTGTGACATTAGTTATAGATTCCGATGCTTCATTTCAGGTTTACTGTATCCCTCTGACCTTCTCAATGACGATGAAACACAGAAATTGCATCGGAATTAAATACAAATGGCACAATGCCGACTTAAGTACAAGAAAACTGACTTTTCTTACTGTCTATGTTTTGAACCATTCCTGTGACACTAGTATAGATTCCGAACTTCACTTCAGGTTTACTGTATCCCTCTGACCTCCTTATTGACGATGAAACACAGAAATTGCATCGGAATTAAATACAAAAAAGGCACAATGCCCACTTAAGTACAAGACAACTGACTCTTCTTACTGTCTATGTTTTGAACCATTCCTGTGACACTAGATATAGATTCCGATGCTTCACTATAGGTTTACTGTATCTTTCTGACCTTCTTATTGACGATGAAACACAGAAATTTCATCAGCATTAAATACAAAATGCACAATGCCACTTAAGTACAAGACAACTGACTCTTCTTACTGTCTATGTTTTGAACCATTCCTGTGACACTAGTTATAGATTCCGATGCTTTACTTCAGGTTTACTGTATCCATCTGACCGTCTTATTGACGATGAAACACAGAAAGTTCATCGGCATTAAATACAAAAGGCACAATGCCGGCTTAAGTACAAGAAAACTGACTCTTCTTACTGTCTATGATTTGAAACATTCCTGTGATACTAGTTATAGATTCCGATGCTCCACTTCCGGTTTACTGTATACCTCTGTCCTTCTTATTGACGATGAAACACAGAAATAGCATCGGAAATCAATACAAAGGCACAATGCCGACTTATGTACAAGTAAACTGAATCCTCTTACTGTCTATGTTTTGAACCAATCCTGTGACACTAGTTATAAATTCCGATGGTTCACTTCGAGTTTACTGTATCCCTCTGACCTTCGTATCGACGGTGACACACAGAAATTGCATCGGAATTAAATACAAAATGCACAGTGCCGACTTAAGTACAAGAAAACTGACTCTTCTTACTTTCTAAGTTTTAACCATTCCTGTGACACTAGTTATAGATTCCGATGCTTCACATCACATTTACTGTATCCCTCTGACCTTCTTATTGACGATGAAACACAGAAATTGCATCGGAATTAAATACAAAAGGCACAATGCCCACTTAAGTACAAGACAACTGACACTTCTTACTGTCTATGTTTTGAACCATTCCTGTGACACTAGTCATAGATTCCGATGCTTCACTTCAGGTTTACTGTATCCCTCTGACCTTCCTATTGACGATGAAACACAGAAATTTCATCGGCATTAAATACAAAACGCACAATGCCGGATTAAGTGCAAGAAAACTGACTCTTCTTATTTTATTTATTTATTTTATTTATTTATTTATTGTTCCGTGGGACCACATTTAGGAGAAGTCTCCATGGTCATGGAACGAGTCAATACATGAAATTATAACACGATTGTAGAAACAGATAAAATGAAATATAAGAAACATATTCAGGCGACAAGTCGTTAGCTTAAATAAAGAAAATCAAAAATGTACACTGGAATTTGCTTAATTTTGTATCTCTTCCAGGAGCTCCTCGACAGAATAGAAGGAGTGAACCATGAGGAAACTCTTCAGTTTAGACTTAAAAGTGTTTGGGCTACTGCTAAGATTTTTGAGTTCTTGTGGTAGCTTATTGAAAATGGATGCAGCAGAATACTGCACTCCTTTCTGCACAAGAGTCAAGGAAGTGCATTCCACATGCAGATTTGATTTCTGCCGAGTATTAACTGAGTGAAAGCTGCTAACTCTTGGGAATAAGCTAATATTGCTAACAACAAACGACATTAAAGAAAATACATACTGTGAGGGCAATGTCAAAATTCCCAGACTATTGAATAGGGGTCGACAAGAGGTTTTCGAACTTACACCATACATAGCTCGAACAGCCCGTTTTTGAGCCAAAAATACCCTTTTTGAATCAGAAGAATTACCCCAAAAAATAATACCATATGACATAAGCGTATGAAAATATGCGAAGTATACTACTTTTCGTGTTGAAATGTCACTTATTTCAGATACTGTTCTAATGGTAAATAAAGCGGCATTTAGTTTCTGAACAAGATCCTGAACATGGGCTTTCCACAACAGCTTACTATCTATCTGTACGCCTAGGAACTTGAACTGTTCCGTCTCGCTTATAACATGCCCATCCTGTCTGATTAAAATGTCAGTTCTTGTTGAATTGTGGGTTAGAAACTGTAAAAACTGAGTCTTACTGTGATTTAGCATCAAATTATTTTCCACAAGCCACGAACTTATATCATGAACTACATTATTTGATAATGTTTCAATATTACACACAAGATCCTTCACTACCAAGGTGGTGTCATCAGCAAACAGAAATATTTTTAAATCACCTGTAATACTAGAAGGCATATCATTTACATAAATAAGGAACAGCAGTGGCCCCAGCACCGACCCTTGGGGAACGCCCCATTTAACAGTGCCCCATTGGGACTGAACATCATTACCACTCTCAATATTGCGGAGGATTACCTTCTGCTTTCTGTTCTTAAAGTAGGAGGCGAACCAATTGTAAGCTACTCCCCTTACTCCATAATGTTCCAACTTCTGCAGTAATATTTTGTGGTCAACACAGTCAAAAGCCTTCGTTAAATCAAAGAAAATACCTAACGTTCGCAACCTTTTATTTAATCCGTCCAAAACCTCACAGAGAAAAGAGACTATAGCATTTTCAGTTGTTAAACCGTTTCTAAAACCAAACTGTACATTTGACAGCAAATTATGTGAATTTAAATGCTGCAGTAACCTTGTATATACAACCCTCTCAATAACTTTAGCAAACACTGATGGCATAGAAATAGGTCTATAATTGTCAACATTATCCCTGTCTCCCTTTTTATAAAGTGGCTTCACTACCGAGTACTTTAATCGGTCAGGAAACCGACCACTCCTAAAGGAAAAGTTACAGATATGGCTAAGTACTGAGCTAACATACGTGGAACAATACTTCAGTATTCTGCTAGATACCCCGTCATATCCATGAGAGTTCTTGGTCTTTAGTGATTTAATTATTAACTCAATCTCCCTCTTGTCAGTATCATGGAGGAGCATTTCAGGTAACAGTCTCGGAACACTTTTTTCTAAGAGCGCTATATGATTCCCTGTTGGGACTAGGTTTCTATTTAGTTCACCTGCTATATTCAGAAAGTGATTATTAAGTACTGAACATATATGCGACTTATCAGTAACACGGACATCCCCACTACGCACTGATTCTATATTCTCGACCTGTCTCTGCAGACCAGCCACTTCCTTTACGACTGACCATATGGTTTTAATTTTATCCTGAGACTTAGCTATTCTATCTGCATACCACATACTTTTTGCCTTCCTAATAACTTTTTTAAGCACCTTACAATACTGTTTGTAATGGGCTGCTGCATTTAGATTTTGACTGATTCTAACGTTTTGATATAATTGACACTTTGTTCTACAAGATATTCTTATCCCTTTAGTCAGCCACCCAGGCTGCCTGTTTGTGCTGGTACCCTGTTTTGAACGTTCTAACGGAAAGCAACTTTCAAAGAGCACGAGAAAAGTCTTGAGGAAAGCATTATATTTATCGTCTACTGTATCAGCACTATAAACATCTTGCCACTCTTGTTCCTTGATAAGGTTTACAAAAGTCTGTACAGCAACTGGATCAGCTTTCCTAAAACGTTGGTAACTATATTTAACATGTGTTGCAGCACAAAAAACTTTTAGACTTAAAATTTGTGCATCATGATCTGAAAGGCCATTCACCTTTTTGCTAACAGAATGCCCTTCTAATAATGACGAATGAACAAAAATATTGTCTATGGTTGTTCTACTGTTCCCTTGCACTCTCGTTGGAAAGAATACGGTTGGCATAAGATTATATGAATTAAGGAGGTCTACCAGCATCCTTTTCCTTGCACAATCACTTATACAATTAATATTGAAGTCACCACATATAACTAACTTTTTGTATTTCCTATAAAGTGAACCAAGAACCTCCTCTAGCTTTAGCAAAAATGTTGTGAAATCGGAGTCTGGGGATCTATAAATAACAACAGTAAGAAGTTTAGCTCCACTAAATTTAACCACACCTGCACAACATTCAAACACCTTTTCAGTGCAGTACTTTGAAACATCAATTGACTCAAATGGGATACCGTTTTTCACATACATGGCTACTCCCCCACACCGCAAAGAGCTCCTAGAAAAGCTGCCAGCCAACCTGTATCCTGGTAAAGGAAGCCTCTGAATTATCTCCTTATTTAAGAAGTGTTCAGATATACCAATAATTTCAGAGTCAACATCTATAAGCAGTTCACTAACTTTATCTCTAATACCTTGTATATTTTGATGAAATATACTAATTCCCTCATTAATCGGATACCCAAGCTTTGTAGAGAGTGGTTTCTTTGTTAGAGAGACTTCCCTTAAGCAGGAATACCTATCAGCTGACTTCAATCTAAAAAAGGTACAGCTCTAACGCCCACAACTACCGGAATTTTCCCATGAGTGATCCCACCACCCCCACCTATGCTGTCACCTATAAGTTTTGCCAACCTCCCCTTCCCATACCTGTTGAGGTGCAGGCCATGTCTAGTGAAACCCGTCCTACTGATAGACTCCACCGACACCACTGAAATGTGACTCATGCCTTCTGTCATCAGCGCACCCCCAAGTCTCATGTTATTACGCCTGACGGCTATATTAAGATGAGGCCGATCGTGACGCTGAAACAGTTCCACGAAATGCACATTCGTGTTGCCAGTCTGAGTGGCTATCTTTTCCAGGTCACCATCTATGTCATACTGTCTATGTTTTGAAACATTCCTGTGACACTAGTTATAGATTCCGATGCTTCACTTCAGGTTTACTGTATCCCTCTGCCCTTCTTATTGGCGATGAAATACAGAAATTGCATCGGAATTCAATACAAAGGGCACAATGCCGACTTAAGAACAAATAAACTGACTCTTCTTACTGTCTATGTTTTGATCCATTCCTGTGACGCTAGTTATAGATTCCGTTGCTTCACTTCAGGTTTACTGTACCCCTCTGATTTTCGTATTGACGATGACACACAAAATTGCACCGGAAATTAATACAAGAGGCACAATGCCGACTTAAGAACAAGAAAACTGACTCTTCTTACTGTCTATGTTTTAACTATTCCTGTGACACTAGTTATAGATTCCGAAGCTTCACTTCAGGTTTACTGTATCCCTCTGACCTTCTTATTGACGATGAAACACAGAAATTGCATCGGAATTAAATACAAATGGCACAATGCCGACTTAAGTACAAGAAAACTGAGTCTTCTTACTGTCTATGTTCTGAACCATTCCTGTGACACTAGTTATAGATTCCGACACTTCACTTCAGGTTTACTGTATACCTCTGACCTTCTTATTTGCGATGAAACACAGAAATTGCATCGGAATTAAATACAAAGTGCACAATGCCCACTTAAGTACAAGACAACTGACTCTTCTTACTGTCTATGTTTAGAACCATTCCTGTGATACTAGTTATAGATTCCGATGCTTCACTTTAGGTTTACTGTATCCCTCTGACCTTCTTATTGACGATGAAACACAGAAATTTCATCAGCATTAAATACAAAATGCACAATGCCAGCTTAAGTATAAGAAAACTGTCCCTTTTTACTGTCTATGTTTTGAAACATTCCTGTGACACTAGTTATAGATTCCGATGCATCACTTCAGGTTTACTGTATCCCTCTGACCTTCTTAATGACGATGAAACACAGAAATTGCATCGGAATTAAATACAAATGGCACAATGCCGACTTAAGTACAAGGAAACTGACTCTTCTTACTGTCTATGTTTTGAACCATTCCTGTGACACTAGTACAGATTCCGAACTTCACTTCAGGTTTACTGTATCCCTCTGACCTCCTTATTGACGATGAAACACAGAAATTGCATCGGAATTAAATACAAAAGGCACAATGCCTACTTAAGTACAAGACAACTGACTCTTTTTACTGTATATGTTTTGAACCATTCCTGTGACACTAGTTATTGATTCTGATGCTTCACTTCAGGTTTACAGTATCCCTCTGACCTTCCTATTGACGATGAAACACAGAAATTTCATCGGCATTAAATACAAAGGGCACAATGCCGGCTTAAGTACAAGAAAACTGACTCTTCTTACTGTCTATGTATTGAAACATTCCTGTGACACTAGTTATAGGTTCCAATGCTTCACTTCAGGTTTACTGTATCCCTCTGACCTTCTTATAGACGATGAAATTCAGAAATTGCATCGGAATTCAATACAAAAGGCACAATGCTGATTTATGTACAAGTAAACTGACTCTCCTTACTGTCTATGTTTTGAACCATTCCTGTGACACTAGTTATAGATTCTGATGCTTCACTTCGAGTTTACTGTATCCCTCTGACCTTCGTATTTTTGATGACACAAAAAATTGCATCGGAATTAAATACAAAAGGCACAATGCCGACTTAAGTACAAGAAATCTGACTCTTCTTACTGTCTACGTTTTGAACCATTCCTGTGACACTAGTATAGATTCCGAACTTCACTTCAGGTTTACTGTATCCCTCTGACCTCCTTATTGACGATGAAACACAGAAATTGCATCGGAATTAAATACAAAAGGCACAATGCCCACTTAAGTACAAGACAACTGACTCTTCTTACTGTCTATGTTTTGAACCATTCCTGTGACACTAGATATAGATTCCGATGCTTCACTTTAGGTTTACTGTATCTTTCTGACCTTCTTATTGACGATGAAACACAGAAATTTCATCAGCATTAAATACAAAATGCACAATGCCCACTTAAGTACAAGACAACTGACTCTTCTTACTGTCTATGTTTTGAACCATTCCTGTGACACTAGTTATAGATTCCGATGCTTTACTTCAGGTTTACTGTATCCATCTGACCTTCTTATTGACGATGAAACACAGAAAGTTCATCGGCATTAAATACAAAAGGCACAATGCCGGCTTAAGTACAAGAAAACTGACTCTTCTTACTGTCTATGATTTGAAACATTCCTGTGATACTAGTTATAGATTCCGATGCTCCACTTCCGGTTTACTGTATACCTCTGTCCTTCTTATTGACGATGAAACACAGAAATAGCATCGGAAATCAATACAAAGGCACAACGCCGACTTATGTACAAGTAAACTGAATCCTCTTACTGTCTATGTTTTGAACCAATCCTGTGACACTAGTTATAAATTCCGATGCTTCACTTCAGGTTTACTGTATCCCTCTGACCTTCGTATCGACGGTGACACACAGAAATTGCATCGGAATTAAATACAAAATGCACAGTGCCGACTTAAGTACAAGAAAACTGACTCTTCTTACTTTCTAACTTTTAACCATTCCTGTGACACTAGTTATAGATTCCGATGCTTCACATCACATTTACTGTATCCCTCTGACCTTCTTATTGACGATGAAACACAGAAATTGCATCGGGATTAAAAACAAATGGCACAATGCCGACTTAAGTACAAGAAAACTGACTCTTCTTACTATCTATGATTTCAACCATTCTTGTGACACTAGTATAGATTCCGATACTTCACTTCAGGTTTACTGTATCCCTCTGACCTTCTTATTGACGATGAAACACAGAAATTGCATCGGAATTAAATACAAAAGGCACAATGCCCACTTAAGTACAAGACAACTGACACTTCTTACTGTCTATGTTTTGAACCATTCCTGTGGCACTAGTCATAGATTCCGATGCTTCACTTCAGGTTTACTGTATCCCTCTGACCTTCCTATTGACGATGAAACACAGAAATTTCATCGTCATTAAATACAAAACGCACAATGCCGGATTAAGTACAAGAAAACTGACTCTTCTTACTGTCTATGTTTTGAAACATTCCTGTGACACTAGTTATAGATTCCGATGCTTCACTTCAGGTTTACTGTATCCCTCTGTCCTTCTTATTGGCGATGAAATACAGAAATTGCTTCGGAATTCAATACAAAGGGCACAATGCCGACTTAAGAACAAGAAAACTGACTCTTCTTACTGTCTATGTTTTAACTATTCCTGTGACACTAGTTATAGATTCCGAAGCTTCACTTCAGGTTTACTGTATCCCTCTGACCTTCTTATTGACGATGAAACACAGAAATTGGTTCGGAATTAAATACAAATGGCACAATGCCGACTTAAGTACAAGAAAACTGTCCCTTTTTACTGTCTATGTTCTGAACCATTCCTGTGACACTAGTTATAGATTCCGATGCTTCACTTCAGGTTTACTGTATCCCTCTGACCTCCGTATTGACGATGAAACACAGAAATTGCATCGGAATTAAATACAAAAGGCACAATGCCTACTTAAGTACAAGACAACTGACTCTTTCTACTGTATATGCTTTAAACCATTCCTGTGACACTAGTTATTGATTCTGATGCTTCACTTCAGGTTTACAGTATCCCTCTGACTTTCCTATTGACGATGAAACACAGAAATTTCATCGGCCTTAAATACAAGAGGCACAATGCCAGCTTAAGTACAAGAAAACTGACTCTTCTTACTGTCTATGTATTGAAACATTCCTGTGACACTAGTTATAGGTTCCAATGCTTCACTTCAGGTTTACTGTATCCCTCTGACCTTCTTATAGAAGATGAAATTCAGAAATTGCATCGGAATTCAATACAAAAGGCACAATGCTGACTTATGTACAAGTAAACCGACTCTCCTTACTGTCTATGTTTTGAACCATTCCTGTGACACTAGTTATAGATTCTGATGCTTCACTTCGGGTTTACTGTATCCCTCTGACCTTCGTATTTTTGATGACACAAAAAATTGCATCGGAATTAAATACAAAAGGCACAATGCCGACTTAAGTACAAGAAATCTGACTCTTCTTACTGTCTATGTTTTGAACCATTCCTGTGACACTAGTTATAGATTCCGATGCTTCACTTCAGGTTTACTGTATCCCTCAGACCTTCTTATTGACGGTGAAACACAGAAATTGCATCCGAATTAAATACAAAGGGCACAATGACGACTTAATTGTAAGAAAACTGACTCTTCTTACTGTCAATGCTTTGAACCATTCCTGTGACACTAGTTATTGATTCTGATGCTTCACTTCAGGTTTACAGTATCCCTCTGACTTTCCTATTGACGATGAAACACAGAAAGTTCATCGGCATTAAATACAAAAGGCACAATGCCGGCTTAAGTACAAGAAAACTGACTCTTCTTACTGTCAATGATTTGAAACATTCCTGTGACACTAGTTATAGATTCAGATGCTCCACTTCCGGTTTACTGTATACCTCTGCCCTTCTTATTGACGATGAAACACAGAAATAGCATCGGAATTCAATACAAAAGTATAATGCCGACTTAAGTGCAAGTAAACTGAATCCTCTTACTGTCTATGTTTTGAACCATTCCTGTGACACTAGTTATAAATTCCGATGCTTCACTTCAGATTTACTGTATCCCTCTGACCTTTGTATCGACGATGTCACACAGAAATTGCATCGGAATTAAATACAAAATGCACAGTGCCGACTTAAGTACACTAAAACTGACTCTTCTTACTTTCTATGTTTTAACCATTCCTGTGACACTAGTTATAGATTCCGATGCTTCACATCACATTCACTGTATCCCTCTGACCTTCTTATTGACGATGAAACACAGAAATTGCATCGGAATTAGAGACAAAAGGCACAATGCCGGCTTAAGTACAAGAAAACTGACTCTTCTTACTGTCTATGTTTTCAAACATTCCTGTGACACTAGTTATAGATTCCGATGCTTCACTTCAGGTTTACTGTATCCCTCTGTCCTTCTTATTGACGATGAAATACAGAAATTGCAATGGAATTCAATACAAAAGGCACAATGCCGACTTAAGTACAAGTAAACTGACTCTTCTTACTGTCTATGTTTTGATCCATTCCTGTGACGCTAGTTATAGATTCCGATGCTTCACTTCAGGTTTACTGTACCCCTCTGCCTTTCGTATTGACGATGACACACAAAACTGCATCGGAAATTAATACAAAAGGCTCAATGCCGACTTAAGAACAAGAAAACTGACTCTTCTTACTGTCTACGTTTTAACTATTCCTGTGACACTAGTTATAGATTCCAAAGCTTCACTTCAGGTTTACTGTATCCCTCCGACCTTCTTATTGACGATGAAACACAGAAATTGCATCGGAATTAAATACAAATGGCACAATGCCGACTTAAGTACAAAAAAACTGACTCTTCTTACTGTCTATGTTCTGAACCATTCCTGTGACACTAGTTATAGATTCCGTCACTTCACTTCAGGTTTACTGTATACCTCTGACCTTCTTATTTGCGATGAAACACAGAAATTGCATCGGAATTAAATACAAAATGCACAATGCCCACTTAAGTACAAGACAACTGACTCTTCTTACTGTCTATGTTTTGAACCATTCCTGTGACACTAGTTATAGATTCCGATGCTTCACTTTAGGTTAACTGTATCCCTCTGACCTTCTTATTGACGATGAAACACAGAAATTTCATCAGCATTAAATACAAAAGGCACAATGCCGGCTTATGTACAAGAAAACTGACTCTTCTTACTGTCTATGTTTTGAAACATTCCTGTGACACTAGTTATAGATTCCGATGCTTCACTTCAGGTTCACAGTATCCCTTTGACCGTCTTATTGACGATGAAATTCAGAAATTGCATCGGAATTCAATACAAAAGGCACAATGCCGACTTATGTACAAGTAATCTGACTCTTCTTACTGTCTATGTTTTGAACCATTCCTGTGACACTAGTTATAGATTCCGATGCTTCACTTCGGGTTTACTGTATCCCTCCGACCTTCGTATTGACGATGACACAAAAAATTGCATCGGAATTAAATACAAAAGGCACAATGCCGACTTGAGTACAAGAAATCTGACTCTTCTTACTGTCTATGTTTTGAACCATTCCTGTGACACTAGTTATTGATTCCGATGCTTCATTTCAGGTTTACTGTATCCCTCTGACCTTCATATTGACGATGAAACACAGAAATTGCATCGGAATTAAATACAAAAGGAACAATGCCGTTTTAAGTACAAAAAAACAAACTCTTCTTATTGTCAATGTTTTGAACCATTCCTGTGACACTAGTTATAGTTTCCGATGCTTCACTTCAGGTTTACTGTATCCATCTGACCTTCGTATTGACGATGAAACACAGAAATTGCATCGGAATTAAATACAAAAGGCACAATGCCCACTTAAGTACAAGACAACTGACTCTTCTTACTGTCTATGATTTGAACCATTCCTGTGACACTAGTTATAGATTCAGATGCTTCACTTCAGGTTTACTTTACCCCTCTGACTTTCGTATTGACGATGACACACAAAATTGCATCGGAAATAAATACAAAAGGTTCAATGCCGACTTAAGAACAAGAAAAATGACTCTCCTTACTGTCTATGTTTTAACTATTCCTGTGACACTAGTTATAGATTCCGAAGCTTCACTTCAGGTTTACTGTATCCCTCCGACCTTCTTATTGACGATGAAACACAGAAATTGCATCGGAAATAAATACAAATGGCACAATGCCGACTTAAGTACAACAAAACTGACTCTTCTTACTGTCTATGTTCTGAACCATTCCTGTGACACTAGTTATAGATTCCGATACTTCACTTCAGGTTTACTGTATACCTCAGACCTTCTTATTGGCGATGAAACACAGAAATTGCTTCAGAATTAAATACAAAAGGCACAATGCCCACTTAAGTACAAGACAACTGACTCTTCTTACTGTCTATGTTTTGAACCATTCCTGTGACACTAGTTATAGATTCCGATGCTTCACTTTAGGTTCACTGTATCCCTCTGACCTTCTTATTGACGATGAAACACAGAAATTTCATCAGCATTAAATACAAAAGGCACAATGCCGGCTGAAGTACAAGAAAACTGTCCCTTTTTACTGTCTATGCTTTGAAACATTCCTGTGACACTAGTTATAAATTCCGATGCTTCACTGCAGGATTACTGTATCCCTCTGACGTTCGTATTGACGATGACACACAGACATTGCATCGGAATTAAATACAAAAGGCACAGTGCCGACTTAAGTGCAGGTAATCTGACACTTCTTACTGTCTATGTTTTGAACCATTCCTGTGACACTAGTTATAGTTTCCGATGCTTCACTTCAGGTTTACTGTATCCATCTGACCTTCTTATTGACGATGAAACACAGAAATTGCACCGGAATTAAATACAAAAGGCACAATGCCCACTTAAGTACAAGAGAACTGGTTCGTCTTACTGTCTATGTTTTGAACCATTCTTGTGACGCTAGTTATAGATTCCGATGCTTCACTTCGGGTTTACTGTATCCCTCTGACCTTCTTATTGTCGACCAAACACAGAAATTTCAACGGCATTAAATACAAAAGGCACAATGCCGGCATAAGTACAAGAAAACTGACTCTTCTTACTGTCTATGTTTTGAAACATTCCTGTGACACTAGTTACAGATTCCGATGCTTCACTTAGAATTTTACTGTAACCCTCTGACCTTCTTATTGACGATGAAGCACAGAAATTGCGTCGGAATTAAATACAAAAGGCACAATGCCGACTTAAGTACAAGAAGACTGACTATTCTTACTGTCTATGTTTCTAACCATTCCTGTGACGCTAGTTATAGATTCCGATGCTTCACTTCAGGATTTATGTATCCCTCAGACCTTCTTATTGACGATGTAACACAGAAATTGCATCGGAATTATATACAAAAGGCACAATGCCGACTTAAGTACAAGTAAACTGACACTTCTTACTGTCTATGATTTGAACCATTCCTGTGACACTAGTTATAGATTCCGATGCTTCACTTCAGGTTTACCGTATGCCTCTGACCTTCTTATTGACGATGAAACACAGAAATTGCATCGGAATTAAATACAAATGGCACAATGATGACTTAAGTACAAGAAAACTGAATCTTCTTACCGTCAATGTTTTGAACCATTCCTGTGACACTAGTTATAGTTTCCGATACTTCACTTCAGGTTTACTGTATCCCTCTGACCTTCTTATTGACGATGAAACACAGAAATTGCATCGGAATTAAATACAAAAGGCACAATGCCGACTTAAGTACAAGTAAACTGACACTTCTTACTGTCTATGTTTTGAACCGTTCCTGTGACACTAGTTATAGTTTCCGATGCTTCACTTCAGGTTTACTGTATCCATCTGAACTTCTTATTGACGATGAAACACAGAAATTGCATCGGAATTAAATACAAAAGGCACAATGCCGGCTGAAGTACAAGAAAACTGTTCCTTTTTACTGTCTATGTTTTGAAACATTCCTGTGACACTAGTTATAAATTCCGATGCTTCACTTCAGGCTTACTGTATCTCTCTGACGTTCGTATTGACGATGACACACAGACATTGCGTCGGAATTAAATACAAAATGCACAATGCCGACTTAAGTACAAGAAAACTGACCCTTCTTACTTTCTATGTTTTAACCATTCCTGTGACACTAGTTATAGATTCCGATGCTTCACTTCAGCTATACTGTATCCCTCTGACCTTCTTATTGACGATGAAACACAGAAATTGCATCGGAATTAAATACAAAAGGCACAATGCCGACTTAAGTACAAGTAAACTGACTCTTCTTACTGTCTATGTTTTGATCCATTCCTGTGACGCTAGTTATAGATTCCGATGCTTCACTTCAGGTTTACTGTACCCCTCTGTCTTTCGTATTGACGATGACACACAAAACTGCATCGGAAATTAATACAAAAGGCTCAATGCCGACTTAAGAACAAGAAAACTGACTCTTCTTACTGTCTACGTTTTAACTATTCCTGTGACACTAGTTATAGATTCCAAAGCTTCACTTCAGGTTTACTGTATCCCTCCGACCTTCTTATTGACGATAAAACACAGAAATTGCATCGGAATTAAATACAAATGGCACAATGCCGACTTAAGTACAAAAAAACTGACTCTTCTTACTGTCTATGTTCTGAACCATTCCTGTGACACTAGTTATAGATTCCGTCACTTCACTTCAGGTTTACTGTATACCTCTGACCTTCTTATTTGCGATGAAACACAGAAATTGCATCGGAATTAAATACAAAATGCACAATGCCCACTTAAGTTCAAGACAACTGACTCTTCTTACTGTCTATGTTTTGAACCATTCCTGTGACACTAGTTATAGATTCCGATGCTTCACTTTAGGTTAACTGTATCCCTCTGACCTTCTTATTGATGATGAAACACAGAAATTTCATCAGCATTAAATACAAAAGGCACAATGCCGGCTTATGTACAAGAAAACTGACTCTTCTTACTGTCTATGTTTTGAAACATTCCTGTGACACTAGTTATAGATTCCGATGCTTCACTTCAGGTTCACAGTATCCCTTTGACCGTCTTATTGACGATGAAATTTAGAAATTGCATCGGAATTCAAAACAAAAGGCACAATGCCGACTTATGTACAAGTAATCTGACTCTTCTTACTGTCTATGTTTTGAACCATTCCTGTGACACTAGTTATAGATTCCGATGCTTCACTTCGGGTTTACTGTATCCCTCTGACCTTCGTATTGACGATGACACAAAAAATTGCATCGGAATTAAATACAAAAGGCACAATGCCGACTTGAGTACAAGAAATCTGACTCTTCTTACTGTCTATGTTTGAACCATTCCTGTGACACTAGTTATTGATTCCGATGCTTCATTTCAGGTTTACTGTATCCCTCTGACCTTCATATTGACGATGAAACACAGAAATTGCATCGGAATTAAATACAAAAGGAACAATGCCGTTTTAAGTACAAAAAAACAAACTCTTCTTATTGTCAATGCTTTAAACCATTCCTGTGACACTAGTTATAGTTTCTGATGCTTCACTTCAGGTTTACTGTATCCATCTGACCTTCGTATTGACGATGAAACACAGAAATTGCATCGGAATTAAATACAAAAGGCACAATGCCCACTTAAGTACAAGACAACTGACTCTTCTTACTGTCTATGTTTTGAACCATTCCTGTGACACTAGTTATAGATTCAGATGCTTCACTTCAGGTTTACTTTACCCCTCTGACTTTCGTATTGACGATGACACACAAAATTGCATCGGAAATAAATACAAAAGGCTCAATGCCGACTTAAGAACAAGAAAACTGACTCTCCTTACTGTCTATGTTTTAACTATTCCTGTGACACTAGTTATAGATTCCGAAGCTTCACTTCAGGTTTACTGTATCCCTCCGACCTTCTTATTGACGATGAAACACAGAAATTGCATCGGAAATAAATACAAATGGCACAATGCCGACTTAAGTACAACAAAACTGACTCTTCTTACTGTCTATGTTCTGAACCATTCCTGTGACTCTAGTTATAGATTCAGTTACTTCACTTCAGGTTTACTGTATACCTCAGACCTTCTTATTGGCGATGAAACACAGAAATTGCTTCAGAATTAAATACAAAAGGCACAATGCCCACTTAAGTACAAGACAACTGACTCTTCTTACTGTCTATGTTTTGAACCATTCCTGTGACACTAGTTATAGATTCCGATGCTTCACTTTAGGTTCACTGTATCCCTCTGACCTTCTTATTGACGATGAAACACAGAAATTTCACCAGCATTAAATACAAAAGGCACAATGCCGGCTGAAGTACAAGAAAACTGTCCCTTTTTACTGTCTATGTTTTGAAACATTCCTGTGCCACTAGTTATAAATACCGATGCTTCACTGCAGGATTACTGTATCCCTCTGAGGTTCGTATTGACGATGACACACAGACATTGCATCGGAATTAAATACAAAAGGCACAGTGCCGACTTAAGTGCAGGTAAACTGACACTTCTTACTGTCTATATTTTGAACCATTCCTGTGACACTAGTTATAGTTTCCGATGCTTCACTTCAGGTTTACTGTATCCATCTGACCTTCTTATTGACGATGAAACACAGAAATTGCACCGGAATTAAATACAAAAGGCACAATGCCCACTTAAGTACAAGAGAACTGACTCGTCTTACTGTCTATGTTTTGAACCATTCCTGTGACACTAGTTATAGATTCCGATGCTTCACTTCTGGTTTACTGTATCCCTCTGACCCTCTTATTGTCGACCAAACACAGAAATTTCAACGGCATTAAATACAAAAGGCACAATGCCGGCATAAGTACAAGAAAACTGACTCTTCTTACTGTCTATGTTTTGAAACATTCCTGTGACACTAGTTACAGATTCCGATGCTTCACTTAGAATTTTACTGTAACCCTCTGACCTTCTTATTGACGATGAAGCACAGAAATTGCGTCGGAATTAAATACCAAAGGCACAATGCCGACTTAAGTACAAGAAGACTGACTATTCTTACTGTCTATGTTTCTAACTATTCCTGTGACGCTAGTTATAGATTCCGATGCTTCACTTCAGGATTTATGTATCCCTCAGACCTTCTTATTGACGATGTAACACAGAAATTGCATCGGAATTATATACAAAAGGCACAATGCCGACTTAAGTACAAGTAAACTGACACTTCTTACTGTCTATGATTTGAACCATTCCTGTGACACTAGTTATAGATTCCGATGCTTCACTTCAGGTTTACCGTATGCCTCTGACCTTCTTATTGACGATGAAACACAGAAATTGCATCGGAATTAAATACAAATGGCACAATGACGACTTAAGTACAAGAAAACTGAATCTTCTTACCGTCAATGTTTGAACCATTCCTGTGACACTAGTTATAGTTTCCGATACTTCACTTCAGGTTTACTGTATCCCTCTGACCTTCTTATTGACGATGAAACACAGAAATTGCATCGGAATTAAATACAAAAGGCACAATGCCGACTTAAGTACAAGTAAACTGACACTTCTTACTGTCTATGTTTTGAACCGTTCCTGTGACACTAGTTATAGTTTCCGATGCTTCACTTCAGGTTTACTGTATCCATCTGAACTTCTTATTGACGATGAAACACAGAAATTGCATCGGAATTAAATACAAAAGGCACAATGCCGGCTGAAGTACAAGAAAACTGTTCCTTTTTACTGTCTATGTTTTGAAACATTCCTGTGACACTAGTTATAAATTCCGATGCTTCACTTCAGGCTTACTGTATCTCTCTGACGTTCGTATTGACGATGACACACAGACATTGCATCGGAATTAAATACAAAATGCACAATGCCGACTTAAGTACAAGAAAACTGACCCTTCTTACTTTCTATGTTTTAACCATTCCTGTGACACTAGTTATAGATTCCGATGCTTCACTTCAGCTATACTGTATCCCTCTGACCTTCTTATTGACGATGAAACACAGAAATTGCATCGGAATTAAATACAAAAGGCACAATGCCGACTTAAGTACAAGTAAACTGACTCTTCTTACTGTCTATGTTTTGATCCATTCCTGTGACGCTAGTTATAGATTCCGATGCTTCACTTCAGGTTTACTGTACCCCTCTGTCTTTCGTATTGACGATGACACACAAAACTGCATCGGAAATTAATACAAAAGGCTCAATGCCGACTTAAGAACAAGAAAACTGACTCTTCTTACTGTCTACGTTTTAACTATTCCTGTGACACTAGTTATAGATTCCAAAGCTTCACTTCAGGTTTACTGTATCCCTCCGACCTTCTTATTGACGATAAAACACAGAAATTGCATCGGAATTAAATACAAATGGCACAATGCCGACTTATGTACAAGTAAACTGACACTTCTTACTGTCTATGATTTGAACCATTCCTGTGACACTAGTTATAGATTCCGATGCTTCACTTCAGGTTTACCGTATGCCTCTGACCTTCTTATTGACGATGAAACACAGAAATTGCATCGGAATTAAATACAAATGGCACAATGACGACTTAAGTACAAGAAAACTGAATCTTCTTACCGTCAATGTTTGAACCATTCCTGTGACACTAGTTATAGTTTCCGATACTTCACTTCAGGTTTACTGTATCCCTCTGACCTTCTTATTGACGATGAAACACAGAAATTGCATCGGAATTAAATACAAAAGGCACAATGCCGACTTAAGTACAAGTAAACTGACACTTCTTACTGTCTATGTTTTGAACCGTTCCTGTGACACTAGTTATAGTTTCCGATGCTTCACTTCAGGTTTACCGTATGCCTCTGACCTTCTTATTGACGATGAAACACAGAAATTGCATCGGAATTAAATACAAAAGGCACAATGCCGACTTGAGTACAAGAAATCTGACTCTTCTTACTGTCTATGTTTTGAACCATTCCTGTGACACTAGTTATTGATTCCGATGCTTCATTTCAGGTTTACTGTATCCCTCTGACCTTCATATTGACGATGAAACACAGAAATTGCATCGGAATTAAATACAAAAGGAACAATGCCGTTTTAAGTACAAAAAAACAAACTCTTCTTATTGTCAATGCTTTGAACCATTCCTGTGACACTAGTTATAGTTTCTGATGCTTCACTTCAGGTTTACTGTATCCATCTGACCTTCGTATTGACGATGAAACACAGAAATTGCATCGGAATTAAATACAAAAGGCACAATGCCCACTTAAGTACAAGACAACTGACTCTTCTTACTGTCTATGTTTTGAACCATTCCTGTGACACTAGTTATAGATTCAGATGCTTCACTTCAGGTTTACTTTACCCCTCTGACTTTCGTATTGACGATGACACACAAAATTGCATCGGAAATAAATACAAAAGGCTTAATGCCGACTTAAGAACAAGAAAACTGACTCTCCTTACTGTCTATGTTTTAACTATTCCTGTGACACTAGTTATAGATTCCGAAGCTTCACTTCAGGTTTACTGTATCCCTCCGACCTTCTTATTGACGATGAAACACAGAAATTGCATCGGAAATAAATACAAATGGCACAATGCCGACTTAAGTACAACAAAACTGACTCTTCTTACTGTCTATGTTCTGAACCATTCCTGTGACACTAGTTATAGATTCAGTTACTTCACTTCAGGTTTACTGTATACCTCAGACCTTCTTATTGGCGATGAAACACAGAAATTGCTTCAGAATTAAATACAAAAGGCACAATGCCCACTTAAGTACAAGACAACTGACTCTTCTTACTGTCTATGTTTTGAACCATTCCTGTGACACTAGTTATAGATTCCGATGCTTCACTTTAGGTTCACTGTATCCCTCTGACCTTCTTATTGACGATGAAACACAGAAATCTCATCAGCATTAAATACAAAAGGCACAATGCCGGCTGAAGTACAAGAAAACTGTCCCTTTTTACTGTCTATGCTTTGAAACATTCCTGTGACACTAGTTATAAATACCGATGCTTCACTGCAGGATTACTGTATCCCTCTGAGGTTCGTATTGACGATGACACACAGACATTGCATCGGAATTAAATACAAAAGGCACAGTGCCGACTTAAGTGCAGGTAAACTGACACTTCTTACTGTCTATGTTTTGAACCATTCCTGTGACACTAGTTATAGTTTCCGATGCTCACTTCAGGTTTACTGTATCCATCTGACCTTCTTATTGACGATGAAACACAGAAATTGCACCGGAATTAAATACAAAAGGCACAATGCCCACTTAAGTACAAGAGAACTGACTCGTCTTACTGTCTATGTTTTGAACCATTCCTGTGACACTAGTTATAGATTCCGATGCTTCACTTCTGGTTTACTGTATCCCTCTGACCCTCTTATTGTCGACCAAACACAGAAATTTCAACGGCATTAAATACAAAAGGCACAATGCCGGCATAAGTACAAGAAAACTGACTCGTCTTACTGTCTATGTTTTGAAACATTCCTGTGACACTAGTTACAGATTCCGATGCTTCACTTAGAATTTTACTGTAACCCTCTGACCTTCTTATTGACGATGAAGCACAGAAATTGCGTCGGAATTAAATACAAAAGGCACAATGCCGACTTAAGTACAAGAAGACTGACTATTCTTACTGTCTATGTTTCTAACCATTCCTGTGACGCTAGTTATAGATTCCGATGCTTCACTTCAGGATTTATGTATCCCTCAGACCTTCTTGTTGACGATGTAACACAGAAATTGCATCGGAATTATATACAAAAGGCACAATGCCGACTTAAGTACAAGTAAACTGACACTTCTTACTGTCTATGTTTTGAACCATTCCTGTGACACTAGTTATAGATTCCGATGCTTCACTTCAGGTTTACCGTATGCCTCTGACCTTCTTATTGACGATGAAACACAGAAATTGCATCGGAATTAAATACAAATGGCACAATGACGACTTAAGTACAAGAAAACTGAATCTTCTTACCGTCAATGTTTTGAACCATTCCTGTGACACTAGTTATAGTTTCCGATACTTCACTTCAGGTTTACTGTATCCCTTTGACCGTCTTATTGACGATGAAATTCAGAAATTGCATCGGAATTCAATACAAAAGGCACAATGCCGACTTATGTACAAGTAATCTGACTCTTCTTACTGTCTATGTTTTGAACCATTCCTGTGACACTAGTTATAGATTCCGATGCTTCACTTCGGGTTTACTGTATCCCTCTGACCTTCGTATTGACGATGACACAAAAAATTGCATCGGAATTAAATACAAAAGGCACAATGCCGACTTGAGTACAAGAAATCTGACTCTTCTTACTGTCTATGTTTTGAACCATTCCTGTGACACTAGTTATTGATTCCGATGCTTCATTTCAGGTTTACTGTATCCCTCTGACCTTCATATTGACGATGAAACACAGAAATTGCATCGGAATTAAATACAAAAGGAACAATGCCGTTTTAAGTACAAAAAAACAAACTCTTCTTATTTTCAATGCTTTGAACCATTCCTGTGACACTAGTTATAGTTTCTGATGCTTCACTTCAGGTTTACTGTATCCATCTGACCTTCGTATTGACGATGAAACACAGAAATTGCATCGGAATTAAATACAAAAGGCACAATGCCCACTTAAGTACAAGACAACTGACTCTTCTTACTGTCTATGTTTTGAACCATTCCTGTGACACTAGTTATAGATTCAGATGCTTCACTTCAGGTTTACTTTACCCCTCTGACTTTCGAATTGACGATGACACACAAAATTGCATCGGAAATAAATACAAAAGGCTCAATGCCGACTTAAGAACAAGAAAACTGACTCTCCTTACTGTCTATGTTTTAACTATTCCTGTGACACTAGTTATAGATTCCGAAGCTTCACTTCAGGTTTACTGTATCCCTCCGACCTTCTTATTGACGATGAAACACAGAAATTGCATCGGAAATAAATACAAATGGCACAATGCCGACTTAAGTACAACAAAACTGACTCTTCTTACTGTGTATGTTCTGAACCATTCCTGTGACACTAGTTATAGATTCAGTTACTTCACTTCAGGTTTACTGTATACCTCAGACCTTCTTATTGGCGATGAAACACAGAAATTGCTTCAGAATTAAATACAAAAGGCACAATGCCCACTTAAGTACAAGACAACTGACTCTTCTTACTGTCTATGTTTTGAACCATTCCTGTGACACTAGTTATAGATTCCGATGCTTCACTTTAGGTTCACTGTATCCCTCTGACCTTCTTATTGACGATGAAACACAGAAATTTCATCAGCATTAAATACAAAAGGCACAATGCCGGCTGAAGTAAAAGAAAACTGTCCCTTTTTACTGTCTATGTTTTGAAACATTCCTGTGACACTAGTTATAAATACCGATGCTTCACTGCAGGATTACTGTATCCCTCTGAGGTTCGTATTGACGATGACACACAGACATTGCATCGGAATTAAATACAAAAGGCACAGTGCCGACTTAAGTGCAGGTAAACTGACACTTCTTACTGTCTATGTTTTGAACCATTCCTGTGACACTAGTTATAGTTTCCGATGCTTCACTTCAGGTTTACTGTATCCATCTGACCTTCTTATTGACGATGAAACACAGAAATTGCACCGGAATTAAATACAAAAGGCACAATGCCCACTTAAGTACAAGAGAACTGACTCGTCTTACTGTCTATGTTTTGAACCATTCCTGTGACACTAGTTATAGATTCCGATGCTTCACTTCTGGTTTACTGTATCCCTCTGACCCTCTTATTGTCGACCAAAGACAGAAATTTCAACGGCATTAAATACAAAAGGCACAATGCCGGCATAAGTACAAGAAAACTGACTCTTCTTACTGTCTATGATTTGAAACATTCCTGTGACACTAGTTACAGATTCCGATGCTTCACTTAGAATTTTACTGTAACCCTCTGACCTTCTTATTGACGATGAAGCACAGAAATTGCGTCGGAATTAAATACAAAAGGCACAATGCCGACTTAAGTACAAGTAAACTGACACTTCTTACTGTCTATGTTTTGAACCGTTCCTGTGACACTAGTTATAGTTTCCGATGCTTCACTTCAGGTTTACTGTATCCATCTGAACTTCTTATTGACGATGAAACACAGAAATTGCATCGGAATTAAATACAAAAGGCACAATGCCGGCTGAAGTACAAGAAAACTGTTCCTTTTTACTGTCTATGTTTTGAAACATTCCTGTGACACTAGTTATAAATTCCGATGCTTCACTTCAGGCTTACTGTATCTCTCTGACTTTCGTATTGACGATGACACACAGACATTGCATCGGAATTAAATACAAAATGCACAATGCCGACTTAAGTACAAGAAAACTGACCCTTCTTACTTTCTATGTTTTAACCATTCCTGTGACACTAGTTATAGATTCCGATGCTTCACTTCAGCTATACTGTATCCCTCTGACCTTCTTAATGACGATGAAACACAGAAATTGCATCGGAATTAAATACAAATGGCACAATGCCGACTTAAGTACAAGAAAACTCACTCTTCTTACTGTCTATGTTTTGAACCATTCCTGTGACACTAGTATAGATTCCGATACTTCACGTCAGGTTTTCTGTATTACTCTGACCTTCATATTGACGATGAAATACAGAAATTGCATCGGAATTAAATACAAAAGGCACAATGCCGACTTAAGTACAAAAAAACAAACTCTTCTTATTGTCGATGTTTTGAACCATTCCTGTGACACTAGTTATAGATTCCGATGCTTCACTTTAGGTTTTCTGTATCCCTGTGACCTTCACATTGACGATGAAACACAGAAATTGCATCGGAATCAAATACAAAAGGCACAATGCCTACTTAAGTACAAGACAACTGACTCTTCTTACTGTCGATGTTTTGAACCATTCCTGTGACACTAGTTATAGATTCCGATGCTTCACTTCAGGTTTACTGTATCCCTCTGACCTTCCTATTGACGATGAAACACAGAAATTTCATCGGCGTTAAAAACAAAAGGCACAATGCCTGCTTAAGTACATGAAAACTGACTCTTCTTACTGTCTATGATTTGAAATATTCCTGTGACACTAGTTATACATTGCGATGCTTCACTTCAGGTTTACTGTATCCCTCTGACCTTCTTATTGACGATGAAATACAGAAATTGCATCGGAATCCAATACAAAAGGCACAATGCCTACTCAAGCACAAATAAACTGACTCTTCTTACTGTCTATGTTTTGAACCATTCCTGTGACACTAGTTATAGATTCCGATACTTCACTTCAGGTTTACTGTATACCTCTGACCCTCTTATTGACGATGAAACACAGAAATTTCATCAGCATTAAATACAAAAGGCACAATGTCGGCTGAAGTACAAGAAAACAGTCCCTTTTTACTGTCTATGTTTTGAAACATTCCTGTGACACTAGTTATAAATTCCGATACTTCACTTCAGGCTTACTGTATCCCTTTGTCGTTCGTATTGACGATGACACACAGACATTGCATCGGAATTAAATACAAAATCCACAATGCCGACTTAAGTACAAGTAAACTGACACTTCTTACTGTCTATGTTTTGAACCGTTCCTGTGACACTAGTTACAGTTTCCGATGCTTCATTTCAGGTTTACTGTATCCATCTGAACTTCTTATTGACGATGAAACACAGAAATTGCATCGGAATTAAATACAAAAGGCACAATGCCGGCTGAAGTACAAGAAAACTGTTCCTTTTTACTGTCTATGTTTTGAAACATTCCTGTGACACTAGTTATAAATTCCGATGCTTCACTTCAGGCTTACTGTATCTCTCTGACGTTCGTATTGACGATGACACACAGACATTGCATCGGAATTAAATACAAAATGCACAATGCCGACTTAAGTACAAGAAAACTGACCCTTCTTACTTTCTATGTTTTAACCATTCCTGTGACACTAGTTATAGATTCCGATGCTTCACTTCAGCTATACTGTATCCCTCTGACCTTCTTAATGACGATGAAACACAGAAATTGCATCGGAATTAAATACAAATGGCACAATGCCGACTTAAGTACAAGAAAACTCACTCTTCTTACTGTCTATGTTTTGAACCATTCCTGTGACACTAGTATAGATTCCGATACTTCACGTCAGGTTTTCTGTATTACTCTGACCTTCATATTGACGATGAAATACAGAAATTGCATCGGAATTAAATACAAAAGGCACAATGCCGACTTAAGTACAAAAAAACAAACTCTTCTTATTGTCGATGTTTTGAACCATTCCTGTGACACTAGTTATAGATTCCGATGCTTCACTTTAGGTTTTCTGTATCCCTGTGACCTTCATATTGACGATGAAACACAGAAATTGCATCGGAATCAAATACAAAAGGCACAATGCCTACTTAAGTACAAGACAACTGACTCTTCTTACTGTCGATGTTTTGAACCATTCCTGTGACACTAGTTATAGATTCCGATGCTTCACTTCAGGTTTACTGTATCCCTCTGACCTTCCTATTGACGATGAAACACAGAAATTTCATCGGCGTTAAATACAAAAGGCACAATGCCTGCTTAAGTACATGAAAACTGACTCTTCTTACTGTCTATGATTTGAAATATTCCTGTGACACTAGTTATACATTGCGATGCTTCACTTCAGGTTTACTGTATCCCTCTGACCTTCTTATTGACGATGAAATACAGAAATTGCATCGGAATCCAATACAAAAGGCACAATGCCTACTCAAGTACAAATAAACTGACTCTTCTTACTGTCTATGTTTTGAACCATTCCTGTGACACTAGTTATAGATTCCGATACTTCACTTCAGGTTTACTGTATACCTCTGACCCTCTTATTGACGATGAAACACAGAAATTTCATCAGCATTAAATACAAAAGGCACAATGTCGGCTGAAGTACAAGAAAACAGTCCCTTTTTACTGTCTATGTTTTGAAACATTCCTGTGACACTAGTTATAAATTCCGATACTTCACTTCAGGCTTACTGTATCCCTCTGTCGTTCGTATTGACGATGACACACAGACATTGCATCGGAATTAAATACAAAATCCACAATGCCGACTTAAGTACAAGTAAACTGACACTTCTTACTGTCTATGTTTTGAACCGTTCCTGTGACACTAGTTATAGTTTCCGATGCTTCACTTCAGGTTTACTGTATCCATCTGAACTTCTTATTGACGATGAAACACAGAAATTGCATCGGAATTAAATACAAAAGGCACAATGCCGGCTGAAGTACAAGAAAACTGTTCCTTTTTACTGTCTATGTTTTGAAACATTCCTGTGACACTAGTTATAAATTCCGATGCTTCACTTCAGGCTTACTGTATCTCTCTGACGTTCGTATTGACGATGACACACAGACATTGCATCGGAATTAAATACAAAATGCACAATGCCGACTTAAGTACAAGAAAACTAACCCTTCTTACTTTCTATGTTTTAACCATTCCTGTGACACTAGTTATAGATTCCGATGCTTCACTTCAGCTATACTGTATCCCTCTGACCTTCTTAATGACGATGAAACACAGAAATTGCATCGGAATTAAATACAAATGGCACAATGCCGACTTAAGTACAAGAAAACTCACTCTTCTTACTGTCTATGTTTTGAACCATTCCTGTGACACTAGTATAGATTCCGATACTTCACGTCAGGTTTTCTGTATTACTCTGACCTTCATATTGACGATGAAATACAGAAATTGCATCGGAATTAAATACAAAAGGCACAATGCCGACTTAAGTACAAAAAAACAAACTCTTCTTATTGTCGATGTTTTGAACCATTCCTGTGACACTAGTTATAGATTCCGATGCTTCACTTTAGGTTTTCTGTATCCCTGTGACCTTCACATTGACGATGAAACACAGAAATTGCATCGGAATCAAATACAAAAGGCACAATGCCTACTTAAGTACAAGACAACTGACTCTTCTTACTGTCGATGTTTTGAACCATTCCTGTGACACTAGTTATAGATTCCGATGCTTCACTTCAGGTTTACTGTATCCCTCTGACCTTCCTATTGACGATGAAACACAGAAATTTCATCGGCGTTAAAAACAAAAGGCACAATGCCTGCTTAAGTACATGAAAACTGACTCTTCTTACTGTCTATGATTTGAAATATTCCTGTGACACTAGTTATACATTGCGATGCTTCACTTCAGGTTTACTGTATCCCTCTGACCTTCTTATTGACGATGAAATACAGAAATTGCATCGGAATCCAATACAAAAGGCACAATGCCTACTCAAGCACAAATAAACTGACTCTTCTTACTGTCTATGTTTTGAACCATTCCTGTGACACTAGTTATAGATTCCGATACTTCACTTCAGGTTTACTGTATACCTCTGACCCTCTTATTGACGATGAAACACAGAAATTTCATCAGCATTAAATACAAGAGGCACAATGTCGGCTGAAGTACAAGAAAACAGTCCCTTTTTACTGTCTATGTTTTGAAACATTCCTGTGACACTAGTTATAAATTCCGATACTTCACTTCAGGCTTACTGTATCCCTCTGTCGTTCGTATTGACGATGACACACAGACATTGCATCGGAATTAAATACAAAATCCACAATGCCGACTTAAGTACAAGTAAACTGACACTTCTTACTGTCTATATTTTGAACCGTTCCTGTGACACTAGTTATAGTTTCCGATGCTTCACTTCAGGTTTACTGTATCCATCTGAACTTCTTATTGACGATGAATCACAGAAATTGCATCGGAATTAAATACAAAAGGCACAATGCCGGCTGAAGTACAAGAAAACTGTTCCTTTTTACTGTCTATGTTTTGAAACATTCCTGTGACACTAGTTATAAATTCCGATGCTTCACTTCAGGCTTACTGTATCTCTCTGACGTTCGTATTGACGATGACACACAGACATTGCATCGGAATTAAATACAAAATGCACAATGCCGACTTAAGTACAAGAAAACTGACCCTTCTTACTTTCTATGTTTTAACCATTCCTGTGACACTAGTTATAGATTCCGATGCTTCACTTCAGCTATACTGTATCCCTCTGACCTTCTTAATGACGATGAAACACAGAAATTGCATCGGAATTAAATACAAATGGCACAATGCCGACTTAAGTACAAGAAAACTCACTCTTCTTACTGTCTATGTTTTGAACCATTCCTGTGACACTAGTATAGATTCCGATACTTCACGTCAGGTTTTCTGTATTACTCTGACCTTCATATTGACGATGAAATACAGAAATTGCATCGGAATTAAATACAAAAGGCACAATGCCGACTTAAGTACAAAAAAACAAACTCTTCTTATTGTCGATGTTTTGAACCATTCCTGTGACACTAGTTATAGATTCCGATGCTTCACTTTAGGTTTTCTGTATCCCTGTGACCTTCATATTGACGATGAAACACAGAAATTGCATCGGAATCAAATACAAAAGGCACAATGCCTACTTAAGTACAAGACAACTGACTCTTCTTACTGTCGATGTTTTGAACCATTCCTGTGACACTAGTTATAGATTCCGATGCTTCACTTCAGGTTTACTGTATCCCTCTGACCTTCCTATTGACGATGAAACACAGAAATTTCATCGGCGTTAAATACAAAAGGCACAATGCCTGCTTAAGTACATGAAAACTGACTCTTCTTACTGTCTATGATTTGAAATATTCCTGTGACACTAGTTATACATTGCGATGCTTCACTTCAGGTTTACTGTATCCCTCTGACCTTCTTATTGACGATGAAATACAGAAATTGCATCGGAATCCAATACAAAAGGCACAATGCCTACTCAAGTACAAATAAACTGACTCTTCTTACTGTCTATGTTTTGAACCATTCCTGTGACACTAGTTATAGATTCCGATACTTCACTTCAGGTTTACTGTATACCTCTGACCCTCTTATTGACGATGAAACACAGAAATTTCATCAGCATTAAATACAAAAGGCACAATGTCGGCTGAAGTACAAGAAAACAGTCCCTTTTTACTGTCTATGTTTTGAAACATTCCTGTGACACTAGTTATAAATTCCGATACTTCACTTCAGGCTTACTGTATCCCTCTGTCGTTCGTATTGACGATGACACACAGACATTGCATCGGAATTAAATACAAAATCCACAATGCCGACTTAAGTACAAGTAAACTGACACTTCTTACTGTCTATGTTTTGAACCGTTCCTGTGACACTAGTTATAGTTTCCGATGCTTCACTTCAGGTTTACTGTATCCATCTGAACTTCTTATTGACGATGAAACACAGAAATTGCATCGGAATTAAATACAAAAGGCACAATGCCGGCTGAAGTACAAGAAAACTGTTCCTTTTTACTGTCTATGTTTTGAAACATTCCTGTGACACTAGTTATAAATTCCGATGCTTCACTTCAGGCTTACTGTATCTCTCTGACGTTCGTATTGACGATGACACACAGACATTGCATCGGAATTAAATACAAAATGCACAATGCCGACTTAAGTACAAGAAAACTGACCCTTCTTACTTTCTATGTTTTAACCATTCCTGTGACACTAGTTATAGATTCCGATGCTTCACTTCAGCTATACTGTATCCCTCTGACCTTCTTAATGACGATGAAACACAGAAATTGCATCGGAATTAAATACAAATGGCACAATGCCGACTTAAGTACAAGAAAACTCACTCTTCTTACTGTCTATGTTTTGAACCATTCCTGTGACACTAGTATAGATTCCGATACTTCACGTCAGGTTTTCTGTATTACTCTGACCTTCATATTGACGATGAAATACAGAAATTGCATCGGAATTAAATACAAAAGGCACAATGCCGACTTAAGTACAAAAAAACAAACTCTTCTTATTGTCGATGTTTTGAACCATTCCTGTGACACTAGTTATAGATTCCGATGCTTCACTTTAGGTTTTCTGTATCCCTGTGACCTTCACATTGACGATGAAACACAGAAATTGCATCGGAATCAAATACAAAAGGCACAATGCCTACTTAAGTACAAGACAACTGACTCTTCTTACTGTCGATGTTTTGAACCATTCCTGTGACACTAGTTATAGATTCCGATGCTTCACTTCAGGTTTACTGTATCCCTCTGACCTTCCTATTGACGATGAAACACAGAAATTTCATTGGCGTTAAAAACAAAAGGCACAATGCCTGCTTAAGTACATGAAAACTGACTCTTCTTACTGTCTATGATTTGAAATATTCCTGTGACACTAGTTATACATTGCGATGCTTCACTTCAGGTTTACTGTATCCCTCTGACCTTCTTATTGACGATGAAATACAGAAATTGCATCGGAATCCAATACAAAAGGCACAATGCCTACTCAAGCACAAATAAACTGACTCTTCTTACTGTCTATGTTTTGAACCATTCCTGTGACACTAGTTATAGATTCCGATACTTCACTTCAGGTTTACTGTATACCTCTGACCCTCTTATTGACGATGAAACACAGAAATTTCATCAGCATTAAATACAAGAGGCACAATGTCGGCTGAAGTACAAGAAAACAGTCCCTTTTTACTGTCTATGTTTTGAAACATTCCTGTGACACTAGTTATAAATTCCGATACTTCACTTCAGGCTTACTGTATCCCTCTGTCGTTCGTATTGACGATGACACACAGACATTGCATCGGAATTAAATACAAAATCCACAATGCCGACTTAAGTACAAGTAAACTGACACTTCTTACTGTCTATATTTTGAACCGTTCCTGTGACACTAGTTATAGTTTCCGATGCTTCACTTCAGGTTTACTGTATCCATCTGAACTTCTTATTGACGATGAAACACAGAAATTGCATCGGAATTAAATACAAAAGGCACAATGCCGGCTGAAGTACAAGAAAACTGTTCCTTTTTACTGTCTATGTTTTGAAACATTCCTGTGACACTAGTTATAAATTCCGATGCTTCACTTCAGGCTTACTGTATCTCTCTGACGTTCGTATTGACGATGACACACAGACATTGCATCGGAATTAAATACAAAATGCACAATGCCGACTTAAGTACAAGAAAACTGACCCTTCTTACTTTCTATGTTTTAACCATTCCTGTGACACTAGTTATAGATTCCGATGCTTCACTTCAGCTATACTGTATCCCTCTGACCTTCTTAATGACGATGAAACACAGAAATTGCATCGGAATTAAATACAAATGGCACAATGCCGACTTAAGTACAAGAAAACTCACTCTTCTTACTGTCTATGTTTTGAACCATTCCTGTGACACTAGTATAGATTCCGATACTTCACGTCAGGTTTTCTGTATTACTCTGACCTTCATATTGACGATGAAATACAGAAATTGCATCGGAATTAAATACAAAAGGCACAATGCCGACTTAAGTACAAAAAAACAAACTCTTCTTATTGTCGATGTTTTGAACCATTCCTGTGACACTAGTTATAGATTCCGATGCTTCACTTTAGGTTTTCTGTATCCCTGTGACCTTCATATTGACGATGAAACACAGAAATTGCATCGGAATCAAATACAAAAGGCACAATGCCTACTTAAGTACAAGACAACTGACTCTTCTTACTGTCGATGTTTTGAACCATTCCTGTGACACTAGTTATAGATTCCGATGCTTCACTTCAGGTTTACTGTATCCCTCTGACCTTCCTATTGACGATGAAACACAGAAATTTCATCGGCGTTAAATACAAAAGGCACAATGCCTGCTTAAGTACATGAAAACTGACTCTTCTTACTGTCTATGATTTGAAATATTCCTGTGACACTAGTTATACATTGCGATGCTTCACTTCAGGTTTACTGTATCCCTCTGACCTTCTTATTGACGATGAAATACAGAAATTGCATCGGAATCCAATACAAAAGGCACAATGCCTACTCAAGTACAAATAAACTGACTCTTCTTACTGTCTATGTTTTGAACCATTCCTGTGACACTAGTTATAGATTCCGATACTTCACTTCAGGTTTACTGTATACCTCTGACCCTCTTATTGACGATGAAACACAGAAATTTCATCAGCATTAAATACAAAAGGCACAATGTCGGCTGAAGTACAAGAAAACAGTCCCTTTTTACTGTCTATGTTTTGAAACATTCCTGTGACACTAGTTATAAATTCCGATACTTCACTTCAGGCTTACTGTATCCCTCTGTCGTTCGTATTGACGATGACACACAGACATTGCATCGGAATTAAATACAAAATCCACAATGCCGACTTAAGTACAAGTAAACTGACACTTCTTACTGTCTATGTTTTGAACCGTTCCTGTGACACTAGTTATAGTTTCCGATGCTTCACTTCAGGTTTACTGTATCCATCTGAACTTCTTATTGACGATGAAACACAGAAATTGCATCGGAATTAAATACAAAAGGCACAATGCCGGCTGAAGTACAAGAAAACTGTTCCTTTTTACTGTCTATGTTTTGAAACATTCCTGTGACACTAGTTATAAATTCCGATGCTTCACTTCAGGCTTACTGTATCTCTCTGACGTTCGTATTGACGATGACACACAGACATTGCATCGGAATTAAATACAAAATGCACAATGCCGACTTAAGTACAAGAAAACTGACCCTTCTTACTTTCTATGTTTTAACCATTCCTGTGACACTAGTTATAGATTCCGATGCTTCACTTCAGCTATACTGTATCCCTCTGACCTTCTTAATGACGATGAAACACAGAAATTGCATCGGAATTAAATACAAATGGCACAATGCCGACTTAAGTACAAGAAAACTCACTCTTCTTACTGTCTATGTTTTGAACCATTCCTGTGACACTAGTATAGATTCCGATACTTCACGTCAGGTTTTCTGTATTACTCTGACCTTCATATTGACGATGAAATACAGAAATTGCATCGGAATTAAATACAAAAGGCACAATGCCGACTTAAGTACAAAAAAACAAACTCTTCTTATTGTCGATGTTTTGAACCATTCCTGTGACACTAGTTATAGATTCCGATGCTTCACTTTAGGTTTTCTGTATCCCTGTGACCTTCATATTGACGATGAAACACAGAAATTGCATCGGAATCAAATACAAAAGGCACAATGCCTACTTAAGTACAAGACAACTGACTCTTCTTACTGTCGATGTTTTGAACCATTCCTGTGACACTAGTTATAGATTCCGATGCTTCACTTCAGGTTTACTGTATCCCTCTGACCTTCCTATTGACGATGAAACACAGAAATTTCATCGGCGTTAAATACAAAAGGCACAATGCCTGCTTAAGTACATGAAAACTGACTCTTCTTACTGTCTATGATTTGAAATATTCCTGTGACACTAGTTATACATTGCGATGCTTCACTTCAGGTTTACTGTATCCCTCTGACCTTCTTATTGACGATGAAATACAGAAATTGCATCGGAATCCAATACAAAAGGCACAATGCCTACTCAAGTACAAATAAACTGACTCTTCTTACTGTCTATGTTTTGAAACATTCCTGTGACACTAGTTATAGATTCCGATACTTCACTTCAGGTTTACTGTATACCTCTGACCCTCTTATTGACGATGAAACACAGAAATTTCATCAGCATTAAATACAAAAGGCACAATGTCGGCTGAAGTACAAGAAAACAGTCCCTTTTTACTGTCTATGTTTTGAAACATTCCTGTGACACTAGTTATAAATTCCGATACTTCACTTCAGGCTTACTGTATCCCTCTGTCGTTCGTATTGACGATGACACACAGACATTGCATCGGAATTAAATACAAAATCCACAATGCCGACTTAAGTACAAGAAAACTGACCCTTCTTACTTTCTACGTTTTAACCATTCCTGTGACACTAGTTATAGATTCCGATGCTTCACTTCAAGTATACTGTATCCCTCTGACCCTCTTAGTGACGATGAAACACAGAAATTGCATCGAAATTAAATACAAATAGCACAATGCCTACTTAAGTACAAGTCAACTGACTCTTCTTACTGTCGATGTTTTGAACCATTCCTGTGACACTAGTTATAGATTCCGATGTTTCACTTCAGGTTTACTGTATCCCTCTGACCTTCCTATTGACGATGAAACACAGAAATTTCTTCGGCGTTAAATACAAAAGGCACAATGCCGGCTTAAGTACAAGAAAACTGACTCTTCTTACTGTCTATGATTTGAAACATTCCTGTGACACTAGTTATAGATTCCGATGCTTCACTTCATATTTACTGTATCCCTCTGACCTTCTTATTGACGACAAAATACAGAAATTGCATCGGAATTCAATACAAAAGGTACAATGCCGACTTAAGTACAAGAAAACTGACTCTTCTTACTGTCTATGTTTTAACTTTTCCTGTGACACTAGTTATAGATTCCGATGCTTCACTTCAGCTTTACTGTATCCCTCCGACCTTCTTATTGACGATGAAACACAGAAATTGCATCGGAATTTAATACAAATGGCACAATGCCGACTTAAGTACAAGAAAACTGACTCTTCTTACTGTCTATGTTTTGAACCATTCCTGTGACACTAGTTATAGATTCCGATACTTCACTTCAGGTTTAATGGATCCCTCTGACCTTCTTAGTGACGATGAAACACAGAAATTGCATCGGAATTAAATACAAAAGGCACAATGCCGACTTAAGTACAATAAATCTGACTCTTCTTACTGTCTATGTTTAGAACCATTCCTGTGACACTAGTTATAGATTCCGATGCTTCACTTCAGGTTTACTGTATCCCTCTGACCTTCATATTACAGATGAAACACAGAAATTGCATCGGAATTAAATACAAAAGGCACAATGCCGACATAAGTACCAAAAAAACAAACTCTTCTTATTATCTATGTTTTGAACCATTCCTGTGACACTAGTTATAGATTCCGATGCTTCACTTCAGGTTTTCTGTAGCACTCTGACCTCCTTATTGACGATGAAACACAGACATTGCATCGGAATTAAATACAAAAGACACAATGCCGACTTAAGTACAAGTAAGCTGACACTTCTTACTGTCTATGTTTTGAACCATTCCTGTGACACTAGTTATATATTCCGATGCTTCACTTCAGGTTTACTGTATCCCTCTAACCTTCTTATTGACGATGAAACACAGAAATTGCAGCGGAATTACATACAAAAGGCATATTGCCGACTGAAGTACAAAAAAAGTAACGCATCTTACTGTCTATAATTCGAACCATTCCTCTGACACTAGTTAAAGATCCCGATACTTCACTTCAGGTTTACTGTATCCCTCTGACCTTCTTATTGACGATCAAACACAGAAATTTCATCGGCATTAAGTACAAAAGGCACAATGCCGGCTTAAGTACAAGAAAACTGACTCTTCTTACTGTCTATGTTTTGAAACATTCCTGTGACACTAGTTATAGATTCCGATGCATCACTTCAGGTTTACTGTATCCCTCTGAGCTTCTTATTGACGATGAAACACAGAAATTGCATTGGAATTAAATACAAATGGCACAATGCCAACTTAAGTACAAGAAAACTGACTCTTCTTACTGTCTATGTTCTGAACCATTCCTGTGACACTAGAATAGATTCCGATACTTCACTTCAGGTTTACTGTATCCCTCTGACCTTCTTATTGACGATGAAACACAGAAATTGCATCGGAATTAAATACAAAAAGCACAATGCCTACTTAAGTACAAGACAACTGACTCTTCTTACTCTCTACGCTTTGAACCATTCCTGTGACACTAGTTATAGATTCCGGTACTTCACTTCAGGTTTGTTGTATCCCTCTGACCTTCTTATTGACGATGAAACACAGAAATTGCATCGGAATTAAATGCAAAAAGCACAATGCCGACTTAAGTACAAGAAATAAGACTCTTCTTACTGTCTATGTTTTGAACCACTCCTGTGACACTAGTTATACATTCCGATGCTTCACTTCAGGTTTACTGTATTCCTCTGACCTTCTTATCGACGATGAAACACAGAAATTGCATCGGAATTAAATACAAATGGCACAATGAAGACTTAAGTACAAGTAAACTGACCATTCTTACTGTCCACGATTTGAACCATTCCTGTGACACTAGTATAGATTCCGATACTTCACCTCAGGTTTACTGTATACCTCTGACCTTCTTATTGACGATGAAACACAGAAATTGCTTCGGAATTAAATACAAAAGGCACAATGCCCGCTTAAGTACAAGACAACTGGCTCCTCTTACTGTCTATGTTTTGAACCATTCCTGTGACACTAGTTATAGATTCGGATGCTTCACTTCAGGTTTACTGTATCCCTCTGACCTTCTTATTGACGATCAAACACAGAAATTTCATCGGCATTAAGTACAAAAGGCACAATGCCGTCTTAATTATAAGAAAACTGACTCTTCTTACTGTCTATGCTTTGAACCATTCCTGTGACACTAGTTATAGATTCCGATGCTTCACTTAAAAGTTTACTGTAACCCTCTGACCTTCTTATTGACGATGAAACGCAGAAATTGCGTCGGAATTAAATACAAAAGGCACAATGCCGACTTAAGTACTAGAAGACTGACTCTTCCTACTGTCTATGTTTTGAACCACTCCTGTGACACTAGTTATAGATTCCTATGCTTCACTTCAGGTTTACTGTATCCCTCTGACCTTCTTATTGACGATGAAACGCAGAAATTGCATCGGAATTCAATACAAAATGCACAATGCCGACTTAAGTACAAGTAAACTGAATCCTCTTACTGTCTATTTTTTGAACCATTAGTGTGACACTAGTTTTAAATTCCGATGCTTCACTTAAGGTTTACTGTATCACTCTGCCCTTCATATTGACGATGACACACAGAAATTGCATCGGAATTAAATACAAAATGCACAATGCCGACTTAAGTACAAGACAACTGACTCTTCTGACTGTCTATGATTTGAAATATTCCTGTGACACTAGTTATGCATTGCGATGCTTCACTTCAGGTTTACTGTATCCCTCTGACCTTCTTATTGACGATGAAATACAGAAATTGCATCGGAATCCAATACAAAATTCACAATGCCGACTCAAGTACAAATAAACTGACTCTTCTTACTGTCTATGTTTTGAACCATTCCTGTGACACTAGTTATAGATTCCGATACTTCACTTCAGGTTTACTGTATACCTTTGACCCTCTTATTGACGATGAAACACAGAAATTTCATCAGCATTAAATACAAAAGGCACAATGCCGGCTGAAGTACAAGAAAACTGTCCCTTTTTACTGTCTATGTTTTGAAACATCCTGTGACACTAGTTATAAATTCCGATACTTCACTTCAGGCTTACTGTATCCCTCTGTCGTTCGTATTGACGATGACACACAGACATTGCATCGGATTTAAATACAAAATGCACAATGCCGACTTAAGTACAAGAAAACTGACTCTTCTTACTGTCTATGATTTGAAACATTCCTGTGACACTAGTTATAGATTCCGATGCTTCACCTCATATTTACTGTATCCCTCTGACCTTCTTATTGACGACAAAATACAGAAATTGCATCGGAATTCAATACAAAATGCACAATGCCGACATAAGTACTAGTAAACTGACTCTTCTTACTGTCTATGTTTTGAACCATTCCTGTGACACTAGTTATAGATTCCAATGCTTCACTTCAGGTTTACTGTATCCCTCTGACCTTCGTATTGACGATGACACACAAAATTGCATCGGAACTAAATACAAAAGGTACAATGCCGATTTAAGTACAAGAAAACTGACTCTTCTTACTGTCTATGTTTTAACTTTTCCTGTGACACTAGTTATAGATTCCGATGCTTCACTTCAGCTTTACTGTATCCCTCCGACCTTCTTATTGACGATGAAACACAGATATTGCATCGGAATTTAATACAAATGGCACAATGCCGTCTTAAGTACAAGATAACTGACTCTTCTTACTGTCTATGTTTTGAACCATTCCTGTGACACTAGTTATAGATTCCGATACTTCACTTCAGGTTTAATGGATCCCTCTGACCTTCTTAGTGACGATGAAACACAGAAATTGCATCGGAATTAAATACAAAAGGCACAATGCCGACTTAAGTACAATAAATCTGATTCTTCTTACTGTCTATGTTTAGAACCATTCCTGTGACACTAGTTATAGATTCCGATGCTTCACTTCAGGTTTACTGTATCCCTCTGACCTTCCTATTGACGATGAAACACAGAAATTTCATCAGCATTAAATACAAAAGGCACAATGCCGACTTAAGTACAAGAAAACTGACCCTTATTACTTTCTAAGTTTTAACCATTCCTGTGACACTAGTTATAGATTCCGATGCTTCACTTCAGGTATACTGTATCCCTGTGACCTTCTTAATGACGATGAAACACAGAAATTGCATCGGAATTAAATACAAATGGCACAATGCCGACTTAAGTACAAGAAAACTGACTCTTCTTACTGTCTATGTTTTGAACCATTCCTGTGACACTAGTATAGATTCCTATACTTCACTTCAGGTTTTCTGTATCCCTCTGACCTTCATATTGACGATGACATACAGAAATTGCATCGGAATTAAGTACAAAAGGCACAATGCCGACTTAAGTACAAAAAAACAAACTCTTCTTATTTTCGATGCTTTGAACCATTCCTGTGACACTAGTTATAGATTCTGATGCTTCACTTCAGGTTTTCTGTATCCCTCCGACCTTCATATTGACGATGAAACACAGAAATTGCATCGGAATCAAATACAAAAGGCACAATGCCGACTTAAGTACAAGTAAACTGACACTCCATACTGTCTATGCTTTGAACCATTCCTGTGACACTAGTTATAGATTCCGATGTTTCACTTCAGGTTTACTGTATCCCTCTGACCTTCCTATTGACGATGAAACACAGAAATTTCTTCGGCGTTAAATACAAAAGGCACAATGCCGGCTTAAGTACAAGAAAACTGACTCTTCTTACTGTCTATGCTTTGAACCATTCCTGTGACACTAGTTATAGATTCCAATGCTTCACTTCAGGTTTACTGTATCCCTCTGACCTTCGTATTGACGATGACACACAAAATTGCATCGGAACTAAATACAAAAGGTACAATGCCGACATAAGTACAAGAAAACTGACTCTTCTTACTGTCTATGTTTTAACTTTTCCTGTGACACTAGTTATAGATTCCGATGCTTCACTTCAGCTTTACTGTATCCCTCCGACCTTCTTATTGACGATGAAACACAGAAATTGCATCGGAATTAAATACAAATGGCACAATGCCGACTTAAGTACAAGAAAACTGACTCTTCTTACTGTCTATGTTTTGAACCATTCCTGTGACACTAGTTATAGATTCCGATACTTCACTTCAGGTTTAATGGATCCCTCTGACCTTCTTAGTGACGATGAAACACAGAAATTGCATCGGAATTAAATACAAAAGGCACAATGCCGACTTAAGTACAATATATCTGACTCTTCTTACTGTCTATGTTTAGAACCATTCCTGTGACACTAGTTATAGATTCCGATGCTTCACTTCAGGTTTACTGTATCCCTCTGACCTTCATATTACAGATGAAACACAGAAATTGCATCGGAATTAAATACAAAAGGCACAATGCCGACATAAGTACCAAAAAAACAAACTCTTCTTATTATCTATGTTTTGAACCATTCCTGTGACACTAGTTATAGATTCCGATGCTTCACTTCAGGTTTTCTGTATCACTCTGACCTTCTTATTGACGATGAAACACAGACATTGCATCGGAACTAAATACAAAAGACACAATGCCGACTTAAGTACAAGTAAGCTGACACTTCTTACTGTCTATGTTTTGAACCATTCCTGTGACACTAGTTATATATTCCGATGCTTCACTTCAGGCTTACTGTATCCCTCTAACCTTCTTATTGACGATGAAACACAGAAATTGTATCGGAATTAAATACAAAAGGCACAATGGCCGCTTAAGTACAAGACAACTGACTCCTCTTACTGTCTATGTTTTGAACCATTCCTGTGACACTAGTTATAGATTCCGATGCCTCACTTCAGGTTTACTGTATCCCTCTGACCTTCTTATTGACGATGAAACACAGAAATTGCAGCGGAATTACATACAAAAGGCAGATTGCCGACTTAAGTACAAGAAAAGTGACGCATCTTACTGTCTATGCTTCGAACCATTCCTCTGACACTAGTTAAAGATCCCGATACTTCACTTCAGGTTTACTGTATCCCTCTGACCTTCTTATTGACGATCAAACACAGAAATTTCATCGGCATTAAGTACAAAAGGCACAATGCCGGCTTAAGTACAAGAAAACTGACTCTTCTTACTGTCTGTGTTTTGAAACATTCCTGTGATACTAGTAATAGATTCCGATGCATCACTTCAGGTTTACTGTATCCCTCTGAGCTTCTTATTGACGATGAAACACAGAAATTGCATCGGAATTAAATACAAATGGCACAATGCCAACTTAAGTACAAGAAAACTGACTCTTCTTACTGTCTATGTTCTGAACCATTCCTGTGACACTAGAATAGATTCCGATACTTCACTTCAGGTTTACTGTATCCCTCTGACCTTCTTATTGACGATGAAACACAGAAATTGCATCGGAATTAAATACAAAAAGCACAATGCCTACTTAAGTACAAGACAACTGACTCTTCTTACTGTCTATGCTTTGAACCATTCCTGTGACACTAGTTATAGAATCCGATACTTCACTTCAGGTTTGTTGTATCCCTCTGACCTTCTTATTGACGATGAAACACAGAAATTGCGTCGGAATTAAATGCAAAAAGCACAATGCCGACTTAAGTACAAGAAATAAGACTCTTCTTACTGTCTATGTTTTGAACCATTCCTGTGACACTAGTTATAGATTCCGATGCTTCACTTCAGGTTTACTGTATCCCTCTGACCTTCGTATTGACGATGACACACAAAATTGCATCGGAACTAAATACAAAAGGTACAATGCCGACTTAAGTACAAGAAAACTGACTCTTCTTACTGTCTATGTTTTAACTTTCCCTGTGACACTAGTTATAGATTCCGATGCTTCACTTCAGCTTTACTGTATCCCTCCGACCTTCTTATTGACGATGAAACACAGAAATTGCATCGGAATTTAATACAAATGGCACAATGCCGACTTAAGTACAAGATAACTGACTCTTCTTACTGTCTATGTTTTGAACCATTCCTGTGACACTAGTTATAGATTCCGATACTTCACTTCAGGTTTAATGGATCCCTCTGACCTTCTTAGTGACGATGAAACACAGAAATTGCATCGGAATTAAATACAAAAGGCACAATGCCGACTTAAGTACAATAAATCTGATTCTTCTTACTGTCTATGTTTAGAACCATTCCTGTGACACTAGTTATAGATTCCGATGCTTCACTTTAGGTTTACTGTATCCCTCTGACCTTCCTATTGACGATGAAACACAGAAATTTCATCAGCATTAAATACAAAAGGCACAATGCCGACTTAAGTACAAGAAAACTGACCCTTATTACTTTCTACGTTTTAACCATTCCTGTGACACTAGTTATAGATTCCGATGCTTCACTTCAGGTATACTGTATCCCTGTGACCTTCTTAATGACGATGAAACACAGAAATTGCATCGGAATTAAATACAAATGGCACAATGCCGACTTAAGTACAAGAAAACTGACTCTTCTTACTGTCTATGTTTTGAACCATTCCTGTGACACTAGTATAGTTTCCTATACTTCACTTCAGGTTTTCTGTATCCCTCTGACCTTCATATTGACGATGACATACAGAAATTGCATCGGAATTAAATACAAAAGGCACAATGCCGACTTAAGTACAAAAAAACAAACTCTTCTTATTTTCGATGCTTTGAACCATTCTTGTGACACTAGTTATAGATTCTGATGCTTCACTTCAGGTTTTCTGTATCCCTCCGACCTTCATATTGACGATGAAACACAGAAATTGCATCGGAATCAAATACAAAAGGCACAATGCCGACGTAAGTACAAGTAAACTGACACTCCATACTGTCTATGCTTTGAACCATTCCTGTGACACTAGTTATAGTTTCCGATGCTTCACTTCAGGTATACTGTATCCATCTGACCTTCTTATTGACGATGAAACACAGAAATTGCATCGGAATTAAATACAAATGGCACAATGCCTACTTAAGTACAAGTCAACTGACTCTTCTTACTGTCGATGTTTTGAACCATTCCTGTGACACTAGTTATAGATTCCGATGTTTCACTTCAGGTTTACTGTATCCCTCTGACCTTCCTATTGACGATGAAACACAGAAATTTCTTCGGCGTTAAATACAAAAGGCACAATGCCGGCTTAAGTACAAGCAAAACTGACTCTTCTTACTGTCTATGATTTGAAACATTCCTGTGACACTAGTTATAGATTCCGATGTTTCACTTCATATTTACTGTATCCCTCTGACCTTCTTATTGACGACAAAATACAGAAATTGCATCGGAATTCTATACAAAATGCACAATGCCGACATTAGTACAAGTAAACTGACTCTTCTTACTGTCTATGCTTTGAACCATTCCTGTGACACTAGTTATAGATTCCAATGCTTCACTTCAGGTTTACTGTATCCCTCTGACCTTCGTATTGACGATGACACACAAAATTGCATCGGAACTAAATACAAAAGGTACAATGCCGACTTAAGTACAAGAAAACTGACTCTTCTTACTGTCTATGTTTTAACTTTTCCTGTGACACTAGTTATAGATTCCGATGCTTCACTTCAGCTTTACTGTATCCCTCCGACCTTCTTATTGACGATGAAACACAGAAATTGCATCGGAATTAAATACAAATGGCACAATGCCGACTTAAGTACAAGAAAACTGACTCTTCTTACTGTCTATGTTTTGAACCATTCCTGTGACACTAGTTATAGATTCCGATACTTCACTTCAGGTTTAATGGATCCCTCTGACCTTCTTAGTGACGATGAAACACAGAAATTGCATCGGAATTAAATACAAAAGGCACAATGCCGACTTAAGTACAATATATCTGACTCTTCTTACTGTCTATGTTTAGAACCATTCCTGTGACACTAGTTATAGATTCCGATGCTTCACTTCAGGTTTACTGTATCCCTCTGACCTTCATATTACAGATGAAACACAGAAATTGCATCGGAATTAAATACAAAAGGCACAATGCCGACATAAGTACCAAAAAAACAAACTCTTCTTATTATCTATGTTTTGAACCATTCCTGTGACACTAGTTATAGATTCCGATGCTTCACTTCAGGTTTTCTGTATCACTCTGACCTTCTTATTGACGATGAAACACAGAAATTTCATCGGCATTAAGTACAAAAGGCACAATGCCGGCTAAGTACAAGAAAACTGACTCTTCTTACTGTCTGTGTTTTGAAACATTCCTGTGATACTAGTAATAGATTCCGATGCATCACTTCAGGTTTACTGTATCCCTCTGAGCTTCTTATTGACGATGAAACACAGAAATTGCATCGGAATTAAATACAAATGGCACAATGCCAACTTAAGTACAAGAAAACTGACTCTTCTTACTGTCTATGTTCTGAACCATTCCTGTGACACTAGAATAGATTCCGATACTTCACTTCAGGTTTACTGTATCCCTCTGACCTTCTTATTGACGATGAAACACAGAAATTGCATCGGAATTAAATACAAAAAGCACAATGCCTACTTAAGTACAAGACAACTGACTCTTCTTACTGTCTATGCTTTGAACCATTCCTGTGACACTAGTTATAGATTCCGATACTTCACTTCAGGTTTGTTGTATCCCTCTGACCTTCTTATTGACGATGAAACACAGAAATTGCATCGGAATTAAATGCAAAAAGCACAATGCCGACTTAAGTACAAGAAATAAGACTCTTCTTACTGTCTATGTTTTGAACCATTCCTGTGACACTAGTTATAGATTCCGATGCTTCACTTCAGGTTTACTGTATTCCTCTGACCTTCTTATCGACGATGAAACACAGAAATTGCATCGGAATTAAATACAAATGGCACAATGAAGACTTAAGTACAAGTAAACTGACTATTCTTACTGTCCACGATTTGAACCATTCCTGTGACACTAGTATAGATTCCGATACTTCACCTCATGTTTACTGTATACCTCTGACCTTCTTATTGACGATGAAACACAGAAATTGCTTCGGAATTAAATACAAAAGCCACAATGCCGACATAAGTACAAGTAAACTGACTCTTCTTACTGTCTATGTTTTCAACCATTCCTGTGACACTAGTTATACATTCCAATGCTTCACTTCAGGTTTACTGTATCCCTCTGACCTTCGTATTGACGATGAAACACAAAATTGCATCGGAACTAAATACAAAAGGTACAATGCCGACTTAAGTACAAGAAAACTGACTCTTCTTACTGTCTATGTTTTAACTTTTCCTGTGACACTAGTTATAGATTCCGATGCTTCACTTCAGCTTTACTGTATCCCTCCGACCTTCTTATTGACGATGAAACACAGAAATTGCATCGGAATTTAATACAAATGGCACAATGCCGACTTAAGTACAAGAAAACTGACTCTTCTTACTGTCTATGTTTTGAACCATTCCTGTGACACTAGTTATAGATTCCGATACTTCACTTCAGGTTTAATGGATCCCTCTGACCTTCTTAGTGACGATGAAACACAGAAATTGCATCGGAATTAAATACAAAAGGCACAATGCCGACTTAAGTACAATAAATCTGACTCTTCTTACTGTCTGTGTTTAGAACCATTCCTGTGACACTAGTTATAGATTCCGATGCTTCACTTCAGGTTTACTGTATCCCTCTGACCTTCCTATTGACGATGAAACACAGAAATTTCATCAGCATTAAATACAAAAGGCACAATGCCGACTTAAGTACAAGAAAACTGACCCTTATTACTTTCTACGTTTTAACCATTCCTGTGACACTAGTTATAGATTCCGATGCTTCACTTCAGGTATACTGTATCCCTGTGACCTTCTTAATGACGATGAAACACAGAAATTGCATCGGAATTAAATACAAATGGCACAATGCCGACTTAAGTACAAGAAAACTGACTCTTCTTACTGTCTATGTTTTGAACCATTCCTGTGACACTAGTATAGTTTCCTATACTTCACTTCAGGTTTTCTGTATCCCTCTGACCTTCATATTGACGATGACATACAGAAATTGCATCGGAATTAAATACAAAAGGCACAATGCCGACTTAAGTACAAAAAAACAAACTCTTCTTATTTTCGATGCTTTGAACCATTCCTGTGACACTAGTTATAGATTCTGATGCTTCACTTCAGGTTTTCTGTATCCCTCCGACCTTCATATTGACGATGAAACACAGAAATTGCATCGGAATCAAATACAAAAGGCACAATGCCGACGTAAGTACAAGTAAACTGACACTCCATACTGTCTATGCTTTGAACCATTCCTGTGACACTAGTTATAGTTTCCGATGCTTCACTTCAGGTATACTGTATCCATCTGACCTTCTTATTGACGATGAAACACAGAAATTGCATCGGAATTAAATACAAATGGCACAATGCCTACTTAAGTACAAGTCAACTGACTCTTCTTACTGTCGATGTTTTGAACCATTCCTGTGACACTAGTTATAGATTCCGATGTTTCACTTCAGGTTTACTGTATCCCTCTGACCTTCCTATTGACGATGAAACACAGAAATTTCTTCGGCGTTAAATACAAAAGGCACAATGCCGGCTTAAGTACAAGCAAAACTGACTCTTCTTACTGTCTATGATTTGAAACATTCCTGTGACACTAGTTATAGATTCCGATGTTTCACTTCATATTTACTGTATCCCTCTGACCTTCTTATTGACGACAAAATACAGAAATTGCATCGGAATTCTATACAAAATGCACAATGCCGACATTAGTACAAGTAAACTGACTCTTCTTACTGTCTATGCTTTGAACCATTCCTGTGACACTAGTTATAGATTCCAATGCTTCACTTCAGGTTTACTGTATCCCTCTGACCTTCGTATTGACGATGACACACAAAATTGCATCGGAACTAAATACAAAAGGTACAATGCCGACTTAAGTACAAGAAAACTGACTCTTCTTACTGTCTATGTTTTAACTTTTCCTGTGACACTAGTTATAGATTCCGATGCTTCACTTCAGCTTTACTGTATCCCTCCGACCTTCTTATTGACGATGAAACACAGAAATTGCATCGGAATTAAATACAAATGGCACAATGCCGACTTAAGTACAAGAAAACTGACTCTTCTTACTGTCTATGTTTTGAACCATTCCTGTGACACTAGTTATAGATTCCGATACTTCACTTCAGGTTTAATGGATCCCTCTGACCTTCTTAGTGACGATGAAACACAGAAATTGCATCGGAATTAAATACAAAAGGCACAATCCCGACTTAAGTACAATATATCTGACTCTTCTTACTGTCTATGTTTAGAACCATTCCTGTGACACTAGTTATAGATTCCGATGCTTCACTTCAGGTTTACTGTATCCCTCTGACCTTCATATTACAGATGAAACACAGAAATTGCATCGGAATTAAATACAAAAGGCACAATGCCGACATAAGTACCAAAAAAACAAACTCTTCTTATTATCTATGTTTTGAACCATTCCTGTGACACTAGTTATAGATTCCGATGCTTCACTTCAGGTTTTCTGTATCACTCTGACCTTCTTATTGACGATGAAACACAGAAATTTCATCGGCATTAAGTACAAAAGGCACAATGCCGGCTTAAGTACAAGAAAACTGACTCTTCTTACTGTCTGTGTTTTGAAACATTCCTGTGATACTAGTAATAGATTCCGATGCATCACTTCAGGTTTACTGTATCCCTCTGAGCTTCTTATTGACGATGAACCACAGAAATTGCATCGGAATTAAATACAAATGGCACAATGCCAACTTAAGTACAAGAAAACTGACTCTTCTTACTGTCTATGTTCTGAACCATTCCTGTGACACTAGAATAGATTCCGATACTTCACTTCAGGTTTACTGTATCCCTCTGACCTTCTTATTGACGATGAAACACAGAAATTGCATCGGAATTAAATACAAAAAGCACAATGCCTACTTAAGTACAAGACAACTGACTCTTCTTACTGTCTATGCTTTGAACCATTCCTGTGACACTAGTTATAGATTCCGATACTTCACTTCAGGTTTGTTGTATCCCTCTGACCTTCTTATTGACGATGAAACACAGAAATTGCATCGGAATTAAATGCAAAAAGCACAATGCCGACTTAAGTACAAGAAATAAGACTCTTCTTACTGTCTATGTTTTGAACCATTCCTGTGACACTAGTTATAGATTCCGATGCTTCACTTCAGGTTTACTGTATTCCTCTGACCTTCTTATCGACGATGAAACACAGAAATTGCATCGGAATTAAATACAAATGGCACAATGAAGACTTAAGTACAAGTAAACTGACTATTCTTACTGTCCACGATTTGAACCATTCCTGTGACACTAGTATAGATTCCGATACTTCACCTCATGTTTACTGTATACCTCTGACCTTCTTATTGACGATGAAACACAGAAATTGCTTCGGAATTAAATACAAAAGCCACAATGCCGACATAAGTACAAGTAAACTGACTCTTCTTACTGTCTATGTTTTGAACCATTCCTGTGACACTAGTTATACATTCCAATGCTTCACTTCAGGTTTACTGTATCCCTCTGACCTTCGTATTGACGATGAAACACAAAATTGCATAGGAACTAAATACAAAAGGTACAATGCCGACTTAAGTACAAGAAAACTGACTCTTCTTACTGTCTATATTTTAACTTTTCCTGTGACACTAGTTATAGATTCCGATGCTTCACTTCAGCTTTACTGTATCCCTCCGACCTTCTTATTGACGATGAAACACAGAAATTGCATCGGAATTTAATACAAATGGCACAATGCCGACTTAAGTACAAGAAAACTGACTCTTCTTACTGTCTATGTTTTGAACCATTCCTGTGACACTAGTTATAGATTCCGATACTTCACTTCAGGTTTAATGGATCCCTCTGACCTTCTTAGTGACGATGAAACACAGAAATTGCATCGGAATTAAATACAAAAGGCACAATGCCGACTTAAGTACAATAAATCTGTCTCTTCTTACTGTCTGTGTTTAGAACCATTCCTGTGACACTAGTTATAGATTCCGATGCTTCACTTCAGGTTTACTGTATCCCTCTGACCTTCCTATTGACGATGAAACACAGAAATTTCATCAGCATTAAATACAAAAGGCACAATGCCGACTTAAGTACAATAAAACTGACCCTTCTTACTTTCTACGTTTTAACCATTCCTGTGACACTAGTTATAGATTCCGATGCTTCACTTCAGGAATACTGTATCCCTCTGACCTTCTTAATGACGATGAAACACAGAAATTGCATCGGAATTAAATACAAATGGCACAATGCCGACTTAAGTACAAGAAAACTGACTCTTCTTACTGTCTATGTTTTGAACCATTCCTGTGACACTAGTATAGATTCCTATACTTCACTTCAGGTTTTCTGTATCCCTCTGACCTTCATATTGACGATGACATACAGAAATTGCATCGGAATTAAATACAAAAGGCACAATGCCGACTGAAGTACAAAAAAACAAACTCTTCTTATTTTCGATGCTTTGAACCATTCCTGTGACACTAGTTATAGATTCCGATGCTTCACTTCAGGTTTTCTGTATCCCTCCGACCTTCATATTGACGATGAAACACAGAAATTGCATCGGAATCAAATACAAAAGGCACAATGCCGACTTAAGTACAAGTAAACTGACACTTCATACTGTCTATGTTTTGAACCATTCGTGTGACACTAGTTATAGTTTCCGATGCTTCACTTCAGGTATACTGTATCCATCTGACCTTCTTATTGACGATGAAACACAGAAATTGCATCGGAATTAAATACAAGTGGCACAATGCCTACTTAAGTACAAGTCAACTGACTCTTCTTACTGTCGATGTTTTGAACCATTCCTGTGACACTAGTTATAGATTCCGATGTTTCACTTCAGGTTTACTGTATCCCTCTGACCTTCCTATTGACGATGAAACACAGAAATTTCTTTGGCGTTAAATACAAAAGGCACAATGCCGGCTTAAGTACAAGAAAACTGACTCTTCTTACTGTCTATGATTTGAAACATTCCTGTGACACTAGTTATAGATTCCGATGTTTCACTTCATATTTACTGTATCCCTCTGACCTTCTTATTGACGACAAAATACAGAAATTGCATCGGAATTCAATACAAAATGCACAATGCCGACATAAGTACAAGTAAACTGACTCTTCTTACTGTCTATGTTTTGAACCATTCCTGTGACACTAGTTATAGATTCCAATGCTTCACTTCAGGTTTACTGTATCCCTCTGACCTTCGTATTGACGATGACACACAAAATTGCATCGGAACTCAATACAAAAGGTACAATGCCGACTTAAGTACAAGAAAACTGACTCTTCTTACTGTCTATGTTTAACTTTTCCTGTGACACTAGTTATAGATTCCGATGCTTCACTTCAGCTTTACTGTATCTCTCCGACCTTCTTATTGACGATGAAACACAGAAATTGCATCGGAATTTAATACAAATGGCACAATGCCGACTTACGTACAAGAAAACTGACTCTTCTTACTGTCTATGTTTTGAACCATTCCTGTGACACTAGTTATAGATTCCGATACTTCACTTCAGGTTTAATGGATCCCTCTGACCTTCTTAGTGACGATGAAACACAGAAATTGCATCGGAATTAAATACAAAAGGCACAATGCCGACTTAAGTACAATAAATCTGACTCTTCTTACTGTCTATGTTTAGAACCATTCCTGTGACACTAGTTATAGATTCCGATGCTTCACTTCAGGTTTACTGTATCCCTCTGACCTTCATATTACAGATGAAACACAGAAATTGCATCGGAATTAAATACAAAAGGCACAATGCCGACATAAGTACCAAAAAAACAAACTCTTCTTATTATCTATGTTTTGAACCATTCCTGTGACACTAGTTATAGATTCCGATGCTTCACTTCAGGTTTTCTGTATCACTCTGACCTTCTTATTGACGATGAAACACAGACATTGCATCGGAATTAAATACAAAAGACACAATGCCGACTTAAGTACAAGTAAGCTGACACTTCTTACTGTCTATGTTTTGAACCATTCCTGTGACACTAGTTATATATTCCGATGCTTCACTTCAGGCTTACTGTATCCCTCTAACCTTCTTATTGACGAAGAAACACAGAAATTGTATCGGAATTAAATACAAAAGGCACAATGCCCGCTTAAGTACAAGACAACTGACTCCTCTTACTGTCTATGTTTTGAACCATTCCTGTGACACTAGTTATAGATTCCGATGCCTCACTTCAGGTTTACTGTATCCCTCTGACCTTCTTATTGACGATGAAACACAGAAATTGCAGCGGAATTACATACAAAAGGCACATTGCCGACTTAAGTACAAGAAAAGTGACGCATCTTACTGTCTATGATTCGAACCATTCCTCTGACACTAGTTAAAGATCCCGATACTTCACTTCAGGTTTACTGTATCCCTCTGACCTTCTTATTGACGATCAAACACAGAAATTTCATCGGCATTAAGTACAAAAGGCACAATGCCGGCTTAAGTACAAGAAAACTGACTCCTCTTACTGTCTGTGTTTTGAAACATTCCTGTGATACTAGTAATAGATTCCGATGCATCACTTCAGGTTTACTGTACCCCTCTGAGCTTCTTATTGACGATGAAACACAGAAATTGCATCGGAATTAAATACAAATGGCGCAATGCCAACTTAAGTACAAGAAAACTGACTCTTCTTACTGTCTATGTTCTGAACCATTCCTGTGACACTAGAATAGATTCCGATACTTCACTTCAGGTTTACTGTATCCCTCTGACCTTCTTATTGACGATGAAACACAGAAATTGCATCGGAATTAAATACAAAAAGCACAATGCCTACTTAAGTACAAGACAACTGACTCTTCTTACTGTCTATGCTTTGAACCATTCCTGTGACACTAGTTATAGATTCCGATACTTCACTTCAGGTTTGTTGTATCCCTCTGACCTTCTTATTGACGATGAAACACAGAAATTGCATCGGAATTAAATGCAAAAAGCACAATGCCGACTTAAGTACAAGAAATAAGACTCTTCTTACTGTCTATGTTTTGAACCATTCCTGTGACACTAGTTATAGATTCCGATGCTTCACTTCAGGTTTACTGTATTCCTCTGACGTTCTTATCGACGATGAAACACAGAAATTGCATCGGAATTAAATACAAATGTCACAATGAAGACTTAAGTACAAGTAAACTGACTATTCTTACTGTCCACGATTTGAACCATTCCTGTGACACTAGTATAGATTCCGATACTTCACCTCATGTTTACTGTATACCTCTGACCTTCTTATTGACGATGAAACACAGAAATTGCTTCGGAATTAAATACAAAAGCCACAATGCCGACATAAGTACAAGTAAACTGACTCTTCTTACTGTCTATGTTTTGAACCATTCCTGTGACACTAGTTATACATTCCAATGCTTCACTTCAGGTTTACTGTATCCCTCTGAGCTTCGTATTGACGATGACACACAAAATTGCATCGGAACTAAATACAAAAGGTACAATGCCGACTTAAGTACAAGAAAACTGACTCTTCTTACTGTCTATGTTTTAACTTTTCCTGTGACACTAGTTATAGATTCCGATGCTTCACTTCAGCTTTACTGTATCCCTCCGACCTTCTTATTGACGATGAAACACAGAAATTGCATCGGCATTTAATACAAATGGCGCAATGCCGACTTAAGTACAAGAAAACTGACTCTTCTTACTGTCTATGTTTTGAACCATTCCTGTGACACTAGTTATAGATTCCGATACTTCACTTCAGGTTTAATGGATCCCTTTGACCTTCTTAGTGACGATGAAACACAGAAATTGCATCGGAATTAAATACAAAAGGCACAATGCCGACTTAAGTACAATAAATCTGACTCTGCTTACTGTCTATGTTTAGAACCATTCCTGTGACACTAGTTATAGATTCCGATGCTTCACTTCAGGTTTACTGTATCCCTCTGACCTTCCTATTGACGATGAAACACAGAAATTTCATCAGCATTAAATACAAAAGGCACAATGCCGACTTAAGTACAAGAAAACTGACCCTTCTTACTTTCTACGTTTTAACCATTCCTGTGACACTAGTTATAGATTCCGATGCTTCACTTCAGGTATACTGTATCCCTCTGACCTTCTTAATGACGATGAAACACAGAAATTGCATCGGAATTAAATACAAATGGCACAATGCCGACTTAAGTACAAGAAAACTGACTCTTCTTACTGTCTATGTTTTGAACCATTCCTGTGACACTAGTATAGATTCCTATACTTCACTTCAGGTTTTCTGTATCCCTCTGACCTTCATATTGACGATGACATACAGAAATTGCATCGGAATTAAATACAAAAGGCACAATGCCGACTTAAGTACAAAAAAACAAACTCTTCTTATTTTCGATGCTTTGAACCATTCCTGTGACACTAGTTATAGATTCCGATGCTTCACTTCAGGTTTTCTGTATCCCTCCGACCTGCATATTGACGATGAAACACAGAAATTGCATCGGAATCAAATACAAAAGGCACAATGCCGACTTAAGTACAAGAAAACTGACTCTTCTTACTGTCTATGTTTTGAACCATTCCTGTGACACTAGTTATAGATTCCGATACTTCACTTCAGGTTTAATGGATCCCTCTGACCTTCTTAGTGACGATGAAACACAGAAATTGCATCGGAATTAAATACAAAAGGCACAATGCCGACTTAAGTACAATAAATCTGACTCTTCTTACTGTCTATGTTTAGAACCATTCCTGTGACACTAGTTATAGATTCCGATGCTTCACTTCAGGTTTACTGTATCCCTCTGACCTTCATATTACAGATGAAACACAGAAATTGCATCGGAATTAAATACAAAAGGCACAATGCCGACATAAGTACCAAAAAAACAAACTCTTCTTATTATCTATGTTTTGAACCATTCCTGTGACACTAGTTATAGATTCCGATGCTTCACTTCAGGTTTTCTGTATCACTCTGACCTTCTTATTGACGATGAAACACAGACATTGCATCGGAATTAAATACAAAAGACACAATGCCGACTTAAGTAGAAATAAGCTGACACTTCTTACTGTCTATGTTTTGAACCATTCCTGTGACACTAGTTATATATTCCGATGCTTCACTTCAGGTTTACTGTATCCCTCTAGCCTTCTTATTGACGATGAAACACAGAAATTGTATCGGAATTAAATACAAAAGGCACAATGCCCGCTTAAGTACAAGTCAACTGACTCCTCTTACTGTCTATGTTTTGAACCATTCCTGTGACACTAGTTATAGATTCCGATGTTTCACTTCAGGTTTACTGTATCCCTCTGACCTTCCTATTGACGATCGGCGTTAAATACAAAAGGCACAATGCCGGCTTAAGTACAAGAAAACTGACTCTTCTTACTGTCTATGATTTGAAACATTCCTGTGACACTAGTTATAGATTTCGATGTTTCACTTCATATTTACTGTATCCCTCTGACCTTCTTATTGACGACAAAATACAGAAATTGCATCGGAATTCAATACAAAATGCACAATGCCGACATAAGTACAAGTAAACTGACTCTTCTTACTGTCTATGTTTTGAACCATTCCTGTGACACTAGTTATAGATTCCAATGCTTCACTTCAGGTTTACTGTATCCCTCTGACCTTCGTATTGACGATGACACACAAAATCTCATCGGAACTCAATACAAAAGGTACAATGCCGACTTAAGTACAAGAAAACTGACTCTTCTTACTGTCAATGTTTTAACTTTTCCTGTGACACTAGTTATAGATTCCGATGCTTCACTTCAGCTTTACTGTATCCCTCCGACCTTCTTATTGACGATGAAACACAGAAATTGCATCGGAATTTAATACAAGTGGCACAATGCCGACTTAAGTACAAGAAAACTGACTCTTCTTACTGTCTATGTTTTGAACCATTCCTGTGACACTAGTTATAGATTCCGATACTTCACTTCAGGTTTAATGGATCCCTCTGACCTTCTTAGTGACGATGAAACACAGAAATTGCATCGGAATTAAATACAAAAGGCACAATGCCGACTTAAGTACAATAAATCTGACTCTTCTTACTGTCTATGTTTAGAACCATTCCTGTGACACTAGTTATAGATTCCGATGCTTCACTTCAGGTTTACTGTATCCCTCTGACCTTCATATTACAGATGAAACACAGAAATTGCATCGGAATTAAATACAAAAGGCACAATGCCGACATAAGTACCAAAAAAACAAACTCTTCTTATTATCTATGTTTTGAACCATTCCTGTGACACTAGTTATAGATTCCGATGCTTCACTTCAGGTTTTCTGTATCACTCTGACCTTCTTATTGACGATGAAACACAGACATTGCATCGGAATTAAATACAAAAGACACAATGCCGACTTAAGTAGAAATAAGCTGACACTTCTTACTGTCTATGTTTTGAACCATTCCTGTGACACTAGTTATATATTCCGATGCTTCACTTCAGGTTTACTGTATCCCTCTAGCCTTCTTATTGACGATGAAACACAGAAATTGTATCGGAATTAAATACAAAAGGCACAATGCCCGCTTAAGTACAAGACAACTGACTCCTCTTACTGTCTATGTTTTGAACCATTCCTGTGACAATAGTTATAGATTCCGATGCCTCACTTCAGGTTTACTGTATCCCTCTGACCTTCTTATTGACGATGAAACACAGAAATTGCAACGCAATTACATACAAAAGGCACATTGCCGACTTAAGTACAAGAAAAGTGACGCATCTTACTGTCTATGATTCGAACCATTCATCTGACACTAGTTAAAGATCCCGATACTTCACTTCAGGTTTACTGTATCCCTCTGACCTTCTTATTGACGATCAAACACAGAAATTTCATCGGCATTAAGTACAAAAGGCACAATGCCGGCTTAAGTACAAGAAAACTGACTCTTCTTACTGTCTATGTTTTGAAACATTCCTGTGACACTAGTTATAGATTCCGATGCATCACTTCAGGTTTACTGTATCCCTCTGAGCTTCTTATTGACGATGAAACACAGAAATTGCATCGGAATTAAATACAAATGGCACAATGCCAACTTAAGTACAAGAAAACTGACTCTTCTTACTGTCTATGTTCTGAACCATTCCTGTGACACTAGAATAGATTCCGATACTTCACTTCAGGTTTACTGTATCCCTCTGACCTTCTTATTGACGATGAAACACAGAAATTGCATCGGAATTAAATACAAAAAGCACAATGCCTACTTAAGTACAAGACAACTGACTCTTCTTACTGTCTATGCTTTTAACCATTCCTGTGACACTAGTTATAGATTCCGATACTTCACTTCAGGTTTGTTGTATTCCTCTGACCTTCTTATTGACTATGAAACACAGAAATTGCATCGGAATTAAATGCAAAAAGCACAATGCCGACTTAAGTACAAGAAATAAGACTCTTCTTACTGTCTATGTTTTGAACCATTCCTGTGACACTATTTATAGATTCCGATGCTTCACTTCAGCTTTACTGTATCCCTCCGACCTTCTTATTGACGATGAAACACAGAAATTGCATCGGAATTTAATACAAATGGCACAATGCCGACTTAAGTACAAGAAAACTGACTCTTCTTACTGTCTATGTTTTGAACCATTCCTGTGACACTAGTTATAGATTCCGATACTTCACTTCAGGTTTAATGGATCCCTCTGACCTTCTTAGTGACGATGAAACACAGAAATTGCATCGGAATTAAATACAAAAGGCACAATGCCGACTTAAGTACAATAAATCTGACTCTTCTTACTGTCTATGTTTAGAACCATTCCTGTGACACTAGTTATAGATTCCGATGCTTCACTTCAGGTTTACTGTATCCCTCTGACCTTCATATTACAGATGAAACACAGAAATTGCATCGGAATTAAATACAAAAGGCACAATGCCGACATAAGTACCAAAAAAACAAACTCTTCTTATTATCTATGTTTTGAACCATTCCTGTGACACTAGTTATAGATTCCGATGCTTCACTTCAGGTTTTCTGTATCACTCTGACCTTCTTATTGACGATGAAACACAGACATTGCATCGGAAATAAATACAAAAGACACAATGCCGACTTAAGTAGAAGTAAGCTGACACTTCTTACTGTCTATGTTTTGAACCATTCCTGTGACACTAGTTATATATTCCGATGCTTCACTTCAGGTTTACTGTATCCCTCTAACCTTCTTATTGACGATGAAACACAGAAATTGTATCGGAATTAAATACAAAAGGCACAATGCCCGCTTAAGTACAAGACAACTGACTCCTCTTACTGTCTATGTTTTGAACCATTCCTGTGACACTAGTTATAGATTCCGATGCCTCACTTCAGGTTTACTGTATCCCTCTGACCTTCTTATTGACGATGAAACACAGAAATTGCAGCGGAATTACATACAAAAGGCACATTGCCGACTTAAGTACAAGAAAAGTGACGCATCTTACTGTCTATGATTCGAACCATTCCTCTGACACTAGTTAAAGATCCCGATACTTCACTTCAGGTTTACTGTATCCCTCTGACCTTCTTATTGACGATCAAACACAGAAATTTCATCGGCATTAAGTACAAAAGGCACAATGCCGGCTTAAGTACAAGAAAACTGACTCTTCTTACTGTCTATGTTTTGAAACATTCCTGTGACACTAGTTATAGATTCCGATGCATCACTTCAGGTTTACTGTATCCCTCTGAGCTTCTTATTGACGATGAAACACAGAAATTGCATCGGAATTAAATACAACTGGCACAATGCCAACTTAAGTACAAGAAAACTGACTCTTCTTACTGTCTATGTTCTGAACCATTCCTGTGACACTAGAATAGATTCCGATACTTCACTTCAGGTTTACTGTATCCCTCTGACCTTCTTATTGACGATGAAACACAGAAATTGCATCGGAATTAAATACAAAAAGCACAATGCCTACTTAAGTACAAGACAACTGACTCTTCTTACTGTCTATGCTTTGAACCATTCCTGTGACACTAGTTATAGATTCCGATACTTCACTTCAGGTTTGTTGTATCCCTCTGACCTTCTTATTGACGATGAAACACAGAAATTGCATCGGAATTAAATGCAAAAAGCACAATGCCGACTTAAGTACAAGAAATAAGACTCTTCTTACTGTCTATGTTTTGAACCATTCCTGTGACACTATTTATAGATTCCGATGCTTCACTTCAGGTTTACTGTATTCCTCTGACCTTCTTATCGACGATGAAACACAGAAATTGCATCGGAATTAAATACAAATGGCACAATGAAGACTTAAGTACAAGTAAACTGACTATTCTCACTGTCCACGATTTGAACCATTCCTGTGACACTAGTATAGATTCCGATACTTCACCTCAGGTTTACTGTATACCTCTGACCTTCTTATTGACGATGAAACACAGAAATTGCTTCGGAATTAAATACAAAAGGCACAATGCCGACATAAGTACAAGTAAACTGACTCTTCTTACTGTCTATGTTTTGAACCATTCCTGTGACACTAGTTATAGATTCCAATGCTTCACTTCAGGTTTACTGTATCCCTCTGACCTTCGTATTGACGATGACACACAAAATTGCATCGGAACTAAATACAAAAGGTACAATGCCGACTTAAGTACAAGAAAACTGACTCTTCTTACTGTCTATGTTTTAACTTTTCCTGTGACACTAGTTATACATTCCGATGCTTCACTTCAGCTTTACTGTATCCCTCCGACCTTCTTATTGACGATGAAACACAGAAGTTGCATCGGAATTTAATACAAATGGCACAATGCCGACTTAAGTACAAGAAAACTGACTCTTCTTACTGTCTATGTTTTGAACCATTCCTGTGACACTAGTTATAGATTCCGATACTTCGCTTCAGGTTTAATGGATCCCTTTGACCTTCTTAGTGACGATGAAACACAGAAATTGCATCGGAATTAAATACAAAAGGCACAATGCCGACTTAAGTACAATAAATCTGACTCTGCTTACTGTCTATGTTTAGAACCATTCCTGTGACACTAGTTATAGATTCCGATGCTTCACTTCAGGTTTACTGTATCCCTCTGACCTTCCTATTGACGATGAAACACAGAAATTTCATCAGCATTAAATACAAAAGGCACAATGCCGACTTAAGTACAAGAAAACTGACCCTTCTTACTTTCTACGTTTTAACCATTCCTGTGACACTAGTTATAGATTCCGATGCTTCACTTCAGGTATACTGTATCCCTCTGACCTTCTTAATGACGATGAAACACAGAAATTGCATCGGAATTAAATACAAATGGCACAATGCCGACTTAAGTACAAGAAAACTGACTCTTCTTACTGTCTATGTTTTGAACCATTCCTGTGACACTAGTATAGATTCCTATACTTCACTTCAGGTTTTCTGTATCCCTCTGACCTTCATATTGACGATGACATACAGAAATTGCATCGGAATTAAATACAAAAGGCACAATGCCGACTTAAGTACAAAAAAACAAACTCTTCTTATTTTCGATGCTTTGAACCATTCCTGTGACACTAGTTATAGATTCCGATGCTTCACTTCAGGTTTTCTGTATCCCTCCGACCTGCATATTGACGATGAAACACAGAAATTGCATCGGAATCAAATACAAAAGGCACAATGCCGACTTAAGTACAAGTAAACTGACACTTCATACTGTCTATGTTTTGAACCATTCCTGTGACACTAGTTATAGTTTCCGATGCTTCACTTCAATTATACTGTGTCCATCTGACCTTCTTATTGACGATGAAACACAGAAATTGCATCGGAATTAAATACAAGTGGCACAATGCCTACTTAAGTACAAGTCAACTGACTCTTCTTACTGTCGATGTTTTGAACCATTCCTGTGACACTAGTTATAGATTCCGATGTTTCACTTCAGGTTTACTGTATCCCTCTGACCTTCCTATTGACGATGAAACACAGAAATTTCTTCGGCGTTAAATACAAAAGGCACAATGCCGGCTTAAGTACAAGAAAACTGACTCTTCTTACTGTCTATGATTTGAAACATTCCTGTGACACTAGTTATAGATTTCGATGTTTCACTTCATATTTACTGTATCCCTCTGACCTTCTTATTGACGACAAAATACAGAAATTGCATCGGAATTCAATACAAAATGCACAATGCCGACATAAGTACAAGTAAACTGACTCTTCTTACTGTCTATGTTTTGAACCATTCCTGTGACACTAGTTATAGATTCCAATGCTTCACTTCAGGTTTACTGTATCCCTCTGACCTTCGTATTGACGATGACACACAAAATCTCATCGGAACTCAATACAAAAGGTACAATGCCGACTTAAGTACAAGAAAACTGACTCTTCTTACTGTCAATGTTTTAATTTTTCCTGTGACACTAGTTATAGATTCCGATGCTTCACTTCAGCTTTACTGTATCCCTCCGACCTTCTTATTGACGATGAAACACAGAAATTGCATCGGAATTTAATACAAATGGCACAATGCCGACTTAAGTACAAGAAAACTGACTCTTCTTACTGTCTATGTTTTGAACCATTCCTGTGACACTAGTTATAGATTCCGATACTTCACTTCAGGTTTAATGGATCCCTCTGACCTTCTTAGTGACGATGAAACACAGAAATTGCATCGGAATTAAATACGAAAGGCACAATGCCGACTTAAGTACAATAAACCTGACTCTTCTTACTGTCTATGTTTAGAACCATTCCTGTGACACTAGTTATAGATTCCGATGCTTCACTTCAGGTTTACTGTATCCCTCTGACCTTCATATTACAGATGAAACACAGAAATTGCATCGGAATTAAATACAAAAGGCACAATGCCGACATAAGTACCAAAAAAACAAACTCTTCTTATTATCTATGTTTTGAACCATTCCTGTGACACTAGTTATAGATTCCGATGCTTCACTTCAGGTTTTCTGTATCACTCTGACCTTCTTATTGACGATGAAACACAGACATTGCATCGGAATTAAATACAAAAGACACAATGCCGACTTAAGTAGAAATAAGCTGACACTTCTTACTGTCTATGTTTTGAACCATTCCTGTGACACTAGTTATATATTCCGATGCTTCACTTCAGGTTTACTGTATCCCTCTAGCCTTCTTATTGACGATGAAACACAGAAATTGTATCGGAATTAAATACAAAAGGCACAATGCCCGCTTAAGTACAAGACAACTGACTCCTCTTACTGTCTATGTTTTGAACCATTCCTGTGACACTAGTTATAGATTCCGATGCCTCACTTCAGGTTTACTGTATCCCTCTGACCTTCTTATTGACGATGAAACACAGAAATTGCAGCGCAATTACATACAAAAGGCACATTGCCGACTTAAGTACAAGAAAAGTGACGCATCTTACTGTCTATGATTCGAACCATTCATCTGACACTAGTTAAAGATCCCGATACTTCACTTCAGGTTTACTGTATCCCTCTGACCTTCTTATTGACGATCAAACACAGAAATTTCATCGGCATTAAGTACAAAAGGCACAATGCCGGCTTAAGTACAAGAAAACTGACTCTTCTTACTGTCTATGTTTTGAAACATTCCTGTGACACTAGTTATAGATTCCGATGCATCACTTCAGGTTTACTGTATCCCTCTGAGCTTCTTATTGACGATGAAACACAGAAATTGCATCGGAATTAAATACAAATGGCACAATGCCAACTTAAGTACAAGAAAACTGACTCTTCTTACTGTCTATGTTCTGAACCATTCCTGTGACACTAGAATAGATTCCGATACTTCACTTCAGGTTTACTGTATCCCTCTGACCTTCTTATTGACGATGAAACACAGAAATTGCATCGGAATTAAATACAAAAAGCACAATGCCTACTTAAGTACAAGACAACTGACTCTTCTTACTGTCTATGCTTTTAACCATTCCTGTGACACTAGTTATAGATTCCGATACTTCACTTCAGGTTTGTTGTATTCCTCTGACCTTCTTATTGACTATGAAACACAGAAATTGCATCGGAATTAAATGCAAAAAGCACAATGCCGACTTAAGTACAAGAAATAAGACTCTTCTTACTGTCTATGTTTTGAACCATTCCTGTGACACTATTTATAGATTCCGATGCTTCACTTCAGCTTTACTGTATCCCTCCGACCTTCTTATTGACGATGAAACACAGAAATTGCATCGGAATTTAATACAAATGGCACAATGCCGACTTAAGTACAAGAAAACTGACTCTTCTTACTGTCTATGTTTTGAACCATTCCTGTGACACTAGTTATAGATTCCGATACTTCACTTCAGGTTTAATGGATCCCTCTGACCTTCTTAGTGACGATGAAACACAGAAATTGCATCGGAATTAAATACAAAAGGCACAATGCCTACTTAAGTACAAGACAACTGACTCTTCTTACTGTCTATGCTTTTAACCATTCCTGTGACACTAGTTATAGATTCCGATACTTCACTTCAGGTTTGTTGTATTCCTCTGACCTTCTTATTGACTATGAAACACAGAAATTGCATCGGAATTAAATGCAAAAAGCACAATGCCGACTTAAGTACAATAAATCTGACTCTTCTTACTGTCTATGTTTAGAACCATTCCTGTGACACTAGTTATAGATTCCGATGCTTCACTTCAGGTTTTCTGTATCACTCTGACCTTCTTATTGACGATGAAACACAGACATTGCATCGGAAATAAATACAAAAGGCACAATGCCCGCTTAAGTACAAGACAACTGACTCCTCTTACTGTCTATGTTTTGAACCATTCCTGTGACACTAGTTATAGATTCCGATGCCTCACTTCAGGTTTACTGTATCCCTCTGACCTTCTTATTGACGATGAAACACAGAAATTGCAGCGGAATTACATACAAAAGGCACATTGCCGACTTAAGTACAAGAAAAGTGACGCATCTTACTGTCTATGATTCGAACCATTCCTCTGACACTAGTTAAAGATCCCGATACTTCACTTCAGGTTTACTGTATCCCTCTGACCTTCTTATTGACGATCAAACACAGAAATTTCATCGGCATTAAGTACAAAAGGCACAATGCCGGCTTAAGTACAAGAAAACTGACTCTTCTTACTGTCTATGTTTTGAAACATTCCTGTGACACTAGTTATAGATTCCGATGCATCACTTCAGGTTTACTGTATCCCTCTGAGCTTCTTATTGACGATGAAACACAGAAATTGCATCGGAATTAAATACAACTGGCACAATGCCAACTTAAGTACAAGAAAACTGACTCTTCTTACTGTCTATGTTCTGAACCATTCCTGTGACACTAGAATAGATTCCGATACTTCACTTCAGGTTTACTGTATCCCTCTGACCTTCTTATTGACGATGAAACACAGAAATTGCATCGGAATTAAATACAAAAAGCACAATGCCTACTTAAGTACAAGACAACTGACTCTTCTTACTGTCTATGCTTTGAACCATTCCTGTGACACTAGTTATAGATTCCGATACTTCACTTCAGGTTTGTTGTATCCCTCTGACCTTCTTGTTGACGATGAAACACAGAAATTGCATCGGAATTAAATGCAAAAAGCACAATGCCGACTTAAGTACAAGAAAACTCACTCTTCTTACTGTCTATGTTTTGAACCATTCCTGTGACACTATTTATAGATTCCGATGCTTCACTTCAGGTTTACTGTATTCCTCTGACCTTCTTATCGACGATGAAACACAGAAATTGCATCGGAATTAAATACAAATGGCACAATGAAGACTTAAGTACAAGTAAACTGACTATTCTCACTGTCCACGATTTGAACCATTCCTGTGACACTAGTATAGATTCCGATACTTCACCTCAGGTTTACTGTATACCTCTGACCTTCTTATTGACGATGAAACACAGAAATTGCTTCGGAATTAAATACAAAAGGCACAATGCCGACATAAGTACAAGTAAACTGACTCTTCTTACTGTCTATGTTTTGAACCATTCCTGTGACACTAGTTATAGATTCCAATGCTTCACTTCAGGTTTACTGTATCCCTCTGACCTTCGTATTGACGATGACACACAAAATTGCATCGGAACTAAATACAAAAGGTACAATGCCGACTTAAGTACAAGAAAACTGACTCTTCTTACTGTCTATGTTTTAACTTTTCCTGTGACACTAGTTATACATTCCGATGCTTCACTTCAGCTTTACTGTATCCCTCCGACCTTCTTATTGACGATGAAACACAGAAGTTGCATCGGAATTTAATACAAATGGCACAATGCCGACTTAAGTACAAGAAAACTGACTCTTCTTACTGTCTATGTTTTGAACCATTCCTGTGACACTAGTTATAGATTCCGATACTTCGCTTCAGGTTTAATGGATCCCTTTGACCTTCTTAGTGACGATGAAACACAGAAATTGCATCGGAATTAAATACAAAAGGCACAATGCCGACTTAAGTACAATAAATCTGACTCTGCTTACTGTCTATGTTTAGAACCATTCCTGTGACACTAGTTATAGATTCCGATGCTTCACTTCAGGTTTACTGTATCCCTCTGACCTTCCTATTGACGATGAAACACAGAAATTTCATCAGCATTAAATACAAAAGGCACAATGCCGACTTAAGTACAAGAAAACTGACCCTTCTTACTTTCTACGTTTTAACCATTCCTGTGACACTAGTTATAGATTCCGATGCTTCACTTCAGGTATACTGTATCCCTCTGACCTTCTTAATGACGATGAAACACAGAAATTGCATCGGAATTAAATACAAATGGCACAATGCCGACTTAAGTACAAAAAAACTGACTCTTCTTACTGTCTATGTTTTGAACCATTCCTGTGACACTAGTATAGATTCCTATACTTCACTTCAGGTTTTCTGTATCCCTCTGACCTTCATATTGACGATGACATACAGAAATTGCATCGGAATTAAATACAAAAGGCACAATGCCGACTTAAGTACAAAAAAACAAACTCTTCTTATTTTCGATGCTTTGAACCATTCCTGTGACACTAGTTATAGATTCCGATGCTTCACTTCAGGTTTTCTGTATCCCTCCGACCTGCATATTGACGATGAAACACAGAAATTGCATCGGAATCAAATACAAAAGGCACAATGCCGACTTAAGTACAAGTAAACTGACACTTCATACTGTCTATGTTTTGAACCATTCCTGTGACACTAGTTATAGTTTCCGTTGCTTCACTTCAATTATACTGTGTCCATCTGACCTTCTTATTGACGATGAAACACAGAAATTGCATCGGAATTAAATACAAGTGGCACAATGCCTACTTAAGTACAAGTCAACTGACTCTTCTTACTGTCGATGTTTTGAACCATTCCTGTGACACTAGTTATAGATTCCGATGTTTCACTTCAGGTTTACTGTATCCCTCTGACCTTCCTATTGACGATGAAACACAGAAATTTCTTCGGCGTTAAATACAAAAGGCACAATGCCGGCTTAAGTACAAGAAAACTGACTCTTCTTACTGTCTATGATTTGAAACATTCCTGTGACACTAGTTATAGATTTCGATGTTTCACTTCATATTTACTGTATCCCTCTGACCTTCTTATTGACGACAAAATACAGAAATTGCATCGGAATTCAATACAAAATGCACAATGCCGACATAAGTACAAGTAAACTGACTCTTCTTACTGTCTATGTTTTGAACCATTCCTGTGACACTAGTTATAGATTCCAATGCTTCACTTCAGGTTTACTGTATCCCTCTGACCTTCGTATTGACGATGACACACAAAATCTCATCGGAACTCAATACAAAAGGTACAATGCCGACTTAAGTACAAGAAAACTGACTCTTCTTACTGTCAATGTTTTAATTTTTCCTGTGACACTAGTTATAGATTCCGATGCTTCACTTCAGCTTTACTGTATCCCTCCGACCTTCTTATTGACGATGAAACACAGAAATTGCATCGGAATTTAATACAAATGGCACAATGCCGACTTAAGTACAAGAAAACTGACTCTTCTTACTGTCTATGTTTTGAACCATTCCTGTGACACTAGTTATAGATTCCGATACTTCACTTCAGGTTTAATGGATCCCTCTGACCTTCTTAGTGACGATGAAACACAGAAATTGCATCGGAATTAAATACGAAAGGCACAATGCCGACTTAAGTACAATAAATCTGACTCTTCTTACTGTCTATGTTTAGAACCATTCCTGTGACACTAGTTATAGATTCCGATGCTTCACTTCAGGTTTACTGTATCCCTCTGACCTTCATATTACAGATGAAACACAGAAATTGCATCGGAATTAAATACAAAAGGCACAATGCCGACATAAGTACCAAAAAAACAAACTCTTCTTATTATCTATGTTTTGAACCATTCCTGTGACACTAGTTATAGATTCCGATGCTTCACTTCAGGTTTTCTGTATCACTCTGACCTTCTTATTGACGATGAAACACAGACATTGCATCGGAATTAAATACAAAAGACACAATGCCGACTTAAGTAGAAATAAGCTGACACTTCTTACTGTCTATGTTTTGAACCATTCCTGTGACACTAGTTATATATTCCGATGCTTCACTTCAGGTTTACTGTATCCCTCTAGCCTTCTCATTGACGATGAAACACAGAAATTGTATCGGAATTAAATACAAAAGGCACAATGCCCGCTTAAGTACAAGACAACTGACTCCTCTTACTGTCTATGTTTTGAACCATTCCTGTGACACTAGTTATAGATTCCGATGCCTCACTTATGGTTTACTGTATCCCTCTGACCTTCTTATTGACGATGAAACACAGAAATTGCAGCGCAATTACATACAAAAGGCACATTGCCGACTTAAGTACAAGAAAAGTGACGCATCTTACTGTCTATGATTCGAACCATTCCTCTGACACTAGTTAAAGATCCCGATACTTCACTTCAGGTTTACTGTATCCCTCTGACCTTCTTATTGACGATCAAACACAGAAATTTCATCGGCATTAAGTACAAAAGGCACAATGCCGGCTTAAGTACAAGAAAACTGACTCTTCTTACTGTCTATGTTTTGAAACATTCCTGTGACACTAGTTATAGATTCCGATGCATCACTTCAGGTTTACTGTATCCCTCTGAGCTTCTTATTGACGATGAAACACAGAAATTGCATCGGAATTGAATACAAATGGCACAATGCCAACTTAAGTACAAGAAAACTGACTCTTCTTACTGTCTATGTTCTGAACCATTCCTGTGACACTAGAATAGATTCCGATACTTCACTTCAGGTTTACTGTATCCCTCTGACCTTCTTATTGACGATGAAACACAGAAATTGCATCGGAATTAAATACAAAAAGCACAATGCCTACTTAAGTACAAGACAACTGACTCTTCTTACTGTCTATGCTTTTAACCATTCCTGTGACACTAGTTATACATTCCGATACTTCACTTCAGGTTTGTTGTATTCCTCTGACCTTCTTATTGACGATGAAACACAGAAATTGCATCGGAATTAAATGCAAAAAGCACAATGCCGACTTAAGTACAAGAAATAAGACTCTTCTTACTGTCTATGTTTTGAACCATTCCTGTGACACTATTTATAGATTCCGATGCTTCACTTCAGCTTTACTGTATCCCTCCGACCTTCTTATTGACGATGAAACACAGAAATTGCATCGGAATTTAATACAAATGGCACAATGCCGACTTAAGTACAAGAAAACTGACTCTTCTTACTGTCTATGTTTTGAACCATTCCTGTGACACTAGTTATAGATTCCGATACTTCACTTCAGGTTTAATGGATCCCTCTGACCTTCTTAGTGACGATGAAACACAGAAATTGCATCGGAATTAAATACAAAAGGCACAATGCCGACTTAAGTACAATAAATCTGACTCTTCTTACTGTCTATGTTTAGAACCATTCCTGTGACACTAGTTATAGATTCCGATGCTTCACTTCAGGTTTACTGTATCCCTCTGACCTTCATATTACAGATGAAACACAGAAATTGCATCGGAATTAAATACAAAAGGCACAATGCCGACATAAGTACCAAAAAAACAAACTCTTCTTATTATCTATGTTTTGAACCATTCCTGTGACACTAGTTATAGATTCCGATGCTTCACTTCAGGTTTTCTGTATCACTCTGACCTTCTTATTGACGATGAAACACAGACATTGCATCGGAATTAAATACAAAAGACACAATGCCGACTTAAGTAGAAGTAAGCTGACACTTCTTACTGTCTATGTTTTGAACCATTCCTGTGACACTAGTTATATATTCCGATGCTTCACTTCAGGTTTACTGTATCCCTCTAACCTTCTTATTGACGATGAAACACAGAAATTGTATCGGAATTAAATACAAAAGGCACAATGCCCGCTTAAGTACAAGACAACTGACTCCTCTTACTGTCTATGTTTTGAACCATTCCTGTGACACTAGTTATAGATTCCGATGCCTCACTTCAGGTTTACTGTATCCCTCTGACCTTCTTATTGACGATGAAACACAGAAATTGCAGCGGAATTACATACAAAAGGCACATTGCCGACTTAAGTACAAGAAAAGTGACGCATCTTACTGTCTATGATTCGAACCATTCCTCTGACACTAGTTAAAGATCCCGATACTTCACTTCAGGTTTACTGTATCCCTCTGACCTTCTTATTGACGATCAAACACAGAAATTTCATCGGCATTAAGTACAAAAGGCACAATGCCGGCTTAAGTACAAGAAAACTGACTCTTCTTACTGTCTATGTTTTGAAACATTCCTGTGACACTAGTTATAGATTCCGATGCATCACTTCAGGTTTACTGTATCCCTCTGAGCTTCTTATTGACGATGAAACACAGAAATTGCATCGGAATTAAATACAAATGGCACAATGCCAACTTAAGTACAAGAAAACTGACTCTTCTTACTGTCTATGTTCTGAACCATTCCTGTGACACTAGAATAGATTCCGATACTTCACTTCAGGTTTACTGTATCCCTCTGACCTTCTTATTGACGATGAAACACAGAAATTGCATCGGAATTAAATACAAAAAGCACAATGCCTACTTAAGTACAAGACAACTGACTCTTCTTACTGTCTATGCTTTGAACCATTCCTGTGACACTAGTTATAGATTCCGATACTTCACTTCAGGTTTGTTGTATTCCTCTGACCTTCTTATTGACGATGAAGCACAGAAATTGCATCGGAATTAAATGCAAAAAGCACAATGCCGACTTAAGTACAAGAAATAAGACTCTTCTTACTGTCTATGTTTTGAACCATTCCTGTGACACTAGTTATAGATTCCGATGCTTCACTTCAGGTTTACTGTATTCCTCTGACCTTCCTATCGACGATGAAACACAGAAATTGCATCGGAATTAAATACAAATGGCACAATGAAGACTTAAGTACAAGTAAACTGACTATTCTTACTGTCCACGATTTGAACCATTCCTGTGACACTAGTATAGATTCCGATACTTCACCTCAGGTTTACTGTATACCTCTGACGTTCTTATTGACGATGAAACACAGAAATTGCTTCGGAATTAAATACAAAAGGCACAATGCCCGCTTAAGTACAAGACAACTGACTCCTCTTACTGTCTATGTTTTGAACCATTCCTGTGACACTAGTTATAGATTCGGATGCTTCACTTCAGGTTTACTGTATCCCTCTGACCTTCTTATTGACGATCAAACACAGAAATTTCATCGGCATTAAGTACAAAAGGCACAATGCCGTCTTAATTATAAGAAAACTGACTCATCTTACTGTCTATGCTTTGAACCATTCCTGTGACACTAGTTATAGATTCCGATGCTTCACTTCAGGTTTACTGTATTCCTCTGACCTTCCTATCGACGATGAAACACAGAAATTGCATCGGAATTAAATACAAATGGCACAATGAAGACTTAAGTACAAGTAAACTGACTATTCTTACTGTCCACGATTTGAACCATTCCTGTGACACTAGTATAGATTCCGATGCATCACTTCAGGTTTACTGTATCCCTCTGAGCTTCTTATTGACGATGAAACACAGAAATTGCATCGGAATTAAATACAAATGGCACAATGCCAACTTAAGTACAAGAAAACTGACTCTTCTTACTGTCTATGTTCTGAACCATTCCTGTGACACTAGTTATAGATTCCGATGCTTCACTTCAGGTTTACTGTATCCCTCTGACCATCTTATTGACGATGAAACACAGAAATTGCATCGGAATTCAATACAAAATGCACAATGCCGACTTAAGTACAAGTAAACTGAATCCTCTTACTGTCTATTTTTTGAACCATTCCTGTGACACTAGTTTTAAATTCCGATGCTTCACTTCGGGTTTACTGTATCAATCTGACCTTCGTATTGACGATGACACACAGAAATTGCATCGGAATTAAATACAAAATGCACAATGCCGACTTAAGTACAAGAAAACTGACCCTTCTCACTTTCTATGTTTTAACCATTCCTGTGACACTAGTTATAGATTCCGATGCCTCACTTCAGGTTTACTGTATCCCTCTGACCTTCTTATTGACGATGAAACACAGAAATTGCATCGGAATTAAATACAAAAAGCACAATGCCTACTTAAGTACAAGACAACTGACTCTTCTTACTGTCTATGTTTTGAACCATTCCTGTGACACTAGTTATAGATTCCGATACTTCACTTCAGGTTTATTGTATCCCTCTGACCTTCTTATTGACGATGAAACACAGAAATTGCATCGGAATTAAATGCAAAAGGCACAATGGCGACTTAAGTACAAGAAATAAGACTCTTCTTACTGTCTATGTTTTGAACCAGTCCTGTGACACTAGTTATAGATTCCGATACTTCACTTCAGGTTTAATGGATCCCTCTGACCTTCTTAGTGACGATGAAACACAGAAATTGCATCGGAATTAAATACAAAAGGCACAGTGCCGACTTAAGTACAAGAAATCTGACTCTTCTTACTGTCTATGTTTAGAACCATTCCTGTGACACTAGTTACAGATTCCGATGCTTCACTTCAGGTTTACTGTATCCCTCTGACCTTCATATTGACGATGAAACACAGAAATTGCATCGGAATTAAATACAAAAGGCACAATGCCGACATAAGTACCAAAAAAACAAACTCTTCTTATTGTCTATGTTTTGAACCATTCCGATGACACTAGTTATAGATTCCGATGCTTCACTTCAGGTTTTCTGTATCACTCTGACCTTTTTATTGGCGATGAAACACAGAAATTGTATCGGAATTAAATACAAAAGGCACAATGCCGACTTAAGTACAAGTAAGCTGACACTTCTTACTGTCTATGTTTGAACCATTCCTGTGACACTAGTTATATATTCCGATGCTTCACTTCAGGTTTACTGTATCCCTCTAAGCTTCTTATTGACGATGAAACACAGAAATTGTATCGGAATTAAATACAAAACGCACAATGCCCGCATAAGTACAATACAACTGACTCCTCTTACTGTCTATGTTTTGAACCATTCCTGTGACACTAGTTATAGATTCCGATGCCTCACTTCAGGTTTACTGTATCCCTCTGACCTTCTTATTGACGATGAAACACAGAAATTGCTGCGGAATTAAATACAAAAGGCACATTGCCGACTTATGTACAAGAAAACTGACGCTTCTTACTGTCTATGTTTGAACCATTCCTGTGCCACTAGTTATAGATTCCGATGCTTCACTTCAGGTATACTGTATCCCTCAGACCATCTTATTGACGATGAAACACAGAAATTGCATCCGAATTAAATACAAAAGGCACAATGCCAACTTAATTATAAGAAAACTGACTCTTCTTACTATCTATGCTTTGAACCATTCCTGTGACACTAGTTATAGATTCCGATGCTTCACTTCAGGTTTACTGTATCCCTCTGACCTTCTTATTGACGATGAAACACAGAAATTGCATCGGAATTAAATACAAAAGGCACAATGCCGACTTAAGTACAAGTAAACTGACACTTCTTACTGTCTATGTTTTGAACCATTCCTGTGACACTAGTTATAGATTCCGATGCTTCACTTCAAGTTTACTGTAACCCTCTGACCTTCTTATTGACGATGAAACACAGAAATTGCGTCGGAATTAAATACAAAAGGCACAATGCCGACTTAAGTACAAGAAGACTGACTCTTCTTACTGTCTAGGTTTTAACCATTTCTGTGACACTAGTTATAGATTCCTATGCTTCACTTCAGGTTTACTGTATCCCTCTGACCTTCGTATTGACGATGAAACACAGAAATTGCATCGGAATTCAATACAAAAGGCACAATGCCGACTTAAGTACAAGTAAACTGAATCCTCTTACTGTCTATTTTTTGAACCATTCCTGTGACGCTAGTTTTAAATTCCGATGCTTCACTTCAGGTTTACTGTATCCCACTGACCTTCGTATTGACGATGACACATAGAAATTGCATCAGAATTAAATAAAAAATGCACAATGCCGACTTAAGTACAAGAAAACTGACCCTTCTCACTTTCTATGTTTTAATCATTCCTGTAACACTACTTATAGATTCCGATGCCTCACTTCAGGTTTACTGTATCCCTCTTACCTTCTTATTGACGATGAAATACAGAAATTGCATCGGAATTAAATACAAATGGCTCAATGCCAACTTAAGTACAAGAAAACTGACTCTTTTTACTGTCTATGTTCTGAACCATTCCTGTGACACTAGTATAGATTCCGATACTTCACTTCAGGTTTACTGTATCCCTCTGACCTTCTTATTGACAATGAAACACAGAAATTGCATCGGAATTAAATACAAAAAGCACAATGCCTACTTAAATACAACACAACTGACTCTTCTTACTGTATATGCTTTGAACCATTCCTGTGACACTAGTTATAGTTTCCGATACTTCACTTCAGGTTTATTGAATCCCTCTGACCTTCTTATTGACGATGAAACACAGAAATTGCATCGGAATTAAATGCAAAAGGCACAATGCCGACTTAAGTACAAGAAATAAGACTCTTCTTACTGTCTATGTTTTGAACCATTCCTGTGACACTAGTTATAGATTCCGATGCCTCACTTCAGGTTTACTGTATCCCTCTGACCTTCTTATTGACGATGAAACACAGAAATTGCATCGAAATTAAATACAAATTGCACAATGAAGAATTAAGTACAAGAAAACCGACTTTTCTTACAGTCCATGATTTGAACCATTCCTGTGACACTAGTATAGATTCCGATACTTCACCTCAGGTTTACTGTATGCCTCTGACCTTCTTATTGACGATGAAACACAGAAATTGCTTCGGAATTAAATACCAAAGGCACAATGCCCGCTTAAGTACAAGACAACTGACTCCTCTTACTGTCTATGTTTTGAACCATTCCTGTGACACTAGTTACAGATTCGGATGCTTCACTTCAGGTTTACTGTATCCCTCTGATCTTCTTATTGACGATCAACCACAGAAATTTCATCGGCATTAAGTACAAAAGGCACAATGCCGGCTTAAGTACAAGAAAACTGACTCTTCTTACTGTCTATGTTTTGAAACATTCCTGTGACACTAGTTATAGATTCCGATGCATCACTTCAAGTTTACTGTAACCCTCTGACCTTCTTATTGACGATGAAACACAGAAATTGCGTCGGAATTAAATACAAAATGCACAATGCCGACTTAAGTACAAGAAGACTGACTCTTCTTACTGTCTATGTTTTGAACCATTCCTGTGACACTAGTTATAGATTCCGATGCATCACTTCAAGTTTACTGTAACCCTCTGACCTTCTTATTGACGATGAAACACAGAAATTGCGTCGGAATTAAATACAAAATGCACAATGCCGACTTAAGTACAAGAAGACTGACTCTTCTTACTGTCTATGTTTTGAACCATTCCTGTGACACTAGTTATAGATTCCGATGCTTCACTTCAAGTTTACTGTATCCCTCTGACCTTCTTATTGACGATGAAACACAGAAATTGCATCGGAATTCAATACAAAAGGCACAATGCCGACTTAAGTACAAGTAAACTGAATCCTCTTACTGTCTATTTTTTGAACCATTCCTGTGACACTAGTTTTAAATTCCGATGCTTCACTTCAGGTTCACTGTATCCCTCTGACCTTCGTATTGACGATGACACACAGAAATTGCATCAGAATTAAATACAAAATGCACAATGCCGACTTAAGTACAAGAAAACTGACCCTTATCACTTTCTATGTTTTAACCATTCCTGTAACACTACTTATAGATTCCGATGCCTCACTTCAGGTTTACTGTATCCCTCTGACCTTCTTATTGACGATGAAATACAGAAATTGCATCGGAATTAAATACAAATGGCACAATGCCAACTTAAGTACAAGAAAACTGACTCTTCTTACTGTCTATGTTCTGAACCATTCCTGTGACACTAGTATAGATTCCGATACTTCACTTCAGGTTTACTGTATCCCTCTGACCTTCTTATTGACGATGAAACACAGAAATTGCATCGGAATTAAATATAAAAAGCACAATGCCTACTTAAATACAAGACAACTGACTCTTCTTACTGTCTATGCTTTGAACCATTCCTGTGACACTAGTTATAGATTCCGATGCTTCACTTCAGGTTTACTGTATCCCTCTGACCTTCTTATTGACGATGAAACACAGAAATTGCATCGGAATTAAATACAAATGGCACAATGAAGACTTAAGTACAAGAAAACTGACTTTTCTTACTGTCCATGATTTGAACCATTCCTGTGACACTAGTATAGATTCCGATACTTCACCTCAGGTTTACTGTATACCTCTGACCTTCTTATTGACGATGAAACACAGAAATTGCTTCGGAATTAAATACAAAAGGCACAATGCCCGCTTAAGTACAAGACAACTGACCCCTCTTACTGTCTATGTTTTGAACCATTCCTGTGACACTAGTTATAGATTCGGATGCTTCACTTCAGGTTTACTGTATCCCTCTGACCTTCTTGTTGACGATCAAACACAGAAATTTCATCGGCATTAAGTACAAAAGGCACAATGCCGGCTTAAGTACAAGAAAACTGACTCTTCTTATTGTCTATGTTTTGAAACATTCCTGTGACACTAGTTATAGATTCCGATGCATCACTTCAAGTTTACTGTAACCCTCTGTCCTTCTTATTGACAATGAAACACAGAAATTGCGTCGGAATTAAATACAAAATGCACAATGCCGACTTAAGTACAAGAAGACTGACTCTTCTTACTGTCTATGTTTTGAACCATTCCTGTGCCACTAGTTATAGATTCCAATGCTTCACTTCAGGTTTACTGTATCCCTCAGACCATCTTATTGTCGATGAAACGCAGAAATTGCGTCCGAATTAAATACAAAAGGCACAATGCCGACTTAATTATAAGAAAACTGACCCTTCTTACTGTCTATGCTTTGAACCATTCCTGTGACACTTGTTATAGACTCCGATGCTTCACTTTAGGTTTACTGTATCCCTCTGACCTTCTTATTGACGATGAAACACAGAAATTGCATCGGAATTAAATACAAAAGGCACAATGCCGACTTAAGTACAAGTAAACTGACACTTCTTACTGTCTATGTTTTGAACCATTCCTGTGACACTAGTTATACATTCCGATGCTTCTCTTCAAGTTTACTGTAACCCTCTGACCTTCTTATTGACGATGAAACACAGAAATTGCGTCGGAATTAAATACAAAAGGCACAATGCCGACTTAAGTACAAGAAGACTGACTCTTCTTACTGTCTATGTTTTGAACCATATCTGTGACACTAGTTATAGATTCCTATGCTTCACTTCAGGTTTACTGTATCCCTCTGACCTTCTTATTGACGATGAAACGCAGAAATTGCATCGGAATTCAATACAAAAGGCACAATGCCGACTTAAGTACAAGTAAACTGAATCCTCTTACTGTCTATTTTTTGAACCATTCCTGTGACACTAGTTTTAAATTCCGATGCTTCACTTCAGGTTTACTGTATCACTCTGACCTTAGTATTGACGATGACACAATGAAATTGCATCGGAATTAAATACAAAATGCACAATGCCGACTTAAGTACAAGAAAACTGACCCTTCTCACTTTCTATGTTTTAACCATTCCTGTGACACTAGTTATAGATTCCGATGCCTCACTTCAGGTTTACTGTATCCCTCTGACCTTCTTATTGACGATGAAATACAGCAATTGCATCGGAATTAAATACAAATGGCACAATGCCAATTTTAGTTCAAGCAAAAACTGACTCTTCTTACTGTCTATGTTCTGAACCATTCCTGTGACACTAGTATAGATTCCGATGCTTCACTTCAGGTTTACTGTATCCCTCTGACCTTCTTATTGACGATGAAACACAGAAATTGCATCGGAATTAAATACAAATGGCACAATGCCGACTTAAGTACAAGAAAACTGACTTTTCTTACTGTCCATGATTTGAACCATTCCTGTGACACTAGTATAGATTCCGATACTTCACCTCAGGTTTACTGTGTACCTCTGACCTTCTTATTGACGATGAAACACAGAAATTGCTTCGGAATTAAATACAAAAGGCACAATGCCTACTTTAGTACAAGACAACCGGCACTTCTAACTGTCGATGTTTTGAACCATTCCTGTGACACTAGTAATAGATTCCGATGCTTCACTTCAGGTTTACTGTATCCCTCTGACCTTCGTACTGACGATGACACACAAATTTGCATCGGAATTAAATACAAAAGGCACAATGACGACTTAAGTACAAGAAAACTGACTCTTCTTATTGTCTATGTTTTAACTATTCCTGTGACACTAATTATAGATTCCGATGCTTCACTTCAGGTTTACTGTATCCCTCTGACCTTTATATTGACGAAGAAACACAGAAATTGCATCGGAAATAAATACAAGTGGCACAATGCCGATTTAAGTACAATAAAACTGACTCTACTTACTGTCTATGTTTTGAACCATTCCTGTGACACTAGTTATAGATTCCGATGCTTCACTTCAAGTTTACTGTAACCCTCTGACCTTCATAATGACGATGAAACACAGAGATTGCGTCGGAATTAAATACAAAAGGCACAATGCCGACTTAAGTACAAGAAGACTGACTCTTCTTACTGTCTATGTTTTGAACCATTTCTGTCACACTAGTTATAGATTCCTATGCTTCACTTCAGGTTTACTGCATCCCTCTGACCTTCTTATTGACGATGAAACACAGAAATTGCATCGGAATTCAATACAAAAGGCACAATGCCGACTTAAGTACAAGTAAACTGAATCCTCTTACTGTCCATTTCTTGAACCATTCCTGTGACACTAGTTTTAAATTCCGATGCTTCACTTCAGGTTCACTGTATCCCTCTGACCTTCGTATTGACGATGACACACAGAAATTGCATCAGAAATAAATACAAAATGCACAATGCCGACTTAAGTACAAGAAAACTGACCCTTATCACTTTCTATGTTTTAACCATTCCTGTAACACTAGTGATAGATTCCGATGCCTCACTTCAGGTTTACTGTATCCCTCTGACCTTCTTATTGACGATGAAATACAGAAATTGCATCGGAATTAAATACAAATGGCACAATGCCAACTTAAGTACAAGAAAACTGACTCTTCTTACTGTCTATGTTCTGAACCATTCCTGTGACACTAGTATAGATTCCGATACTTCACTTCAGGTTTACTGTATCCCTCTGACCTTCTTATTGACGATGAAACACAGAAATTGCATCGGAATTAAATATAAAAAGCACAATGCCTACTTAAATACAAGACAACTGACTCTTCTTACTGTCTATGCTTTGAACCATTCCTGTGACACTAGTTATAGATTCCGATGCTTCACTTCAGGTTTACTGTATCCCTCTGACCTTCTTATTGACGATGAAACACAGAAATTGCATCGGAATTAAATACAAATGGCACAATGAAGACTTAAGTACAAGAAAACTGACTCTTCTTACAGTCCATGATTTGAACCATTCCTGTGACACTAGTATAGATTCCGATACTTCACCTCAGGTTTACTGTATACCTCTGACCTTCTTATTGACAATGAAACACAGAAATTGCTTCGGAATTAAATACAAAAGGCACAATGCCCGCTTAAGTACAAGACAACTGACTCCTCTTACTGTCTATGTTTTGAACCATTCCTGTGACACTAGTTATAGATTCGGATGCTTCACTTCAGGTTTACTGTATCCCTCTGACCTTCTTGTTGACGATCAAACACAGAAATTTCATCGGCATTAAGTACAAAAGGCACAATGCCGGCTTAAGTACAAGAAAACTGATTCTTCTTATTGTCTATGTTTTGAAACATTCCTGTGACACTAGTTATAGATTCCGATGCATCACTTCAAGTTTACTGTATCCCTCAGACGATCTTATTGACGATGAAACGCAGAAATTGCATCCGAATTAAATACAAAAGGCACAATGCCGACTTAATTATAAGAAAACTGACCCTTCTTACTGTCTATGCTTTGAACCATTCCTGTGACACTTGTTATAGACTCCGATGCTTCACTTTAGGTTTACTGTATCCCTCTGACCTTCTTATTGACGATGAAACACAGAAGTTGCATCGGAATTAAATACAAAAGGCACAATGCCGACTTAAGTACAAGTAAACTGACACTTCTTACTGTCTATGTTTTGAACCATTCTTGTGACACTAGTTATAGATTCCGATGCTTCTCTTCTAGTTTACTGTAACCCTCTGACCTTCTTATTGACGATGAAACACAGAAATTGCGTCGGAATTAAATACAAAAGGCACAATGCCGACTTAAGTACAAGAAGACTGACTCTTCTTACTGTCTATGTTTTGAACCATATCTGTGACACTAGTTATAGATTCCGATGCCTCACTTCAGGTTTAATGTATCCCTCTGACCTTCTTATTGACGATGAAATACAGCAATTGCATCGGAATTAAATACAAATGGCACAATGCCAATTTTAGTACAAGCAAAAACTGACTCTTCTTACTGTCTATGCTCTGAACCATTCCTGTGACACTAGTATAGATTCCGATGCTTCACTTCAGGTTTACTGTATCCCTCTGACCTTCTTATTGTCGATGAAACACAGAAATTGCATCGGAATTAAATACAAATGGCACAATGCCGACTTAAGTACAAGAAAGCTGACTTTTCTTACTGTCCATGATTTGAACCATTCTTGTGACACTAGTATAGATTCCGATACTTCACCTCAGGTTTACTGTATACCTCTGACCTTCTTATTGACGAAGAAACACAGAAATTGCTTCGGAATTAAATACAAAAGGCACAATGCCTATTTAAGTACAAACAACCGGCTCTTCTAACTGTCGATGTTTTGAACCATTCCTGTGACACTAGTAATAGATTCCGATGCTTCACTTCAGGTTTACTGTATCCCTCTGACCTTCGTACTGACGATGACACACAAATTTGCATCGGAATTAAATACAAAAGGCACAATGACGACTTAAGTACAAGAAAACTGACTCTTCTTATTGTCTATGTTTTAACTATTCCTGTGACACTAATTATAGATTCCGATGCTTCACTTCAGGTTTACTGTATCCCTCTGACCTTTATAGTGACGAAGAAACACGGAAATTGCATCGGAATTAAATACATGTGGCACAATGCCGACTTAAGTACAATAAAACTGACTCTACTTACTGTCTATGTTTTGAACCATTCCTGTGACACTAGTTATAGATTCGGATGCTTCACTTCAGGATTACTGTATCCCTCTGACCTTCTTGTTGACGATCAAACACAGAAATTTCATCGGCATTAAGTACAAAAGGCACAATGCCGGCTTAAGTACAAGAAAACTGACTCTTCTTACTGTCTATGTTTTGAAACATTCCTGTGACACTAGTTATAGATTCCGATGCATCACTTCAAGTTTACTGTAACCCTCTGACCTTCTTATTGACGATGAAACACAGAAATTGCGTCGGAATTAAATACAAAATGCACAATGCCGACTTAAGTACAAGAAGACTGACTCTTCTTACTGTCTATGTTTTGAACCATTCCTGTGACACTAGTTATAGATTCCGATGCATCACTTCAAGTTTACTGTAACCCTCTGACCTTCTTATTGACGATGAAACACAGAAATTGCGTCGGAATTAAATACAAAATGCACAATGCCGACTTAAGTACAAGAAGACTGACTCTTCTTACTGTCTATGTTTTGAACCATTCCTGTGACACTAGTTATAGATTCCGATGCTTCACTTCAAGTTTACTGTATCCCTCTGACCTTCTTATTGACGATGAAACACAGAAATTGCATCGGAATTCAATACAAAAGGCACAATGCCGACTTAAGTACAAGTAAACTGAATCCTCTTACTGTCTATTTTTTGAACCATTCCTGTGACACTAGTTTTAAATTCCGATGCTTCACTTCAGGTTCACTGTATCCCTCTGACCTTCGTATTGACGATGACACACAGAAATTGCATCAGAATTAAATACAAAATGCACAATGCCGACTTAAGTACAAGAAAACTGACCCTTATCACTTTCTATGTTTTAACCATTCCTGTAACACTAGTTATAGATTCCGATGCCTCACTTCAGGTTTACTGTATCCCTCTGACCTTCTTATTGACGATGAAATACAGAAATTGCATCGGAATTAAATACAAATGGCACAATGCCAACTTAAGTACAAGAAAACTGACTCTTCTTACTGTCTATGTTCTGAACCATTCCTGTGACACTAGTATAGATTCCGATACTTCACTTCAGGTTTACTGTATCCCTCTGACCTTCTTATTGACGATGAAACACAGAAATTGCATCGGAATTAAATATAAAAAGCACAATGCCTACTTAAATACAAGACAACTGACTCTTCTTACTGTCTATGCTTTGAACCATTCCTGTGACACTAGTTATAGATTCCGATGCTTCACTTCAGGTTTACTGTATCCCTCTGACCTTCTTATTGACGATGAAACACAGAAATTGCATCGGAATTAAATACAAATGGCACAATGAAGACTTAAGTACAAGAAAACTGACTTTTCTTACTGTCCATGATTTGAACCATTCCTGTGACACTAGTATAGATTCCGATACTTCACCTCAGGTTTACTGTATACCTCTGACCTTCTTATTGACGATGAAACACAGAAATTGCTTCGGAATTAAATACAAAAGGCACAATGCCCGCTTAAGTACAAGACAACTGACCCCTCTTACTGTCTATGTTTTGAACCATTCCTGTGACACTAGTTATAGATTCGGATGCTTCACTTCAGGTTTACTGTATCCCTCTGACCTTCTTGTTGACGATCAAACACAGAAATTTCATCGGCATTAAGTACAAAAGGCACAATGCCGGCTTAAGTACAAGAAAACTGTCTCTTCTTATTGTCTATGTTTTGAAACATTCCTGTGACACTAGTTATAGATTCCGATGCATCACTTCAAGTTTACTGTAACCCTCTGTCCTTCTTATTGACAATGAAACACAGAAATTGCGTCGGAATTAAATACAAAATGCACAATGCCGACTTAAGTACAAGAAGACTGACTCTTCTTACTGTCTATGTTTTGAACCATTCCTGTGCCACTAGTTATAGATTCCAATGCTTCACTTCAGGTTTACTGTATCCCTCAGACCATCTTATTGACGATGAAACGCAGAAATTGCGTCCGAATTAAATACAAAAGGCACAATGCCGACTTAATTATAAGAAAACTGACCCTTCTTACTGTCTATGCTTTGAACCATTCCTGTGACACTTGTTATAGGCTCCGATGCTTCACTTTAGGTTTACTGTATCCCTCTGACCTTCTTATTGACGATGAAACACAGAAATTGCATCGGAATTAAATACAAAAGGCACAATGCCGACTTAAGTACAAGTAAACTGACACTTCTTACTGTCTATGTTTTGAACCATTCCTGTGACACTAGTTATAGATTCCGATGCTTCTCTTCAAGTTTACTGTAACCCTCTGACCTTCTTATTGACGATGAAACACAGAAATTGCGTCGGAATTAAATACAAAAGGCACAATGCCGACTTAAGTACAAGAAGACTGACTCTTCTTACTGTCTATGTTTTGAACCATATCTGTGACACTAGTTATAGATTCCTATGCTTCACTTCAGGTTTACTGTATCCCTCTGACCTTCTTATTGACGATGAAACGCAGAAATTGCATCGGAATTCAATACAAAAGGCACAATGCCGACTTAAGTACAAGTAAACTGAATCCTCTTACTGTCTATTTTTTGAACCATTCCTGTGACACTAGTTTTAAATTCCGATGCTTCACTTCAGGTTTACTGTATCACTCTGACCTTAGTATTGACGATGACACAATGAAATTGCATCGGAATTAAATACAAAATGCACAATGCCGACTTAAGTACAAGAAAACTGACCCTTCTCACTTTCTATGTTTTAACCATTCCTGTGACACTAGTTATAGATTCCGATGCCTCACTTCAGGTTTACTGTATCCCTCTGACCTTCTTATTGACGATGAAATACAGCAATTGCATCGGAATTAAATACAAATGGCACAATGCCAATTTTAGTTCAAGCAAAAACTGACTCTTCTTACTGTCTATGTTCTGAACCATTCCTGTGACACTAGTATAGATTCCGATGCTTCACTTCAGGTTTACTGTATCCCTCTGACCTTCTTATTGACGATGAAACACAGAAATTGCATCGGAATTAAATACAAATGGCACAATGCCGACTTAAGTACAAGAAAACTGACTTTTCTTACTGTCCATGATTTGAACCATTCCTGTGACACTAGTATAGATTCCGATACTTCACCTCAGGTTTACTGTGTACCTCTGACCTTCTTATTGACGATGAAACACAGAAATTGCTTCGGAATTAAATACAAAAGGCACAATGCCTACTTTAGTACAAGACAACCGGCACTTCTAACTGTCGATGTTTTGAACCATTCCTGTGACACTAGTAATAGATTCCGATGCTTCACTTCAGGTTTACTGTATCCCTCTGACCTTCGTACTGACGATGACACACAAATTTGCATCGGAATTAAATACAAAAGGCACAATGACGACTTAAGTACAAGAAAACTGACTCTTCTTATTGTCTATGTTTTAACTATTCCTGTGACACTAATTATAGATTCCGATGCTTCACTTCAGGTTTACTGTATCCCTCTGACCTTTATATTGACGAAGAAACACAGAAATTGCATCGGAAATAAATACAAGTGGCACAATGCCGATGTAAGTACAATAAAACTGACTCTACTTACTGTCTATGTTTTGAACCATTCCTGTGACACTAGTTATAGATTCCGATGCTTCACTTCAAGTTTACTGTAACCCTCTGACCTTCATAATGACGATGAAACACAGAGATTGCGTCGGAATTAAATACAAAAGGCACAATGCCGACTTAAGTACAAGAAGACTGACTCTTCTTACTGTCTATGTTTTGAACCATTTCTGTCACACTAGTTATAGATTCCTATGCTTCACTTCAGGTTTACTGCATCCCTCTGACCTTCTTATTGACGATGAAACACAGAAATTGCATCGGAATTCAATACAAAAGGCACAATGCCGACTTAAGTACAAGTAAACTGAATCCTCTTACTGTCCATTTTTTGAACCATTCCTGTGACCCTAGTTTTAAATTCCGATGCTTCACTTCAGGTTCACTGTATCCCTCTGACCTTCGTATTGACGATGACACACAGAAATTGCATCAGAAATAAATACAAAATGCACAATGCCGACTTAAGTACAAGAAAACTGACCCTTATCACTTTCTATGTTTTAACCATTCCTGTAACAGTAGTGATAGATTCCGATGCCTCACTTCAGGTTTACTGTATCCCTCTGACCTTCTTATTGACGATGAAATACAGAAATTGCATCGGAATTAAATACAAATGGCACAATGCCAACTTAAGTACAAGAAAACTGACTCTTCTTACTGTCTATGTTCTGAACCATTCCTGTGACACTAGTATAGATTCCGATACTTCACTTCAGGTTTACTGTATCCCTCTGACCTTCTTATTGACGATGAAACACAGAAATTGCATCGGAATTAAATATAAAAAGCACAATGCCTACTTAAATACAAGACAACTGACTCTTCTTACTGTCTATGCTTTGAACCATTCCTGTGACACTAGTTATAGATTCCGATGCTTCACTTCAGGTTTACTGTATCCCTCTGACCTTCTTATTGACGATGAAACACAGAAATTGCATCGGAATTAAATACAAATGGCACAATGAAGACTTAAGTACAAGAAAACTGACTCTTCTTACAGTCCATGATTTGAACCATTCCTGTGACACTAGTATAGATTCCGATACTTCACCTCAGGTTTACTGTATACCTCTGACCTTCTTATTGACAATGAAACACAGAAATTGCTTCGGAATTAAATACAAAAGGCACAATGCCCGCTTAAGTACAAGACAACTGACTCCTCTTACTGTCTATGTTTTGAACCATTCCTGTGACACTAGTTATAGATTCGGATGCTTCACTTCAGGTTTACTGTATCCCTCTGACCTTCTTGTTGACGATCAAACACAGAAATTTCATCGGCATTAAGTACAAAAGGCACAATGCCGGCTTAAGTACAAGAAAACTGATTCTTCTTATTGTCTATGTTTTGAAACATTCCTGTGACACTAGTTATAGATTCCGATGCATCACTTCAAGTTTACTGTATCCCTCAGACGATCTTATTGACGATGAAACGCAGAAATTGCATCCGAATTAAATACAAAAGGCACAATGCCGACTTAATTATAAGAAAACTGACCCTTCTTACTGTCTATGCTTTGAACCATTCCTGTGACACTTGTTATAGACTCCGATGCTTCACTTTAGGTTTACTGTATCCCTCTGACCTTCTTATTGACGATGAAACACAGAAGTTGCATCGGAATTAAATACAAAAGGCACAATGCCGACTTAAGTACAAGTAAACTGACACTTCTTACTGTCTATGTTTTGAACCATTCTTGTGACACTAGTTATAGATTCCGATGCTTCTCTTCTAGTTTACTGTAACCCTCTGACCTTCTTATTGACGATGAAACACAGAAATTGCGTCGGAATTAAATACAAAAGGCACAATGCCGACTTAAGTACAAGAAGACTGACTCTTCTTACTGTCTATGTTTTGAACCATATCTGTGACACTAGTTATAGATTCCGATGCCTCACTTCAGGTTTAATGTATCCCTCTGACCTTCTTATTGACGATGAAATACAGCAATTGCATCGGAATTAAATACAAATGGCACAATGCCAATTTTAGTACAAGCAAAAACTGACTCTTCTTACTGTCTATGCTCTGAACCATTCCTGTGACACTAGTATAGATTCCGATGCTTCACTTCAGGTTTACTGTATCCCTCTGACCTTCTTATTGTCGATGAAACACAGAAATTGCATCGGAATTAAATACAAATGGCACAATGCCGACTTAAGTACAAGAAAGCTGACTTTTCTTACTGTCCATGATTTGAACCATTCCTGTGACACTAGTATAGATTCCGATACTTCACCTCAGGTTTACTGTATACCTCTGACCTTCTTATTGACGAAGAAACACAGAAATTGCTTCGGAATTAAATACAAAAGGCACAATGCCTATTTAAGTACAAACAACCGGCTCTTCTAACTGTCGATGTTTTGAACCATTCCTGTGACACTAGTAATAGATTCCGATGCTTCACTTCAGGTTTACTGTATCCCTCTGACCTTCGTACTGACGATGACACACAAATTTGCATCGGAATTAAATACAAAAGGCACAATGACGACTTAAGTACAAGAAAACTGACTCTTCTTATTGTCTATGTTTTAACTATTCCTGTGACACTAATTATAGATTCCGATGCTTCACTTCAGGTTTACTGTATCCCTCTGACCTTTATAGTGACGAAGAAACACGGAAATTGCATCGGAATTAAATACAAGTGGCACAATGCCGACTTAAGTACAATAAAACTGACTCTACTTACTGTCTATGTTTTGAACCATTCCTGTGACACTAGTTATAGATTCGGATGCTTCACTTCAGGATTACTGTATCCCTCTGACCTTCTTGTTGACGATCAAACACAGAAATTTCATCGGCATTAAGTACAAAAGGCACAATGCCGGCTTAAGTACAAGAAAACTGACTCTTCTTACTGTCTATGTTTTGAAACATTCCTGTGACACTAGTTATAGATTCCGATGCATCACTTCAAGTTTACTGTAACCCTCTGACCTTCTTATTGACGATGAAACACAGAAATTGCGACGGAATTAAATACAAAATGCACAATGCCGACTTAAGTACAAGAAGACTGACTCTTCTTACTGTCTATGTTTTGAACCATTCCTGTGCCACTAGTTATAGATTCCAATGCTTCATTTCAGGTTTACTGTATCCCTCTGACCATCTTATTGACGATGAAACGCAGAAATTGCATCGGAATTAAATACAAAAGGCACAATGCCGACTTAAGTACAAGTAAACTGACACTTCTTACTGTCTATGTTTTGAACCATTCCTGTGACACTAGTTATAGATTCCGATGCTTCTCTTCAAGTTTACTGTAACCCTCTGACCTTCTTATTGACGATGAAACACAGAAATTGCGTCGGAATTAAATACAAAAGGCACATTGCCGACTTAAGTACAAGAAGACTGACTCTTCTTACTGTCTATGTTTTGAACCATATCTGTGACACTAGTTATAGATTCCTATGCTTCACTTCATGTTTACTGTATCCCTCTGACCTTCTTATTGACGATGAAACGCAGAAATTGCATCGGAATTCAATACAAAAGGCACAATGCCGACTTAAGTACAAGTAAACTGAATCCTCTTACTGTCTATTTTTTGAACCATTCCTGTGACACTAGTTTTAAATTCCGATGCTTCACTTCAGGTTTACTGTATCACTCTGACCTTAGTATTGACGATGACACACAGAAATTGCATCGGAATTAAATACAAAATGCACAATGCCGACTTAAGTACAAGAAAACTGACCCTTCTCACTTTCTATGTTTTAACCATTCCTGTGACACTAGTTATAGATTCCGATGCCTCACTTCAGGTTTACTGTATCCCTCTGACCTTCTTATTGACGATGAAATACAGCAATTGCATCGGAATTAAATACAAATGGCACAATGCCAATTTTAGTACAAGCAAAAACTGACTCTTCTTACTGTCTATGTTCTGAACCATTCCTGTGACACTAGTATAGATTCCGATGCTTCACTTCAGGTTTACTGTATCCCTCTGACCTTCTTATTGACGATGAAACACAGAAATTGCATCGGAATTAAATACAAATGGCACAATGCCGACTTAAGTACAAGAAAACTGACTTTTCTTACTGTCCATGATTTGAACCATTCCTGTGACACTAGTATAGATTCCGATACTTCACCTCAGGTTTACTGTGTACCTCTGACCTTCTTATTGACGATGAAACACAGAAATTGCTTCGGAATTAAATACAAAAGGCACAATGCCTACTTTAGTACAAGACAACCGGCTCTTCTAACTGTCGATGTTTTGAACCATTCCTGTGACACTAGTAATAGATTCCGATGCTTCACTTCAGGTTTACTGTATCCCTCTGACCTTCGTACTGACGATGACACACAAATTTGCATCGGAATTAAATACAAAAGGCACAATGACGACTTAAGTACAAGAAAACTGACTCTTCTTATTGTCTATGTTTTAACTATTCCTGTGACACTAATTATAGATTCCGATGCTTCACTTCAGGTTTACTGTATCCCTCTGACCTTTATATTGACGAAGAAACACGGAAATTGCATCGGAATTAAATACAAGTGGCACAATGCCGACTTAAGTACAATAAAACTGACTCTACTTACTGTCTATGTTTTGAACCATTCCTGTGACACTAGTTATAGATTCCAATGCTTCACTTCAAGTTTACTGTAACCCTCTGACCTTCATAATGACGATGAAACACAGAGATTGCGTCGGAATTAAATACAAAAGGCACAATGCCGACTTAAGTACAAGAAGACTGACTCTTCTTACTGTCTATGTTTTGAACCATTTCTGTGACACTAGTTATAGATTCCTATGCTTCACTTCAGGTTTACTGTATCCCTCTGACCTTCTTATTGACGATGAAACACAGAAATTGCATCGGAATTCAATACAAAAGGCACAATGCCGACTTAAGTACAAGTAAACTGAATCCTCTTACTGTCTATTTTTTGAACCATTCCTGTGACACTAGTTTTAAATTCCGATGCTTCACTTCAGGTTCACTGTATCCCTCTGACTTTCGTATTGACGATGACACACAGAAATTGCATCAGAAATAAATACAAAATGCACAATGCCGACTTAAGTACAAGAAAACTGACCCTTATCACTTTCTATGTTTTAACCATTCCTGTAACACTAGTGATAGATTCCGATGCCTCACTTCAGGTTTACTGTATCCCTCTGACCTTCTTATTGACGATGAAATACAGAAATTGCATCGGAATTAAATACAAATGGCACAATGCCAACTTAAGTACAAGAAAACTGACTCTTCTTACTGTCTATGTTCTGAACCATTCCTGTGACACTAGTATAGATTCCGATACTTCACTTCAGGTTTACTGTATCCCTCTGACCTTCTTATTGACGATGAAACACAGAAATTGCATCGGAATTAAATATAAAAAGCACAATGCCTACTTAAATACAAGACAACTGACTCTTCTTACTGTCTATGCTTTGAACCATTCCTGTGACACTAGTTATAGATTCCGATGCTTCACTTCAGGTTTACTGTATCCCTCTGACCTTCTTATTGACGATGAAACACAGAAATTGCATCGGAATTAAATACAAATGGCACAATGAAGACTTAAGTACAAGAAAACTGACTCTTCTTACTGTCCATGATTTGAACCATTCCTGTGACACTAGTACAGATTCCGATACTTCACCTCAGGTTTACTGTATACCTCTGACCTTCTTATTGACGATGAGACACAGAAATTGCTTCGGAATTAAATACAAAAGGCACAATGCCCGCTTAAGTACAAGACAACTGACTCCTCTTACTGTCTATGTTTTGAACCATTCCTGTGACACTAGTTATAGATTCGGATGCTTCACTTCAGGTTTACTGTATCCCTCTGACCTTCTTGTTGACGATCAAACACAGAAATTTCATCGGCATTAAGTACAAAAGGCACAATGCCGGCTTAAGTACAAGAAAACTGACTCTTCTTATTGTCTATGTTTTGAAACATTCCTGTGACACTAGTTATAGATTCCGATGCATCACTTCAAGTTTACTGTAACCCTCTGACCTTCTTATTGACAATGAAACACAGAAATTGCGTCGGAATTAAATACAAAATGCACAATGCCGACTTAAGTACAAGATAACTGACTCTTCTTACTGTCTATGTTTTGAACCATTCCTGTGCCACTAGTTATAGATTCCGATGCTTCACTTCAGGTTTACTGTATCCCTCAGACCATCTTATTGACGATGAAACGCAGAAATTGCATCCGAATTAAATACAAAAGGCACAATGCCGACTTAATTATAAGAAAACTGACCCTTCTTACTGTCTATGCTTTGAACCATTCCTGTGACACTTGTTATAGACTCCGATGCTTCACTTTAGGTTTACTGTATCCCTCTGACCTTCTTATTGACGATGAAACACAGAAATTGCATCGGAATTAAATACAAAAGGCACAATGCCGACTTAAGTACAAGTAAACTGACACTTCTTACTGTCTATGTTTTGAACCATTCCTGTGACACTAGTTATAGATTCCGATGCTTCTCTTCTAGTTTACTGTAACCCTCTGACCTTCTTATTGACGATGAAACACAGAAATTGCGTCGGAATTAAATACAAAAGGCACAATGCCGACTTAAGTACAAGAAGACTGACTCTTCTTACTGTCTATGTTTTGAACCATATCTGTGACACTAGTTATAGATTCCTATGCTTCACTTCATGTTTACTGTATCCCTCTGACCTTCTTATTGACGATGAAACGCAGAAATTGCATCGGAATTCAATACAAAGGGCACAATGCCGACTTAAGTACAAGAAAACTGACCCTTCTCACTTTCTATGTTTTAACCATTCCTGTGACACTAGTTATAGATTCCGATGCCTCACTTCAGGTTTACTGTATCCCTCTGACCTTCTTATTGACGATGAAACACAGTAATTGCATCGGAATTAAATACAAATGGCACAATGCCGACTTAAGTACAAGAAAGCTGACTTTTCTTACTGTCCATGATTTGAACCATTCCTGTGACACTAGTATAGATTCCGATACTTCACCTCAGGTTTACTGTATACCTCTGACCTTCTTATTGACGATGAAACACAGAAATTGCTTCGGAATTAAATACAAAAGGCACAATGCCTACTTAAGTACAAGACAACCGGCTCTTCTAACTGTCGATGTTTTGAACCATTCCTGTGACACTAGTAATAGATTCCGATGCTTCACTTCAGGTTTACTGTATCCCTCTGACCTTCGTACTGACGATGACACACAAATTTGCATCGGAATTAAATACAAAAGGCACAATGACGACTTAAGTACAAGAAAACTGACTCTTCTTATTGTCTATGTTTTAACTATTCCTGTGACACTAATTATAGATTCCGATGCTTCACTTCAGGTTTACTGTATCCCTCTGACCTTTATATTGACGAAGAAACACAGAAATTGCATCGGAATTAAATACAAGTGGCACAATGCCGACTTAAGTACAATAAAACTGACTCTACTTACTGTCTATGTTTTGAACCATTCCTGTGACACTAGTTATAGATTCGGATGCTTCACTTCAGGATTACTGTATCCCTCTGACCTTCTTGTTGACGATCAAACACAGAAATTTCATCGGCATTAAGTACAAAAGGCACAATGCCGGCTTAAGTACAAGAAAACTGACTCTTCTTACTGTCTATGTTTTGAAACATTCCTGTGACACTAGTTATAGATTCCGATGCATCACTTCAAGTTTACTGTAACCCTCTGACCTTCTTATTGACGATGAAACACAGAAATTGCGTCGGAATTAAATACAAAATGCACAATGCCGACTTAAGTACAAGAAGACTGACTCTTCTTACTGTCTATGTTTTGAACCATTCCTGTGCCACTAGTTATAGATTCCAATGCTTCACTTCAGGTTTACTGTATCCCTCAGACCATCTTATTGACGATGAAACGCAGAAATTGCATCCGAATTAAATACAAAAGGCACAATGCCGACTTAATTATAAGAAAACTGACCCTTCTTACTGTCTATGCTTTGAACCATTCCTGTGACACTTGTTATAGACTCCGATGCTTCACTTTAGGTTTACTGTATCCCTCTGACCTTCTTATTGACGATGAAACACAGAAATTGCATCGGAATTAAATACAAAAGGCACAATGCCGACTTAAGTACAAGTAAACTGACACTTCTTATTGTCTATGTTTTGAACCATTCCTGTGACACTAGTTATAGATTCCGATGCTTCTCTTCAAGTTTACTGTAACCCTCTGACCTTCTTATTGACGATGAAACACAGAAATTGCGTCGGAATTAAATACAAAAGACACATTGCCGACTTAAGTACAAGAAGACTGACTCTTCTTACTGTCTATGTTTTGAACCATATCTGTGACACTAGTTATAGATTCCTATGCTTCACTTCATGTTTACTGTATCCCTCTGACCTTCTTATTGACGATGAAACGCAGAAATTGCATCGGAATTCAATACAAAGGGCACAATGCCGACTTAAGTACAAGAAAACTGACCCTTCTCACTTTCTATGTTTTAACCATTCCTGTGACACTAGTTATAGATTCCGATGCCTCACTTCAGGTTTACTGTATCCCTCTGACCTTCTTATTGACGATGAAATACAGCAATTGCATCGGAATTAAATACAAACGGCACAATGCCAATTTTAGTACAAGCAAAAACTGACTCTTCTTACTGTCTATGTTCTGAACCATTCCTGTGACACTAGTATAGATTCCGATGCTTCACTTCAGGTTTACTGTATCCCTCTGACCTTCTTATTGACGATGAAACACAGAAATTGCATCGGAATTAAATACAAATGGCACAATGCCGACTTAAGTACAAGAAAACTGACTTTTCTTACTGTCCATGATTTGAACCATTCCTGTGACACTAGTATAGATTCCGATACTTCACCTCAGGTTTACTGTGTACCTCTGACCTTCTTATTGACGATGAAACACAGAAATTGCTTCGGAATTAAATACAAAAGGCACAATGCCTACTTTAGTACAAGACAACCGGCTCCTCTAACTGTCGATGTTTTGAACCATTCCTGTGACACTAGTAATAGATTCCGATGCTTCACTTCAGGTTTACTGTATCCCTCTGACCTTCGTACTGACGATGACACACAAATTTGCATCGGAATTAAATACAAAAGGCACAATGACAACTTAAGTACAAGAAAACTGACTCTTCTTATTGTCTATGTTTTAACTATTCCTGTGACACTAATTATACATTCCGATGCTTCACTTCAGGTTTACTGTATCCCTCTGACCTTTATATTGACGAAGAAACACAGAAATTGCATCGGAATTAAATACAAGTGGCACAATGCCGACTTAAGTACAATAAAACTGACTCTACTTACTGTCTATGTTTTGAACCATTCCTGTGACACTAGTTATAGATTCCGATGCTTCACTTCAAGTTTACTGTAACCCTCTGACCTTCATAATGACGATGAAACACAGAGATGGCGTCGGAATTAAATACAAAAGGCACAATGCCGACTTAAGTACAAGAAGACTGACTCTTCTTACTGTCTATGTTTTGAACCATTTCTGTGACACTAGTTATAGATTCCTATGCTTCACTTCAGGTTTACTGTATCCCTCTGACCTTCTTATTGACGATGAAACACAGAAATTGCATCGGAATTCAATACAAAAGGCACAATGCCGACTTAAGTACAAGTAAACTGAATCCTCTTACTGTCTATTTTTTGAACCATTCCTGTGACACTAGTTTTAAATTCCGATGCTTCACTTCAGGTTCACTGTATCCCTCTGACTTTCGTATTGACGATGACACACAGAAATTGCATCAGAAATAAATACAAAATGCACAATGCCGACTTAAGTACAAGAAAACTGACCCTTATCACTTTCTATGTTTTAACCATTCCTGTAACACTAGTGATAGATTCCGATGCCTCACTTCAGGTTTACTGTATTCCTCTGACCTTCTTATCGACGATGAAATACAGAAATTGCATCGGAATTAAATACAAATGGCACAATGCCAGCTTAAGTACAAGAAAACTGACTCTTCTTACTGTGTATGTTCTGAACCATTCCTGTGACACTAGTATAGATTCCGATACTTCACTTCAGGTTTACTGTATCCGTCTGACCTTCTTATTGACGATGAAACACAGAAATTGCATCGGAATTAAATATAAAAAGCACAATGCCTACTTAAATACAAGACAACTGACTCTTCTTACTGTCTATGCTTTGAACCATTCCTGTGACACTAGTTATAGATTCCGATGCTTCACTTCAGGTTTACTGTATCCCTCTGACCTTCTTATTGACGATCAAACACAGAAATTTCATCGGCATTAAGTACAAAAGGCACAATGCCGGCTTAAGTACAAGAAAACAGACTCTTCTTATTGTCTATGTTTTGAAACATTCCTGTGACACTAGTTATAGATTCCGATGCATCAATTCAAGTTTACTGTAACCCTCTGACCTTCTTATTGACAATGAAACACAGAAATTGCGTCGGAATTAAATACAAAATGCACAATGCCGACTTAAGTACAAGATAACTGACTCTTCTTACTGTCTATGTTTTGAACCATTCCTGTGCCACTAGTTATAGATTCCGATGCTTCACTTCAGGTTTACTGTATCCCTCAGGCCATCTTATTGACGATGAAACGCAGAAATTGCATCCGAATTAAATACAAAAGGCACAATGCCGACTTAATTATAAGAAAACTGACCCTTCTTACTGTCTATGCTTTGAACCATTCCTGTGACACTTGTTATAGACTCCGATGCTTCACTTTAGGTTTACTGTATCCCTCTGACATTCTTATTGACGATGAAACACAGAAATTGCATCGGAATTAAATACAAAAGGCACAATGCCGACTTAAGTACAAGTAAACTGACACTTCTTACTGTCTATGTTTTGAACCATTCCTGTGACACTAGTTATAGATTCCGATGCTTCTCTTCAAGTTTACTGTAACCCTCTGACCTTCTTATTGACAATGAAACACAGAAATTGCGTCGGAATTAAATACAAAAGGCACAATGCCGACTTAAGTACAAGAAGACTGACTCTTCTTACTGTCTATGTTTTGAACCATATCTGTGACACTAGTTATAGATTCCGATGCCTCACTTCAGGTTTACTGTATCCCTCTGACCTTCTTGTTGACGATGAAATACAGCAATTGCATCGGAATTAAATACAAATGGCACAATGCCAATTTTAGTACAAGCAAAAACTGACTATTCTTACAGTCTATGTTCTGAACCATTCCTGTGACACTAGTATAGATTCCGATGCTTCACTTCAGGTTTACTGTATCCCTCTGACCTTCTTATTGACGATGAAACACAGAAATTGCATCGGAATTAAATACAAATGGCACAATGCCGACTTAAGTACAAGAAAGCTGACTTTTCTTACTGTCCATGATTTGAACCATTCCTGTGACACTAGTATAGATTCCGATGCTTCACTTCAGGTTTACTGTATCCCTCTGACCTTCGTACTGACGATGACACACAAATTTGCATCGGAATTAAATACAAAAGGCACAATGACGACTTAAGTACAAGAAAACTGACTCTTCTTATTGTCTATGTTTTAACTATTCCTGTGACACTAATTATAGATTCCGATGCTTCACTTCAGGTTTACTGTATCCCTCTGACCTTTATATTGACGAAGAAACACAGAAATTGCATCGGAATTAAATACAAGTGGCACAATGCCGACTTAAGTACAATAAAACTGACTCTACTTACTGTCTATGTTTTGAACCATTCCTGTGACACTAGTTATAGATTCGGATGCTTCACTTCAGGATTACTGTATCCCTCTGACCTTCTTGTTGACGATCAAACACAGAAATTTCATCGGCATTAAGTACAAAAGGCACAATGCCGGCTTAAGTACAAGAAAACTGACTCTTCTTACTGTCTATGTTTTGAAACATTCCTGTGACACTAGTTATAGATTCCGATGCATCACTTCAAGTTTACTGTAACCCTCTGACCTTCTTATTGACGATGAAACACAGAAATTGCGTCGGAATTAAATACAAAATGCACAATGTCGACTTAAGTACAAGAAGACTGACTCTTCTTACTGTCTATGTTTTGAACCATTCCTGTGCCACTAGTTATACGAGGGTCGGTCAAAAAGTAATGGCTCCCATTTTTTTTCTACTTAAAGAAATTAAGTTAAGTGACAAATTTGAATTTGGCGCCATTCCTCAAACCTTCTTCTGCAATCCACTGCAGTAGTAACTTTCTGTGTCAACAGGTGGCAGCACAGCAGAAGTTTGTAAGATGGCCGACATCGATGTTCGTTTGAGACAGCGTTGTGTGATTGAATTCTTGAATGCAGAACGTGAAACGCCCATACGCATTCATGAAAGACTGAAGAAGGTGTATGGTGTTGTGACAGTGGATGTCAGCACTGTTAGACGATGGGTTCGTCGTTGTAAGGAAGCTGAAGGGCAAACACAGTTGACTGACGAAAAGCGGAGCGGCAGGCCGGTGAGTGCAGTGACTCCACACAACATTCAGCAAGTTGATGACATCATTCGTGGTGACCGTCGGGTGACTGCAGATGAAGTGTGTCGCATTATTTCTCTTAGTAAAGGCAGTGTGATCACGATTATTAAACAATTGGGGTACTCAAAAGTTTGTGCACGGTGGGTTCCAAGAATGTTAACCGATCAGAATAAAGAGGCAAGGAAAACAATAGCCTCCCAACACTTGCAGCGCTTCCGTTTGGAGGGAGATGAGTTTCTGAAAAAAATTGTGACCGGGGACGAAACATGGGTGCATTTTTTTGAACCCGAATCAAAGAGGCAGTCAATGGAGTGGCGTCACACAAGCTCGCCGAGGAAGAAAAAATTCAAAACTGTGCGATCGGCAGGGAAAGTTATGGCAACAGTTTTCTGGGATACAGAGGGTGTGATTCTGGTTGATTTTTTGGAGCAGGGATGCACAATAAATTCTGTTCAATACGTCACAACCCTCAACAAACTTAAAGCACGTCTTCAGCGAGTTCGCCCAACAAAATCAATGGCAGATGTTCTTCTTTTGCATGACAATGCAAGACCACACACCAGTCGTCACACCTCTGACGAGATTGTCAAAAATGGATGGGAAGTTTTGCCTCATCCCCCATACAGCCCAAACCTGGCACCATCAGACTTCCATCTGTTCGGGCCACTAAAAGAAGCTCATCGTGGGATTCATCTTGAAGATGAGGAGGCCGTCAAAACATCCGTGTGTCAATGGCTTAGGAAGCAGAGCTGTGATTTTTACCGTGCTGGGATACATGCCCTTGTTCAAAGATGGACCAAAACTGTAGAGATGGGCGCAGATTACATTGAAAAATGACAAAATGATCCTCAATGTTGTGGTTTTCAACCTATGTAATTGCATTTAAATTTCCTGACAATTAAACGTAGAAAAAAAAAATAGGAGGCATTACTTTTTGACTGACCCTCGTAGATTCCGATGCTGCACTTCAGGTTTACTGTATCCCTCAGACCTTCTTATTGACGATGAAACACAGAAATTGCATCCAAATTAAATACAAAAGGCACAATGCCGACTTAAGTACAAGAAGATTGACTCTTCTTATTGTCTATGGTTTGAAACATTACTGTGACACTAGTTATAGATTCCGATGGTTCAATTCAGGTTTACTGTATCCCTCTGACCTTTTTATTGACGATGAAACACAGAAATTGCATCGGAATTAAATACAAAAGGCACAATGCCGACTTAAGTACAAGTAAACTGACACTTCTTACTGTCAATGATTTGGACCATTCCTGTGACACTAGTTATAGATTCCGATACTTCACTTCAAGTTTACTGTAACCCTATGACCTTCTTATTGACGATCAAACACAGAAATTTCATCGGCATTAAATACAAAAGGCACAATGCCGGCTTAAGTAAAAGAAAACTGACTCTAATTACTGTCTATGTTTTGAAACATTCCTGTGACACTAGTTATAGATTCCGATGCTTCACTTTAGGTCTACTGTATCCCTCTGACCTTCGTATTGAGGATGACACACAGAAATTGCATCGGAATCAAATATAAATGGCACAATGCTGACTTAAGTACAAGAAAACTGACTCTTCTTACTGTCTAAGTTTTGAACCATTCCTGTGACACTAGTTATAGATTGCGATGCTTCACTTCAGGTATACTGTATCCCTCTGACCTTCATATTGTCGATGAAACACAGAAATAGCATCGGAATTAAATACAAAAGGCACAATGCCGACTTAAGTACAAGAAAACTAAATCTTCTTATTGTCTATGCTTTGAAACATTCCTGTGACACTAGTTATAGATTCCGATGCTTCACTTCAGGTTTACTGTATCCCCCTGACCTTCTTATTGACGATGAAACACAGAAATTGCATCGGAATTAAATGGAAAAGGCACAATGCTGACTTAAGTACAAGAAAACTGACGCTTCTTACTGTTTATGTTTTGATCCATTCCTGTGACCCTAGTTATAGATTCCGATGCTTCACTTCAGGTTTACTGTATCCCTCTGTTCTTCTTATTGACGATGAAACACAGATATTGCATCGGAATAAAAATCCAAAAGTCACAATGCCGACTTAAGTACAAGAAGTCTGACCTTTCTTACTGTCTATGTTTTAACCATCCTGTGACACTAGTTATAGATTCCGATGCTTCACTTCAGGTTTACTGTATCCCTCTGACTTTCTTATTGACGATGAAACACAGAAATTGCATCGGAATTAAATACGAAAGGCACAATGCCGACTTAAGTACAAAAAGACTGACTCTTCTTACTGTCTATGTTTTGAACCATTCCTGTGACAATAGTTATAGATTCGGATGCTTCACTTCAGGTTTACTGTATCCCTCTGACCTTCTTGTTGACGATCAAACACAGAAATTTCATCGGCATTAAGTACAAAAGGCACAATGCCGGCTTAAGTACAAGAAAACTGACTCTTCTTATTGTCTATGTTTTGAAACAATCCTGTGACACTAGTTATAGATTCCGATGCATCACTTCAAGTTTACTGTAACCCTCTGACCTTCTTATTGACGATGAAACACAGAAATTGCGTCGGAATTAAATACAAAAGGCACAATGCCGACTTAAGTACAAGAAGACTGACTCTTCTTACTGTCTATGTTTTGAACCATATCTGTGACACTAGTTATAGATTCCGATGCCTCACTTCAGGTTTACTGTATCCCTCTGACCTTCTTATTGACGATGAAATACAGCAATTGCATCGGAATTAAATACAAATGGCACAATGCCAATTTTAGTACAAGCAAAAACTGACTCTTCTTTCTGTCTATGTTCTGAACCATTCCTGTGACACTAGTATAGATTCCGATGCTTCACTTCAGGTTTACTGTATCCCTCTGACCTTCTTATTGACGATGAAACACAGAAATTGCATCGGAATTAAATACAAATGGCACAATGCCGACTTAAGTACAAGAAAGCTGACTTTTCTTACTGTCCATGATTTGAACCATTCCTGTGACACTAGTATAGATTCCGATGCTTCACTTCAGGTTTACTGTATCCCTCTGACCTTCGTACTGACGATGACACACAAATTTGCATCGGAATTAAATACAAAAGGCACAATGACGACTTAAGTACAAGAAAACTGACTCTTCTTATTGTCTATGTTTTAACTATTCCTGTGACACTAATTATAGATTCCGATGCTTCACTTCAGGTTTACTGTATCCCTCTGACCTTTATATTGACGAAGAAACACAGAAATTGCATCGGAATTAAATACAAGTGGCACAATGCCGACTTAAGTACAATAAAACTGACTCTACTTACTGTCTATGTTTTGAACCATTCCTGTGACACTAGTTATAGATTCGGATGCTTCACTTCAGGATTACTGTATCCCTCTGACCTTCTTGTTGACGATCAAACACAGAAATTTCATCGGCATTAAGTACAAAAGGCACAATGCCGGCTTAAGTACAAGAAAACTGACTCTTCTTACTGTCTATGTTTTGAAACATTCCTGTGACACTAGTTATAGATTCCGATGCATCACTTCAAGTTTACTGTAACCCTCTGACCTTCTTATTGACGATGAAACACAGAAATTGCGTCGGAATTAAATACAAAATGCACAATGCCGACTTAAGTACAAGAAGACTGAATCTTCTTACTGTCTATGTTTTGAACCATTCCTGTGCCACTAGTTATACGAGGGTCGGTCAAAAAGTAATGGCTCCCATTTTTTTTCTACTTAAAGAAATTAAGTTAAGTGACAAATTTGAATTTGGCGCCATTCCTCAAACCTTCTTCTGCAATCCACTGCAGTAGTAACTTTCTGTGTCAACAGGTGGCAGCACAGCAGAAGTTTGTAAGATGGCCGACATCGATGTTCGTTTGAGACAGCGTTGTGTGATTGAATTCTTGAATGCAGAACGTGAAACGCCCATACGCATTCATGAAAGACTGAAGAAGGTGTATGGTGTTGTGACAGTGGATGTCAGCACTGTTAGACGATGGGTTCGTCGTTGTAAGGAAGCTGAAGGGCAAACACAGTTGACTGACGAAAAGCGGAGCGGCAGGCCGGTGAGTGCAGTGACTCCACACAACATTCAGCAAGTTGATGACATCATTCGTGGTGACCGTCGGGTGACTGCAGATGAAGTGTGTCGCATTATTTCTCTTAGTAAAGGCAGTGTGATCACGATTATTAAACAATTGGGGTACTCAAAAGTTTGTGCACGGTGGGTTCCAAGAATGTTAACCGATCAGAATAAAGAGGCAAGGAAAACAATAGCCTCCCAACACTTGCAGCGCTTCCGTTTGGAGGGAGATGAGTTTCTGAAAAAAATTGTGACCGGGGACGAAACATGGGTGCATTTTTTTGAACCCGAATCAAAGAGGCAGTCAATGGAGTGGCGTCACACAACCTCGCCGAGGAAGAAAAAATTCAAAACTGTGCGATCGGCAGGGAAAGTTATGGCAACAGTTTTCTGGGATACAGAGGGTGTGATTCTGGTTGATTTTTTGGAGCAGGGATGCACAATAAATTCTGTTCAATACGTCACAACCCTCAACAAACTTAAAGCACGTCTTCAGCGAGTTCGCCCAACAAAATCAATGGCAGATGTTCTTCTTTTGCATGACAATGCAAGACCACACACCAGTCGTCACACCTCTGACGAGATTGTCAAAAATGGATGGGAAGTTTTGCCTCATCCCCCATACAGCCCTAACCTGGCACCATCAGACTTCCATCAGTTCGGGCCACTAAAACAAGCTCATCGTGGGATTCATCTTGAAGATGAGGAGGCCGTCAAAACATCCGTGCGTCAATGGCTTAGGAAGCAGAGCTGTGATTTTTACCGTGCTGGGATACATGCCCTTGTTCAAAGATGGACCAAAACTGTAGAGATGGGCGCAGATTACATTGAAAAATGACAAAATGATCCTCAATGTTGTGGTTTTCAACCTATGTAATTGCATTTAAATTTCCTGACAATTAAACGTAGAAAAAAAAAATAGGAGGCATTACTTTTTGACTGACCCTCGTAGATTCCGATGCTGCACTTCAGGTTTACTGTATCCCTCAGACCTTCTTATTGACGATGAAACACAGAAATTGCATCCAAATTAAATACAAAAGGCACAATGCCGACTTAAGTACAAGAAGATTGACTCTTCTTATTGTCTATGGTTTGAAACATTACTGTGACACTAGTTATAGATTCCGATGGTTCAATTCAGGTTTACTGTATCCCTCTGACCTTTTTATTGACGATGAAACACAGAAATTGCATCGGAATTAAATACAAAAGGCACAATGCCGACTTAAGTACAAGTAAACTGACACTTCTTACTGTCAATGATTTGGACCATTCCTGTGACACTAGTTATAGATTCCGATACTTCACTTCAAGTATACTGTAACCCTATGACCTTCTTATTGACGATCAAACACAGAAATTTCATCGGCATTAAATACAAAAGGCACAATGCCGGCTTAAGTAAAAGAAAACTGACTCTAATTACTGTCTATGTTTTGAAACATTCCTGTGACACTAGTTATAGATTCCCTTGCTTCACTTCAGGTTTACTGTATCCCTCTGACCTTCTTATTGACGATGAAACACAGAAATGGCATCGGAATTCAATACAAAAGGCACAATGCCGACTTAAGTAAAAGTAAACTGAATCGTCTTACTGTCTATGTTTTGAACCATTCCTGTGACACTAGTTATAGATTCCGATGCTTCACTTCAGGTCTACTGTATCCCTCTGACCTTCGTATTGACGATGACACACAGAAATTGCATCGGAATCAAATATAAATGGCACAATGCTGACTTAAGTACAAGAAAACTGACTCTTCTTACTGTCTAAGTTTTGAACCATTCCTGTGACACTAGTTATAGATTGCGATGCTTCACTTCAGGTATACTGTATCCCTCTGACCTTCATATTGTCGATGAAACACAGAAATAGCATCGGAATTAAATACAAAAGGCACAATGCCGACTTAAGTACAAGAAAACTGACTCTTCTTATTGTCTATGCTTTGAAACATTCCTGTGACACTAGTTATAGATTCCGATGCTTCACTTCAGGTTTACTGTATCCCCCTGACCTTCTTATTGACGATGAAACACAGAAATTGCATCGGAATTAAATGGAAAAGGCACAATGCTGACTTAAGTACAAGAAAACTGACGCTTCTTACTGTTTATGTTTTGATCCATTCCTGTGACCCTAGTTATAGATTCCGATGCTTCACTTCAGGTTTACTGTATCCCTCTGATCTTCTTATTGACGATGAAACACAGATATTGCATCGGAATAAAAATCCAAAAGTCACAATGCCGACTTAAGTACAAGAAGTCTGACCTTTCTTACTGTCTATGTTTTAACCATCCTGTGACACTAGTTATAGATTCCGATGCTTCACTTCAGGTTTACTGTATCCCTCTGACTTTCTTATTGACGATGAAACACAGAAATTGCATCGGAATTAAATACGAAAGGCACAATGCCGACTTAAGTACAAAAAGACTGACTCTTCTTACTGTCTATGTTTTGAACCATTCCTGTGACAATAGTTATAGATTCGGATGCTTCACTTCAGGTTTACTGTATCCCTCTGACCTTCTTGTTGACGATCAAACACAGAAATTTCAACGGCATTAAGTACAAAAGGCACAATGCCGGCTTAAGTACAAGAAAACTGACTCTTCTTATTGTCTATGTTTTGAAACAATCCTGTGACACTAGTTATAGATTCCGATGCATCACTTCAAGTTTACTGTAACCCTCTGACCTTCTTATTGACGATGAAACACAGAAATTGCGTCGGAATTAAATACAAAAGGCACAATGCCGACTTAAGTACAAGAAGACTGACTCTTCTTACTGTCTATGTTCTGAACCATTCCTGTGACACTAGTATAGATTCCGATGCTTCACTTCAGGTTTACTGTATCCCTCTGACCTTCTTATTGACGATGAAACACAGAAATTGCATCGGAATTAAATACAAATGGCACAATGCCGACTTAAGTACAAGAAAGCTGACTTTTCTTACTGTCCATGATTTGAACCATTCCTGTGACACTAGTATAGATTCCGATGCTTCACTTCAGGTTTACTGTATCCCTCTGACCTTCGTACTGACGATGACACACAAATTTGCATCGGAATTAAATACAAAAGGCACAATGACGACTTAAGTACAAGAAAACTGACTCTTCTTATTGTCTATGTTTTAACTATTCCTGTGACACTAATTATAGATTCCGATGCTTCACTTCAGGTTTACTGTATCCCTCTGACCTTTATATTGACGAAGAAACACAGAAATTGCATCGGAATTAAATACAAGTGGCACAATGCCGACTTAAGTACAATAAAACTGACTCTACTTACTGTCTATGTTTTGAACCATTCCTGTGACACTAGTTATAGATTCGGATGCTTCACTTCAGGATTACTGTATCCCTCTGACCTTCTTGTTGACGATCAAACACAGAAATTTCATCGGCATTAAGTACAAAAGGCACAATGCCGGCTTAAGTACAAGAAAACTGACTCTTCTTACTGTCTATGTTTTGAAACATTCCTGTGACACTAGTTATAGATTCCGATGCATCACTTCAAGTTTACTGTAACCCTCTGACCTTCTTATTGACGATGAAACACAGAAATTGCGTCGGAATTAAATACAAAATGCACAATGCCGACTTAAGTACAAGAAGACTGACTCTTCTTACTGTCTATGTTTTGAACCATTCCTGTGCCACTAGTTATACGAGGGTCGGTCAAAAAGTAATGGCTCCCATTTTTTTTCTACTTAAAGAAATTAAGTTAAGTGACAAATTTGAATTTGGCGCCATTCCTCAAACCTTCTTCTGCAATCCACTGCAGTAGTAACTTTCTGTGTCAACAGGTGGCAGCACAGCAGAAGTTTGTAAGATGGCCGACATCGATGTTCGTTTGAGACAGCGTTGTGTGATTGAATTCTTGAATGCAGAAGGTGAAACGCCCATACGCATTCATGAAAGACTGAAGAAGGTGTATGGTGTTGTGACAGTGGATGTTAGCACTGTTAGACGATGGGTTCGTCGTTGTAAGGAAGCTGAAGGGCAAACACAGTTGACTGACGAAAAGCGGAGCGGCAGGCCGGTGAGTGCAGTGACTCCACACAACATTCAGCAAGTTGATGACATCATTCGTGGTGACCGTCGGGTGACTGCAGATGAAGTGTGTCGCATTATTTCTCTTAGTAAAGGCAGTGTGATCACGATTATTAAACAATTGGGGTACTCAAAAGTTTGTGCACGGTGGGTTCCAAGAATGTTAACCGATCAGAATAAAGAGGCAAGGAAAACAATAGCCTCCCAACACTTGCAGCGCTTCCGTTTGGAGGGAGATGAGTTTCTGAAAAAAATTGTGACCGGGGACGAAACATGGGTGCATTTTTTTGAACCCGAATCAAAGAGGCAGTCAATGGAGTGGCGTCACACAAGCTCGCCGAGGAAGAAAAAATTCAAAACTGTGCGATCGGCAGGGAAAGTTATGGCAACAGTTTTCTGGGATACAGAGGGTGTGATTCTGGTTGATTTTTTGGAGCAGGGATGCACAATAAATTCTGTTCAATACGTCACAACCCTCAACAAACTTAAAGCACGTCTTCAGCGAGTTCGCCCAACAAAATCAATGGCAGATGTTCTTCTTTTGCATGACAATGCAAGACCACACACCAGTCGTCACACCTCTGACGAGATTGTCAAAAATGGATGGGAAGTTTTGCCTCATCCCCCATACAGCCCTAACCTGGCACCATCAGACTTCCATCTGTTCGGGCCACTAAAAGAAGCTCATCGTGGGATTCATCTTGAAGATGAGGAGGCCGTCAAAACATCCGTGTGTCAATGGCATAGGAAGCAGAGCTGTGATTTTTACCGTGCTGGGATACATGCCCTTGTTCAAAGATGGACCAAAACTGTAGAGATGGGCGCAGATTACATTGAAAAATGACAAAATGATCCTCAATGTTGTGGTTTTCAACCTATGTAATTGCATTTAAATTTCCTGACAATTAAACGTAGAAAAAAAAATAGGAGGCATTACTTTTTGACTGACCCTCGTAGATTCCGATGCTGCACTTCAGGTTTACTGTATCCCTCAGACCTTCTTATTGACGATGAAACACAGAAATTGCATCCAAATTAAATACAAAAGGCACAATGCCGACTTAAGTACAAGAAGATTGACTCTTCTTATTGTCTATGGTTTGAAACATTACTGTGACACTAGTTATAGATTCCGATGGTTCAATTCAGGTTTACTGTATCCCTCTGACCTTTTTATTGACGATGAAACACAGAAATTGCATCGGAATTAAATACAAAAGGCACAATGCCGACTTAAGTACAAGTAAACTGACACTTCTTACTGTCAATGATTTGGACCATTCCTGTGACACTAGTTATAGATTCCGATACTTCACTTCAAGTTTACTGTAACCCTATGACCTTCTTATTGACGATCAAACACAGAAATTTCATCGGCATTAAATACAAAAGGCACAATGCCGGCTTAAGTAAAAGAAAACTGACTCTAATTACTGTCTATGTTTTGAAACATTCCTGTGACACTAGTTATAGATTCCCTTGCTTCACTTCAGGTTTACTGTATCCCTCTGACCTTATTATTGACGATGAAACACAGAAATGGCATCGGAATTCAATACAAAAGGCACAATGCCGACTTAAGTAAAGGTAAACTGAATTGTCTTACTGTCTATGTTTTGAACCATTCCTGTGACACTAGTTATAGATTCCGATGCTTCACTTCAGGTCTACTGTATCCCTCTGACCTTCGTATTGACGATGACACACAGAAATTGCATCGGAATCAAATATAAATGGCACAATGCTGACTTAAGTACAAGAAAACTGACTCTTCTTACTGTCTAAGTTTTGAACCATTCCTGTGACACTAGTTATAGATTGCGATGCTTCACTTCAGGTATACTGTATCCCTCTGACCTTCATATTGTCGATGAAACACAGAAATAGCATCGGAATTAAATACAAAAGGCACAATGCCGACTTAAGTACAAGAAAACTGACTCTTCTTATTGTCTATGCTTTGAAACATTCCTGTGACACTAGTTATAGATTCCGATGCTTCACTTCAGGTTTACTGTATCCCCCTGACCTTCTTATTGACGATGAAACACAGAAATTGCATCGGAATTAAATGGAAAAGGCACAATGCTGACTTAAGTACAAGAAAACTGACGCTTCTTACTGTTTATGTTTTGATCCATTCCTGTGACCCTAGTTATAGATTCCGATGCTTCACTTCAGGTTTACTGTATCCCTCTGATCTTCTTATTGACGATGAAACACAGATATTGCATCGGAATAAAAATCCAAAAGTCACAATGCCGACTTAAGTACAAGAAGTCTGACCTTTCTTACTGTCTATGTTTTAACCATCCTGTGACACTAGATATAGATTCCGATGCTTCACTTCAGGTTTACTGTATCCCTCTGACTTTCTTATTGACGATGAAACACAGAAATTGCATCGGAATTAAATACGAAAGGCACAATGCCGACTTGAGTACAAAAAGACTGACTCTTCTTACTGTCTATGTTTTGAACCATTCCTGTGACAATAGTTATAGATTCGGATGCTTCACTTCAGGTTTACTGTATCCCTCTGACCTTCTTGTTGACGATCAAACACAGAAATTTCATCGGCATTAAGTACAAAAGGCACAATGCCGGCTTAAGTACAAGAAAACTGACTCTTCTTATTGTCTATGTTTTGAAACAATCCTGTGACACTAGTTATAGATTCCGATGCATCACTTCAAGTTTACTGTAACCCTCTGACCTTCGTACTGACGATGACACACAAATTTGCATCGGAATTAAATACAAAAGGCACAATGACGATTGAAGTACAAGAAAACTGACTCTTCTTATTGTCTATGTTTTAACTATTCCTGTGACACTAATTATAGATTCCGATGCTTCACTTCAGGTTTACTGTATCCCTCTGACCTTTATATTGACGAAGAAACACAGAAATTGCATCGGAATTAAATACAAATGGCACAATGCCGACTTAAGTACAATAAAACTGACTCTACTTACTGTCTATGTTTTGAACCCTGCCTGTGACACTAGTTATAGATTCCGATACTTCACTTCAGGTTTATTGTATCCCTCTGACCTTCTTATTGACGATGAAACACAGAAATTGCATCGGAATTAAAAACAAAAGGCACAATGCAGACATAGGTACAAGAAAACTGACTCTTCTTACTGTCTATGTTTTGAAAAATTCCTGTGACACTAGTTATAGATTCCGATGCTTCACTTCAGGTTTACTGTATCTCTCTGACCCCCATATTGACGATGAAACACAGACATTGCATCGGAGTTAAATACAAAAGGCACATTGCCGACTTAAGTACAAAGAAACAAACTCTTCTTATTGTCTACGTTTTGACCATTCCTGTGACACTAGTTATAGATTCCGATGCTTCACTTCAGGCTTTCTGTTACCTCTGACCTTCTTTTTGACGATGAAACACACAAATTGCATCGGAATTAAATACAAAAGGCACAATGCCCACTTAAGTAAAAGACAACTGACTCTTCTTACTGTCTATGTTTTGAACCATTCCTGTGACACTAGTTATAGATTCCGATGCTTCACTTCAGGTTTACTGTATCCCTCTGACCTTCTAATTGACGATCAAACACAGAAATTTCATCGGCATTAAATACAAAAGGCACAATGCCGGCTTAACTACAAGAAAACTGACTCCTCTTACTGTCTATGTTTTGAACCTTCCTGTGACACTAGCTATAGATTCCGATACTTCTCTTCAAGTTTACTGTAACCCTCTGACCTTCTTATTGACGATGAAACACAGAAATTGCGTCGGAATTACATACAAAAGGCACAATGCCGACTTAAGTACAAGGAGACTGACGCTTCTTACTGTCTATGTTTGAACCATTCCTGTGTCACTAGTTATTGATTCCGATGCTTCACTTCAGGTTTACTGTATCCCTCAGACCTTCTTATTGACGATAAAACACAGAAATTGCATCCGAATTAAATACAAAAGGCACAATGCCGACTTAAGTACAAGAAGATTGACTCTTCTTACTGTCTATGGTTTGAAACATTCCTGTGACACTAGTTATAGATTCCGATGGTTCAATTCAGGTTTACTGTATCCCTCTGACCTTTTTATTGACGATGAAACACAGAAATTGCATCGGAATTAAATACAAAAGGCACAATGCCGACTTAAGTACAAGTAAACTGACACTTCTTACTGCCAATGATTTGGACCATTCCTGTGACACTAGTTATAGATTCCGATACTTCACTTCAAGTTTACTGTAACCCTATGACCTTCTTATTGACGATCAAACACAGAAATTTCATCGGCATTAAATACAAAAGGCACAATGCCGGCTTAAGTACAAGAAAACTGACTCTAATTACTGTCTATGTTTTGAAACATTCCTGTGACACTAGTTATAGATTCCCTTGCTTCACTTCAGGTTTACTGTATCCCTCTGACTTTCTTATTGACGATGAAACACAGAAATGGCATCGGAATTCAATACAAAAGGCACAATGCCGACTTAAGTACAAGTAAACTGAATCGTCTTACTGTCTATGTTTTGAACCATTCCTGTGACAATAGTTATAGATTCCGATGCTTCACTTCAGGTCTACTGTATCCCTCTGACCTTCGTATTGACGATGACACACAGAAATTGCATCGGAATCAAATACAAATGGCACAATGCTGACTTAAGTACAAGAAAACTGACTCTTCTTACTGTCTATGCTTTGAACCATTCCTGTGACACTAGTTATAGATTCCGATGCTTCACTTCAGGTTTACTCTATCCCTCTGATCTCCTTATTGACGATGAAACACAGATATTGCATCGGAATAAAAATCCAAAAGGCACAATGCCGACTTAAGTACAAGTAAACTGGCTCTTCTTTTTGTCTATGTTTTGAACCATTCTTGTGACAATAGTTATAGATTCCGATGCTTCACTTCAGGTTTACTGTATCCCTCTGACTTTCTTATTGACGATGAAACACAGAGATTGCATCGGAATTGAATACAAAATGCACAATGCCGACTTATGTACAAAAAGACTGACTCTTCTTACTCTCTATGATTTGAACCATTCCTGTGACACTAGTTATAGATTCCGATGCTTCACTTCAGGTTTACTGCATCCCTCTGACCTTCTTATTGACAATGAAACACAGATATTGCATCGGAATTAAATACAAAAGGCACAATGCCGACCCAAGTACAAGAAGACTGGCTCTTCTTACGGTCTATGTTTTGAACCATTCCTGTGACAATAGTTATAGATTCCGATGTTTCACTTCAGGTTTACTGCATCCCTCTGACCTTCTTATTGACGGTGAAACACAGATATTGCATCGGAATTAAATACAAAATGCAGAATGCCGACATATTTACAAGAAGACTGACTCTTCTTACTGTCTATGATTTGAACCTTTCCTGTGAGACCAGTTTTAGATTCCGATGCTTCACTTCAGGTTTACTGTATCCCTCTGACCTTCTTATTGACGAGGAAACACAGAAATTGAATCGGAATTAAATACAAAATGCAGAATGCCGACATATGTACAAGAAGACTGACTCTTTTTAGTGTCTATGATTTGAACCTTTCCTGTGAGACCGGTTTTAGATTCCGATGCTTCACTTCAGGTTTACTGTATCCCTCTGACCTTCTTATTGACGATGAAACACAGATATTGCATCGGAATTAAATGCAAAAGGCACACTGCCGACTCGAGAACAAGAAGACTGGCTCTTCTTACTGTCTATGTTTTGAACCATTCCTGTGACACTAGTTATAGATTCCGATGCTTCACTTCAGGTTTACTGCATCCCTCTGACCTTCTTATTGACGATGAAACATAGATATTGCATCGGAATTTAATACAAAAGGCACAATGCCGACCCAAGTACAAGAAGACTGGCTCTTCTTACTGTCTATGTTTTGAACCATTCCTGTGACAATAGTTATAGATTCCGATGCTTCACTTCAGGTTTACTGTATTCCTCTGATCTTCTTATTGACGATGAAACACAGATATTGCATCGGAATTAGATACAAAAGGCACAATGCCGACTTAAGTACAAGAAGACTGACCTTTCTTACTGTCTATGTTTTGAAGCATTCCTGTGACTCTAGTTATGGATTCCGTTGCTACACTTCAGGTTTACTGTATCCCTCTGACCCTCTTATTGACGATGAAACACAGAGATTGCATCGGAATTAAATACAAAATGCACAATGCCGACTTATGTACAAAAAGACTGACTCTTCTTACTCTCTATGTTTTGAACCATTCCTGTGGCACTAGTTATAGATTCCGATGCTTCACTTCACGTTTACTGTATCCCTCTGACCTTCTTATTGACGATGAAGCACAGAAATTGCATCGGAATTAAATAGAAATGGCACAATGCCGACTTAAGTACAAGAAAACTGACTCTTCTTACTGTCTATGTTATGAACCATTCCTGTGACACTAGTTATAGATTCCGATGCCTCACTTCAATTTTACTGTATCCCTCGGAACGTCTTATAGAGGATGAAACACAGAAATTGCATCGGAATTAAATACAAAAGGCACAATGTCGACATCAGTACTAGGAAACTGACTCTTCTTACTGTCTAAGTTTTGAACCATTCCTGTGACACCAGTTATAGATTGCGATGCTTTACTTCAGGTTTACTGCATCCCTCTGACCTTCATATTGACGATGAAACACAGAAATAGAATCGGAATTAAATACAAAGGGCACAATGCCGGCGTAAGTACATGAAAACTGACTCTTCTTATTGTCTATGTTTTGAACCATTCCTGTGACACTTGTTACAGATTCCGATGCTTCACTTCAGGTTACCTGTATCCCTCTGACCTTCTTATTGACGATGAAACACAGATATTGCACCGGAATAAGTATCCAAATGGTACAATGCCGAACTAAGTACAAGAAGTCTGACCTTTCTTACTGTCTATGTTTTAACCATTCCTGTGACACTAGTTATAGATTCCGATGCTTCACTTCAGGTTTACTGTAACCCTGTGACCCACTTATTGACGATGAAACACAGAAATTTCATCTGAATTAAATACAAAAGGCACAATGCCGACTTAAGGACAAGAAAACTGACTCTTCTTACTGTCTATGTTTTGAACCATTCCTGTGACACTAGTTATAGATTCAGATGCTTCACTTAAGGTATACTGTATCCCTCCGACCGTCTTATTGACGATGAAACACAGAAATTGCATCGGAATTAAATACAAAAGGCACAATGCCGACACAAGTACAAGAAGACTGGCTCTTCTTACAGTCTGTGTTTAGAACCATTCCTGTGACACTAGTTGTAGATTCCGATGCTTCACTTGAGGTTTACTGCATCCCTCTGACCTTTTTATAGACGATGAAACACAGAAATTGCATCGGAATTAAATACAAAAGGCACATTGCCGACTCACGTACAAGAAGACTGGCTCTTCTTAATGTCTATGTTTTGAACCATTCCTGTGACTCTAGTTATAGATTCCGATGCGTCACTTCAGGTTTAGTGTATCCCTCTGATCGTCTTATTGACGATGAGACACAGATATTGCATCGGAATTAGATACAAAAGGCAAAATGCCGACTTAAGTACAAGAAGACTGACCTTTCCTACTGTCTATGTTTTGAAGCATTCCTGTGACACTAGTTTGAGATTCCGTTGCTTCAATTCAGGTTTACTCTATCCCTCTGACCTTCTTATTGACGATGAAACACAGAAATTGCAATGGAATTAAATACAAATGGCACAATGCCGACTTAAGTACAAAAAGACTGACTCTTCTTACTCTCTATGTTTTGAACCATTCCTGTGACACTAGTTATAGATTCCGATGCTTCACTTTAGGTTTACTGTATCCCTCTGACCTTCTTATTGACGATGAAGCACAGAAATTGCATCAGAATTAAATAGAAAAGGCACATTGCCGACTTAAGTACAAGAAAACTGACTCTTCTTACTGTCTATGTTTTGAATCATTCCTGTGACACTAGTATAGATTCCGATACTTCACCTCAGGTTTACTGTCTACCTCTGACCTTCTTATTGACGATGAAACACAGAAATTGCTTCGGAATTAAATACAAAAGGCACAATGCCTACTTAAGTACAAGACAACCAGCTCTTCTTACTGTCGATGTTTTGAACCATTCCTGTGACTCTAGCAATAGATTCCGATGCTTCACTTCAGGTTTACTGTATCCCTCTGACCTTCGTACTGACGATGAGACACAAATTTGCATCGGAGTTAAATACGAAAGGCACAATGACGACTTAAGTACAAGAAAACTGACTCTTCTTATTGTCTATGTTTTAACTATTCCTGTGATACTAATCATAGATTCCGATGCTTCACTTAAGGTTTACTGTATCCCTCTGACCTTTATTTTGACGAAGAAACACAGAAATTGCATCGGAATTAAATACAAATGGCACAATGCCGACTTAAATACAATAAAACTGACTCTACTTACTGTCTATGTTTTGAACCTTTCCTGTGACACTAGTTATAGATTCCGATACTTCACTTCAGGTTTATTGTATCCCTCTGACCTTCTTACTGACGATGAAACAAAGAAATTGCATCGGAATGAAATACAAAAGGCACAATGCAGACATAAGTACAAGAAAACTGACTCTTTCTACTGTCTATGTTTTGAACCATTCCTGTGACACTAGTTATGGATTCCGATGCTTCACTTCAGGTTTACTGTATCCCTCTGACCTCCATATTGACGATGAAACACAGACATTGCATCGGAGTTAAATACAAACGGCACAATGCCGACTTAAGTACAAAGATACAAACTCTTCTTATTGTCTATGTTTTGACCATTCCTGTGACACTAGTTATAGATTCCGATGCTTCACTTCAGGCTTTCTGTATCCCTCTGACCTTCTTTTTGACGATGAAACTCACAAATTGCATCGTAATTAAATACAAAAGGCACAATGCCCACTTAAGTAAAAGACAACTGACTCTTCTTACTGTCTATGTTTTGAACCATTCCTGTGACACTAGTTACAGATTCCGATGCTTCACTTCAGGTTTACTGTACCCCTCTGACCTTCTTATTGACGATCAAACACAGAAATTTCATCGGCATTAAATACAAAAGGCACAATGCCGGCTTAACTACACGAAAACTGACTCTTCTTACTGTCTATGTTTTGAAACATTCCTGTGACACTAGGTATAGATTCCGATGCTTCACTTCAAGTTTACTGTAACCCTCTGACCTTCTTATTGACGATGAAACACAGAAATTGCGTCGGAATTACATACAAAAGGCACAATGCCGACTTAAGTACAAGGAGACTGACGCTTCTTACTGTCTATGTTTGAACCATTCCTGTGTCACTAGTTATTGATTCCGATGCTTCACTTCAGGTTTACTGTATCCCTCAGACCTTCTTATTGACGATAAAACACAGAAATTGCATCCGAATTAAATACAAAAGGCACAATGCCGACTTAAGTACAAGAAGATTGACTCTTCTTACTGTCTATGGTTTGAAACATTCCTGTGACACTAGTTATAGATTCCGATGGTTCAATTCAGGTTTACTGTATCCCTCTGACCTTTTTATTGACGATGAAACACAGAAATTGCATCGGAATTAAATACAAAAGGCACAATGCCGACTTAAGTACAAGTAAACTGACACTTCTTACTGCCAATGATTTGGACCATTCCTGTGACACTAGTTATAGATTCCGATACTTCACTTCAAGTTTACTGTAACCCTATGACCTTCTTATTGACGATCAAACACAGAAATTTCATCGGCATTAAATACAAAAGGCACAATGCCGGCTTAAGTACAAGAAAACTGACTCTAATTACTGTCTATGTTTTGAAACATTCCTGTGACACTAGTTATAGATTCCCTTGCTTCACTTCAGGTTTACTGTATCCCTCTGACTTTCTTATTGACGATGAAACACAGAAATGGCATCGGAATTCAATACAAAAGGCACAATGCCGACTTAAGTACAAGTAAACTGAATCGTCTTACTGTCTATGTTTTGAACCATTCCTGTGACAATAGTTATAGATTCCGATGCTTCACTTCAGGTCTACTGTATCCCTCTGACCTTCGTATTGACGATGACACACAGAAATTGCATCGGAATCAAATACAAATGGCACAATGCTGACTTAAGTACAAGAAAACTGACTCTTCTTACTGTCTATGCTTTGAACCATTCCTGTGACACTAGTTATAGATTCCGATGCTTCACTTCAGGTTTACTCTATCCCTCTGATCTCCTTATTGACGATGAAACACAGATATTGCATCGGAATAAAAATCCAAAAGGCACAATGCCGACTTAAGTACAAGTAAACTGGCTCTTCTTTTTGTCTATGTTTTGAACCATTCTTGTGACAATAGTTATAGATTCCGATGCTTCACTTCAGGTTTACTGTATCCCTCTGACTTTCTTATTGACGATGAAACACAGAGATTGCATCGGAATTGAATACAAAATGCACAATGCCGACTTATGTACAAAAAGACTGACTCTTCTTACTCTCTATGATTTGAACCATTCCTGTGACACTAGTTATAGATTCCGATGCTTCACTTCAGGTTTACTGCATCCCTCTGACCTTCTTATTGACAATGAAACACAGATATTGCATCGGAATTAAATACAAAAGGCACAATGCCGACCCAAGTACAAGAAGACTGGCTCTTCTTACGGTCTATGTTTTGAACCATTCCTGTGACAATAGTTATAGATTCCGATGTTTCACTTCAGGTTTACTGCATCCCTCTGACCTTCTTATTGACGGTGAAACACAGATATTGCATCGGAATTAAATACAAAATGCAGAATGCCGACATATTTACAAGAAGACTGACTCTTCTTACTGTCTATGATTTGAACCTTTCCTGTGAGACCAGTTTTAGATTCCGATGCTTCACTTCAGGTTTACTGTATCCCTCTGACCTTCTTATTGACGAGGAAACACAGAAATTGAATCGGAATTAAATACAAAATGCAGAATGCCGACATATGTACAAGAAGACTGACTCTTTTTAGTGTCTATGATTTGAACCTTTCCTGTGAGACCGGTTTTAGATTCCGATGCTTCACTTCAGGTTTACTGTATCCCTCTGACCTTCTTATTGACGATGAAACACAGATATTGCATCGGAATTAAATGCAAAAGGCACACTGCCGACTCGAGAACAAGAAGACTGGCTCTTCTTACTGTCTATGTTTTGAACCATTCCTGTGACACTAGTTATAGATTCCGATGCTTCACTTCAGGTTTACTGCATCCCTCTGACCTTCTTATTGACGATGAAACATAGATATTGCATCGGAATTTAATACAAAAGGCACAATGCCGACCCAAGTACAAGAAGACTGGCTCTTCTTACTGTCTATGTTTTGAACCATTCCTGTGACAATAGTTATAGATTCCGATGCTTCACTTCAGGTTTACTGTATTCCTCTGATCTTCTTATTGACGATGAAACACAGATATTGCATCGGAATTAGATACAAAAGGCACAATGCCGACTTAAGTACAAGAAGACTGACCTTTCTTACTGTCTATGTTTTGAAGCATTCCTGTGACTCTAGTTATGGATTCCGTTGCTACACTTCAGGTTTACTGTATCCCTCTGACCCTCTTATTGACGATGAAACACAGAGATTGCATCGGAATTAAATACAAAATGCACAATGCCGACTTATGTACAAAAAGACTGACTCTTCTTACTCTCTATGTTTTGAACCATTCCTGTGGCACTAGTTATAGATTCCGATGCTTCACTTCACGTTTACTGTATCCCTCTGACCTTCTTATTGACGATGAAGCACAGAAATTGCATCGGAATTAAATAGAAATGGCACAATGCCGACTTAAGTACAAGAAAACTGACTCTTCTTACTGTCTATGTTATGAACCATTCCTGTGACACTAGTTATAGATTCCGATGCCTCACTTCAATTTTACTGTATCCCTCGGAACGTCTTATAGAGGATGAAACACAGAAATTGCATCGGAATTAAATACAAAAGGCACAATGTCGACATCAGTACTAGGAAACTGACTCTTCTTACTGTCTAAGTTTTGAACCATTCCTGTGACACCAGTTATAGATTGCGATGCTTTACTTCAGGTTTACTGCATCCCTCTGACCTTCATATTGACGATGAAACACAGAAATAGAATCGGAATTAAATACAAAGGGCACAATGCCGGCGTAAGTACATGAAAACTGACTCTTCTTATTGTCTATGTTTTGAACCATTCCTGTGACACTTGTTACAGATTCCGATGCTTCACTTCAGGTTACCTGTATCCCTCTGACCTTCTTATTGACGATGAAACACAGATATTGCACCGGAATAAGTATCCAAATGGTACAATGCCGAACTAAGTACAAGAAGTCTGACCTTTCTTACTGTCTATGTTTTAACCATTCCTGTGACACTAGTTATAGATTCCGATGCTTCACTTCAGGTTTACTGTAACCCTGTGACCCACTTATTGACGATGAAACACAGAAATTTCATCTGAATTAAATACAAAAGGCACAATGCCGACTTAAGGACAAGAAAACTGACTCTTCTTACTGTCTATGTTTTGAACCATTCCTGTGACACTAGTTATAGATTCAGATGCTTCACTTAAGGTATACTGTATCCCTCCGACCGTCTTATTGACGATGAAACACAGAAATTGCATCGGAATTAAATACAAAAGGCACAATGCCGACACAAGTACAAGAAGACTGGCTCTTCTTACAGTCTGTGTTTAGAACCATTCCTGTGACACTAGTTGTAGATTCCGATGCTTCACTTGAGGTTTACTGCATCCCTCTGACCTTTTTATAGACGATGAAACACAGAAATTGCATCGGAATTAAATACAAAAGGCACATTGCCGACTCACGTACAAGAAGACTGGCTCTTCTTAATGTCTATGTTTTGAACCATTCCTGTGACTCTAGTTATAGATTCCGATGCGTCACTTCAGGTTTAGTGTATCCCTCTGATCGTCTTATTGACGATGAGACACAGATATTGCATCGGAATTAGATACAAAAGGCAAAATGCCGACTTAAGTACAAGAAGACTGACCTTTCCTACTGTCTATGTTTTGAAGCATTCCTGTGACACTAGTTTGAGATTCCGTTGCTTCAATTCAGGTTTACTCTATCCCTCTGACCTTCTTATTGACGATGAAACACAGAAATTGCAATGGAATTAAATACAAATGGCACAATGCCGACTTAAGTACAAAAAGACTGACTCTTCTTACTCTCTATGTTTTGAACCATTCCTGTGACACTAGTTATAGATTCCGATGCTTCACTTTAGGTTTACTGTATCCCTCTGACCTTCTTATTGACGATGAAGCACAGAAATTGCATCAGAATTAAATAGAAAAGGCACATTGCCGACTTAAGTACAAGAAAACTGACTCTTCTTACTGTCTATGTTTTGAATCATTCCTGTGACACTAGTATAGATTCCGATACTTCACCTCAGGTTTACTGTCTACCTCTGACCTTCTTATTGACGATGAAACACAGAAATTGCTTCGGAATTAAATACAAAAGGCACAATGCCTACTTAAGTACAAGACAACCAGCTCTTCTTACTGTCGATGTTTTGAACCATTCCTGTGACTCTAGCAATAGATTCCGATGCTTCACTTCAGGTTTACTGTATCCCTCTGACCTTCGTACTGACGATGAGACACAAATTTGCATCGGAGTTAAATACGAAAGGCACAATGACGACTTAAGTACAAGAAAACTGACTCTTCTTATTGTCTATGTTTTAACTATTCCTGTGATACTAATCATAGATTCCGATGCTTCACTTAAGGTTTACTGTATCCCTCTGACCTTTATTTTGACGAAGAAACACAGAAATTGCATCGGAATTAAATACAAATGGCACAATGCCGACTTAAATACAATAAAACTGACTCTACTTACTGTCTATGTTTTGAACCTTTCCTGTGACACTAGTTATAGATTCCGATACTTCACTTCAGGTTTATTGTATCCCTCTGACCTTCTTACTGACGATGAAACAAAGAAATTGCATCGGAATGAAATACAAAAGGCACAATGCAGACATAAGTACAAGAAAACTGACTCTTTCTACTGTCTATGTTTTGAACCATTCCTGTGACACTAGTTATGGATTCCGATGCTTCACTTCAGGTTTACTGTATCCCTCTGACCTCCATATTGACGATGAAACACAGACATTGCATCGGAGTTAAATACAAACGGCACAATGCCGACTTAAGTACAAAGATACAAACTCTTCTTATTGTCTATGTTTTGACCATTCCTGTGACACTAGTTATAGATTCCGATGCTTCACTTCAGGCTTTCTGTATCCCTCTGACCTTCTTTTTGACGATGAAACTCACAAATTGCATCGTAATTAAATACAAAAGGCACAATGCCCACTTAAGTAAAAGACAACTGACTCTTCTTACTGTCTATGTTTTGAACCATTCCTGTGACACTAGTTACAGATTCCGATGCTTCACTTCAGGTTTACTGTACCCCTCTGACCTTCTTATTGACGATCAAACACAGAAATTTCATCGGCATTAAATACAAAAGGCACAATGCCGGCTTAACTACACGAAAACTGACTCTTCTTACTGTCTATGTTTTGAAACATTCCTGTGACACTAGGTATAGATTCCGATGCTTCACTTCAAGTTTACTGTAACCCTCTGACCTTCTTATTGACGATGAAACACAGAAATTGCGTCGGAATTACATACAAAAGGCACAATGCCGACTTAAGTACAAGGAGACTGACGCTTCTTACTGTCTATGTTTGAACCATTCCTGTGTCACTAGTTATTGATTCCGATGCTGCACTTCAGGTTTACTGTATCCCTCAGACCTTCTTATTGACGATGAAACACAGAAATTGCATTCGAATTAAATACAAAAGGCACAATGCCGACTTAAGTACAATAAGATTGACTCTTCTTACTGTCTATGGTTCGAAACATTCCTGTGACACTAGTTATAGATTCCGATGGTTAAATTCAGGTTTCCTGTATCCCTCTGACCTTTTTATTGATGATGAAACACAGAAATTGCATCGGAATTAAATACAAAAGGCACAATGCCGACTTAAGTACAAGTAAACTGACACTTCTTACTGTCAATGATTTGAACCATTCCTGTGAAACTAGTTATAGATTCCGATACTTCACTTCAAGTTTACTGTAACCCTCTGACCTTCTTATTGACGATCAAACACAGAAATTTCATCGGCATTAAATACAAAAGGCACAATGCCGACTTAAGTTCAAAAAAACTGACTCTTCTTATTGTCTATGCTTTGAAACATTCCTGTGACACTAGTTATAGATTCCGATGCTTCACTTCAGGTTTACTGTATCCCCCTGACCTTGTAATTGATGATGAAACACAGAAATTGCATCGGAATTAAATGGAAAAGGCACAATTCTGACTTAAGTACAAGAAAACTGACGCTTCTTACTGTTTATGTTATGAACCATTCCTGTGACCCTAGTTATAGATCCCGATGCTTCACTTCAGGTTTACTGTATCCCTCTGATCTTCTTATTGACGATGAAACACAGATATTGCATCGGAATAAAAATCCAAAAGCACAATGCCGACTTAAGTACAAGAAGTCTGACCTTTCTTACTGTCTATGTTTTAACCATTATTGTGACACTAGTTATAGATTCCGATGCTTCACTTCAGGTTTACTGTATCCCTCTGACCTTCTTATTGACGATTAAACACAGAAATTGCATCGGAATTAAATACAAAAGGCACAATGCCGACTTAAGTACAAAAAGACTGACTCTTCTTACTGTCTATGTTTTGAACCATTCCTGTGACACTAGTTATAGATTCCGATGCTTCACTTCAGGTTTACTGTATCCCTCAGACCTTCTTATTGACGATAAAGCACAGAAATTGCATCGGAATTAAATACAAAATGCACAATGCCGACTTAAGTACAAGAAAACTGTCTCTTCTTACTGTCTATGTTTTGAACCATTCCTGTGACACTAGTTATAGATTCAGATGCTTCACTTCATTTTTACTGTATCCATCTGACCGTCTTATTGACGATGAAACACAGAAATTGCATCGGAATTAAATACAGAGGGCACAATGCCGACTTAAGTACTAGAAGACTGACTCTTCCTACTGTCTATGTTTTTAACCACTCCTGTGACACTAGTTATAGATTCCGATGCTTCACTTCAGGTTTACTGCATCCCTCTGACCATCTTATTGCCGATGAAACACAGATATTGCATCGGAATTAAATACAAAAGGCACACTGCCGACTCAAGTACAAGAAGACTGGCTCTTCTTATTGTCTATGTTTTGAACCATTCCTGTGACAATAGATATAAATTTCGATGCTTCACTTCAGGTTTACTGTATCCCTCTGATCTTCTTATTTACGATGAAAGAAAGATATTGCATCGGAAATAGATACAAAAGGCACAATGCTGACTTAAGTACAAGAAGACTGACCTTTCTTACTGTCTATGTTTTGAAGCATTCCTGTGACTCTAGTTGTAGATTCCGTTGCTCCACTTCAGGTTTACTGTATCCCTCTGACTTTCTTATTGACGATGAAACACAGAGATTGCATCGGAATGAAATACAAAAGGCACAATGCAGACATAAGTACAAGAAAACTGACTCTTTCTACTGTCTATGTTTTGAACCATTCCTGTGACACTAGTTATGGATTCCGATGCTTCACTTCAGGTTTACTGTATCCCTCTGACCTCCATATTGACGATGAAACACAGACATTGCATCGGAGTTAAATACAAACGGCACAATGCCGACTTAAGTACAAAGATACAAACTCTTCTTATTGTCTATGTTTTGACCATTCCTGTGACACTAGTTATAGATTCCGATGCTTCACTTCAGGCTTTCTGTATCCCTCTGACCTTCTTTTTGACGATGAAACTCACAAATTGCATCGTAATTAAATACAAAAGGCACAATGCCCACTTAAGTAAAAGACAACTGACTCTTCTTACTGTCTATGTTTTGAACCATTCCTGTGACACTAGTTACAGATTCCGATGCTTCACTTCAGGTTTACTGTACCCCTCTGACCTTCTTATTGACGATCAAACACAGAAATTTCATCGGCATTAAATACAAAAGGCACAATGCCGGCTTAACTACACGAAAACTGACTCTTCTTACTGTCTATGTTTTGAAACATTCCTGTGACACTAGGTATAGATTCCGATGCTTCACTTCAAGTTTACTGTAACCCTCTGACCTTCTTATTGACGATGAAACACAGAAATTGCGTCGGAATTACATACAAAAGGCACAATGCCGACTTAAGTACAAGGAGACTGACGCTTCTTACTGTCTATGTTTGAACCATTCCTGTGTCACTAGTTATTGATTCCGATGCTGCACTTCAGGTTTACTGTATCCCTCAGACCTTCTTATTGACGATGAAACACAGAAATTGCATTCGAATTAAATACAAAAGGCACAATGCCGACTTAAGTACAATAAGATTGACTCTTCTTACTGTCTATGGTTCGAAACATTCCTGTGACACTAGTTATAGATTCCGATGGTTAAATTCAGGTTTCCTGTATCCCTCTGACCTTTTTATTGATGATGAAACACAGAAATTGCATCGGAATTAAATACAAAAGGCACAATGCCGACTTAAGTACAAGTAAACTGACACTTCTTACTGTCAATGATTTGAACCATTCCTGTGAAACTAGTTATAGATTCCGATACTTCACTTCAAGTTTACTGTAACCCTCTGACCTTCTTATTGACGATCAAACACAGAAATTTCATCGGCATTAAATACAAAAGGCACAATGCCGACTTAAGTTCAAAAAAACTGACTCTTCTTATTGTCTATGCTTTGAAACATTCCTGTGACACTAGTTATAGATTCCGATGCTTCACTTCAGGTTTACTGTATCCCCCTGACCTTGTAATTGATGATGAAACACAGAAATTGCATCGGAATTAAATGGAAAAGGCACAATTCTGACTTAAGTACAAGAAAACTGACGCTTCTTACTGTTTATGTTATGAACCATTCCTGTGACCCTAGTTATAGATCCCGATGCTTCACTTCAGGTTTACTGTATCCCTCTGATCTTCTTATTGACGATGAAACACAGATATTGCATCGGAATAAAAATCCAAAAGCACAATGCCGACTTAAGTACAAGAAGTCTGACCTTTCTTACTGTCTATGTTTTAACCATTATTGTGACACTAGTTATAGATTCCGATGCTTCACTTCAGGTTTACTGTATCCCTCTGACCTTCTTATTGACGATTAAACACAGAAATTGCATCGGAATTAAATACAAAAGGCACAATGCCGACTTAAGTACAAAAAGACTGACTCTTCTTACTGTCTATGTTTTGAACCATTCCTGTGACACTAGTTATAGATTCCGATGCTTCACTTCAGGTTTACTGTATCCCTCAGACCTTCTTATTGACGATAAAGCACAGAAATTGCATCGGAATTAAATACAAAATGCACAATGCCGACTTAAGTACAAGAAAACTGTCTCTTCTTACTGTCTATGTTTTGAACCATTCCTGTGACACTAGTTATAGATTCAGATGCTTCACTTCATTTTTACTGTATCCATCTGACCGTCTTATTGACGATGAAACACAGAAATTGCATCGGAATTAAATACAGAGGGCACAATGCCGACTTAAGTACTAGAAGACTGACTCTTCCTACTGTCTATGTTTTTAACCACTCCTGTGACACTAGTTATAGATTCCGATGCTTCACTTCAGGTTTACTGCATCCCTCTGACCATCTTATTGCCGATGAAACACAGATATTGCATCGGAATTAAATACAAAAGGCACACTGCCGACTCAAGTACAAGAAGACTGGCTCTTCTTATTGTCTATGTTTTGAACCATTCCTGTGACAATAGATATAAATTTCGATGCTTCACTTCAGGTTTACTGTATCCCTCTGATCTTCTTATTTACGATGAAAGAAAGATATTGCATCGGAAATAGATACAAAAGGCACAATGCTGACTTAAGTACAAGAAGACTGACCTTTCTTACTGTCTATGTTTTGAAGCATTCCTGTGACTCTAGTTGTAGATTCCGTTGCTCCACTTCAGGTTTACTGTATCCCTCTGACTTTCTTATTGACGATGAAACACAGAGATTGCATCGGAATTAAATACAAAATGTACAATGCCGACTTATGTACAAAAAGACTGACTCTTCTTACTCTCTATGTTTTGAACCATTCCTGTGACACTAGTTGTAGATTCCGATGCTTCACTTCAGGTTTACTGTATCCCTCTGAACTTCTTATTTACGATGAAACACAGATATTGCATCGGAATATGATACAAAAGGCAGAATGCTGACTTAAGTACAAGAAGACTGACCTCTCTTACTGTCTATGCTTTGAAACACTCCTGTGACTCTAGTTATCGATTCCGTTGCTTCACTTCAGGTTTACTGTATCCCTCTGACCTTCTTATTGACGATGAAACACAGAAAGTGCATCGGAATTAAATACAAAAAGGACAATGCCGACTTAAGTACTAAGAAACTAACTCTTCTTACTGTCTAAGTTGTGAACCATTCCTGTGACACTAGTTATAGATTGCGATGCTTTACTTCAGGTTTACTGTATCCCTCTGACCTTCATATTGACGATGAAACACAGAAATAGCATCGGAATTAAATACAAAGGGCACAATGCCATCTTAAGTACAAGAAAACTGACTCTTCTTATTGTCTATGATTTGGACCATACCTGCAACACTAGTTACAGATTCCGATGCTTCACTTCAGGTTAACTGTATCCCTCTGACCTTCTTATTGACGACGAAACACAGAAATTGGATCGGAATTAAATACGAAAGGCACAATGCCGACTTAAGTACAAGTAATCTGACTTTTCTTACTGTTAATTTTTTGAACCATTCCTGTGACACTAGTTATAGATTCCGATGCTTCACTTCAGGTTTACTGTATCCCTCTGATCTTCTTATTGACGATGAAACACAGATATTGCAACGGAATAAAAATCCAAATGGCACAATGCCGACTTAAGTACAAGAAGTCTGACCTTTCTTACTGTATATGTTTTAACCATTCCTGTGACACTAGTTATAGATTTCGACGCTTCATTTCAGGTTTACTGTATCCCTCTGACCTTCATATGGACAATGAAACACACAAATTGCATCGGAATTTAATACAAAAGGCTCAATGCCGACTTAAGTACTAGAAGACTGACTCTTCCTACTGTCTATGTTTTGAACCATTCCTGTGACACTAGTTATAGATTCCGATGCTTCACTTCAGGTTTACTGCATCCCTCTGACCTTCTTATTGACGATGAAACACAGAAATTGCATCGGAATTAAATACAAAAGGCACAATGCCGACCCAAGTACAAGAAGACTGGCTCTTCTTACTGTCTATGTTTTGAACCATTCCTGTGACAATAGTTATAGATTCCGATGCTTCACTTCATGTTTACTGCATCCCTCTGACCTTCTTATTGACGATGAAACACAGATATTGCATCGGAATTAAATACAAAATGCAGAATGCCGACATATGTACAAGAAGACTGACTCTTTTTACTGTCTATGTTTTGAACCTTTCCTGTGAGACCGGTTTTAGATTCCGATGCTTCACTTCAGGTTTACTGTATCCCTCTGACCTTCTTATTGACGATGAAACACAGATATTGCATCGGATTTAAATCCAAAAGGCACACTGCCGACTCAAGTAGAAGAAGACTGGCTCTTCTTACTGTCTATGTTTTGAACCATTCCTGTGACACTAGTTATAGATTCCGATCCTTCACTTCAGGTTTACTGCATCCCTCTGACCTTCTTATTGACGATGAAACACAGATATTGCATCGGAATTAAATACAAAAGGCACAATGCCGACCCAAGAACAAGAAGACTGGCTCTTCTTACTGTCTATGCTTTGAACCATTCCTGTGACAATAGTTATAGATTCCGATGCTTCACTTCAGGTTTACTGTATCCCTCTGATCATCTTATTGACGATCAAACACAGATATAGCATCGGAATTAGATACAAAAGGCACAATGCCGACTTAAGTACAAGAAGACTGACCTTTCTTACTGTCTATGTTTTGAAGCATTCCTGTGACTCTAGTTATATTTTTCGTTGCTTCACTTCAGGTTTACTGTATCCCTCTGACCCTCTTATTGACGATGAAACACAGAGATTGCATCGGAATTAAATACAAAATGCACAATGCCGACTTATGTACAAAAAGACTGACTCTTCTTACTCTCTATGTTTTGAACCATTCCTGTGGCACTAGTTATAGATTCCGATGCTTCACTTCACGTTTACTGTATCCCTCTGACCTTCTTATTGACGATGAAGCACAGAAATTGCATCGGAATTAAATAGAAATGGCACAATGCCGACTTTAGTACAAGAAAACTGACTCTTCGTACTGTCTATGTTATGAACCATTCCTGTGATACTAGTTATAGATTCCGATGCCTCACTTCAGGTTTACTGTATCCCCCTGACCGTCTTATTGAGGATGAAACACAGAAATTGCATCGGAATTAAATACAAAAGGCACAATGCTGTCTCAAGTACAAGAAGACTGGCTCTTTTTACTGTCTATGATTTGAACCTTTCCTGTGAGACCGGTTTTAGATTCCGATGCTTCACTTCAGGTTTACTGTATCCCTTGGGCCTTCTAATTGACGACGAAACACAGAAATTGCATCGGAATTAAATAGAAAAGGCACAAAGCCGGGTTAAGTACAAGAAAACTGAATCTTCTTACTGTCTATGCTTTGAACCTTTCCTGTGAGACCAGTTTTAGATTCCGATGCTTGACTTCAGGTTTACTGTATTCCTCTGACCTTCTTATTGACGATGAAACACAGAAATTGCATCGGAATTAAATACAAAAGGCACAATGCCGACTTAAGTACAAGTAATCTGACGTTTCTTACTGTTTATTTTTTGAACCATTCCTGTGACACTAGTTATAGATTCCGATGCTTCACTTCAGGTTTACTGTATCCCTCTGATCTTCTTATAGACGATGAAACACAGATATTGCATCGGAATAAATATCCCAATGGTACAATGCCGACTTAAGTACAAGAAGACTGACCTCTCCTACTGTCTATGTTTTGAAGCATTCCTGTGACACTAGTTTGAGATTACGTTGCTTCAATTCAGGTTTACTCTATCCCTCTGACCTTCTTATTGACGATGAAACACAGAAATTGCAATGGAATTAAATACAAATGGCACAATGCCGACTTAAGTACAAAAAGACTGACTCTTCTTACTCTCTATGCTTTGAACCATTCCTGTGACACTAGTTATAGATTCCGAAGCTTCACTTCAGGTTTACTGTATCCCTCTGACCTTCTTATTGACGATGAAGCACAGAAATTGCATCAGAATTAAATAGAAAAGGCACATTGCCGACTTAAGTACAAGAAAACTGACTCTTCTTACTGTCTATGATTTGAACCTTTCCTGTGAGACCGGTTTTAGATTCCGATGCTTCACTTCAGGTTTACTGTATCCCTCTGACCTTCTTATAGACGATGAACCACAGACATTGCATGGGAATTAAATACAAAAGGCACAATGCCGACTTAAGTACAAGTAAACTGAACTTCTTACTGTCAATGTTTTGAACCATTCCTGTGATACTAGTTATAGATTCCGATGCTTCACTTCAAGTTTACTGTAACCCTCTGACCTTCTTATTGACGATCAAACACAGAAATTTCATCGGCATTAAATACAAAAGGCACAATGCCGGCTTAAGTACAAGAAAACTGATTCTTCTTACTGTCTATGATTTGAAACATTCCTGTGACACTAGTTATAGATTCCGATGCTTCACTTCAGGTTTAGTGTATCCCTCTGACCTTCTCATTGACGATGACACACAGAAATGGCATGGAAATTCAATACAAATGTCACATTGCCGACTTAAGTACAAGTAAACTGAATCGTCTTACTGTCTATGTTTTGAACCATTCCTGTGACTCTAGTTATAGATTCCGATGCTTCACTTGAGGTTTACTGAATCCCTCTGACCTTCGTATTGACGATGACACACAGAAATTGCATCGGAATGAAATACAAATGGCACAATGCTGACTTAAGTACAAGAAAACTGACTCTTCTTACTGTCCATGCTTTGAACCATTCCTGTGACACTTCAGGTTTACTGCATCCCTCTGACCTTCTTATTGACGATGAAACACAGATATTGCATCGGAATTAAATACAAAAGGCACACTGCCGACTCAAGTACAAGAAGACTGGCTCTTCTTACTGTCTATGTATCCGTCTGACCTTCTTAGTGACGATTAAACACAGAGATTGCATCGGAATTAAATACAAAAGGCACAATGCCGACTTACGTACAAAAAGACTGACTCTTCTTACTCTCTACGTTTTGAACCATTCCTGTGACACTAGTTCTAGATTCCGAGGCTTCACTTCATGTTTACTGTATCCCTCTGACTTTCTTATTGGCGATGAAGCACAGAAATTGCATCGGAATTAAATGCAAAAGGCACAATGCCGACTTATGTACTAGGAAACTGACTATTCTTACTGTCTTAGTTTTGAACCATTCCTGTGACACTAGTTATAGATTGCGATGCTTTACTTCAGGTTTACTGTATCCCTCTGACCTTCATATTGACGATGAAACACAGAAATAGCATCGGAATTAAATACAAAGGGCACAATGCCGGCTTAAGTACAAGAAAACTGACTCTTCTTATTGTCTATGTTTTGAACCATTCCTGTGACACTAGTTACAGATTCCGATGCTTCACTTCATGTTAACTGTAGCCCTCTGACCTTCTTATTGACGATGAAACACAGAAATTGCATCGGAATTAAATACAAAAGGCACAATGCCAACTTAAGTACAGGTAATCTGACGTTTCTTACTGTTTATGTTTTGAACCATACCTGTGACACTAGTTATAGATTCCGATGCTTCACTTCAGGTTTACTGTATCCCTATGATCGTCTTATTGACGATGAAACACAGATATTGCATCGGAATTAAATACAAAATGCACAATGCCGACTTAAGTACAAGAAGACTGACCTTTCCTACCGTCTATGTTTTGAAGCATTCCTGTGACACTAGTTTTCGATTCCGTTGCTTCACTTCAGGTTTACTGTATCCCTCTGACCTTCTTATTGACGATGAAACACAGAAATTGCAATGGAATTAAATACAAAAGGCACAATGCCGACTTAAGTACAAAAAACTGACTCTTCTTACTCTCTATATTTTGAACCATTCCTGTGACACTAGTTATAGATTCCGATGCTTCACTTCACGGTTACTGTATCCCTCTGATCTTCTTATTGACGATGAAGCACAGAAATTGCATTTGAATTAAATAGAAAATTCACAATGCTGACTTAAGTGCAAGAAAACTGACTCTTCTTACTGTCTATGGTTTGAACCATTCCTGTGACACTATTTATAGATTCCGATGCTTCACTTGAGGTTTACTGCATCCCTCTGACCTTCTTATTGACGATGAAACACAGAAATTGCATCGGAATTACATACAAAAGGCACATTGCCGACTCACGTACAAGAAGACTGGCTCGTCTTAATGTCTATGTTTTGAACCATTCCTGTGACACTTCAGGTTTACTGCATCCCTCTGACCTTCTTATTGACGATGAAACACAGATATTGCATCGGAATTAAATACAAAAGGCACACTGCCGACTCAAGTACAAGAAGACTGGCTCTTCTTACTGTCTATGTATCCGTCTGACCTTCTTATTGACGATTAAACACAGAGATTGCATCGGAATTAAATACAAAAGGCACAATGCCGACTTACGTACAAAAAGACTGACTCTTCTTACTCTCTACGTTTTGAACCATTCCTGTGACACTAGTTCTAGATTCCGAGGCTTCACTTCATGTTTACTGTATCCCTCTGACTTTCTTATTGGCGATGAAGCACAGAAATTGCATCGGAATTAAATGCAAAAGGCACAATGCCGACTTATGTACTAGGAAACTGACTATTCTTACTGTCTTAGTTTTGAACCATTCCTGTGACACTAGTTATAGATTGCGATGCTTTACTTCAGGTTTACTGTATCCCTCTGACCTTCATATTGACGATGAAACACAGAAATAGCATCGGAATTAAATACAAAGGGCACAATGCCGGCTTAAGTACAAGAAAACTGACTCTTCTTATTGTCTATGTTTTGAACCATTCCTGTGACACTAGTTACAGATTCCGATGCTTCACTTCATGTTAACTGTAGCCCTCTGACCTTCTTATTGACGATGAAACACAGAAATTGCATCGGAATTAAATACAAAAGGCACAATGCCAACTTAAGTACAGGTAATCTGACGTTTCTTACTGTTTATGTTTTGAACCATACCTGTGACACTAGTTATAGATTCCGATGCTTCACTTCAGGTTTACTGTATCCCTATGATCGTCTTATTGACGATGAAATACAGATATTGCATCGGAATTAAATACAAAATGCACAATGCCGACTTAAGTACAAGAAGACTGACCTTTCCTACCGTCTATGTTTTGAAGCATTCCTGTGACACTAGTTTTCGATTCCGTTGCTTCACTTCAGGTTTACTGTATCCCTCTGACCTTCTTATTGACGATGAAACACAGAAATTGCAATGGAATTAAATACAAAAGGCACAATGCCGACTTAAGTACAAAAAACTGACTCTTCTTACTCTCTATATTTTGAACCATTCCTGTGACACTAGTTATAGATTCCGATGCTTCACTTCACGGTTACTGTATCCCTCTGATCTTCTTATTGACGATGAAGCACAGAAATTGCATTTGAATTAAATAGAAAATTCACAATGCTGACTTAAGTGCAAGAAAACTGACTCTTCTTACTGTCTATGGTTTGAACCATTCCTGTGACACTATTTATAGATTCCGATGCTTCACTTGAGGTTTACTGCATCCCTCTGACCTTCTTATTGACGATGAAACACAGAAATTGCATCGGAATTACATACAAAAGGCACATTGCCGACTCACGTACAAGAAGACTGGCTCGTCTTAATGTCTATGTTTTGAACCATTCCTGTGACACTATTTATAGATTCCGATGCTTCACTTCAGATTTACTGTATCCCTCTGATCTTCTTATTGACGATGAGACACAGATATTGCATCGGAATTAGATACAAAAGGCAATATGCCGACTTAAGTACAAGAAGACTGACCTCTCCTACTGTCTATGTTTTGAAGCATTCCTGTGGCACTAGTTTGAGATTCCGTTGCTTCAATTCAGGTTTACTCTATCCCTCTGACCTTCTTATTGACGATGAAACACAGAAATTGCAATGGAATTAAATACAAATGGCACAATGCCGACTTAAGTACAAAAAGACTGACTCTTCTTACTCTCTATGCTTTGAACCATTCCTGTGACACTAGTTATAGATTCCGATGCTTCACTTCAGGTTTACTGTATCCCTCTGACCTTCTTATTGACGATGAAGCACAGAAATTGCATCAGAATTAAATAGAAAAGGCACATTGCCGACTTAAGTACAAGAAAACTGACTCTTCCTACTGTCTATGATTTGAACCTTTCCTGTGAGACCGGTTTTAGATTCCGATGCTTCACTTCAGGTTTACTGTATCCCTCTGACCTTCTTATAGACGATGAACCACAGACATTGCATGGGAATTAAATACAAAAGGCACAATGCCGACTTAAGTACAAGTAAACTGAACTTCTTACTGTCAATGTTTTGAACCATTCCTGTGATACTAGTTATAGATTCCGATGCTTCACTTCAAGTTTACTGTAACCCTCTGACCTTCTTATTGACGATCAAACACAGAAATTTCATCGGCATTAAATACAAAAGGCACAATGCCGACTTCAGTACAAGAAAACTGATTCTTCTTACTGTCTATGTTTTGAAACATTCCTGTGACACTACTTATAGATTCCGATGCTTCACTTCAGGTTTAGTGTATCCCTCTGACCTTCTCATTGACGATGACACACAGAAATGACATGGAAATTCAATACAAATGTCACAATGCAGACTTAAGTACAAGTAAACTGAATCGTCTTACTGTCTATGTTTTGAACCATTCCTGTGACTCTAGTTATAGATTCCGATGCTTCACTTCAGGTTTACTGTATCTCTCTGACCTTCGTATTGACGATGACACACAGAAATTGCATCGGAATCAAATACAAATGGCACAATGCTGACTTAAGTACAAGAAAACTGACTCTTCTTACTGTCCATGCTTTGAACCATTCCTGTGACACTTCAGGTTTACTGCATCCCTCTGACCTTCTTATTGACGATGAAACACAGATATTGCATCGGAATTAAATACAAAAGGCACACTGCCGACTCAAGTACAAGAAGACTGGCTCTTCTTACTGTCTATGTATCCGTCTGACCTTCTTATTGAAGATTAAACACAGAGATTGCATCGGAATTAAATACAAAAGGCACAATGCCGACTTACGTACAAAAAGACTGACTCTTCTTACTCTCTACGTTTTGAACCATTCCTGTGACACTAGTTCTAGATTCCGAGGCTTCACTTCATGTTTACTGTATCCCTCTGACTTTGTTATTGGCGATGAAGCACAGAAATTGCATCGGAATTAAATAGAAAAGGCACAATGCCGACTTAAGAACAAGAAAACTGAATCTTCTTACTGTCTATGTTTTGAACCATTCCTGTGACACTAGTTATAGATTCCGATGCTTCACTTCAGGTTTACTGTATCCCTCTGACCGTCTTATTGAGGATGAAACACAGAAATTGCATCGGAATTAAATACAAAAGGCACAATGCCGACTTAAGTACAAGAAGACTGACTCTTCTTACTGTCTAGGTTTTGAACCTTCCCTGTGAGACCGGTTTTAGATTCCGATGCTTCACTTCAGGTTTACTGTATCCCTTGGACCTTCTTATTGACGACGAAACACAGAAATTGCATCGGAATTAAATAGAAAAGGCAGATGCCGGGTTAAGTACAAGAAAACTGCACCTTCTTACTGTCCATGTTTTGAACCTTTCCTGTGAGACTAGTTTTAGATTCCGATGCTTGACTTCAGGTTTACTGTATCCCACTGACCTTCTTATTGACGATGAAACACAGAAATTGCATCGGAATTAAATGCAAAAGGCACAATGCCGACTTAAGTACTAGGAAACTGACTCTTCTTACTGTCTTAGTTTTGAACCATTCCTGTGACACTAGTTATAGATTGCGATGCTTTACTTCAGGTTTACTGTATCCCTCTGACCTTCATATTGACGATGAAACACAGAAATAGCATCGGAATTAAATACAAAGGGCACAATGCCGGATTAAGTATAAGAAAACTGACTCTACTTATTGTCTATGTTTCGAACCATTCCTGTGACACTAGTTACAGATTCCGATGCTTCACTTCATGTTAACTGTATCCCTCTGACCTTGTTATTGACGATGAAACACAGAAATTGCATCGGAATTAAATACAAAAGGCACAATGCCGACTTAAGTACAGGTAATCTGACGTTTCTTACTGTTTATGTTTTGAACCATACCTGTGACACTAGTTATAGATTCCGATGCTTCACTTCAGGTTTACTGTATCCCTCTGATCTTCTTATTGACGATGAAACACAGATATTGCATCGGAATTAAATACAAAATGCACAATGCCGACTTAAGTACAAGAAGACTACCTTTCCTACCGTCTATGTTTTAAAGCATTCCTGTGACACTAGTTTTCGATTCCGTTGCTTCACTTCAGGTTTACTGTATCCCTCTGACCTTCTTATTGACGATGAAACACAGAAATTGCAATGGAATTAAATACAAAAGGCACAATGCGGACTTAAGTACAAAAAGACTGACTCTTCTTACTCTCTATATTTTGAACCATTCCTGTGACACTAGTTATAGATTCCGATGCTTCACTTCACGGTTACTGTATCCCTCTGATCTTCTTATTGACGATGAAGCACAGAAATTGCATTTGAATTAAATAGAAAATTCACAATGCTGACTTAAGTGCAAGAAAACTGACTCTTCTTACTGTCAATGATTTGAACCATTTCTGTGACACTAGTTGTAGATTCCGATGCTTCACTTCAGGTTTACTGTATCCCTCTGACCGTCTTATTGACGATGAAACACAGAAATTGCATCGGAATTAAATACAAAAGGCACAATGCCGACTTAAGTACAAGAGGACTGACTCTTCCTACTCTCTATGATTTGAACCTTTCCTGTGAAACTGGTTTTAGATTCCGATGCTTCACTTCAGGTTTACTGTATCCCTTGGCCCTTCTTATTGACGACGAAACACAGAAATTGCATCGGAAGTAAATGGAAAAGGCACAATGCCGAATTAAGTACAAGAAAACTGACTCTTCTTACTGCCTATCTTGTGAACCATACCCGAGACACTAGCTATAGATTCCGATGCTTCACTTCAGGTTTACTCTATCCCTCTGACCGTCTTATTGACGATGAAACACAGAAATTGCATCGGAATTAAATACAAAAGGCGCAATGTCGACTCAAGTACAAGAAGACTGGCTCTAGTTACTGTCTATGATTTGAACCTTTCCTGTGAGACCGGTTTTAGATTCCGATGTTTCACTTCAGGTTTACTGTATCCCTCTGACCTTCTTATTGACGATGAAACACAGAAATTACATCGGAATTAAATAGAAAACTCACATTGCCGACTCAAGTACAAGAAGACTGGCTCTAGTTACTGTCTATGTTTTGAACCTTTCCTGTCAGACCGGTTTTAGATTCCGATGCTTCACTTCAGGTTTACTGTATCCCTCTGACCTTCTTATTGACGAGGAAACACAGAAATTATATCGGAATTAAATACAAAAGGCACAATGCCGACTTAAGTACAAGAAGACTGACTCTTCTTACTGTCTAAGCTTTGAACCTTTCATGTGAGACCGGTTTTAGATTCCGTTGCTTCACTTCCGGTTTACTGTATCCCTCTGACCTTCTTATTGACGATGAAACACAGAAATTGCAATGGAATTAAAAACAAAAGGCACAATGCCGACTGAAGTACAAGAAAACTGACTCTTCTTACTGTCTATGTTTTGAACCTTTCCTGTGAGACCGGTTTTAGATTCCGATGCTTCACTTCAGGTTTACTGTATCCCTTGGCCCTTCTTATTGACGACGAAACACAGAAATTGCATCGGAAGTAAATGGAAAAGGCACAATGCGGAATTAAGTACAAGAAAACTGACTCTTCTTACTTTCTATGTTGTGAACCATACCCGTGACACTAGCTATAGATTCCGATGCTTCACTTCAGGTTTACTCTATCCCTCTGACCGTCTTATTGACGATGAAACACAGAAATTGCATCGGAATTAAATACAAAAGGCACAATGTCGACTCAAGTACAAGAAGACTGGCTCTTCTTACTGTCTATGTTTTGGACTATTCCTGTGACACTAGTTATAGATTCCGATGCTTCACTTCTGGTTTACTGTATCCCTCTGACCTTCATATGGACGATAAAAAAACAGAAATTGCATCGGAATTAAATACAAAAGGCACAATGCTACCTTAAGTACTAGAAGACTTAACCTTCCTACTGTGTATGTTTTGAACCATTCCTGTGACACTAGTTATAGATTCCGATGCTTCACTTCAGGTTTACTGCATCCCTCTGACCTTCTTATTGACGACGAAACTCCGTTATTGCATCGGAATTAAATACAAATGGCACACTGCCGACTCGAGTACAAGAAGACTGGCTCTTCTTACTGTCTATGGTTTGAACCATTCCTGTGACAATAGTTATAGATTCCGATGCCTCACTTCAGGTTTACCGTATCCCTCAAATCTTCTTATTGACGATGAAACACAGATATTGCATCGGAATTAGATACAAAAGGCACAATGACGACTTAAGTTCAAGACGACTGACCTTTCTTACTGTCTATGCTTTGAAGCATTCCTGTGACTCTAGTTACAGATTCCGTTGCTTCACTTCAGCTTTATTGTATCCCTCTGACCTTCTTATTGACGATGAAACACAGAGATTGCATCGGAATTAAATACAAAAGGCACAATGCCGACTTATGTACAAAAAGGCTGACTCTTCTTACTCTCTATGTTTTGAACCATTCCTGTGACACTAGTTATGGATTCCAATGCTTCACTTCAGGTTTACTGCATCCCTCTGACCTTCTTATTGACGATGAAGCACAGAAATTGCATCGGAATTAAATAGAAAAGGCACAATACCGACTTAAGTACAAGAAAACTGACTCTTCTTACTGTCTATGTTTTGAACCATTCCTGTGACACTAGTTATAGATTCCGATGCTTCACTTCAGGTTTACTGTATCCCTCTGACCGTCTTATTGAGGATGAAACACAGAAATTGCATCGGAATTAAATACAAAAGTCACAGTGCCGACTCAAGTACAAGAAGACTGGCTCTTGTTACTGTCTATGTTTTGAACCTTTCCTGTGAGACCGGTTTTACATTCCGATGCTTCACTTCAGGTTTACTGTATCCCTCTGACCGTCTTGTTGAGGATGAAATACAGAAATTGCATCGGAAATAAATACAAAAGGCACAATGCCGACTCAAGTACAAGAGGACTGGCTCTTGTTACTGTCTATGTTTTGAACCTTTCCTGTGAGACCCGTTTTAGATTCCGATGCTTATACTTCAGGTTTACTGTATCCCTCTGACCTTCTTATTGACGAGGAAACACTGAAATTGCATCGGAATTAAATACAAAAGGCACAATGCCGACTTAAGTACAAGAAGACTGACTCTTCTTACTGTCTAAGTTTTGAACTTTTCCTGTGAGCCCTGTTTTTGATTGCGATGCATCACTTCAGGTTTACTGTATCCCTTGGCCCTTCTTATTGACGACGAAACACAGAAATTGCATCGGAAGTAAATGGAAAAGGCACAATGCGGAATTAAGTACAAGAAAACTGACTCTTCTTACTTTCTATGTTGTGAACCATACCCGTGACACTAGCTATAGATTCCGATGCTTCACTTCAGGTTTACTCTATCCCTCTGACCGTCTTATTGACGATGAAACACAGAAATTGCATAGGAATTAAATACAAAAGGCACAATGTCGACTCAAGTACAAGAAGACTTGCTCTTCTTACTGTCTATGTTTTGGACCATTCCTGTGACACTAGTTATAGATTCCGATGCTTCACTTCAGGTTTACTGTATCCCTCTGACCTTCATATGGACGATAAAAAAACAGAAATTGCATCGGAATTAAATACAAAAGGCACAATGCTGACTTAAGTACTAGAAGACTGACTCTTCCTACTGTCTATGTTTTGAACCATTCCTGTGACACTAGTTGTAGATTCCGATGCTTCACTTCAGGTTTACTGTATCATTCTGACCTTCATATGGACGATAAAAAAACAGAAATTGCATCGGAATTAAATACAAAAGGCACAATGCCGACTTAAGTACTAGAAGACTGACTCTTCCTACTGTCTATGTTTTGAACCATTCCTGTGACACTAGTTGTAGATTCCGATGCTTCACTTCAGGTTTACTGCATCCTTCTGACCTTCTTATTGACGATGAAACACAGAAATTACACCGGAATTAAATACCAAAGGCACATTGCCGACTCAAGTACAAGAAGACTGGCTCTAGTTACTGTCTATGATTTGAACCTTTCCTGTGAGACCGGTTTTAGATTCCGATGCTTCACTTCAGGTTTACTGTATCCCTCTGACCTTCTTATTAAAGATGAAACACAGAAATTACATTGGAATTAAATAGAAAACTCACATTGCCGACTCAAGTACAAGAAGACTGGCTCTAGTTACTGTCTATGTTTTGAACCTTTCCTGTCAGACCGGTTTTAGATTCCGATGCTTCACTTCAGGTTTACTGTATCCCTCTGACCTTCTTATTGACGAGGAAACACAGAAATTATATCGGAATTAAATACAAAAGGCACAATGCCGACTTCAGTACAAGAAGACTGACTCTTCTTACTGTTTAAGTTTTGAACCTTTCATGTGAGACCGGTTTTAGATTCCGTTGCTTCACTTCCGGTTTACTGTATCCCTCTGACCTTCTTATTGACGATGAAACACAGAAATTGCAATGGAATTAAAAACAAAAGGCACAATGCCGACTGAAGTACAAGAAAACTGACTCTTCTTACTGTCTATGTTTTGAACCTTTCCTGTGAGACCGGTTTTAGATTCCGATGCTTCACTTCAGGTTTACTGTATCCCTCTGACCTTCTTATTGACGATGAAACTCAGAAATTGCATCGGAATAAAATACAAAAGGCACAATGCCGACTTAAGTACAAAAAGACTGACTCTTCTTACTGTCTATGTTTTGAACCATTCCTGTGACACTAGTTATAGATTCCGATGCTTCACTTCAGGTTTACTGTATCTCTCAGACCTTCTTATTGGCGATGAAGCACAGAAATTGCATCGGAATTAAATAGAAAATGCACAATGCCGACTTAAGTACTAGAAGACTTACTCTTCCTACTGTGTATGTTTTGAACCATTCCTGTGACACTAGTTATAGATTCCGATGCTTCACTTCAGGTTTACTGCATCCCTCTGACCTTCTTATTGACGATGAAACTCCGATATTGCATCGGAATTAAATACAAATGGCACACTGCCGACTCGAGTACAAGAAGACTGGCTCTTCTTACTGTCTATGTTTTGAACCATTCCTGTGACAATAGTTATAGATTCCGATGCCTCACTTCAGGTTTACCGTATCCCTCAAATCTTCTTATTGACGATGAAACACAGATATTGCATCGGAATTAGATACAAAAGGCACAATGACGACTTAAGTACAAGACGACTGACCTTTCTTACTGTCTATGCTTTGAAGCATTCCTGTGACTCTAGTTACAGATTCCGTTGCTTCACTTCAGCTTTATTGTATCCCTCTGACCTTCTTATTGACGATGAAACCCAGAGATTGCATCGGAATTAAATACAAAAGACACAATGCCGACTTATGTACAAAAAGGCTGACTCTTCTTACTCTCTATGCTTTAAACCATTCCTGTGACACTAGTTATGGATTCCAATGCTTCACTTCAGGTTTACTGCATCCCTCTGACCTTCTTATTGACGATGAAGCACAGAAATTGCATCGGAATTAAATAGAAAAGGCACAATACCGACTTAAGTACAAGAAAACTGACTCTTCTTACTGTCTATGTTTTGAACCATTCCTGTGACACTAGTTATAGATTCCGATGCTTCACTTCAGGTTTACTGTATCCCTCTGACCGTCTTATTGAGGATGAAACACAGAAATTGCATTGGAATTAAATACAAAAGGCACAGTGCCGACTCAAGTACAAGAAGACTGGCTCTTGTTACTGTCTATGTTTTGAACCTTTCCTGTGAGACCGGTTTTACATTCCGATGCTTCACTTCAGGTTTACTGTATCCCTCTGACGATCTTATTGACGAGGAAACACAGAAATTGCATCGGAATTAAATACAAAAGGCACAATGCCGACTTAGGTACAAGAGGACTGACTCTTCTTACTGTCTATGTTTTGAACCTTTCCTGTGAGACCGGTTTTAGATTCCGATGATTCACTTCAGGTTTACTGTATCCCTTGGCCCTTTTTATTGACGACGAAACACAGAAAATGCATCCGAGTTAAATAGAAAAGGCACAATGCCGACTTAAGTACAAGAAAACTGACTCTTCTTACTTTCTATGTTGTGAACCATACCCGAGACACTAGCTATAGATTCCGATGCTTCACTTCAGGTTGACTCTATCCCTCTGACCGTCTTATTGACGATGAAACACAGAAATTGCATCGGAATTAAATACAAAAGGCACAATGTCGACTCAAGTACAAGAAGACTGGCTCTTCTTACTGTCTATGTTTTGGACTATTCCTGTGACACTAGTTATAGATTCCGATGCTTCACTTCTGGTTTACTGTATCCCTCTGACCTTCATGTGGACGATAAAAAAACAGAAATTGCATCGGAATTAAATACAAAAGGCACAATGCTGACTTAAGTACTAGAAGACTGACTCTTCCTACTGTCTATGTTTTGAACCATTCCTGTGACACTAGTTGTAGATTCCGATGCTTCACTTCAGGTTTACTGCATCCTTCTGACCTTCTTATTGACGATGATACACAGAAATTACATAGGAATTAAATACAAACGGCACATTGCCGACTCAAGTACAAGAAGACTGGCTCTAGTTACTGTCTATGTTTTGAACCTTTCCTGTGAGACCGTTTTTAGATTCCGATGCTTCACTTCAGGTTTACTGTATCCCTCTGACCTTCTTATTGACGAGCAAACACAGAAATTGCATCGGAATTAAATACAAAAGGCACAATGCCGACTTAAGTACAAGAAGACTGACTCTTCTTACTGTCTAAGTTTTGAACCTTTCCTGTGAGACCGGTTTTAGATTCCGTTGCTTCACTTCAGGTTTACTGTATCCCTCTGACCTTCTTATTGACGATGAAACACAGAAATTGCAATGGAATTAAAAACAAAAGGCACAATGCCGACTGAAGTACAAGAAAACTGACTCTTCTTACTGTCTATGTTTTGAACCTTTCCTGTGAGGCCGGTTTTTGATTCCTATGCTTCACTTCAGGTTTACTGTATCCCTCTGACCTTCTTATTGACGATGAAACTCAGAAATTGCATCGGAATAAAATACAAAAGGCACAATGCCGACTTAAGTACAAAAAGACTGACTCTTCTTACTGTCTATGTTTTGAACCATTCCTGTGACACTAGTTATAGATTCCGATGCTTCACTTCTGGTTTACTGTATCTCTCAGACCTTCTTATTGGCGATGAAGCACAGAAATTGCATCGGAATTAAATACAAAATGCACAATGCCGACTTAAGTACTAGAAGACTTACTCTTCCTACTGTCTATGTTTTGAACCATTCCTGTGACACTAGTTATAGATTCCGATGCTTCACTTCAGGTTTACTGCATCCCTCTGACCTTCTTATTGACGATGAAACTCCGATATTGCATCGGAATTACATACAAATGGCACACTGCCGACTCGAGTACAAGAAGACTGGCTCTTGTTACTGTCTATGTTTTGAACCTTTCCTGTGTGGCCGGTTTTACACTCCGATGCTTCACTTCAGGTTTACTGTATCCCTCTGACCATCTTATTGGCGAGGAAACACAGAAATTGCATCGGAATTAAATACAAAAGGCACAATGCCGACTTAAGTACAAGTGGACTGACTCTTCCTACTGTCTATGTTTTGAACCTTTCCTGTGAGACCGGTTTTAGATTCCGATGCTTCACTTCAGGTTTACTGTATCCCTTGGCCCTTTTTATTGACGACGAAACACAGAAAATGCATCCGAGTTAAATAGAAAAGGCACAATGCCCACTTCAGTACAAGAAAACTGACTCTTCTTACTGTCTATGTTCTGAACCATACCTGTGACACTAGTTATAGATTCCGATGCTTCACTTCAGGTTTACTGTATCCCTCTGACCGTCTTATTAAGGATGAAATACAGAAATTGCATCGGAATTAAATACAAAAGGCACAATGCCGACTCAAGTACAAGAGGACTGGCTCTTGTTACTGTCTATGTTTTGAACCTTTCCTGTGAGACCGGTTTTAGATTCCGATGCTTCACTTCAGGTTTACTGTATCCCTCTGACCTTCTTATTGACGTGGAAAAACTGAAATTGCATCGGAATTAAATACAAAAGGCACAATGCCGACTGAAGTACAAGAAGACTGACTCTTCTTACTGTCTAAGTTTTGAACTTTTCCTGTGAGATTTGTTTTAGATTGCGATGCTTCACTTCAGGTTTACTGTATCCCTTGGCCCTTCTTATTGACGACGAAACACAGAAATTGCATCGGAAGTAAATGGAAAAGGCACAATGCCGAATTAAGTACAAGAAAACTGACTCTTCTTGCTGTCTATGTTGTGAACCGTACCCGTGATACTAGCTATGGATTCCGATGCTTCACTTCAGGTTTACTCTATCCCTCTGACCGTCTTATTGACGATGAAACACAGAAATTGCATCGGAATTAAATACAAAAGGCACAATGTCCACTCAAGTACAAGAAGACTGGCTCTTCTTACTTTCTATGTTTTGGACCATTCCTGTGACACTAGTTATAGATTCTGATGCTTCTTTTCAGGTTTACTGTATCCCTCTGACCTTCATATGGATGATAAAAAAATAGAAATTGCATCGTAATTAAATACAAAAGGCACAATGCCGACTTAAGTACTAGAAGACTGACTCTTCCTACTGTCTATGTTTTGAACCATTCCTGTGACACTAGTTGTAGATTCCGATGCTTCACTTCAGGTTTACTGCATCCTGCTGACCTTCATATTGACGATGAAACACAGAAATTACATCGGAATTAAATACAAAAGGCACATTGCCGACTCAAGTACAAGAAGACCGGCTCTAGTTACTGTGTATGTTTTGAACCTTTCCTGTGAGACCGGTTTTAGATTCCGATGCTTCACTTCAGGTTTACTGTATCCCTCTGACCTTCTTATTGACGATGAAACACAGAAATAACATCGGAATTAAATACAAAAGGCACATTGCCGACTCAAGTACAAGAAGACTGGCTCTAGTTACTGTCTATGTTTTGAACCTTTCCTGTGAGACCGGTTTTAGATTCCGATGCTTCACGTCAGACTTACTGTATCCCTCTGACCTTCTTATTGACGAGGAAACACAGAAATTGCATCGGAATTTAATACAAAAGGCACAATGCCGACTTAAGTACAAGAAGACTGACTCTTCTTACTGTCTAAGTTTTGAACCTTTACTGTGAGACCGGTTTTAGATTCCGTTGCTTCACTTCAGGTTTACTGTATCCCTCTGACCTTCTTATTGACGATGAAACACAGAAATTGCAATGGAATTAAAAACAAAAGGCACAATGCCGACTGAAGTACAAGAGAACTGACTCTTCTTACTGTCTATGTTTTGAACCTTTCCTGTGAGACCGGTTTTAGATTCCGATGCTTCACTTCAGGTTTACTGTATCCCTCTGACCTTCTTATTGACGATGAAACTCAGAAATTGCATCGGAATAAAATACAAAAGGCACAATGCCGACTTAAGTACAAAAAGACTGACTCTTCTTACTGTCTATGTTTTGAACCATTCCTGTGACACTAGTTATAGATTCCGATGCTTCACTTCAGCTTTACTGTATCTCTCAGACCTTCTTATTGGCGATGAAGCACAGAAATTGCATCGGAATTAAATACAAAATGCACAATGCCGACTTAAGTACATGAAGTCTGACCTTACTTACTGTCTATGTTTTAACCATTCCAGTGACACTAGTTATGGATTCCGATGCTTCACTTCAGGTTTACTGTATCCCTCTGACCTTCTTATAGACGATGAAACACAGAAATTGCATCGGAAATAAATACAAAAGGCACAATGCCGACTTAAGGACAAGAAAACTGACTCTTCTTACTGTCTATGTTTTGAACCATTCCTGTGACATTAGTTATAGATTCAGATGCTTCACTTCAGGTATACTGTATCCCTCCGACCGTCTTATTGACGATGAAACACAGAAATTGCATCGGATTTAAATACAAAAGGCACAATGCCGACTCAAGTACCAGAAGACGGGCTCTTCTTACTGTCTATGTTACGAACCTTTCCTGTGAGACCGGTTTTAGATTCTGATGCTTCACATCAGGTTTACTGTTTCCCTTGGACCTTCTTATTGACGATGAAACACATAAATTGCATCGGAATTAAATAGAAACGGAACAATGACGGGTTAAGTACAAGAAAACTGAATGTTCATACTGTCTATGTTTTGAACCATTCCTGTGACACTAGTTATAGATTCCGATGCTTCACATCAGGTTTACTGTATCCCTCTGACCTTCTTAGTGACGAAGAAACACAGAAATTGCATCGGAATTAAATACAAAAGGCACAATGCCGAATTAAGTACAAGTTAACTGACTCTTCTTACTGTCTATGATTTGCACCATTCCTGTGACACTAGTTATAGATTCCGAAGCTTCACTGCAGGTTTACTGTATCCCTCTGACCTTCTTATTGACGATGAAACACAGAAATTGCATCAGAATTAAATACAAAATGCACAATGCAGACATAAGTACAAGAAAATTTACTCTTCTTACTGTCTATGTTTTGAACCATTCCTGTGAAACAAGTTATGGATTCCGATGCTTCACTTCAGGTTTACTGTATCCCTCTGACCATCTTATTGACGATGAATCAGAGAAATTTCATCGGAAATAAACACAAAAGGCTCAATGCCGACATAAGTACAAGAAAACTGACTCTTCTTACTGTGTATTTTTTGAACCATTCCTGTGACACTAGTTATAGATTCCGATGCTTCACTTCAGGTTTCCTGTATTCCTCTGACCTTCTTATTGACGATGAAACACAGAAATTGCATCGGAATTAAATACAAACGGCACAATGCCGACTTAAGTACAAGAAAACTGTCGCTTCTATCTGTCTATGATTTGAACGATTCCTGTGACACCAGTTATAGATTTCGATACTTCACTTCAGGTTTACTGTATCCCTCTGACCTTTTTATTGACGATGAAACCCAGAAATTGCATCGGAATTGGATACAAAAGGCACAATGCCGTCTTAGGTACGAGAAGACTAACCTTTCTTACTGTCTATGTTTAGAAGCATTCCTGTGACACTAGTTATAGATTCCGATGCTTCGCTTCAGGATTACTGTATCCCTCTGACCTTGTTATTGACGATGAAACACAGAAATCGCATCGGAGTTAAATACAAAGGGAACAATGCCGACTTAAGTACTAGAAGACTGACTCTTCGAACTCCCTATGTTTTGAACCATTCTGTGACACTAGTTATAGATTCCGATGCTTCACTTCAGGTTTACTGAATCCCTCTGACCTTCTTATTGACGATGAAACACAGAAATTGCATCGGAATTAAATACAAAAGGCTCAATGCCGACTCAAGTATAAGAAGACTGGCTCTTCTTACCGTCTATGTTTTGAAACATTCCTGCTACACTAGTTATAGATTCCGTTGCTTCACTTCAGGTTTACTGTATCCCTCTGACCTACTTATTGACGATGAAACACAGAAATTTCATCGGAATTAAATACAAAAGGCACAATGCCGACTTAAGAACAAAAAGACTGACTCTTCTTACTCTCTATGTTTTGAACTATTCCTGTTACACTAGTTAGCGATTCCGATTCTTCACTTCAGGTTTACTGTATCCCTCTGACCTTCTTATTGGCGATGAAGCACAGAAATTGCATCGGAATTAAATAGAAAAGGCACAATGCCGATTTAAGTACAAGAAGACTGACACTTTTTACTATCTACGTATTGAACCATTCCTGTGACACTAGTTATAGATTCCGAAGCTTCACTTCAGGTTTACTGTATCCCTCTGACCTTCTTATTGACGATGAAGCACAGAAATTGCATCGGAATTAAATAGAAAAGGCACAATGCCGACTCAAGTACAAGAAGACTGCCTCTTCTTACTGTCTATGTTTTGAACCATTCCTGTGACAGTAGTTACGGATTCCGATGCTTCACTTCAGGTTTTGCTGTATCCCTCTGACCTTCTTATTGACGAAGAAACACGGAAATTGCATCGGAATTAAATACAAAAGGCACAATGCCGAATTAAGTACAAGTAAACTGACTCTTCTTACTGTCTATGATTTGAACCATTCCTGTGACACTAGTTATAGATTCCGATGATTCACATCAGGTTTACTGTATCCCTCTGACCTTCCTATTGACGATGAAACACAGAAATTTCATCGGAATTAAATAGAAAAAGCACAATGCCGACTCAAGTACAAGAAGACTGGCTCTTCTTACTGTCTATGTTTTGAACCATACCTGTGACAGTAGTTACGGATTCCGATGCTTCACTTCAGGTTTACTGTATCCCTCTGACCTCCTTATTGACGATGAATCACAGAAATTTCATCGGAAATAAATACAAAAGGCACAATGCCGACATAAGTACAAGAAAACTGACTCTTCTTACTGTGTATTTTTTGAACCATACCTGTGACACTAGTTATAGATTCCGATGCTTCACTTAGGGTTTCCTGTATACCTCTGACCTTCTTATTGACGATGAAGCACAGAAATTGCATCGGAATTAAATAGAAAAGGCACAATGCCGACTTAAGTACAAGAAAACTGACTATTCTTACTGTCTATGTTTTGAACCATTCCTGTGACGCTAGTTATAGATTCCGATGCTTCACTTCAGGTTTACTGTATCCCTCTGACCGTCTTATTGTGGATGAAACACAGAAATTGCATCGGAATTAAATACAAAAGGCACAATGCCGACTCAAGTACAAGAAGACTGGCTCTTGTTACTGTCTACGTTTTGAACCTTTCCTGTGAGACCGGTTTTAGATTCCGATGCTTCACTTCAGGTTTACTGTATCTCTCTGACCTTCTTATTGACGAGGAAACACAGAAATTGCATCGGAATTAAATACAAAAGGCACAATGCCGACTTATGTACGAGAAGACTGACTCTTCTTACTGTCTAAGATTTGTACCTTTCCTGTGAGACCGTTTTTAGATTCCGATGCTTCACTGCAGGTTTACTGTATCCCTTGGCCCTTCTTATTGCCGACGAAACACAGAAATTGCATCGGAAGTAAATAGAAAAGGCACAATGCCGAATGAAGTACAAGAAAACTGACTCTTCTTACTGTCTATGTTGTGAACCATACCCGTGACACTTGCTATAGATTCCGATGCTTCACTTCAGGTTTACTCTGTCCCTCTGATCGTCTTATTGACGATGAAACACAGAAATTGCATCCGAAATTAATACAAAAGGCACAATGCCGACTTAATTATAAGAAAACTGACTCTTCTTACTGTCTATGCTTTGAACCATTCCTGTGACACTAGTTATGGATTCCGATGCTTTACTTCAGGTTTACTGTATCCCTCTGATCTTCATATTGACGATGAAACACAGGAATAGCAACGGAATTAAATACAAAGGTCACAAAGCCGGCTTAAGTACAAGAAAACTGACTCTTCTTATTGTCTATGTTTTGAACCATTCCTGTGACACTAGTTACAGATTCCGATGCTTCACTTCAGGTTAACTGTATCCCTCTGACCTTCTTATTTACGATGAAACACAGAAATTGCTTCGGAATTAAATACAAAAGGCACAATGCCGACTTAAGTACAAGTAATCTGACGTTTCTTACTGTTTATGTTTTGAACCATTCCTGTGACACTAGTTATAGATTCTGATGCTTCACTTCAGGTTTACTGTATCCCTCTGATCTTCTTATTGACGATGAAACACAGATATTGCATCGGAATAAATATCCAAAGGGCACAACGCCGACTTAAGTACAAGAAGTCTGACCTTTCTTACTGTCTATGTTTTAACCATTCCTGTGACACTAGTTATGGATTCCGATGCTTCACTTCACTTTTACTGTATCCCTCTGACCTGCTTATAGACGATGAAACACAGAAATTGCATCGGAAATAAATACAAAAGGCACAATGCCGACTTAAGGACAAGAAAACTGACTCTTCTTACTGTCTATGTTTTGAACCATTCCTGTGACACTAGTTATAGATTCAGTTGCTTCACATCAGGTATACTGTATCCCTCCGACCGTCTTATTGACGATGAAACACAGAAATTGCATCGGATTTAAATACAAAAGGCACAATGCCGACTCAAGTACCAGAAGACTGGCTCATCTTACTGTCTATGTTATGAACCTTTCCTGTGAGACCGGTTTTAGATTCCGATGCTTCACATCAGGTTTACTGTTTCCCTTGGACCTTCTTATTGACGACGAAATACAGAAATTGCATCGGAATTAAATAGAAACGGAACAATGACGGGTTAAGTACAAGAAAACTGAATCTTCATACTGTCTATGTTTTGAACCATTCCTGTGACACTAGTTATAGATTCCGATGCTTCACATCAGGTTTACTGTATCCCTCTGACCTTCATATTGACGATGAAACACAGAAATTGCATCGGAATTAAATACAAAAGGCACAATGCCGAATTAAGTACAAGTTAACTGACTCTTCTTACTGTCTATGATTTGCACCATTCCTGTGACACTAGTTATAGATTCCGAAGCTTCACAGCAGGTTTACTGTATCCCTCTGACCTTCTTATTGACGATGAAACACAGAAATTGCATCAGAATTAAATACAAAATGCACAATGCAGACATAAGTACAAGAAAATTTACTCTTCTTACTGTCTATGTTTTGAACCATTCCTGTGAAACAAGTTATGGATTCCGATGCTTCACTTCAGGTTTCCTGTATCCCTCTGACCTTCTTATTGACGATGAATCACAGAAATTTCATCGGAAATAAATACAAAAGGCACAATGCCGACATAAGTACAAGAAAACTGACTCTTCTTACTGTGTATTTTTTGAACCATTCCTGTGACACTAGTTATAGATTCCGATGCTTCACTTCAGGTTTCCTGTATTCCTCTGACCTTCTTATTGACGATGAAACACAGAAATTGCATCGGAATTAAATACAAAAGGCACAATGCCGACTTAAGTACAAGAAAACTGACGCTTCTATCTGTCTATGATTTGAACGATTCCTGTGACACCAGTTATAGATTTCGATACTTCACTTCAGGTTTACTGTATCCCTCTGACCTTCCTATTGACGATGAAACACAGAAATTTCATCGGAATTAAATAGAAAAGGCACAATGCCGACTCAAGTACAAGAAGACTGGCTCTTCTTACTGTCTATGTTTTGAACCATTCCTGTGAAAGTAGTTACGGATTCCGATGCTTCACTTCAGGTTTACTGTATCCCTCTGACCTTCTTATTGACGAAGAAACACGGAAATTGCATCGGAATTAAATACAAAAGGCACAATGCCGAATTAAGTACAAGTAAACTGACTCTTCTTACTGTCTATGATTTGAACCATTCCTGTGACACTAGTTATAGATTCCGATGCTTCACATCAGGATTACTGTATCCCTCTGACCTTCTTATTGACGATGAAACACTAAAATTGCATCGGAATTAAATACAAAAGGCACAATGTCGCCTTAAGTACAAGAGAACTGACTCTTCTTACTGTCTATGTTTTGAACCAGTCCTGTCACACTAGTTACAGATTCCGATGCTTCACTTCAGGTTTACTGTATCCCTCTGACCTTCTTATTGACTGCGAAACACAGATATTGCATCGGAATTGGATACAAAAGGCACAATGCCGTCTTAGGTACGAGAAGACTGACCTTTCTTACTGTCTATGTTTAGAAGCATTCCTGTGACACTAGTTAGCGATTCCGATGCTTCACTTCCGGTTTACTGTATCCCTCTGACCTTCTTATTGGCGATGGAGCACAGAAATTGCATCGGAATTAAATAGAAAAGGCACAACGATGACTTAAGTACAAGAAGACTGACTCTTCTTACTATCTAAGTTTTGAACCATTCCTGTGACACTAGTTATAGATTCCGATGCTTCACTTCAGGTATACTGTATCCCTCTGACCTTCTTATTGACGATGAATCACAGAAATTGCATGGGAATTAAAAACAAAAGGCACAATGCCGACTCAAGTACAAGAAGACTGGCTCTTCTTACTGTCTATGCTTTGAACCTTTCCTGTGAGACCGGTTTTAGATTCCGATGCTTCACCTCACGTTTACTGTATCCCTTGGCCCTTCTTATTGACGACGAAACACAGACATTGCATCGGAATTAAATAGAAAAGGCACAATGCCGACTTAAGTACAAGAAAACTGACTCTTCTTACTGTCTATGTTTTGAACCATACCTGTGACACTAGTTATAGATTCCGATGCCTCACTTCAGGTTTACTGTATCCCTCTGACCTTTTTATTGACGATGAAACACAGAAATTGCAGCGGAATTAAATACAAAAGCCACATTGCCGACTTAAGTACAAGAAAACTGACGCTTCTTACTGTCTATGATTCGAACCATTCCTCTGACACTAGTTAAAGATTCCGATACTTCACTTCAGGTTTACTGTATCCCTCTGACCTTCTTATTGACGATGAAACACTGAAATTGCATCGGAATTAGATACAAAAGGCACAATGCCGACCTAAGTACAAGAAAACTGACTCTTCTTACTGTCTATGTTCTGAACCAGTCCTGTGACACTAGTTATAGATTCCGATGCTTCACTTCAGGTTTACTGTATCCCTCTGACCTACTTATTGATGATGAAACACAGAAATTTCATCGGAATGAAATACAAAAGGCACAATGCCGACTTAAGAACAAAAAGACTGACTCTTCTTACTCTCTATGTTTTGAACCATTCCTGTTACACTAGTTAGCGATTCCGATGCTTCACTTCAGGTTTACTGTATCCCTCTGACCTACTTATTGACGATGAAACACAGAAATTTCATCGGAATTAAATACAAAAGGCACAATGCCGACTTAAGAACAAAAAGACTGACTCTTCTTACTCTCTATGTTTTGAACCATTCCTGTTACACTAGTTAGCGATTCCGATGCTTCACTTCAGGTTTACTGTATCCCTCTGACCTTCTTATTGACGAGGAAACACAGAAATTGCATCGGAATTAAATAGAAAAGGCACAATGCCGACTTAAGTACAAAAAGACTGACTCTTTATACTGTCTATGTTTTGAACCATTCCTGTGACACTAGTTATAGATTCCGATGCTTCACTTCAGCTTTACTGTATCTCTCAGACCTTCTTATTGGCGATGAAGCACAGAAATTGCATCGGAATTAAATACAAAATGCACAATGCCGACTTAAGTACAAGAAGTCTGACCTTACTTACTGTCTATGTTTTAACCATTCCAGTGACACTAGTTATGGATTCCGATGCTTCACTTCAGGTTTACTGTATCCCTCTGACCTTCTTATAGACGATGAAACACAGAAATTGCATCGGAAATAAATACAAAAGGCACAATGCCGACGTAAGGACAAGAAAACTGACTCTTCTTACTGTCTATGTTTTGAACCATTCCTGTGACATTAGTTATAGATTCAGATGCTTCACTTCAGGTATACTGTATCCCTCCGACCGTCTTATTGACGATGAAACACAGAAATTGCATCGGATTTAAATAGAAAAGGCACAATGCCGACTCAAGTACCAGAAGACGGGCTCTTCTTACTGTCTATGTTATGAACCTTTCCTGTGAGACCGGTTTTAGATTCCGATGCTTCACATCAGGTTTACTGTTTCCCTTGGACCTTCTTATTGACGAGGAAACACAGAAATTATATCGGAATTAAATACAAAAGGCACAATGCCGACTTAAGTACAAGAAGACTGACTCTTCTTACTGTTTAAGTTTTGAACCTTTCATGTGAAACCGGTTTTAGATTCCGTTGCTTCACTTCCGGTTTACTGTATCCCTCTGACCTTCTTATTGACGATGAAACACAGAAATAGCATCGGAATTAAATAGAAAAGGCACAATGCCGACTCAAGTACAAGAAGACTGGCTCTTCTTACTGTCTATGTTTTGAACCATTCCTGTGACAGTAGTTACGGATTCCGATGCTTCACTTCAGGTTTACTGTATCCCTCTGACCTTCTTATTGACGAAGAAACACGGAAATTGCATCGGAATTAAATACAAAAGGCACAATGCCGAATTAAGTACAAGTAAACTGACTCTTCTTACTGTCTATGATTTGAACCATTCCTGTGACACTAGTTATAGATTCCGATGATTCACATCAGGTTTACTGTATCCCTCTGACCTTCCTATTGACGATGAAACACAGAAATTTCATCGGAATTAAATAGAAAAGGCACAATGCCGACTCAAGTACAAGAAGACTGGCTCTTCTTACTGTCTATGTTTTGAACCATACCTGTGACAGTAGTTACGGATTCCGATGGTTCACTTCAGGTTTACTGTATCCCTCTGACCTTCTTATTGACGATGAGTCACAGAAATTTCATCGGAAATAAATACAAAAGGCACAATGCCGACATAAGTACAAGAAAACTGACTCTTCTTACTGTGTATTTTTTGAACCATAAATGTGACACTAGTTATAGATTCCGATGCTTCACTTCAGGTTTCCTGTATACCTCTGACCTTCTTATTGACGATGAAGCACAGAAATTGCATCGGAATTAAATAGAAAAGGCACAATGAAGAATTAAGTACAAGAAAACTGACTCTTCTTACTGTCTATGTTTTGAACCATTCCTGTGACGCTAGTTATAGATTCCGATGCTTCACTTCAGGTTTACTGTATCCCTCTGACCGTCTTATTGTGGATGAAACACAGAAATTGCATCGGAATTAAATACAAAAGGCACAATGCCGACTCAAGTACAAGAAGACTGGCTCTTGTTACTGTCTACGTTTTGAACCTTTCCTGTGAGACCGGTTTTAGATTCCGATGCTTCACTTCAGGTTTACTGTATCCCTCTGACCTTCTTATTGACGAGGAAACACAGAAATTGCATCGGAATTAAATACAAAAGGCACAATGCCGACTTATGTACGAGAAGACTGACACTTCTTACTGTCTAAGATTTGTACCTTTCCTGTGAGACCGTTTTTAGATTCCGATGCTTCACTGCAGGTTTACTGTATCCCTTGGCCCTTCTTATTGTCGACGTAACACAGAAATTGCATCGGAAGTAAATAGAAAAGGCACAATGCCGAATGAAGTACAAGAAAACTGACTCTTCTTACTGTCTATGTTGTGAACCATACCCGTGACACTTGCTATAGATTCCGATGCTTCACTTCAGGTTTACTCTGTCCCTCTGATCGTCTTATTGACGATGAAACACAGAAATTGCATCCGAAATTAATACAAAAGGCACAATGCCGACTTAATTATAAGAAAACTGACTCTTCTTACTGTCTATGCTTTGAACCATTCCTGTGACACTAGTTATGGATTCCGATGCTTTTTTTCAGGTTTACTGTATCCCTCTCATCTTCATATTGACGATGAAACACAGGAATAGCAACGGAATTAAATACAAAGGGCACAAAGCCGGCTTAAGTACAAGAAAACTGACTCTTCTTATTGTCTATGTTTTGAACCATTCCTGTGACACTAGTTACAGATTCCGATGCTTCACTTCAGGTTAACTGTATCCCTCTGACCTTCTTATTTACGATGAAACACAGAAATTGCTTCGGAATTAAATACAAAAGGCACAATGCCGACTTAAGTACAAGTAATCTGACGTTTCTTACTGTTTATGTTTTGAACCATTCCTGTGACACTAGTTATAGATTCTGATGCTTCACTTCAGGTTTACTGTATCCCTCTGATCTTCTTATTGACGATGAAACACAGATATTGCATCGGAATAAAAATCCAAAAGGCACAACGCCGACTTAAGTACAAGAAATCTGACCTTTCTTACTGTCTATGTTTTAACCATTCCTGTGACACTAGTTATGGATTCCGATGCTTCACTTCACTTTTACTGTATCCCTCTGACCTTCTTATAGACGATGAAACACAGAAATTGCATCGGAAATAAATACAAAAGGCACAATGCCGACTTAAGGACAAGAAAACTGAATCTTCTTACTGTCTATGTTTTGAACCATTCCTGTGACACTAGTTATAGATTCAGATGCTTCACTTCAGGTATACTGTATCCCTCCGACCGTCTTATTGACGATGAAACACAGAAATTGCATCGGATTTAAATACAAAAGGCACAATGCCGACTCAAGTACCAGAAGACTGGCTCTTCTTACTGTCTATGTTATGAACCTTTCCTGTGAGACCGGTTTTAGATTCCGATGCTTCACATCAGGTTTACTGTTTCCCTTGGACCTTCTTATTGACGACGAAACACAGAAATTGCATCGGAATTAAATAGAAACGGAACAATGACGGGATAAGTACAAGAAAACTGAATCTTCATACTGTCTATGTTTTGAACCATTCCTGTGACACTAGTTATAGATTCCGAAGCTTCACAGCAGGTTTACTGTATCCCTCTGACCTTCTTATTGACGATGAAACACAGAAATTGCATCAGAATTAAATACAAAATGCACAATGCAGACATAAGTACAAGAAAATTTACTCTTCTTACTGTCTATGTTTTGAACCATTCCTGTGAAACAAGTTATGGATTCCGATGCTTCACTTCAGGTTTACTGTATCCCTCTGACCTTCTTATTGACGATGAATCACAGAAATTTCATCGGAAATAAATACAAAAGGCACAATGCCGACATAAGTACAAGAAAACTGACTCTTCTTACTGTGTATTTTTTGAACCATTCCTGTGACACTAGTTATAGATTCCGATGCTTCACTTCAGGTTTCCTGTATTCCTCTGACCTTCTTATTGACGATGAAACACAGAAATTGCATCGGAATTAAATACAAAAGGCACAATGCCGACTTAGGTACAAGAAAACTGACGCTTCTATCTGTCTATGATTTGAACGATTCCTGTGACACCAGTTATAGATTTCGATACTTCACTTCAGGTTTACTGTATCCCTCTGACCTTCTTATTGACGATGAAACCCAGAAATTGCATCGGAATTGGATACAAAAGGCACAATGCCGTCTTAGGTACGAGAAGACTAACCTTTCTTACTGTCTATGTTTAGAAGCATTCCTGTGACACTAGTTATAGATTCCGTTGCTTCACTTCAGGTTTACTGTATCCCTCTGACCTACTTATTGACGATGAAACACAGAAATTGCATCGGAATTAAATACAAAAGGCACAATGCCGAATTAAGTACAAGTAAACTGACTCTTCTTACTGTCTATGATTTGAACCATTCCTGTGACACTAGTTATAGATTCCGATGCTTCACATCAGGTTTACTGTATCCCCCTGACCTTCCTATTGACGATGAAGCACAGAAATTTCATTGGAATTAAATAGAAAAGGCACAATGCCGACTCAAGTAGAAGAAGACTGGCTCTTCTTACTGTCTATGTTTTGAACCATTCCTGTGAAAGTAGTTACGGATTCCGATGCTTCACTTCAGGTTTACTGTATCCCTCTGACCTTCTTATTTACGAAGAAACACGGAAATTGCATCGGAATTAAATACAAAAGGCACAATGCCGAATTAAGTACAAGTAAACTGACTCTTCTTACTGTCTATGATTTGAAAAATTCCTGTGACACTAGTTATCGATTCCGATGCTTCACATCAGGATTACTGTATCCCTCTGACCTTCTTATTGACGATGAAACACTAAAATTGCATCGGAATTAAATACAAAAGGCACAATGCCGCCTTAAGTACAAGAGAACTGACTCTTCTTGCTGTCTATGTTTTGAACCAGTCCTGTCACACTAGTTACAGATTCCGATGCTTCACTTCAGGTTTACTGTATCCCTCTGACCTTCTTATTGACTGCGAAACACAGATATTGCATCGGAATTGGATACAAAAGGCACAATGCCGTCTTAGGTACGAGAAGACTGACCTTTCATACTGTCTATGTTTAGAAGCATTCCTGTGACACTAGTTACCGATTCCGATGCTTCACTTCCGGTTTACTGTATCCCTCTGACCTTCTTATTGGCGATGGAGCACAGAAATATCATCGGAATTAAATAGAAAAGGCACAACGCCGACTTAAGTACAAGAAGACTGACTCTTCTTACTATCTACGTTTTGAACCATTCCTGTGACACTAGTTATAGATTCCGATGCTTCACTTCAGGTATACTGTATCCCTCTGACCTTCTTATTGACGATGAATCACAGAAATTGCATGGGAATTAAAAACAAAAGGCACAATGCCGACTCAAGTACAAGAAGACTGGCTCTTCTTACTGTCTATGCTTTGAACCTTTCCTGTGAGACCGGTTTTAGATTCCGATGCTTCATCTCACGTTTACTGTATCCCTTGGCCCTTCGTATTGACGACGAAACACAGACATTGCATCGGAATTAAATAGAAAAGGCACAATGCCGACTTAAGTACAAGAAAACTGACTCTTCTTACTGTCTATGTTTTGAACCATACCTGTGACACTAGTTATAGATTCCGATGCCTCACTTCAGGTTTACTGTATCCCTCTGACCTTTTTATTGACGATGAAACACAGAAATTGCAGCGGAATTAAATACAAAAGCCACATTGCCGACTTAAGTACAAGAAAACTGACGCTTCTTACTGTCTATGATTCGAACCATTCCTCTGACACTAGTTAAAGATTCCGATACTTCACTTCAGGTTTACTGTATCCCTCTGACCTTCTTATTGACGATGAAACACTGACATTGCATCGGAATTAAATACAAAAGGCACAATGCCGACCTAAGTACAAGAAAACTGACTCTTCTTACTGTCTATGTTCTGAACCAGTCCTGTGACACTAGTTATAGATTCCGATGCTTCACTTCAGGTTTACTGTATCCCTCTGACCTTCTTATTGACGATGAAACACAGATATTGCATGGGAATTCAATACAAAAGGAACAATGCCGACTCAAGTACAAGAAGATTGCCTCTTCTTACTATCTATGTTTTGAACCTTTCCTGTGAGACAGGTTTCAGATTCCAATGCTTCACTTCAGGTTTACTGTATGATTTGGACATTCTTGTTGACGATGAAACACAGAAATTGCATCGGAATTAAATACAAAACGCACAATGCCGACCTAAGTACAAGAAAACTGACTCTTCTTACTTTCTATGTTTTGGACCATTCCTGTGACACTAGTTATAGATTCCGATGCTTCTTTTCAGGTTTACTGTATCCCTCTGACCTTCATATGGATGATAAAAAAATAGAAATTGCATCGTAATTAAATACAAAAGGCACAATGCCGACTTAAGTACTAGAAGACTGACTCTTCCTACTGTCTATGTTTTGAACCATTCCTGTGACACTAGTTGTAGATTCCGATGCATCACTTCAGGTTTACTGCATCCTGCTGACCTTCATATTGACGATGAAACACAGAAATTACATCGGAATTAAATACAAAAGGCACATTGCCGACTCAAGTACAAGAAGATTGGCTCTAGTTACTGTGTATGTTTTGAATTTTTCCTGTGAGACCGGTTTTAGATTCCGATGCTTCACTTCAGGTTTACTGTATCCCTCTGACCTTCTTATTGACGATGAAACACAGAAATAACATCGGAATTAAATACAAAAGGCACATTGCCGACTCAAGTACAAGAAGACTGGCTCAAGTTACTGTCTATGTTTTGAACCTTTCCTGTGAGACCGGTTTTAGATTCCGATGCTTCACTTCAGGTTTACTGTATCCCTCTGACCTTCTTATTGACGAGGAAACACAGAAATTGCATCGGAATTAAATACAAAAGGCACAATGCCGACTTAAGTACAAGAAGACTGACTCTTCTTACTGTCTAAGTTTTGAACCTTTCCTGTGAGACCGGTTTTAGATTCCGTTGCTTCACTTCAGGTTTACTGTATTCCTCTGACCTTCTTATTGACGATGAAACACAGAAATTGCAATGGAATTAAAAACAAAAGGCACAAAGCCGACTGAAGTACAAGAGAACTGACTCTTCTTACTGTCTATGTTTTGAACCTTTCCTGTGAGACCGGTTTTAGAATCCGATGCTTCACTTCAGGTTTACTGTATCCCTCTGACCTTCTTATTGACGATGAAACTCAGAAATTGCATCGGAATAAAATACGAAAGGCACAATGCCGACTTAAGTACAAAAAGACTGACTCTTCTTACTGTCTATGTTTTGAACCATTCCTGTGACACTAGTTATAGATTCCGATGCTTCACTTCAGCTTTACTGTATCTCTCAGACCTTCTTATTGGCGATGAAGCACAGAAATTGCATCGGAATTAAATACAAAATGCACAATGCCGACTTAAGTACTAGACGACTTACTCTTCCTACTGTCTATGTTTTGAACCATTCCTGTGACACTAGTTATAGATTCCGATGCTTCACTTCAGGTTTACTGCATCCCTCTGACCTTCTTATTGACGATGAAACTCCGATATTGCATCGGAATTAAATACAAATGGCACACTGCCGACTCGAGTACAAGAAGACTGGCTCTTCTTACTGTCTATGTTTTGAACCATTTCTGTGACAATAGTTATAGATTCCGATGTCTCACTTCAGGTTTACCGTATCCCTCAAATCTTCTTATTGACGATGAAACACAGATATTGCATCGGAATTAGATACAAAAGGCACAATGACGACTTAAGTACAAGACGACTGACCTTTCTTACTGTCTATGTTTTGAAGCATTCCTGTGACTCTAGTTATAGATTCCGTTGCTTCACTTCAGCTTTATTGTATCCCTCTGACCTTCTTATTGACGATGAAACACAGAGATTGCATCGGAATCAAATACAAAAGGCACAATGCCGACTTATGTACAAAAAGGCTGACTCTTCTTACTCTCTATGTTTTGAACCATTCCTGTGACACTAGTTATGGATTCCAATGCTTCACTTCAGGTTTACTGCATCCCTCTGACCTTCTTATTGACGATGAAGCACAGAAATTGCATCGGAATTAAATAGAAAAGGCACAATACCGACTTAAGTACAAGAAAACTGACTCTTCTTACTGTCTATGTTTTGAACCTTTCCTGTGAGACCGGTTTTACTCTCCGATGCTTCACTTCAGGATAACTGTCTCCCTTGGCCCTTCTTATTGACGACGAAACACAGAAATTGCATCCGAGTTAAATAGAAAAGGCACAATGCCGACTTAAGTACACGAAAACTGACTCTTCTTACTGTCTATGTTTTGAACCATACCTGTGACACTAGTTATAGATTCCGATGCTCCACTTCAGGTTTACTGTATCCCTCTGATCTTCTTATTGACGATGAAACACAGATATTGCAACGGAATTCGATACAAGAGGCACAATGCCGACTGAAGTACAAGAAGACTGACCTTTCTTACTGTCTATGTTTTGAAGCATTCCTGTGACCCTAGTTATAGATTCCGTTGCTTCACTTCAGATTTACTGTATCCCTCTGACCTTCTTATTGACGATGAAACACAGAGATTGCATTGGAATTAAATACAAAAGGCACAATGCCGACTTATGTACAAAAAGACTGACTCTTCTTACTCTCTATGTTTTGAACCATTCCTGTGATACTAGTTATAGATTCCGATGCTTCACTTCAGGTTTACTGTATCCCTCTGACCTTCTTATTGACGATGAAGCACAGAAATTGCATCGGAATTAAATAGAAAAGGCACAATGCCGACTTAAGTACAAGAAAACTGTCTCTTCTTACTGTCTATGTTTTTAACCATTCCTGTGACGCTAGTTATAGATTCCGATGCTTCACTTCAGGTTTACTGTATCCCTCTGACCGTCTTATTGTGGATGAAACACAGAAATTGCATCGGAATTAAATACAAAAGGCACAATGCCGACTCAAGTACAAGAAGACTGGCTCTTGTTACTGTCTACGTTTTGAACCTTTCCTGTGAGACCGGTTTTAGATTCCGATGCTTCACTTCAGGTTTACTGTATCCCTCTGACCTTCTTATTGAGGAGGAAACACAGAAATTGCATCGGAATTAAATACAAAAGGCACAATGCCGACTTATGTACGAGAAGACTGACTCTTCTTACTGTCTAAGATTTGTACCTTTCCTGTGAGACCGTTTTTAGATTCCGATGCTTCACTGCAGGTTTACTGTATCCCTTGGCCCTTCTTATTGGCGACGAAACACAGAAATTGCATCGGAAGTAAATAGAAAAGGCACAATGCCGAATGAAGTACAAGAAAACTGACTCTTCTTACTGTCTATGTTGTGAACCATACCCGTGACACTTGCTATAGATTTCGATGCTTCACTTCAGTTTTACTCTATCCCTCTGATCGTCTTATTGACGATGAAACACAGAAATTGCATCCGAAATTAATACAGAAGGCACAATGCCGACTTAATTATAAGAAAACTGACTCTTCTTACTGTCTATGCTTTGAACCATTCCTGTGACACTAGTTACAGATTCCGATGCTTCACTTCAGGTTAACTGTATCCCTCTGACCTTCTTATTTACGATGAAACACAGAAATTGCTTCGGAATTAAATACAAAAGGCACAATGCCGACTTAAGTACAAGTAATCTGGCGTTTCTTACTGTTTATGTTTTGAACCATTCCTGTGACACTAGTTATAGATTCTGATGCTTCACTTCAGGTTTACTGTATCCCTCTGATCTTCTTATTGACGATGAAACACAGATATTGCATCGGAATAAAAATCCAAAAGGCACAATGCCGACTTAAGTACAAGAAGTCTGACCTTACTTACTGTCTATGTCTTAACCATTCCAGTGACACTACTTATGGATTCCGATGCTTCACTTGAGGTTTACTGTATCCCTCTGACCTTCTTATAGACGATGAAACACAGAAATTGCATCGGAAATAAATACAAAAGGCACAATGCCGACTTAAGGACAAGAAAACTGACTCTTCTTACTGTCTATGTTTTGAACCATTCCTGTGACATTAGTTATAGATTAAGA